>NW_017728886.1:25037260-25073374 GCF_001723895.1 Crocodylus porosus
TGACTAGTTTGTAACAGGCCACTAGATCCCCCCTCACCGTTATTCCTGGTCACTCCTGGCAGTGCTTGGGGGAACAGTGACTCCCCCAATGCCTGCTGATCCCCCCTGACTAGTTTATAACAGGCCAACAGTGTTGGTGAGAAAGATTGGAGGGTGTTGATAGATCTCAGGTTCAATATAAACCAGCAGTGTAAAGAAGTCACTAAAAAGGCAATTCAATTTTGGGATGCATTGACAGGAACACCATATGTGAGGCACTGGAGGTGACAATATCATTCTATACAGCCCTGGTTAGACTTCAGATGGGGTACCAGGTACATTTCTGGGCTCTGCAATTTACTAAGGAGCAGAGAAACTTGAGGTTATCCAGAGATGAGTAAAGAAAATGATGAAGCAGTTAGAATGCAAACTATGAGAGGAAAGGTTAAGAGAACTTGGTATATTTAGTTTGGCAAAAAGGACGTTAAGTTAGGGTTGGGGGAGGGAGGGCATAAAATAGCAGTCTTTACATATTTGAAAGGCTGCCATAAAAAAGAGAGGGAACAACTGTTCCCCCCTTGCCATGGAGGACAGGACACAAAGCAGTCAGTTTAAGCTGTAGCAAAGCAGATTTAAATTAAATCTCTGAAAAACTTCCATACTACCAGAAGAGTAGGACAATGGAACAAGCTGCCCACAGACATAGCGGAATCTCCTGCACTTGGAGGTTTTCAAGATGAGGTTGGTATGGGACAAGAATAACACATTCTGCATTTGTTCAGGGGGTTGAACTAGATGACCCTGGCTTCCTTCCAGCCAATTTAGTTTATCTGATTTAGTGATTCTATGGTGGTAAATCAATTACATTCATTTCTCACTTCCAAATTAACCAGATTTTTTGTTGTCATTCAAGCTCTGATGAAATGGGTTTGTTTTAAAAATGTAAGCTGTTTTTTCCAATGTTTTTCCCGCTTAACAGACCAAGGCCTTCTTTACTAGCACTTTTGTGTTCCTAATCAGGACCCCAGCTTTCACCTACTCTCCCGCATGCAGTTTATACAGCCTACTGACATTACACTTAAGTCTGGCCTGCCATTAGGGAGAAAACAAAGTCAATACACTTTGTTTTTTACCTAAGCAATTAAGCTAACATTCAAATTAGTGGTATATTTTCTTTTCACACCTCTTTGGCAAAGGTGGGAATAGGGGACCCTGACAAGGGAGGAATGAAACACACAAAACAGCTGGCATGGGGATTGGGAGAACAATATACACAAAGCCCTATAGTAATGGAAATACCCTATGGAAATAAGGGTAAACTAGAGTCATGGTTTAAAAGTTGAGAATAGGATGAGAGAGCAGTGGCATATGGATTCCTCTTAAGCATGTAGGGATACAAGGGCACTTCCCTGCAGCTGGACTCCTATAATTAGGCAGAGTCCAGCTGCCACTTTTCTTCCAGCCTGGGGAAGACAAGGGCAGCAGGTAGGGGTCATGTTCTCACTCTTTCTCTCTCTGTCTCGGTGATTTCCCCAAAATTGCCCAAAATTCACAGCAGTAGAAAAGAATACCTGTCCAATTAAGAGCAAATTAAGAGCAAACCACTCAGCTAATTTTCAAGAGCACTGTTTTTCCATTTCACTAGAGCTCATCACCAGTCCTGTGCAACTGACTGGAAAAGCTGTACCCTTTAAAATAAACGGAAACATTTGAACGATATGAAGGAAGTGTTTAAAAACATTTTATGAAATGCCCAAAAAGCTACAGTTTCAAAATTGAAAAAGATAGGCACAGTGGTTATAAGACAAGCTGGCTTAAAGGGGAAATGAAAAATGCTATAAAAATGGCCCAGCAACCCTAAATACAATAAGAAGGGATTTGAGAAAAAGCAGATGTTGATGTTATTTATTTTGCCTCTGGACAGTAACTAAGGAAGATATTAAGGAACAACTACTGCAATCAGTCATGTTAAAATCACTATGCCCTAATAAACTGTATTCAGGAGTTTTAAAAGACATAGCAAATGGATTCTCTAAATATTTAATACTAATTGTCAATAACTCTTGGAACATTGGGGAATTTCCGTGGGACTGGAATTCAGCTAATGTTGATTGAATATTTTTAAAGTGTAAAAGATAACACAGGCTGTTACAGGCGTGTCAGCGCAATACTGATCTTGGGCAAAATACTGAAATGGCTAATAAGGAATGTAAATAATAATAATAATCACATGAAAATATTATTTTTAAAGCAAATCAGTATGAGTTTATGAAAAATGTACCTTGCCAAGATAACTGGATACTTTCCTTTATGAGATGACAGTTTGGTTTATAAGGGTAAAAACAACAATGAAATATTCTTAGATTTTTTTTAAAGGATTTGACACCGTACCATATTAAGATTTCATTAAGAACAAAATCAACATAGAACACATTTAATGGTTTAAAAAATATCTAATGATAGCTTTCAAAATGTAATTATAGACAGGGAATCATCATTAACTAGGTGTGTTTTAATGGTGTGTTGCAAGGATTGGTTATCAGCCCTGCGGACTAATTATTGAATTCCTCGTCCTCCACTTACCAGAAAGAACCAGAATGACTTGTAGGTGAATAAAAATATGTGGAGTAGGTTACAGGAAGGAGAGCTCTCTAGCTGAAGGATAAAGTATGGCTCTTTTTTGTTAGGCAGAAGGCAGGGTAGATTTACACCTTATATGCCAACTGTTAGTCAGAGATGTATAGCATAAGCTTTCATAAGCAGAGGGCTTATTTAAAAGTAGCTGTATCCCCACCTCTAAAGAAGAGAACACACACCTTCCATGGTGAGTGATGAACACTGAAAAATCAAGAAACAGATCTGTGAAAATTGAAGCAGTAAGATGACACAACTCCATCTCAGTACAGCAATGGAACCCATTGAACAAATGGTTCCATTAGAGAAGTTTGAACTTGGTAAGTCTGGGAGCACGCCTTGTCAGATTCAGAGACTCGAGTTGTGCTGGATGGCTTCTGTTGCAACAGAAAAAACACAAGAACACCAGATACATGTCCTAATATTTGTTATGGGTGATGCTGCTGATATCATATGTGCCCTATGCCCACTGGGGAGAAAAACCAAAAATATAAAAATGCCAAAATCAGCAGCAGCTCCTTTTACTCTCACAGTTCCGCACCACATAGAAACTATGCTCTTGGTAGGGAAAGCAAAGACAATAAAAGATATTACCTGATATCTTGGTTTGTTACCTGGTTACCTCAGATTACATCGTCTGTTACTTTACAGGAGATTTCAAGGACTAGCAGGCAGGGAAGGTTAGAATAAAAAAAAAAGGCCAATTAAAAAATCCTTATTTGTGTTGACCTGACAGAATTTAATAGCAGCGCATTCAGAGCAAGGCGCATACTTCCTATAGCTTATCAGATGTTAGTACAGTTGCCTTAGGCCAAAGTATTCTCCAAATTCAAGCATGAAAATATGAAGACCATATATCATAGAATAAAACAGCGGTCACTGACTATACATCAGCTTCTCTGTGTACCTGCACCTGTGTATGCAGTACTAAGTGGAACCTTATCTCGTAGTAAGGAAACCTAAATTGCAGTAATTTACTTCTCTCTTTCATTAAGGACTATATACTATGTTATATTAGCTTTAATTTGCCTTCAAGTGATGTTGTACAGGCAACCCCCATTTAAGGCTGTTCTGCTTAGAACTGTTTTGCTACAGTGCTCATTTTAAATTAACATCTGATTGTACTTAGCAGTCAGAGAGTTTCATTATAACACTTGTGGTCACCATCTCGGATCATTAAAAACAATTGCAGTCGCCATCTCGCGTTGTCAGATACTTTCAGTTCAACTTAACGCTTGTGTCGCTTAACACTTGGTTTCAGGAACCAATAAAGAGCACTAAGCGGGGGTTCCCTGTACATACTGGCAGTTACCACAAAGCGGGTGTTGCATAGTAAATCCTGGTCCCTTTTCAATATATAATGAATCATTCATATGTCCATACATTAGACATTACAACAGAGGCTCATCACCCTCTTGAACATGAGGTTACTGTTTCTATCATATTCCATTTGGCATATCACCAGCACCAGAATGTTCCCTAAAGATAATCTCTGCTTGTATGTGTCCAAATATCTTGATGTACCTTGCCATACAGGTAATGTGCTGATTTACATGAAAAAAAATGCAAAAGCAATTATATTAATTTTTGAGACACCTTCCATCTGCTTACTTTATCCTGTGTAAGAAATATGTATCTGAAAAAAAACTTTATATTTGTATGACCCATAAATAGCAAATAGGGAATTTAGTTGGACTCAAAGTGAATAATACTTTCATTTTCCCTATCTGAAACCTAAGACATTTATGCTATTATTAAGAATTTGGGGCAGAAATATACTGATATCTCTATGTATTTTGGCACGATAGTAAACTGGCCAACAACATGCTTTCTTATTATGGTCTAGGAGCAAAGCTTACAGCAGAAGCCTCATTCTGCCTTCATGATGCAACCCAAGGCACCACTGAGAGACACACTTGTCTACTTACTCCATTTAGCACATGTCAATGCCCAGAAATCTGGCAATGTAGCCATTCCGTATGGCCTTGAACACTTGCCCAAACCTGTTTTCAGACTGTCTCAGGTATGCTTGCCTAATTTCTGGGCTTTAAAAACTACCTAAAGATAGCTTGCAAAATGTAATTATAAACAGAATCATCATTAACTAGTAGGGCTGTGCGAAGCTTCGGTCCCTGATACAATTTGGCAGAGATATGGCCCGATTCAATGGCCAAATCTCTGAATCTGAATCAAATCAGAGAACCCTTTAACGTCTCTGATTCAAATTGGAACCCTCCAAATTGATTCGGAGAGATTCAGACATAGACACAGCTTTAAATGTTTGTTCTACATACCTCTAGGCAGCAGGAGGCTTGTGAAGGCTGAGATGCTGGGGCAGATGAAGCATCCCGCAGGAGCACAGGGGGTTCCCCAGCACGCTCGGCAGCAGACCCAGAAGTGGACCAAAAGCACTTCTGGTCCACTTCCAGGTCCACCGGGGAGCGCACTGGGGGGGCCCCCCTGTGTCCTCAGGCTCAGTAACTGGTGCCTCCTGAGTCTGGAGAGGACACCTGGGGTCCCTCTGTAGCTAACTGCCAAGCTGGGCGCATGTGGGAGGGGAGGGGTCAGCTCACTCCTCAGCGGACCCAGAAGTGGACCAGAAGTAATTCGCCGCCGAGCATGCAGAAGGCCCCCCCCACACGCCTGTGAGACACTCCATGCACCCCCCGCATTGCAGTGTTCACAAGCTGTGCTGGTACCTCAAGGTATGTAGAAAAACACGTTTAAAGCTGTGTCTGTGTCTGAATCGCTGATTCTCCAAATCAGCATCTAATCTTCAGATTTGGATTCAGCCATATCAAATCAGGGACAGTGATCTGAATCACTGAATTGAATTGCTGTCCCTGATTCGGGCCGAATCCGAATCCAAATTGAATAGGGCCTGCTTCACACAACCATGCTAACTAGGTATGTTTTTAATGGTGTGCTGCAAGGATTGGTTTTCAGCCCTGTGGACCGATTATTGAATTCCTGGTCCTCCACTTACCAGAAAGAACCAGAATGAGTTGTAGGTTGATAAAAATATGTGGAGTAAGTTACAGGAAGGAGAGCTCTCTAGCTGAAGGATAAAGCATGGCTCTTTTTGTTAGGCAGAAGGCAGGATAGATTGCTGAGCAGCAAGTTGGCAGGACATTTTATGCCGTTTTGTTTTCACTTATGATCACTTAAGTGACTGATACTGCTTCTTTTTAATATTCTTAAATAGTCATCATCAACTTCACAGTTGGCTAATTGAAAAAGAAGTACTAATGGCCTAGCAACTACTAACACTCACTTTAATTCTAAAAAAACACTGTCTCTACACATATATCCACCCAGTGTAAATATGACCAAATTAACATTGATCATAAGAAAATCTATACATGGAATACAGCATGTATTTTACACAAGCATCTTTTAAGGATTACAAACTTTTAATGACTATCAAAAGAAAGTAATGACAATGTAATTAATCAAAGAGCAGGAAGTACAGAAGGAGAAAAGTTAAATAGGAAAGTTCAGTATCTTCCTGTTACTTGACAAATTTGACTGATCTCAATTACAGGGATCAAAAACAGTCTAGAATGGGTAAAAGAGTCTGAAATATAGCTGATATAACTCAGAAGGCAGGGTAGATATATATACCTTTATAGACTATGTAAAATGTATATAGAGTGTTCTTTATACATATCTTAGTCAATAAAAGTGCATACCTACTCTTCATTCTGACTGGGTGTGTCTACACTAATGCAATGCAATAAATTCTGGCGCATATTGTACTGGAGTGATGCATATAGCTCCCAGGCACTGCATTTACATGTGTGCCTGGGACTGCAACTTGTTGAGCTGATTCAGAGAAGCCCAGGGAGCCAGCCTATCAGCCTGGGTCTACTCCAGCCTGGCTCAATGTGCTGCAGAGGGGTTGGCTGGGGCAGCCTCCTTACTGAAGCATCCTTGTGCCCCAGCCAGCCCCATCAGTGTCTACATGTGCGTTGCTGTGCACTAAATAACATCGTTGTAAGACTAACCTACAGCAGAGTTAATTAGTTAACTGTGACCTAAGAGGGACACATGTGTAGACACAGACCTTTTCTGTGGAATAAATTAGGTAGCTCCACTAATTACTAAACTAATTAGTAAACAGCCCATGTAGATGTGCCCATTGACTTCAAATTAACATGGCTAACTACCTCATAGGGACCTCAGTAGGTCATCAGGTCCAACCCCCTGCCCTGGGCAAGAAGAAGCATGGGGGTCAGACAACCCCAGCTAGGTGCTTGTCCAGTCTCCTCTTGAAGACCCCTGTAGCAGGGCACCAGGATGCCTGCTACTAGATAATGGTGCGCAGCAGGACACTAAGGAGCCTGCTATAGGCTTAGCTGCCACTCAATAGGGCAGCACAGCTGTGAGTTGCCAAAGCAACTAATTGAGTCAGCTGACTGCCAGGGGGCAGGGCCTGGCCTTCATAAACAGAGAAGGCTGAGGCCAGAGCTAGTTTCCCTCTGGGAGCCTAAGGAGTAAGAGCTCTGCTAGAGTGAGCAGGGTAGTGTTGTGCACTGGTGTGTGGATACAGGGTGGAGAAGACCCTGACAGGGATGAGAGAAGGATAGCCAGGTTGGCTTAAGATTTGTGTTATGGCCTAGGGACCTTGTGTTTCTGTTTGGTTGGTTGTTGTGATTATTACACCGGAGGACCAGGCAAGGCTGTAGGGGTGGAGGAGGCCTCATCAGGAGCTCCCCAGTAAAGTGGGGGTGTTCCTGGCACCGCTGAGGGTGCTGCATTGTGGCCGCCTGAGCCCCAAACCTTGGGGAGCCCGAGTTGGGCATAGGAAGCCCCAGAGCAGGCAGAGGCATGGGAGGCGTGAACAAGGCCCCAGTGTGGGCGGAGAGCGTGAGTGCAAGCAAGGGCCCCAGTGTGGGTAGGGGAGCACGTGAGGTGCAAGTATATTAGACACTGGGCAGGCCCAGTGGGGCACTGCCTGTGAAAGGGAAACCCGGAAGGGGGCAAGCCCAGGGGAAGGCTCTGGAGAGAAGGGCAAGTCTACTAGGAAGCCTAAAGAGAGAGAGTGAGCTGCTTAGGACAGTCACAGAGACAGGCCGGCAAGGGCCAGCACAAGGAGTAGCCCCGTAATCGTGGTCTAGCAAAACCGGCCCCGTGCCAAGGGGGCAAGAAGGCAGTCTCCCACTGATAATAAAAAGATAGAGGGTGCGTTCAGGACCCAGACTTGGCACGGTGGGCAAGGGTGCTGGGGGAGGTCACGGCACCCCTAGGGACAGTCCTGCCATAACCCCCAAGGTAGGGGAGAGCACCACCTCCCTTGGAAACCCATTCCAGATTCTGACACCTCTTACTGTGACACAGTTCTTTCTAATGTCCAACCTAAATCTGCTCTCCGTCAATTTGTGGCCATTGTTCCTAGTTACTCCAGGGGGTGCCCTAGAAAATAAAGCACCTGCTGCCCTCCCCGATGAATTTATAAGCAGCTACAAGATCACCTCTCTTCAGCCTTTGCAAGAGTAGGTCCCTGAGTCTCTCCTCATGGGGCCTTGCCTGCAGGCCTCTGACCATATAAGTGGCCCTCATCTGAACCCTCTCAAGATTCTCAGCATCCCTCTTGAAGTGCAGTGCCCAAAACTGGACACAGTACTAAAACTGTGGCCTGACCAGTGCTGCATAGAGGGGAAGCATCACCTCCCTGGACCTGTTCATCATGCATCTGCTAAAGTACGATAAAGTGAAGTTAGCCTTGTTGAGCGCTATGTCACGTTGATGACTCATATTCATTTTGCAGTGAACTATGCCTCCACAATCCTTTTCTGCTGCTGTGTTCTTCAGAAGGTCATCCCCCAGCCTGTAAGTGTGTTAGTGCTTCTTTTTGCCTGGGTGCAGCACTTTGAACTTGTCTTTGTTGAACTGCATCCTACTTCATTCTGCCCATTTTTCCACCCTGTCCAGATCCACCTGAATCCATTCCCTACCCTCTGGTGTGTTACCTCTGACCCATAATTTGGTATCATCTGTGAACTTGGACAGGGTTCTCTCTATGCCCTCGTCCAAGTCACTGATGAAGATATTGAATAGCACTGGTCCAAGAACTGAGCCGTACAGGACTCTACTGCCCACATCTTTCCAGGTTGATATCAACGTGTCCACCACCACTCTCTGAGTGGAACTCCTAAGCCAATTCGCCACCCAGCTGACCATGTAATCATCTACATCACAGCCTGTCAGTTTATTGACAAGAACAGAATGTGATACCATGTCAAAGGCCTTCCTAAAGTCTATGTAGATGACAGCTACCTTGACTCCTGTGTCTAAGCATTTTGTGACCTGTTTCTGATATGACCTAGCCAAGGCTAATAAAACATAAATACTTTTTTCCAGCATTTTAAATCTATGTGTTTGAGGAAGATTTATATTTGTTTTTAGAAAAACAGGACAGGAAACTATGGAAATAAAATTACAGAAGAATAAATACTTTAATTTAGATTCAACAAATAACTAAAGATCTTCTTTTCAAATGCCTAGCATCAATTAAACATCTTTAGCACATTCAGACTTTTTGGTCAAAATTTGTACTTGGCTAAGTACTGAAACACAATATAATTTGTTAACAGTATCTGTTTCCAAGGATAGATGAAAGGGGTTGTAAATCTCACTTACTGTAGTTAGTAATTTGGAAATTCCATTATTGTGTTTTCCTTCTGTTTATGGAATTGCAAGCTTTCCAGCTAGGACTATGCATACCTATGAAGTCAGTCATATGGAATCCATTTTTTGCATTCATTTTGTATTTCATTTCAAAGCTTTTGTGAGCTTTACTTAAAGTTTAACTTTGTCCGGAAGATAGATATACCAGTATGCATGTGCATGTATCTCTCAGCTTGTAGAATTGTTCCCTGAACGGAAGGAAAATTATAGCAACTTTGAGTAGCTGTTGTTCTCCTTTTCCCCCTTATTTGCACTACAGGCATTCAAACTTTGCACTGAAATTGCTTTGGTCATTAGTGGGATGTTATGCATAAGATTTGGCAGATGCTTTTTTCTGACATACCTGACGCATGGAACAATACTAAACAAATCTACACTATGCTGTAATTCAACTTTTCCAGAGCTGTAAAGAAATGCAGTGTAAACTCCCAATATTGTAGAGAGCTAAAAACTATGGGCGTTTGTAGATGACACTTTAAAGCAGGTTTAAAGCGGGTAAAATGACTTTTGCACTGCTTTAATGGCGTTGTTGTTTGCACATTCAGCAGTGTATTGTGTGTTAATTCCAGCTGCTGTAGCAGATTGGGTGGTGTAATGTGCCTTAAATGACTTTGGGATGCAGCAAATAACTTTGGGGTGCTGCAAAGTAAAACACCTCCGAGGAGTTTTAGTTTCCTCTCCTACAGCCGTGGAAGGAAGCACCGGGCTCAGTGAGGCTCAGGGGCTGTGCAGGCAGATTGTGCAAGCAGCTCAGCAGCAGCCCAGGAAAGCAGGGTCCACAGAAGGAAACCCCCCCCCAGTGATTCCTTCCCCTCCCCCTCAGAGCCTGCCTGCCTGTCTGAGCAGCACAGGGGTCCAATGCCCCCCAGGACTGCCCAAGCCAGGTGCCTGAGGGTGGGTGCCACCTGGGGGAGGCCCACCGCTGCTGCTGCGGGAACCACCAGTGGCTCAGGAACTGCTCTGCCTGCCAGCAGCTCGCTCTCCTCTCCCCACTGCTGGAGAAGCAGGTAAGGATCAGGCTCCAACACAGATGAGCATGACATAGGGGTGTACTTTGCCCTAAACTGAAGCGGTGTTTTTTAATAAAAACACCGCTTCAATTTAGGGAGAATTAAACCCCCATGTCATGTACAAATGACTAGCAACTGTTTGACACTGAAGTGAGTCTAGTATGGCAATAGTACCCACTTTTTGCCCTGTATCATATTGGATAAGATACTTGCCCAGGGAGGGGAAGACCAGAGAGGTCCATGCTTCTAAGTATTCCTCCTGCTGCGGGGATTTGACTTGTAGAGCAGTAGTATAACTGGGGCAGGGTGAGAAGAACACCAACCCCTGATGCCAATTTAGAGGTGGTGCCGGTATGGCTCCCTCCCTCCAGGAGTCTTTCCCTGGCACACAAGGCCTTGTCCAGCCTGGTCATGAGGAAATGGGCAGGCACAGCTGGGCAGGGGCAGTGCCATGCCCAGCAGTGTCTCTGATGGGGAGGAGGAGGGGTGAATAATGTTCCTTCCACCCAGAAGACTTTCCCAGCTCTATCCCTGAGGGTGGGGGAGTAACCCGGGGGGGGGGGGAAATGGGGCCCCAGGAGAAGCCCCCAGTGCTGCTATTTATCCCTCAGTGGCAGTAGCCCAGTTTGTGCTGTTAAAGTATTACCAGTAGTAGCTGCCACTCAAGTGAAGAGCCCCATGTGCTTCATGCTGCACCTGCACTACTGTGTCCAGCCCCATGCATTGCATCCAGCCTGCAGGCTGGATCTTTGACACCCCTCACATAAGGCATATATGTCTTAGCATCTGACCTAAGCAGACAGATATATATGCACACATCAGCATAAAGCTCTTGTTTTTCCTTCTTTACACATAACCTGTAATTTAGAGCGCTTGCCAAGGACACAGAAGATCTGGATTTTTTTCCTGCCTCTCAGTCAGTGTGTAGTTTGAACTCATACCACAGCTAAGCATACTTCCTATAGTTCCTGGTACTCGCCAGTCTGGATCAGGCCCACGAACTAACTTTTAAAGCATGGTAGTACAGAATGGGTAGAACATAGAAGATGTCTTTGGAATCACTTCAAGCACTAAAAAAATTGATTTAAGGTTAACTTGGAGCAATTCTGAATGCATGAGGATATACTAAATGCAGCTTTCCTTACTAAAGGCATACAAATAGATACAGATGACAAATTTGACAAGATGACATATTTTAATCATCAGCTTAATTAATAGCAACTTTACGTTTCATACTTCATATTTATGTTTTTGTTTTAAATCTGATAATTTAAAATGTATCTAAAATATTTAATGAATAGCCAACACACTTAACAAACACTTAATACTGTGAATGGGACCCTTAGTAATAGCCTTACACTTACGTAATGTCTGTCATCCCAAAGACTTTTCATATATGCAGCCTTCGCTACTACAATGCATCAACTAGAGATGGTATACAAAGCAGAATCTTTTTAACAAGCTATTTAACAATGTTACAGAGCAATTTAGGGCAGGGCATGATAACTATTTAGCCCTGCTAGAAACTGCAAGGGCGTGAGTTGGATGACTTGAACAACAGGAAATAAAAGAGGAAATCTTTTAAATGTATGTTGCCAATTTGGACCTAAGCATGTTCAATACTGACCAAAAGCTGGGGTTTTTTTATGTCTATTATTTATCTGTGCACTGTAAGCTGCTGGTTTCAGGCAACATTGAAGTGAACAAATGTTCATATAATAAACACTGCTGCCATAAGTTGCACTAATCACAGTTTAATGAACAATCAATTCATCAAATAAAAATAAGATGGTTTAGAGGAACTGTTGGGTAAATTTACATAAACAAAATGTAGAACAGAGGTTCCCAAACTTTTTCTTATTGTGTACCCCTTTTCAGATTAATCAGCTGTCCATATACCCTCTACCTCCAAACATTTTTGTATTTTAAACCCTTAAATGCCATTTATTATTGTAATGAAAATTAAATTCCCTTACACAATTTCTCCCACATACTCCCCAGAGACATCTTGGGTAACCCCAGGGGTACCTGTACCACAGTCTGGGAACCCCTGATGTAATGTGAATGTAATGTGTGTAACAGAATAAGATTTTCTACATAAAAGTGGGAATTTCCCCTTGCTTCTTGTGCCACTTTCTGGGGCAGCAGAAATACCAGAGATTGGTGTCCATAGGCCATAAGGCACAGGACAAACTGCTGCAGTGAGTGTACAGAATTTGCTTGTTGTATGGGAAAATTTGATATGGGAAGATGCATACCATGGAGGAAGGGGTACCCTCAGTGGAAGGGGAAAAACACACATACCCCATCTAGTGTCTCAAGGCCTATATTCAACCCAGCCCCTTACAGTGCTGGACTGAATGGGGTGTTGTTCCTAATACTTGGGAGGAGTTTTATCAAGACATCCACAAAACCACTCCGTAGTTTTCTTTCAAATGGCTCAGAAAACAAGTTTCTTGCCATGTGGCTTACAAAACTGAACAACCATTAGGCTGCTGATGTGCTGAAAACATTGCCTATGGTGCTGACCAGTATTGTGCCATTGTTTCCTTATATTCCCTTGACTGTCTGTAGCCATCTGTTATCTTTTGTGCTTTACTTGTAAGCTCCTCAGAGCAGTAACCACTTTTTTGTCCTTTATCTCTACAGCACCTAATACAGTGTGGACTTGGTCTAAGATTATGCCTCTTAGATGCTGTGACAATGCAAAAAACTATCATCTTTCTGTATAAAGGGCTTAGTCTGTCTGTTTGCCCATAACGCTCTTTAAATACAAATAGCTTGAAAACTGTAAGAGAGAACATTTGTGTCTTCAGAGAAATTTCTTTGCTAAACCTTAGCATTTGTTTAGTGACTGTGTCCTCTCTTGAAGATAAAAATAGAAGACATAAAGGCATTAGGTTTCATATCAATAGAGGATAGAGTAGCAGAAAACTGGAATGTCCTCTGTGATGCCACCCTATTAGTGACCACATCAGGATGATCCCAACTTCCAGAACTAGGAAAAAAGTCAGGGGCCAGGGCTGTTTAAACTGAGCTCCTCCTGGGAGGGTGCCAGGAGCCCAGTGCAGCAGGGAGGGCAGAGGGAGGGACCAGTTGAGGAAAAGTGGGAGCCGGGCAGAGGTGCGAGGCAGTGGGCAAGCAGTGGCAGCCCTGTCCCGAGCCCTGAGCAGGGAAGGAGTTGCCCAAGGGTGGCACAGAGGAAGCTCTGGAGCATGGGCAGCTGTTGCAAGGCGTGGAGCTCACCAGCCCTTGCCCAGCAAGGAGGCATGCAGGTGATGGCTGGGCGGCAGTGTGAGCAGGTCTGCCTCCAGCCCGCTGGACAAGAGCAAGTGCAGAATTGGATTGGTAAAAAAAATAGTTTATTTAATAAATATAAGAAGTAAAATCTATCTGTTTTTGTTATTTGAAATTCATTTTTGACAGGCAATTCACTAGTAATTAATAATGACCCAAGTTAGTCACAGACCAATGTCTGAAATTTATGACCTGAAGGTGGGTAAGAAAAAAAAATCACCATTGCCTCTTAAAAAGGATTAGAGTAGCAAGGAATAGGTGTCTTGATTCATAACTTCTAATATGACACTGGATCAAACTGAGCATATCTGGCAGCCTGTCTCCTCTGGTCTCTAATTTAACTCCCACCCAACTCAACAAAAAGAGTCCACAGAAAATTGAATAAGACCCAATGGTGTGTGAGAACAATGCTGGTGTCACATAGGTAGGTGGTTCAACTGGGGAATACATTTTTGATTTTTAATGAGCAAATTTCATTAAAATATGCAATATCCCCTTTTATTTTTTAAAGAAATAAATACCAAAAAACCCCTATGAATAATGGCAGAAAAACAGAAAAGACATAATAAAGTCAGTCAAAATGCAGTTATTTCCACAGAAACCATAACTCAGCAACCTTGCATATAAGCCATACATTTAAAAACAAATGTTACAAAATACATTTTTACACACCAGGCCTGCATGTAATTCTTGTGTGAACCATACATTTGAACATCTTGCCTTTCTGTGTTTAAATTCTCACTCGTAATATCTGAATAAATGAAGAGGGATATGTTCTTTTCCACTGAATATTGTCGCTCTGGATGTTGCATTAAATACTGCCTTCATTTTAAAAGCACAGCTAAAGCCAGCGAGTACCTGACTCAGCTCACAAACTAGAGACACGGCATCAGATTTCCCAACCCACTTAATTTGAAAGCCTGCCAAGATAGGTGAAGGACCTTATAAATATGTAAAGCAGGAAGTTCAAATTACATAGTCATGTACATTTCCAGTGATTGATGCCGGCTTGAAAACAAGAAAAATCCCTGAGAAAGTCCAAGATTTGTAAAGACTCCTCACCATCTCCGACGCCTACTAGCCTCGCGTGGAGTGGAGACGGTGCATTGTACTTTTTGTACTAATTTTATTTGGGATTTCTACCACTTCCTGGAGGCCAGGGGGAGGCACAGTGGGAGGATCCAGCAAACTCGGTGCCACAGCCATTTTGTTTGTGGGCAGCATGGTTGAATTCTGTCAGTCAGTACAAGGAGGGGTTTTTAAACCAGCCTTTATGGAAAAAACTCCTCCTGCCACAATGGGTGTATCTGTTGAAAATAACGTTAATTTCGTTGTTTGGTCGGGTAGCTATTTAGATCTGTCAATACATGGAGTATTTTCGTGGCTTGAAGGCTTTCTACATCAAGGAGGCATAGATTTGGTTTCAGGCATGACTGGCTCTTTTAGATGCTGTAATCTCGTTACATCGCACAGCCCGGGTGCCTTCCCCCTAGCCTGACGGGAGGTGTAACGAGCCTTCAGCAGCGCGGCTGTTCGCACAAACTCGCTTGAGGGATTTCGAACAAATAATGGTAAAGCCCCAAATCCTTTCTGTCCCTTGCTTTCCCTGCAAAGACGTCCTTGCTGAAGGAGGAATAAAGGATCTGGAGAGGCTGCTGGTTTGCATCGGGGCTAGACTTTGGTCGCTTGGGCGTGTGTGTGCGTGTATTTGTGTGTGTGTTTCAAGCCGAGTGTAAAATGGCACACCGCATTTTTTTCCAGGCTGCAGAGGGGGAGCGCGGGGGATAGTGCAGACTGGAGGGACACTGCCCTCCCAGCCAATCAGCGCGCGCCTGTTTGCCATTACAAAGTTGTTAACCCCAGAGTCTTCTGGCTCCTGCTGTCTCTGCTTTTAATCTTCTTTGGATATTTCTCTGATTTCTCCAAACGCCCCCAGATCCTCAGGAAAACCTCCTAATTCAACCAGGGACCATGGCAGAAAGTCCCAGTTCTGATTTCCGAAATATTTGGAAGATGTTTGGAGATCCCTGTGCTGCATTGAGATGGCTGTTTGTAGGGGAACAAGTCCACAGCCTATATTGTTACAGTCATTTTGCAAGGACTATCCCCCGTGCCTTCGCTAAAGGTAAGTTTGGGATTTTTTAAACCTCTATTTCTTGCTCCCTTTTTGCGAGATACCCCCTGTGTAAAGGATTGGCGAGAGGTTATTGAGCACAACGTAGTCTTTGTATTTTTCTCCAGCTTTGATGTCGTGCCTATTCCACCCAACACTGGCTTGTTAATTTCGACAATTAGAAAACAGTTTTTGTTTCCGTCTTGAAAAATTAATACATCGAAGCTTAAACTGCACTTACAGGATTGTTTCAGATGGAAGAACTCTCATATTTTCAAGATGGTTTGTTCTGTAGCGAGTGATAGCTATATTTATCTAAAAATGTTTTACTCTATAAATGTAATGCATTGTCTAATCTGTATGGAGATGTCTTCCCATAAGATGTTTATTGAGACTGTAGCCAAGGTAGTTTATAATGTCATTTCTGGTAGCTAATGATGGATTACTTTGGTTCCAACTACAGGAAAAAAAACCTGCCTTTGGTATAATGAAGGTGGAGATTGACATAACAGGGTTTATATTAAGTTATGTCTGTTACTAAACAGTGGCCTTTTTATTTGCAAATCAGCTCTCTCCTATGAAAGTCAACCTAAAGCCTTATTTGTCTAGAGGCTCCAATTTAGCCACATTTCATTATAGAAGCCTTGCTTTTCTCTCAGAAGGTACATTTGGGAGACATTTTGTAATTTTTGGCATTTTTCTAGGCGCATTTTTTTCACACGGTGGGAGATCTTTTTTGTTTTGCATTGATCTGTGTTGGTGGCGCTGTGGTGCTCCTAAACAATTTATGCCTGTTTCACTAAGAGAAGGGGTGGGGGGAAGAAAGGTGGGGCAAGATTTGATCTATTGTATCTTTTTCTTTTCTTTTATCTGAGTAGGAGCAGTTTAGATGGAGATCACTAAATTATATTTATTTAAATAATGTAATATTGTGCGACCTATTGACTGGAACAGACATGATCTTACAGCCACTTGGTATTTTGTGTAATGAGAGGAGGCAGGGTTTTTTTCCCTTGTATCTACAGATCAGTTTTCTTTTCTTCAGTAATAAGGTTTTTGGCCCCACCCCCAAATGATTTTGCAGTGGCTTCAAATGAAATATTGTGAAATCATGTCATGTAAAATGGTTTGATGTAAATTAATTGTACTACTCGTCTATTGTCTGTCTGTTGTGAAGTTAAATTTTATATTCCTAGTTGATGGCTAAATCTTAAGGGCCCTGTTCCTTGGCTCCTTGCACGTACAAATCTCTTCCTAGGTCTATGGGAGTTCTGACTGCACATGAATATGAGATTGTATAAAACATAAAACCTACAATAGTTCTTCCCAATTCTAAATCAGTTGCATTTGCTGGGGGTGGTTTTGGGAGGGGGGGTTGGTTTGTTTTTGGTTTTTTCCTGCTTTGTCACTGAAGCATGATTAGCCAAAAAAAATTTTTTTTTAATGGCTGTACATTATAGGCTACAAATAGCCAAATATTTTAGCACAAAAACATTGCAGCATTTTCTGCTAGTGTCTTTATTGTGCTTATAAGAAAACAAAAAAGTAAGTCATATGCCAAAAAATGGGTGGGAAGACACAGTCAAGACTTAGATGTATACTCTCAGAAAAATGAAATTTAAAAAACCACTAGTTCATTAACTGCTGGTTTTGAAATACTCAGAACATGTCTTAGAAAACTCAACAGGTTAAGGGGAAAAAATTAAAGTGTGGAGTACAGTAATAAATTAATAGGTATCTATTTGTCTATTAACGTGGAATGTTTTTGTACAATTGACAGCTGGTTATGAATTGTCAGATGCACGTTTTACATTTATATTTCTAAAAAAAAATGTGATTCCCTTCTATTTTATTTACAAACTTTATTTTCATCAGAAATATTTTACTAAATCCATCTTTTTCTGTCCCCCTTAATCAGAAGTTCCCAAGACAAGTTTGATTCTCTAAAATTGAAATGCTTGCTTGGTGAAGGCCTTTTCTGTTAATCCTGACAACCTGACCTACAAACTGGTTTGTTTAACTGCCGACACAAAATCCATTTATGAAGAGTTAAGAGTTAAAGCTTCTGTTAGGGGAGGTCAACTTAGGTGCAGTCAGGACTCCATAAAATCCTAGTTGTTCCAAGCTGGAAAGGGACATACAGAACTAGTATATTTTCTATCAGCCCTTGATATAACTCTTAGCTTTTAAGAGAACATTAATCAGCTTTGAGCCCGCTAAGGTAATAAGGGTTGTAGACATTTGCATCACTGAGATCCATCCCCACCTTTGGATGGACTTTCTGCCATCATGACCAGCAACTGGGTTATATCAGCTGAAGTACAGTCATTTTGAGTCATCTGTAAATAATAGTGGCACTATCATTTTAGTAATATTCAATATATAGACTTTTGAAACGACTTGAAAATGACTCATTTGCATCATGCAGACCATGCAACGGAAATTTGGTAAAAGTGATTTCTATTCAGTACATTTTTTGTGGCTGATCACATATAACAAATCTTAAGCCTTGACATGTCAAGTAGGTCTTTACCCAAAATCACTTTCACACCTGCTGACCATTCTCAGAATACATAAAGATTTTGGCAGGACAAGGAGCTTAACGCTTTCTATCAGTCCTAGTTACTTAACAGTTTTGAAGAGGAGAAGGAAAGCAAAGAGGGCCAGAAATGCAGATCTAGAGTTAGTTAGCATTTCATTAAGATGAATGAAGGCACACACATAAATTGTCCACACTTATGAGGGCAACAGTTTCAGAAATGCAATAATATTTTTATTCAAAAGTAATCTTAAGCTATATAAAAAGCAAAACTTCATAATACACTTAACAACCAGGTGTATTTAACAAATAAGTCAGCAGATCAGCTCTCTAGTTGATATCTATATTTTTGTCCTCATGGACATTTGAGGTTTATTTTAATCTGAGAGACAGGGAGTGCTGAAGAAGTTAGGCTCTAGGTCCTTACTTGTTTCCTAACACATAGGCAGCAGGGGCCCATGAATGAGGTTTCCGTGCCTGTTCCAACTTACTTTAGCTACCTAACGTATGGATTTGTCTCAAAACAGAAGCAGAAAATGTTAGCAGAAGAGTAAAGTTTTATTTGACTCAGCTGTTCCAAACAATACAGCTGGTTTGCGTACTGTGCCTATACCTGTATAAAATTGTTGCAGCCAACAGCAAGAATAGAAGATGAAGAGTAGATGAATAAATTACTGAACAAGACTAGTAACTGCCTCTGAGCTGATGTCACAGAGGAGGATTCTGGATTAAGATGAAAGTAAGGGATCTTTGTTTCCTTTTCATTCTTCCTCTTTCCATTTGGGGACCAATAAGTTAGTTTTGTGAGGTCTTTGTAGCCTTGCTGGTCCTTCTCCATGGAAATTCCTTTCTTCTACAGTCTTTAGACCCAGTTCTAAACAACAGCGGTTGTGAAATAACAGGATGTCTAAAGCCAACGTTAAAGGATAGCCTGTACTTACCGACTGGAATTGTACCACTTGATATCAGAAGAAAGCGAGCCAAAAATAAAGATCAAGGCAGATGGAAGAACCACTCTATGGTCACACAGAACTAAATGGCATAAAGTACAAAAGAGTTTTGTGAACAGTGTTGCGCTGTTGGACAGGGTGGAAAGAGCCATCATTTGTGCACAATTATGGAAAAACATCTAGTTTATGGCAAGGACATGAGAAGAAAAACAGATTTTCCCATCGGGTAGCCTAAGTGGAAAAGGTCTGATCTGCCTCTATCGCCACATCCTCTCTTTTCTCCATATTCTTTCTTAAGCCTGTATTGGACAAGAAAAAACAGTCTTCTAGGAGCATGGGGACCCAACAAGGCCCCCAAATTGGACTTAATTTGGATGCCTTTAAGAGATCAGCCTCATCCATGTCTAACATATCTTCTGCAGGGAACCCCAGAAGAGTCACTGCAGAAGAATGGTCTTATCTGAATCTTGCCTATGACATTTTTAAGCCCATCTAAATACATCAGGATTAGATTCTTATAAGGTCTACCTGTTTTCCCCAAATGGGATTCCCTTGAGTTTTTTCCTTGGCCACTCTTCCATTACCACGGGGGATAGCTAAACTGCCCCTCTCCCAAGCTGATTCCTACCTTACCTAATAACCTATGTACAATCTATATACTGGGGTAGCTTTTCAAGACCTGAACTTGTCCCAGATTAAAGTGAATTCGGGTATGATACCTTTCTCCAAATCATTTATTTCTTTCCAAGATACTAATGTATCATGGATGATGCATTTGATTGAAAAACAGTACACAGCAAGATTTATTTTTTTTTAATTTTGAGTCATTCCAATAGCTATAGTCAGGTATACCTTGTATTTGTTTAGGACAGCTGCACGGGGATGTACACATTCCATCTGACTGCTAGTGTCTAAATAATCCCTTACCTCAGGGGCAGGCTCACAGGCCTGCTAGGCACTTCCATCCAGCCCACGGTGCCCACCAGTTAATTGTACCCCACCCAGCTGGGACCACATATACACCCCCAGCATAGCCTTTTGTGCCTCACTTTCACCCCCATGGGTAGAAGGGCCCAGCCTAGCTAGCACACAGCTTCCAGGGGACCCTCTCAACTACCCAGGGTCCCACTTGCTCCAAGCAGCAGGTAGGGAAGTGGCAGGGGGGAGCTGCAGGTGGGTGGGAGCATGGAGCATGGGCCTGGTGGGAACTCAGAGCCCATTCCCAGGGGGACAGTGGCAGCACAGAGCTCAGGTGGGCAGGGTGTGGATGTGAGGGAGGGTGGGGGGGACATGGGGACTTCCCCAAACACTCCCCCCATGGTACGCAGGCCTCGCCAGCAGGAGCAGCAGCAGGCGGGGGCACTCATGCCTGGCTCAGGTGCTGTTGCCTGGCAGCATGTGGCTTCAGCCAGCATTGCACGTTGCAGTGAGGAGCGCAGCCTGGCCAGCCCACCTCTATTGCCAGGGCTCCCTACTGCGTACATGCTCCCACACTTGTGTGCCACCAAGGGAAGCCCCTCACTGGGACCAGCTGTCATCCCCACTCCTGTTGTGCAGGTCCTGGGACTCTTGTGGAAGGAGCTTCAGTTCCTTCTTCCTCAAAGTCCTGGAACCTGCATAGCAGGGGGCAGGGAAGGCAGCCGGCTCTAGTGTGGGGCTTACCTTGGTGGCGCGTCAGTGCAGGAGCTACATGTGTGTGTTGGGGAGCCCTGGCAATAGAGGCACGCTGGCCCAGCCGCAATCCTCACCACAATGTGCAGCATTGGCTGGAGCCTTGTGCCACCGGTGATAGCGCATGCATGGGCCATGAACATCACAAGCACCCCCGCCTGCTGCTGCTGCCAGTGGGGCCTGTGCACCATGGGGGAACTGCAGTGGGGTCCCCACCACCCCCAGCCTCCGTCACGCCCCACAGTTGCCACATACCCACACCCTGCCCCCACAACTCCCCCACATATACACCCCCAACTTACCCTATTGCCCCACACACGCAGCCACACCCCCTAACAAACTCCCCCACCCCCACCATACACACACCCACCTAAACCCACATACACACACATGCCCCCCCACACCCTCCCTCAACCACATACCCCCACACAATATACAAGACTAAGACTTTACTTTTGAGTTCTTGTGAAAATCACCTCTACAGTACTCAAACACAAATCATGGCAAAAATATTTTTTGTAATAAAATTAAAATATGTTACTGTAGGTATTTAACTTTTAGTGTATGGGGTTTTTTTTTTTCTGGTTTTAAGATGGCAACCCTCTCTTCCCAAAAGGAGTGTTTGGCGGGTGGGGGGGAGCTTCCAGTGGCAAAGGTCAGGGGTTAAGGGTGTGAGTTCCAGTCCCAAGATGGCAACCAGGGGGCAGGGCAGCTCTCAAGGGGCAGAGCTACCCATGGGGCTTAAAGGCCCTTGAGCCAGCATAATGTTTGGCTCTGCCTTATTTGGATGAATTTCTCATAAATCCATTCCCTCCAGGAGGTCTGTGAGACTGGCAGCCTTCAAAAGGTGGCCATAGGAACCTTTCTAAGTGTCTCCTAAGCAGTGAACAAAATACACAACATGGTCCAAGACCTCATTCAGATAGAAACCGACGTTCTGACTTTCACTTACAGCCCACTTGTTCACTCAACTCTTCCAGCTTTTTTTTTTAATTTTTTTTTATGGCTCAAAAGTATTCAGTGACTCCTTGATTCAACTCTCAAGATTTCAGAGAAGGAAAATATTTCTCCGATTGAACCTCTTGAGTAAGACTTTAATTGCCTTCCTTCCTTCTCTAATAAGAAAGCTCAGTTGCTGTGTTTGGTTTGATTTGGTTCTCTGTCTGATTAAATCTAATAGGAACAAATTCTACAAGTGCCCTTTTAGAAGACAGCCTTTAAATCCAAACTTTTCTTAGCTATAGGTATTGAAGGGCATATAGATACCTAATATTTCTCTTACTTTAGAATTGGAAGTCCTTGGAAGAAGGGTTTCCTTCTTGCCTGTTCTAGTATTCTAAATGCAGATTCTCACAGTAGCTCATAAATATTTATTTCCTTTACCTTCCTCAGACTAGGCTAATACAGCCAAAACATTTTCCTATCTTGTTTGGGCTAGGGCCACTGTGCTTGTCTTTCTGGATCAGCTAGGTCAAGAGGTCTACTCAAGATATTTGGTAGTTTACAGAGGTCCAAGTGCATCAGTTCACTTTAGCAGTGACTGATGAAGACTTCTTGACATCTGTCATCTTCAAGGGCATGCATGACTCTGGCTGACTAGAAACTTTTCAGGTTCTCAGGCACCAGTTACATTTCCAATACATATTACAGCCCCTAGGCTTGCCTCTGCCCAAGAAACATTCATCAAAATAATGGAAGTCCCTGTGTTTGGATTACTTACTCATGAGTCCATTCCTTTCAGGAGGTCAACAAGGCAGCATCTAAATGCAGCATCTAAATGTATTTATCTTTTGAAAGCTCAGATTCACATAGTGAACCAAGGTCTCCCAGGGTGTGTCCCAGGGAGGCCATCGAGATGAAGTATTTGATTCAGCAAATGATTCAGGCCTTTCAGCATTATAAACAGACATCCATCTGGTGCCTGGGTCACAGTAGTTTCTGCTCCTTGCAACAGTTCCTTCTCGTGTCCCATTAAGCTTCCACTAAGCACCTTGAGATCAAACAAAAGGTTCCCCTGCCACTAAAGGACCTAGTCCTGTCTAGTCACCAATTTCCTAAAAAAGTTCCTTTCTCTAACGACTTTCTATCCCCTCTGAGGCCAGCCTGAGAGAAGGTGCATTTCTTCTCATATTAGGTTAGTTCAGGGAGCTCATTCACAAGTGAAAAGAAGGTTCAAATCAAAATGCTAGAACTCAGGGCGGTTATACTTGCTCTGATGTCCTAGCAGCTCTCCATAAGCCAACATCTTCAGTGTTGGACAGTATGGTTGTGGTGCTCTATTTAAATCACTAATGAGGAACCACAGAGCAGCATCTTCTGAAAGAGGCCATTCTTTTTTACTGCATGGAGGGGGGTAAATGGAATAACTGAAGGCCTTTCATGTGTGCATGCTGACTGGGCTAATTGCAGTGAGTATCACTCAGGCAAATGGAGAGTTCACAAGGAAGTTCTCTAACGGCTAACAAAGAAACATGCTTGTTTTCTGTAGACC
Source organism: Crocodylus porosus (assembly GCF_001723895.1). Classification (NCBI taxonomy): domain Eukaryota; kingdom Metazoa; phylum Chordata; order Crocodylia; family Crocodylidae; genus Crocodylus; species Crocodylus porosus. Next base: position 25,060,635 of record NW_017728886.1, read on the forward strand.
TACATATGTCCAATTTAGCTTCTATTGTAGCAGTAGGCTAAAGTCAGAAGGTGCTAAGGATCCCTTTGTGATTAATCAGCAGGCTGAGAAGTGACACCATATCTACCCTCATTATCACCTGAGAAATCTTTAAGAAAAGCAAAAAGGAAGTTGTCTCTTTATGCTGATAATGCATCCCATGCCATTTATGTAGACCTGCTCCCCTCCATCTGAAAAAGACGACCTCTTCCAGACAGAGGTGGCCTCATAAGCTGAGGTGTGGTGTTGCATCCTAACTGCTCAACCCTGAAACTCAGAGCCTACTTTGTGAATAGGCCCTCTTAAAAAGTACCTTCTATGCATTATTGGAGCTGATGTGCTCTTTTCACTTGGTGCAGAGGAGGATGGGGGAGAGGGGAAGAACAAGAAAGGACTGAAAGTAAAGAGACCTAAATTTAATTCAATGAGAATTTCAGAATTAAGTTTCAGTATCTCAGAAATCAAGTATATCAAGCCATAGCACTTTGTACTCTTAACCAGTCCAAAAAGTTGTTTTCCAGTTGAATGCCACTCTTTGTCACAGTGTTTCTCAAGGTATCATTATAACAGTAGTATCAAGTAAAATCCCTAATTCCTTCTGAAGTCTTTTAATTTGTTTTACATTTTGCTCCACTCCTTATCACCTTACTGTCTTTTACGGAAAATGGCATCACCATGCAGAGAAATCAGCAGCCTTGTACAGTGCATGCACGCATATACAGGACACCCTTGCTGTTCGCCGGTTGGGCATTCGGGGTTTTGGACATGTAGCAGGGGTTCCCCTGTGCCTGGGAACCCCATCAGCAGCCAGAGCTCCCAGCTGCAGGGGTGCACCTTGCCCACCATGGAACTCCCAAGCCCCACAGATCACTGCTGCTGTGATATGCAAGACTTGGGGGTGTGTAAAACCCCCAGTCTACACAGGGCTCTCAGTTCCAGCTGTGGCTCACATGCATCCTGGACCTAGAAACCCTGCAATTAACATGAGGTGCAACCAAGACTTGGAGCCCTGTCAGTTGCAGGACCCTTGGTCCTGGCAGCCCGTGGCTCTCACAGCTGGGAACCCCCTTAGCAAAGGGGGCTCCCAGCCATGGAAACTTGCTTCTTGGCATGCCGTGCAGGGGGAGCCCGGGACCAGGCTTCCCTTATGCCAGCAGTAAAGCGGGATTGGATCTAATGTGCAATCCCACAATTGCGCCTCCTGCCGTGCAAGTGTGGCATGGTGGGAGGTGCGATAGTGTGAATTACTCATTAGCTCAAATTGCACCTTTACCTGCATGTGTAGAAGGGGTCTTAATCATGCAAGTATACCTCCACTGAGTTCAATTAGATTTATTTAAGTATAAACCCATGTAGGTATAAATCAAGACTGACTTTTGTTTGCCACTGTCTGCAATTTTTATTATTTTATTTTTTTTACCATAATTCTTCAGATCTGGAATAATGGCATTGTGACAGTAACAAGAATTGTGATCATTTATTTATTTATGTATTGCCATTGCATTTTAGAATGCAAGGGCATTATAGATAAAAAGAAAAAAAATGTAAAGATAAAGCTTTGTGCCTAATTTAGGACTCTGTTGTGCACTGCATGGTGGTGTTGCATATTATTTGGGTGTTTCTTTGTCTGACTGGCATCACCTTAACACCCAAATCCATATTTAGCAAATCCTAATGATCTTCCAGCTCTCTCCTGCCCAACCAAACCTATGAAGAACTGTGATCCAGGCAACCTTAGAATCTCAAAAAACTTCTCTCTGAAGAGAACTAACAAGGCTTGCTGAAAAGCATGCCCTCCTGCTCTTAAATGTAAGGTTCCTGAGATCCAGTTTTTCTTGTTCCCTTCACTTATAGAAATAGGAGAGGAGGATATTGTCCTTAGTTCTGGGCTGTCAAACATACAGCCTGCAGGCCAAATCTAGACCATGGAGCCATATGATCTGACTCATAGGTCTCTAATCAACCCCATGCGCTGCATGCGGCATGTAGAGCTAGTCTGGAGCCTAGGCTGGATCTGGCATTGGAGGCGCTGCATATGGCCCGGAGGGCTGACACAAGGTGCATTCTGGATGCCATGTCTGTGCTGTGGTATGCCAGAGCCAGTGCACAGGGTCAGTGCAGCAAGGTGTTGCATGTAGCATGTGTCTTATGTCAGTACCCTGTGCTGCGTGCAGTGTATATAGCTGGTGCAGCCCATATTGCATGTGCAGCATGCACTGGCTGCACTCAAGGGCTTACAGTGTCAGCACTTGGGACTGCATTTGGCAGATGGAGCCAGCATGGGGCACGCACTGCATGTGCTGCTTTGCTGGACCAGCCCTGTGTGCTAGCTTCAGCACCCTCTGATCCGGCGTAGACCCAGAGCCACATCCAAATTAAAAAGTAAATGAGGTTTTGATGGTTGTACTTACAGGGAGAACTGCTTCAACATTACACATTATGATCTATTTTTTTATTTTTTTTTTGGAACTTTATTCCATTTTAAAACTACTAATTTTTACACTTGTTTCCTATTGGGAAATACCATGCCCCCCTCCTTTTTATGTGACAAGGTATATATACAGTGATCTCTGGAATGCGTGCGCACACACACACACACACAATTACAAAGAGCTGCTTTTGATTTTAAAGCATGTCATCTTTCCCCTTTCTAAAAGGGCTTTTATACAAGCAGTTACAGACCAGATTATTTTTCAAAACAATCAAGTTAACTTAAAGACAGCACCCAATCACAACAGCATCCTTTGTCTAGGATGCAAAGGAACTAACGTAAGTCTTATTTGTTTTGTAACTTACTGAATTTGGGCAAGATTTCAAGGGTTTAAGGCCAGATGGAAAGTTACATCATAAGGGGTAATAAAACAGGATGCTGAACAGCAAATAGGCTTAACAGAAAGATATGGTTATAGATTTTCAGGGCAAAAATGCCAGGGGTTTTTAGCATGTCAGTTTATAGTATAAATGTAAACATTTGGGGGATACTAGCATTTAAGAACTCAGATTGAAGGCTCAGTGAATAATGTAAGAAAACCCAACAAGATTCAAATTCTGGTCTTTTCGTGCGCAGGAAATGTAAAATCATAGCTGAGATATATATGATGTTTCAGAAAGTAATGGTAAATTTTGAAATAAACCGTTTTGTGTGCAATGATTATTTACTGAACCACATTAGTTCTCTACATAGGGGCATACAGCAATGTCATCATCAGTGTTCCCTGCTGCCATATAATGTTTTTCTTTGTCACAGATGTGCAGCGCAGAAAGCCATTTTGCTGTTACTTTCTGAAATACCCTTGTATAATTGAAACGAGGAGCAAGAAAACAATTATCCAGCCATGGTAGACGTTTGGAGTTATGGTGGAACTTCTGATTCATGGTACATGTTTGGAGTTATGGTGGAACTTACTTCATCCCAGCACACAAATGCAGTAAAGTGGTGAAAGGGATTTATTAAAAAGAAAAAAATGGCATGCAAAACAATACATGATACTCTTAAGCATTTGTTAGAGCTTATTTGTGTGTTCATGGTATAGTCAGTAAACCACAGAAAGAATCAGGGACTTGGAAGGATGGTAGAAAAAGAAAGTGTCTGAGAAATCTACATTCTAACAGAAGAATGAGCGAGCTTGTGTTTTTAGAAGGAAAGATGGACGAAACCAGGGGTTGGCAACCATTTAGAGCAGAAGGCCACCCCTTGCAACCCAGCTACCACCATAGCCCACCGCTCCTCTCTGCAGTGCTCAAGCCAACTACTGCTGCCTCCACCACTTGCTACTGACTTCTATCCCACACAGCAGTGGGGAGGGCTAAATTTTACATTCAGTAGCCATAGGGAGAAGAGACAGCAGTGAGGGCTGCAGAGAAGATCAGTGGCGCGGCACAGGGCAGAAAAGGGAGACACACCAAGCCAAGCTGCATGCTGCCAGTCCCCAATGCTGCTACAGTTCTTTTTTTGGGCCATAGGTTGCTGAACCCTGGACAATACCCCACACAGGACTAAATTGTGAAGAGAACCAATTTCAAGTCCTGACACTGGCAAGGATTTCAGCATAACTGGGCAAATCATTTACATCTCCGTATCTCAGACTTCTAATCTATAAACCGCAGAATATACACCTGTGAGGTGATAAAGTATTGTAAGGACAAACCCAATATTAGAAGTTCCTTCAACAGAAGAACAAAACAAGCGTACACAGGTACTAGAAAATAAAATTATTTAACTGAAATTTGCTAGATTACAAAAGGAATGATAAAAGTCAGAATTAAAGTATGGGTTGCTCTTTAAAAAACAAACTTTGAAAAAGTTGATATGTAAAACTGAATCAGTACAAAATTAAAGAATATATAAATAAGGAACTATACATCTATGGTAAAGTCATGATATAAGTTATTTAGGAAATTAAGTAAGGCAAAGAATTCAAGCAATGCCAAAATTGATTTATTTAGAAGACTGTGATTGAGAAGTTACTAAAGCAAAAAGCCCATTTATCTGTATTGACCTCTTTCCAATTCTTGGAACTCTTTTTAAAAACTATTAAAAAATAAAACAAAAAATGTCAGAATGATACAGTAGTCATGCTGATATTTTTCTATACATCCTTTTTTCTACCGTTTACCACAGACATATTACCAATGTACCAGGTTCCACATTTGCTAAACACTTCTTAATTCAATTATTTAAGCAGTATGTATGAAGTGTATACAATATTGAAAAGATGAAAAAAAACCTGTCTCTCAAATGCATTTTATGTGAATTGAGAGGGGTAATACTGGTGACAGACATGAAAAAAATGACCAGAAAAACAGCACATTATTGGAAGAGGAAGTATGTTAGTTTGACCTGTGCGGTTCAGCGGGGTTTAATGGTGCTTTTATCTAATAGCTGGTGCAGTCAGCTATTAGACACAAGCACTGAAAAGCCCCAGTGAAGCACGCGACTTATACGGATATGGGATGAGCTGGGTCAAACTAATGCAATGCCTCTTCTGGGCATGTACTAAACTCATAAAATGCTGTTTTGTTTTGTTTTTTCCCCACATCTGACAGCAGCCAGTGTCAATCTGATTTCAAGAAAAAAAGTGCCAGAAGTTGAGTGTGTAAGATAGAGATCCTGCTATTCAAAAGGGAAATGAGCCACCAGTATTTATAACGTATTCTTGCAGGTTTGGAGACAAATAAACTACCAGGGCTACCGTAACGATTGTAACTACAAAGGTAGTGTGCTACCTTTCTCCACTCATCAAGACGCCCTCTAAACCTCTGGACGAAGGAGTAGGTTGCCACTGACTCTACTCCCCTCTTCCTGAAAAAAAAAATGTATAGGCATAAGATTTCTCAGGTCCAGGGTATCTATGTTCTTTATTCCTTACTTTGCAATAGTCTGATTATTCAAAGATTACCACAAGCTAATTTGCCTTAGAAAGCTGGAGTTTCATTGTTCAGTATGTATAATTATAGACTCAGCGCATACATACAGTAGGACTGATTTGCTGAAACACCTAAAATACCTTCTTTCACGCATGGAAAAATGTTTTGTGACCTTTGACATAAGAGCAGGGGTGGAACTGAAAACAAATAATAAATTGTTCCATAATGATACAGGATCACTCCAAAAGCAAATCAGTAACTTATTAGCTGTATTTCAGATATGTAATCTTTCACTCAAAGTTTGTAAACATTTAACATACTAGTGGATTGCCTGTCAAGAATTACGGATGAATTTCAAATAGCAAAAACAAACAGACTTTACTTTTTAATTTATTTAATAAATATAAATATTTATAAAACTTAAATAGGCTAAACATTTGAAGATACCAATCCCTTCCTGCACTTGCTCTCCTCCAGCAGACTGGAAATGGACCTGCCCATGCTGCTGCCCAGCTGCTTGTCTCTTTGCTGGGCAAGGGCAAGGGCAAGGAAAACCTGTGCCTTGCAACAGCTGCCCATGCTCCAGGGCTTCCTCTGTGCCATCCCTGCTCAGGCCACCACTGCCTCCCACCTCTGCACACCTCCTGCTTTTCCTCAGCTTACTCCTCCCTCGGTCTTCCCTGTGGTACCAGGCTCTCAGTGCACTCCCGGGAAGAGCTCAGTAGAAACAGCCCTGGACCTTGACTTTTTTCCCCTGATTCTGGAAGTCAGGATCATCCTGACATAGTCACTAAACAAACGCTAAGGTTTAGCAAAGAAATTTCTCTGAAGACACAAATGTTCTCTCTTATAGTTTTCAAGCTATTCACATTTAAAGAGCGTTACGGACAGACAGACACACAGATGGCCTTTCAATATATATAATATTTATAATAATCTTTTTGGCTTGAGTCTATAGCAGATTGTATATAGTTTCAAACTCCTTTTTTTCAAAGTGTTTGTGCAGATGTACTTACTATTTATGCCTCATCCTGCCTATTTTTTTTATTAGCATTGCTTCATGCAAGGTACAACAGTTAAGGTACAGTATGATTTCCTGAAACTTAATTTTAAATGTGATAGTTATTCATTGTAATCAGTCAGTAATTGCCTAACAATGAACACCGATGACTGGCTATTAAAATGTGGAGGTTTATTTCAAGGAAAATTCTCTCTCACGTATTTCCCTTGCTATGTTGTGAGGACAACTAATTTCAATAAAGCTGCTATTCTACCAGGTATAGATTATTGTTTATTAAAAAACAGCCAATTTAATTTCTTATTATATTAGCAATATTTTAAAATCCAACACTCCTGAACACTGTGGAACGAGAGAGCTTTCATCTAGCAATAATCGTGCCTCAGATTAACCTAATTAGCTATGATACTGCCACTACTACACAAAGGTTCCAACAATAGTGAGTCAAGTCTTTAGGTACACTAACTTTGGGTCAGGTATGTTAACTTTGAGCCACATCCTGTAACTGCAGATGTGTGGGTGAACCCCCATACTTCACAGATCTTGTTGCAAGATCTGCTCCCTTGACAACAGTTAAAGGATGAAACCTGTATTTGTGAATATATATTTAGATAGAGTTATATTTAGTTTTTGAATAGTTGATACCTATAATGCAGGATAACAAATTGTTTAATTTTGATAAAGATTACTTTTGAATATTTTTTAACTAAATAAGTTAAATATTTGGAGACCAGAGGAAGAAAGTGGCCTCAAACTGTGCTTGCATTACTATAAAATTATTTGGTTGCAATCTAAATAGTACATGCAGTTTGTTTTGTAGTAGTATTGTTTGTTTGTTGGTTTTCAACAGCTTAACTAAATTTGTTCAGAACAGGACAACATTTAAACTGGTGCTTACATTTTGTTCATGAAGTGTGCATAAATGGACTAGAGCAAAACTGGAAGAGGATTCTTGCTGACAAATATAAGATTATGTATCTAGCTCAATCAAGAATCAGAGCAGTTACTGAGAAATTTCAGATTCCAAGAACAAGTTTTTGCCTTTCTCCACCTTTGTAATTTTCATTATATCTTTGCTATTTAAAAGAAAACTTGTATCTTTAAAAAAAATGAAGTTACCTTCATAATTTTTCTTTTTTTTCGGCCTCCAATATGTTGTTAAAAGCCACTAGTTTGTTAAGCTGATCACTTTCTAGTTGGATCACACTGTAGTGGCAAATGACAGCAAACACTGAGGAAACTGCTCCATAGTTGAGTCAGTAAATTCAGGGATGTGCCTGCTTCTTGTATGCATAGAAAATGAGATAGAGGTCATGAAGTTGCCTGTATTCTAAATGTATTTCAGACTACCTGATAAAAGTTTTTCTTCTAATGGTCAGTGAAAATTTTGGCCAGGGTTCTACCCATTACTGATGTTTCTGTCACCTTCCCGCTACTTCTGTCCAGTGCAAAACTCCAGACTAAGAAAAAAAATATTTAATTTTTTCCTTGCAATTTTAAGCATTTATTAAAGACTATATAAAAGCAACCTGCTACTTCATCATTCATAATATCTCCCACAATGATTTGAACAGATGAAAAGTAGGTGCTATTTGATAATTTAAACAATAAAATATATTTAGAATCACTTGTACAGTTTGAATTTCCAAAGAAAAATACAAAGAAGCAAAGGAAAATACTCACTGTCCTTTTCTCTAGAATATACCTATGCCAGTCAGTGGTTCTTAACCTTCTTCAGGGCACCACTCTGTAATTTTTTGGAATTTAATAGCATCTTATTTAAAGATTATTTTTTACCATGCTTACCTCCTGAGAGCCCACAAAAGTCCCATTGCTTGAATGCTAGTACCCAGAGCCACCGTTTCCCATGGCTCCTCCCACCAGCTCCAGGAGCTTGCAGGGAAACAGCCCCATGGCATCCAGCCACCTGCAGCAGACTGCACTGCTTGGACCATGGTGGTGATTGGCACAGGGGCTGCCAGTAGGTGAGGGGTGTGCTTTTCAGCTCAGCTCATTCACCAGCTCCCAGAGCTGATGCAGGGGGCCACAAGGAGAGATGCAAGGACACTGGGACAGGCACAGAGTGCCTGGCATGTAGGGGCACTTGTACACATGATGGGAGTTTAATCCCCAAGGTTTTATTCTATAACACCTACATTGAAATGGTAGGGCATAAAACAAAACCCTGAGGACTAAACCATTTCAATTTGCCATCACATTACAGTACCTTTTTTGGAGCCAGAGCCTGTCTGCAGATGGGAGGCAAGCTGTTAGAGGGCAGAGTGGTCCCTGAGCTGCAGGGGGCCCCAGTCCTTCCCTCCATGGTGGCAGGCCCGGTGCTGCCCCAGCTCAGAGGCAGCACCTGGCCTGATCCAACTGTTCCTCGAGCCTGCCCAGGAAGCAGCGACCAGTGGGCTTCTAGCGGGCAGGCTTGGGGAACAGTTGAATTGGGCTGGGTGCTGCCTCTGAGTTGGGCTGCTAGCATACTGAGTGCTGCCCCACCTGGGAGGCCCCAGAGGGCACTGCTGCTGTAGAAGGAAGGACCAGGTCCCCTTGCAGCTCAGGGGCTGCTCAGTCTGCCAACAGCTTGCCCCCCAGCCACGAGCAGGCCCCAATGCTTCTGCCTTCAGCAGGCGCCTACTGAAGGGAGAAATGGCGAGGGGCCTGATCCTTTTTTTCAGTGGAGCCTGCCTGCCTCTCCCATGGCTCAGGGTGAGCTGCTGACACAGTGGTGGCCAGTGTGGTCACCTGTTCTCCCCAAAGCTCAGGGGCTACTCAGCCCACTAGCAGCTCATCCGAGGGGAAAAAAAAATAGGATTGGGCCCCTCGCCGCTTGTCTTCAGTAGGTGCCTGCTGAAGGAAGAAGCAGTGAGGGGCCCAATCCTTTTTTTCCTGCTGAGACTGCCCGCAGCTGGGGACCGAGCTAATAGCTGCATCATTGCAATTTGCACAGCTGCAAACTAAATTACATCCGGATGAAGTTTAGGTTGCAATGATGCAGTGTCATTTAAACCCCCCTAAAAGTCTTGCATGTGTACACTGTGATGCTATTAAGCCACACAAAGCGACATTTTCATCATGTGTACGTGTTAATGTCATCACGTGTAGAAGCACCCTCAGAGCCAGTACTTAACAGGGGAGGCACCCTGGTTGAGAAACACTAACCAGTACTGTCGGTGCCTCACAAATTTTTGACTCACTTTCCAAGTGACCCATATTTCACAGTTGAAATCTAGGTCCTCTGAGTGTTGCACAGACCAAGTCACTGGGAGACTTTCCATTTCAGATGGCTATGGTATGAGTAACAAATACATCATCTCTCAATTTTAGCAAGAAAAAGCAAATGAGAACTTAGTGCCAGAGGTTCCTGGTCCTTCTGCTAAATAACCTTTTGAAAAAGATACCAGTAATTTAATGTTCTGAATAGCAAGAAAACTATAGTATTACAATGATTTTTGAACCACACAAAAATACCATACCAAAAAGCCACAAGCTCCTGAGACCAGTGTTCTTAACTTTTTTAGTCAGGGAACCCCTTGAAAAATGTCTGCAATTACTTAGTTCTCACTCATTCCTTCCCTACCAAAAAATAACTATTATTTATTGCTCTTTCTGTTGCAAAGAACCCAGAAAAAACCACAACAGGTCAGAATGTTTTTAATACTGTGGTTTGCCATTTGAAATCTCTGGGTTTATCTTGTGAACCATATCTGCAAACCTAACAGTGGTAACATTATGTGGCCATGACACCTTTGAAAGGATCTCAGGGAACCCCAGGGTGCCTCAACATCCTAGGTGTGAATCACTCATGAGGGCAGTTATGGAGATAAGGATTTTAAAATAGGTACTAGTTCAAAAACACAAAAAAACTTTCTTTCAATTCACACATTATACTGCTTTTATTTCTACTATTTCTTAGCTAAAAACAAGCATTATAGCACACTGAGATTAAATACTTTTACTTACATGGTAAATTCTTGGCACAGAAGTTTTGTTTATTGATACTTTTTGATTTGCTTTAGATTGTGAATAACAAAGTAGAAAAAATAAGATGAGAAGTGTATCCTCTTTGTATGATAATTAAATTAAGAAATTGTGAATTTATACGGAAGCAGCTAGAGAGGGATCTACTTTTTGCCATTTTTAAGAGACAAAGTACTAAGAAAGATTGCTTAAGATATTCAGACTACTCCTTATAGTAATAATCACTGCCAAAATGACAGCTCTCTTTCTATATTCTTACTGATCCTCGAACAACAACTTATTTTGATTCTGCCATAACTGAATCATAGAAAATTTGGGTTGGAAGGGACCTCAGGAAGTCATATAGTTCAACTCCCTGCTCACAGCAGGACCATTGCCAAGTAGCTCATCCCAGCCAAAGCTTTATCTAGCTGGATCTTAAAAACCTCCAAGGATGAAGGATAGAGAGTCCACAACCTCTCTGGGTAACCTATCCAGTGCTTCACCACCCTCCTCATGAAAAAGTTTTTCCTAATATCTAATCTAAACTTCCTTTGCTACAACTTGAGACCATTGCTCCTTGTTCTGTCATCTGCTGCCACGGAGAACTGTTTAACTCCATCTTCTCTGTAACTACCCTTCAGGTAGTTGAAGGCTGATATTAAACTGCTGTCTCTGAACAGCTCTCCCCTAATTTCCCTGCCTGTAATTTGTTCAGAACAGAAATCCTGAATTTCAGAACTGTAGTCACTTCATTTTGGAATCTTGTTTCGTCCAATATCATGGTTATCATGAAAGTTATTTTTAAAAGGATAATAAATATTTGGTAAATGTTTTTCAGTAACATTAGAACCAAGACATTTTCTGCTTGGGGTGGAAGTTATTTTTCCTGAGATATAGCTGTTGTTGACAAAACACTAGAATTTGGGGCAAAAAAGGTTTTAATTGACCTTGTGCATACCTGCATGTTACAGCTTATATTGCATGTTCTGCACTTCCTTGAGACTGCAAGAAACATAAGGGCAAGTCATATTTAAGCCCAAAGAGCCAATCTTTCTGCTGTGGCATGTTATTTACATTTTAAATTTTCTCTGCTTCCATTAATGGAATAAAACAGTTACATTTTATTAGTTCACCCTTTTACTTAGCTGCCAGGGATCTTGTTTGCAGCACACAGTCTCACATCAGTGAACTTTGTTGAGATCATTCTATAATTTTTAAATGTATATTGGTGACAGTATTGCACAAAGGGATTCACCTGCTTACAGCAAGTTGTAGGGGTTAGGTGTTTCCTCATGAAAAAGGCAAACCAAGAATTTTTTTTCCATTAGAAATATTGTCCAATGAAATAAACCTTCGTGTTCTAGTAGTTCATATAAAAGTTGAACTGCATCAAAAGTTTTCAGTATGTTCTCTTGAATAGAAAACCAGCAAAAACTATTCAAACATATTTAACAGTGAATAATAATCCCAGCAGTTAAGATTCCTTATTTGGGACCTAGATAAACCAACTTACTTTGTTGTTCTGGAAAATCTCGGCTTTTTATATGCAATTAAGAAAGTATTTTTAGTTAATGAACGCTCATGTTTAAAAGCTCAGGGTAAAAGCTGTCGTTTAATGCTGTACTAAAACTTAAATCAGGAAAGCACAAATTAATAGAATATTTTCCAGTTCACCTCCTTTATTTAAATATCCGTCAGAGAGAAGCGGGAGGCTGCATGGTTGTCTGAAAAGAATGGTGACTACGGCTTGTGTTGTATTTCCACAAACACTGAGTGACTCACCCGCCCCACAGGTAAAATGAGACCTCTCGTAGGGATGCTGTGAAGCCCTGGGAGAGCCTCGGGAAGCCAGAGGGGCAGACCACAGCGCTGAGTGCTGAGGAGGCTCCAGACCTGCCTGGAATACTCCTTTAAACCCAGCAGTAACATTTATTTTAATGATATGAATGTAATGCGTTATTACTGGAGGGATACAGTCAAGTTCATTTTCTCCCTCTCCCACTGTCACAAATGGCGCATCGACTTCTCAAGACGCTTCGCGGCTCACCTGTCCGCCAGGACCCCGAGAAGAGTGGGACCGGAGACCCCGCCGCGGCCGATCCGGGCGAGCAGCGCGGAGCTGGCGTTTGAGGCCCCCGTCACTATCCCTGCCCTGGTCCTGCGCCGGGGATGCCCCAGCTGCGGCGGGAGGGTCCCCGGTCCCGGCTGCGCGGGGCAGAGCTGGTGCAGCCCAGCCCCCGGGGAGTGAGGTTGGTGCGGAGCTCAGGCGGCGCCTCCCTGCCTCGCCCTGCCCTGTCTCGCGCTCAGGTGCCGGCGGCTCAGCCTCCCGGCGGCCGCCTGAGGGGTGCAGCGTAGCGGAGCCCCCGGGACA
>NW_017728886.1:25074010-25078804 GCF_001723895.1 Crocodylus porosus
GCTCCCACGTGGGGCCGCGGAGGGCAGCAAGCCCGGGTCGGCCGGCCCTTGAGCCGCCGCCGCGTTACATAAGGGGCTGCGCCGCTCGCCGACTCGGAGCTTCCTGGCGTAGCGCGGGGACTAGGTGCCGGCTGCCTCCCGCCGCGGCTCGGTTGGAGCTTTCCACGTGTGAAATGTGAAAGGGTCGTTGGCAACCCTCGGAAGGAGGAGTGGGGCCCGTATTTGACTCTTCCTTGTGCAGCTCTTGTTTGACAGCTCTTGTTGCTTTCGGTTCCCCCGGGACGGTGGATCCTCTCCTTCGCAGGAGGGGTTTGAGCCCCGACAAGGGGATGCCTTCCTCCCCAAAGGGGGCAGCAGGACTGCGAACCGTGGAAGTGGCCTGTGGATTAGGGCTGCAGCTCACGCCTGCTTCAAACTTTTGAACCTGAGTCGATTTCAAGTTGACAGGGCTGGTTTCAGGTGGTGCTTTGGGATGACGCTCTTGTGCTGCTGGCTCCTGAGGCTTATTCAGCCCCTGTAAACTTGAAGGAAGTTCACCTTGGTTTTTAGGTGCTGCGTTCTGCGCACGCTGCTGTGCACTGACAGTTTCAAAAAATGACTGTGGACATCTGTCTATTCAATGACTCTTAGTTTCTGAAAGAGTTAGGAAATACCAGTTCTCTCTCATCTCTTCTGTGGTGCAGTTATTTTCTCAAAGTTACAGTTTGAGGATTTATACTAGTACTTAAAGTCTGTCTCATCCCCAGTTCATATACAGACATTAATTATCGTTATTATCTCTTACTAAAACATATTATCTTGAATGTAAGAAACATTTACTAAAAATGTTTGACACTGATGCTTTGTGGATGCTTCCTTTAGTAAAAGCCATTACTCAGTTTTGCATTGAAATTGGAATTTTACCGGCTGAGATTTAACTTTTGTGCATTAAGAATGGTTGGATACTGTGGGTGGTTTCAGTCAAGTAGCTTTGAATCCAGATCTTCAGAATTTGATGGGTGAGGTAATCATCTTGATTTCCACTTGCATTAAAATTTAAGTAAAACAAGTTTTTATTGCGATTACCATAATAATGGTCTGTCGTTTGTACTTTAATTGAAGTGTATATGATCAGGTAACTTTCATCTTTTGTCTGTCTTTTTTGCTGTAAGCTTTACAGATGTGAGCCTTTAGGGTAGAAAACTGTATTGTATTATATTGTATTGAGGCTCGGGTGGGCTCAGGCAAGGTTACCAGGTAGCCACTATCATAAACTACTGTCTGTAAAGAATCTGCTGCTATTTTAATTCTGATGTGATGAAACATAGATTTTGCAGATAAGTTTGTTTTACACACCTCTCTAAAATAAATGGCTAACTAGCAGTTTTAACAAAAAAATCAATCTATATGTGCTTCTGTTCTTAAAAGTATTGTACTGAGGAAAGGTTACTTGTCACATCTGGTTAAACCCATTTAGAATTTCAGGGCCCTTTTAATAAATCAGTTGGCATCCATTTTTTTTCTCTTCCCATTCCTTCCTTTTTAAATCTCTCAGCTACTTTACTGCAGTTATCTTTCTTTCAAAAAAAACAACAACCAGTCATTTAGAGCGTGGAGTCCCTGAGTAGAAGTGAGACAAGTTCTGTGGACTGTTTCATTGTTTTTCCAAATTCCATAGGGGGGGAATATCCACTTATGTTGTGGAAAATGGCATAAGTGAAAGTATGTGTGCGGGCTTATTTCTTCACCATTGACCACTGAACAATCACCTGTGGTGATATGCTAATAATGCTTTAATTTTAAAATCTGATTTTTAAGAGTACCGTGTTTTCTGAAGTTGTATTCCCTGCAGAAAAAAAAAGAATCAAAGAGACTTGATGTTTGAGCACTGCCTTTCAAGAACATTTAAATGCCACTTTAATAGTTCTTGATGCACATTTCTCCACTTACTCTTCTCTGCCCCATCCCACCAAATAAACAGGGAGAGTAAGACTAATTTTATTGATAGCATACGACTCTAGCAAAATGTTCTGAATGCATGGAGACAAAAATTACTAATCTTTCAGGATTAGTAATCAGGATCTGCATGCCTTTTTCCAGGTGTCTACAGCAGCTGTTCAAAAAGAATTGACAGCTTAATGTCTTAACTAGATTAAAATCATCCTCCTAACTAAATATAATGTTCCTTGCCATTTGATAAGCCAAGACTTCAATTATAGTGACTTTGTTTAGCGGTAGAAGACTTTCCAAGAGAAAGCTCTTTGTGTCATGTAATTCTAGTTGATAAATGACATATTTGAAGATTAATGCCCTCACAAGTTAATCTTGCAGCCACAAGTTCTTGTGCTATTTGAAAACTCTGTAAGAAACATTGCTAAGAGAACCTAAAACGATTCACGAGAGAGGAGTGTGTGTGTGTGTGTCAAAGATTGTAAACGGCAGTAAAAAAAAAATGCTGGGATTTTCTTAAATTCATGCATTTCAGAAGTCTGAAATTGAAGTGTGTGCGCTGAGGGGTTAGTTTTGTATCTTTGTCTGCTCTGTGATGTTTTCCCTTTAAAAATAACACGGAATTCTATTTGTGCGCCTGTTTCAAAATTAGAAATCTTGATCTTAATGGAAATAGAATATAAATTGTTAGGTGGAGAGGTCACTGAAACTTGGGAAGAAAAATGGAGCAATTAAGTTGTTGGTCAAAAAGATCGTTTCAGTACTTTTTGTTTTAAGTTCAGTAAGTTAAGTTTTGGAACAGGAAAACCGTTTTAGATGATTAGAGATCTTTAGGAACATACTAAACCTGGACATCTCCCTCGTGAACTGAAGGCTAGGTTTGACTTTGAGAGTTTTCTGGACAAACAAAACACTCTGATAAAAATAGTCCAAGAAATTTGCTGTAACACCACAAAGTGCTGTCAGAATGTATCTGTGTCAGTTTTATATTTAAATTTAATTTTGTTAGCAGTACTTTTGGTGAGATCTAAAAAGTATATTTTTGGTGCTTTAAAATAGCTTGCCACAGGGGAACAATGCGTTTGTGAAACATAGATGTAGACAAAGCCATATTTTCTGAAGTCCCTCAACTTTCAAGCAAAGTGATAGAGAGTATATTTAAAATAGCAGCCTCAACCTGACAGTTTCTTAAGGTCTTCTTGGAAGAAGGACATAGGATGGGAACAAAGGGGTTTTCTCTCTTAATCCTGCATTTCTGGGCTTTGTGTTGTATAATAATAGTTTCCTTCTAAGACTAGCATGTGTGAACCAGAAGCACTTGTTAGTCTTGTACTGGAGGTGGCTCCCTCATTTGGGAAACAAAAATAAGCTATGCCAGGATAAGGCATCTTTGTACCCGAATCATATTAGGACTTTTTTTTAATAATTAAATTATATATGTCAGTACCTTTAACTAACTTTAATAAACGTCCAAATATATGAACTGTTTCTACTCCTCTCTCTGTATTTAACAGATGTGCATTTGTTTGGTAATTTAAGTATAAGAATTCTTATTAGGCTATATTAAATTGCACAGATTGACTATATATAATATGGGAAAACTTAAAGGGACAAATACTTGTTGGCTCTTTTTGCAGTATCTTTTTATCTGATCTAGTAGGAAAGACCATGTTCTCTAATAGACCTCTTCCATCTTTTAACCTCTGTGATCTCTTACTTAATTTGACACACTGTGTTATGAAGCAATAACAAGCAGTCACATCAAACTGTCATCTAGCTATTATTTACAATGGAGTTGCCATTTAGTTGTCACATAGGATCTGGCTTGTTTCATGGTTGCCCTACAAGTTGTCACGTGGAACACTTTCAGCTTCCATACAACAAATGCTTTGTGTTTCAGACATTAAATATATAAGAAATTGAAGAATGCAACATGGATAAATTAGAAAAAAGTTTAACATAGAGAGAAGATAATTTAAACATGGACTTGGTCAGTGTATCCTCCCTATTCCTTCTACCCCCTTTTCACTGTAAGCAAATGTAATGTTGAGATGCTGTCATGAACTGCTCTGTGGGTTTTAGTGGTCCCATCAAATTGAGACTAGCACTCGGGAAAGCTTTGTGTGTAGCTTAAGTGCTTAGTGTGTTGGTATAATGAGGGAGGGGAACTGTTAGGAAAGCTTTGTTTGGGCAACGTAGCACTTCAAAATGAAAAAAAGATTTTTAAGACTCTAGGAAGCTGTAATGTTTCCTTATGTGCAGCAAAAACTAAAGTAGTGTATGTAGAAAGCCTTCAAATTTTGAAATGGCCCTCCTGTTTTATCCTGTGAAATTCCATTGCATTCCTCAAGAAAGGTTTGAGTCTGCTCTGTTTAAAAAGGTAGACTCAGTTTTAGGCTACTGTGGAGTTGTTGATGCATTAACTATAAGTAGTGCTGTAGCAGCCAAAAGCCTGCCGTAGATGCAGCGTGGGCAACAGAAGGAGGTTTTTCTGCTGCCAGAATTACACCACCTCTCATGAATGACAGGAGGTATGCTGGCAGAAGCCTTCTGCTGGCAGAGCTGTGTTTACACCATGGGTTTTGTTGGCATATCTATATCATCCGTGGGGGTATGATCTTTTCACACCTAGCCAGTATATGCCAGCAGACTTTAATATCCACAAGGCCTCAGTCGCAACAGCATGTGTTCTATACTAAGAGCTGTCAGTGCAGCAGGAGAGAGGAGAAAGCTGATCCGAGTACCTTTTTATGTACTTCTTAGGACTTGGTATATGGCTGATTTTCATTTATCCCTCCCTTGTTCCACCTGCACATGGGGTGAGAGATTCCCAATCCATCTGGGCCAAACTCCTGAAAGTACACT
>NW_017728886.1:25078904-25106152 GCF_001723895.1 Crocodylus porosus
CACCCACCCCACCCCACCCCACCCCAGTGCTGTCCTGGCAAAGACACTACTTGGTTTGGGGGAGGAGGAGAGCAGGTTCTTCTTTCATTGCTACCACTTGCCTGTCCTTCCTAATGGCTCTATTCTCTGTCTCCTCCCAAAACTGCAATACCAGCTTTGTCTTGCCATCTTTTGTAGCCAGGCCTGTACCTGCAGTGGTAGAACTTCTCTGCAGTGCTTGTGGTTCAAACCATGTTGATGCATAATGGAATTGTGCACAACACTGACCAAAAATAGTAGCTTGTGAAGTTGCATGCACTGAGCAGAGAAAATGGAAGATGCATGGTTGACCAGTTTCTCATGTGGTGTGTTTTTTTTGTTTTTGTTTTGTTTTGTTTTTTTCAGAGGGGTCCCAGCCTCTATCATTGTATGGATTGCATAAGAGGCAGAATTCTAATTGTTTGGTCATATATAAACCTGTTACTTCCTTCTGTTTGGTCCTTGACTTTGTATTATAAAAAATACAAAACACTCATTAAGATCAAATAATTTAAGTACTATTGCAACTGTATAAAGACACTTTTATGTAGGCATTTGTCTCTGGCTACACCTGTTGCTCTGTTGTGCTTTGAACTTGTAAGGCTTCAAGGTGAAAAGTAACTGAATAAAAAACTAAAGGATGCTTGAAGCTTTTCTGCCCATAGAAACTGTACTGGCTTTGGCGAAAGGAATTTTGTAATAGATTTAATTAAGTTTATCCTTATGCTTGATGTATGTGAACATTTAAGATCATTTGATCAGCCTAATTGAGCTAGATCAGTAAGTTATTTTTCAGAATGACTTGAGCTCTCACTGTGACTGAGCAGTGCACTTGTAACCTCAGTTAACACCTAATGGAAGTTGTGGGCAGTGTGTAAAATTCTAGTTAAAAGAAAACTGGTGTCTGTGTTTGTCTTCTGATGCTACTTTTTGTTTCTAGTTCAGATAAAGCTTACCTACTTCGTTGTAATGGTTTGATTAAAAGTACAGTCATTTTAACCACTGTGCTTTAAACTGAGCAGCTTCACCAGTTTATCTGACTGACAAGGTCTTTAAAATGTAAGTGTCTCTATTCGTTGCATCAGTTTTAAGTTTTTTAATTGGCGCCATCTGGTTTTACTTCTCACCCAGAGGCTTGTCCACAATGTTCTAAATTCTTGTGATTCAGTTGAGAATGGCACCATGTAATCTTTAAGTGGGCATGAGTGCCCTAGCCAGACCTTGTTAGAAAACTACTTTATATCCGCATCTCTCTCATGGCTTATATTAGGGAACAGTGTTCTTATTCCTTGCATGTTAGATTGCATGTGTACAAGTGCTAAATACTGTTTAAAAAAAAAAAAAAAGTCTCTGCTTTCAGTGGTGGATGATCCCTTAGTATGGTTTGTTTACATGAAATGCTTTAGAATCCCAATGGGGCATTTGGCACCAAAGTACACTGTTACTGTGGCCAAGTGACCAGCTACTCTTCAGTTTTGGAATTAGATTTTCCCTTTCATGTGGGATTAGGGAAATTCCACATAATGATTCAGCTCTACTTAAAAATCTTGAGCTGTGTGGAATGCTAGGGATAACTGGGGTGGGGGGCAGTTGTTTGTTATTGGGTTTTTTTTAGTGAATGAAATAAATGTTTCCCTTACTGAAACATTTAAAATAGTTTCAAGCACTCCAATCTAAAATTGCTTGTGGGGAAAAAAATCAAGGTGGTGGAAATTTAATTTTTTTGCATTTTATAGCAGCCTATACAATTTTATAGGGTGCAGCAGATCAAATAATTGCTTCATAGCTGTGTAATGTCTCCTCCAACAGAGATTTCGCTATTTTTACTACTGATATAATCTTCTTGTACATTGGTTTGAATAGTGTTTTAATCCATGCTTTAAATTGTTTATAAACAGACGTGTAGTTGTGTAACTTACAATTATTATTATGGGGCAGGGGAAATTGGGAAAAGTATATAACCCTTGACTTGTCTACAGCTATGTCTTGCTCAAATAATTCATTGCTTTCTCAGGTATAAAGGAAGATTAATGGCTTATGATATGGAGAGAGGTCAGACCAGATGATCTGAATTTCACCCAGTTACTCCTGATTCCAGCTCAAAAACTTGCTTGTCTAAAAAGCATATCTTCCAGAAAAAGAACAGAGTCATCGGGTTGAATGACATGTTAGGGTCATCTAGTCCAGGGATCAGCAACCTGTAGCCCTTTGGATCGATTGGGCCAGGGGGGTTTCAGCAGTAAGGGGCACTTTCATGGTTGGGTGGCAGAAAGAAGTGGTAGCAATGGCAGAGAGGTCTTAATGCTGGTCTGCCTCACACTTAAGCCAGGTCATCCTGGCTGGCTGGGACAAAGGTTGCTGACTGCTGATCTAGTCCAGCCCTCTGCATAAGTGCAGGATGTGCTTGCTAGTCCTGTATTATGGCAGACAAATGCCTGTTTATTTTGTTCTTGAAAACATCCAACGAAGGAGATTCCACAGCTTCTGTAACCAGCATGTTCCATTGTCGATTATTTCCTTTAAAATGTAAGAAGATAGCTCGTTTATCCCTCTTAATCTCATTTTCACCAAAATAATCATACCTAGTTCTTTCAGCCTTTCCTTTTACAGCTTGCATGTTTTTGTTGGTTGTATTTGGGTCTCCAGAGTCTCCGTGTCCTTCAGAATCCAGAACTGCATATAATTCTCTTTTGGTGCTGGTTAGGCCTCAGCTAGAGTGGTATTGTCACCTGGTGTGTCTTGATACAGTCCTGTTAATGCAGCCCAAAACTTAAATTTGCTTTTTCTGCACTGGATCATATTGCTGACTTATGTTTAGTCTGTCATCTACCAAAACCCTTAACCTTCTCAACAGAAGTATTGCTGAGCCACTCAGGTCCCATTCTGTATTTGTCCATTTTTTTTCTTTTCCTGAGGTACAACATGTTGTCTTTGTTAAAGCTGAATTCTATTGATTCCCACTTTTCCTGTTTGTCCATAAACTGGAACCTAGTGGTCCAATAACTTTCCATTTGCATGAATTTCATAGAATGAAAACTCTTTGAGTAGTAGCACAAAAGGACTTGCATTTTCTGTTCAAGAAAGGTGCAGTGCTGGTAAATGCACTGGGGAATAGGAGATGCTGGTGGTGAAAATGTTGTTATTCTATTTCTAGTACCAAGGCTGGCAGGTCACAGAATATTGCACTGTAAAGCATTGATGCAACGAAAGCCTTTTTTTTTTTCCTTTAGTTCTGTCACAAACTTTACCCCAGCAAAATTAGAGGATCTGTGTAGCCATTATGTTCCCTAAGGTGCTGTTTGTGAGAATTTATACTGGTACTAGGCTATCACTCATGACTTCCCTGTCTTGCAAGTTTTAATACAGCCAAATGCAAAATCATATGCCTCGGAATAAGGAATATTGAAGGTGCATTTTGAAAGGCAGTGACCCTGGAAAAAAATTTAAGTCGTGATGGGTAAATTGAACATGACTTCCTAGTGTAATGTAGCTACGAGGCTAGGTATGATTCTTGTAGGTATAAGTAGGAGTAGGAAGGTGGCATTACTTCTGCATCTGGCACTCTTGAGATCAGTATTGAAATACTGTGTACAGGTCTGAGTTTGGTGCTTTAAAAAAATAGGATGCTGAAATATTGGAAGGGGTTCATAAAAGACTTGAAAGGTTGGATGTCTAGAAAATATGTTGTGTGGTAAGAAACTAGGTTTGTGCACAGTGGCATATGGTGAATCTTAAAGCAGCAAAGCTATTCTGGGAGATTCCTTTTGTGGCTATTCTTATTCTGCATTGAATGACTATGCATAATGGCCGCGTCCAGATGAGCAGTGGCATGTTCTTGTAGCAGTACAAATAGTAGCACAAATTTGTGACATTACTTTGTGCCTCAGCACATGCCCCTACACATGTGCTTTGTTGCAGGACACATTGTCCCCACTGTGGACAAATTACCCTTGCCCAGTTCTTCCAGGCTTCTGGTGTGCTGGAGCACCCGGGGCACAAATGGATTATAGGGATGCTCTGGCTCTCAGCCAGAGCATCTCACTGGAGGACCCAGGCTCTATTTGTTCTGGCACATGCTACTGTAGCATGCATTGGGCCACTTGTTTCCCTGGTGGTTTTTTGCCATCAGGAAATCCCGGTAGCAAATTCTGGCCCTGCACTGCAAATCTGCAGTATGGGGCATGTTTTAACATTCTGCACATCCCATTTGTGGTGCCACAAACTGCACGCCCCTGCTTGTCTGGACATGGCCATTGTCTTCATCCAAGTAGATCACACTAAATCAGTAGAAGGGGCTAATTCTTAAAAAAGTATATTTATCAGGAAGTCTGTATAACATATCCTTAAAATATCCATGTTCAAATTGCTTCTTAACCTTTTTTGTGGTTTCATGGAAGAGACCTCTGGTTCTTTTTTGTAAATCAATGTCGGGGGAGAGTAGTAGCAAGACTTAATAGCTGGAAGTCATCAGGCTAGATATGAGGCACTCTTTATCTTGTGTTTTTTTGAGGGTTTTTTTTAATTGTCTAAGGATATGGTAAAGTCTTCCTTGGAAAGCGTTACATCAAAACCATAAATTCTAAAACATGCTAGAACTCTGATCAGAAATAAGAGATTTACTGAAATCACTGGGAGAATTTTATACAGCCTGTTTTCTATCAGTCAAATTAGATGATCCTAAATTGTCCCTTTATTAACCTTTATGCTTAGAATAATCTGAGGTATCTTGTAGTGAAAACAAGATTTAAGGACAGAATAATTTTAATAGCCAGTATATTATCACAGATTCATAGAAAATCAACAGTGGGAGGGACTTGAAAAGGTCACATAGTCCAACCCCCTGCTCAAAGCAGAACAAAAGCAGCTAGATCATCCCATCCCAGTCTAGGTGGTCTTTAAAACCTCAAAGGATGGAGGTTCTACAGATTCTACTACCCTGTTATTGAGAGGGTTTTCCCTTGCTACAACCTGAGACTATTGTTCCTTGTTCTGTCAAATAATTGTTAGCACAAGATTAGTGTCTTTTACAGGACTCTTAAGCATTCAAGGCCTTCAGGTAACAAACCCTTAAGCTTGGGGAAGGGAATTGCCATAATCATATTATGGTATGAGATATTATGATCCATATCTGGTGAGGTTGAAGCAAACACCTATGTTCTCAGGACTCCCAAGTTGTCAGTAAGTCAGGACTAGTTTCTCTAAGTCTGTCAATTTAATTAGATATATGCCACCCTTCCCCCAGAAAGGTTCTGGCCTATAATAAAAGATAGAAAAAAATTCTAAAACCAGACTATAATGTTAAGATAAGAACAAACAAATCCTTCCTTCTCTGCTTCTAGAAAGAAAGGGGGGGAAAAAAAAAATTTGAAAGTGGTCTGCTCCTCTCTACCCATTGCTGTTCCCCAGCCTCTGATCAAGGAGAGAGGTTTCCCTTCCCCCTGTACAACGCAGCCTCATTTCCCAACCCACATTCAGTACCTCCATAATAAAAACAAATCCCATCATTTGTTTTAAGTATCTTCTAAGCCAGGGGTGGGCAGTTATTTTGGGTGGAGGGCCGCTTAATGAGTTTGAGCTATCAAGAGCTGCAAGGGGAGCCCTGCTCCTTCACGGGAGCCCCAACCCCTGGTTGCCATCTTGGGACCAGAAGTCCCACCCCAACCCCTGACCTTTGCCACTGGAAGTTGCTCCCTTGCTCCCAGAAGTATCCCCTGGGGATGCATCAATAGAGATCTGGGGGACCAATACCACTAGGCCATTTTAAGCAGGCATATTGGCCAATAACAATCTGATTTCTGATACAGCTGTGTTCAACTGGTAAGTCTGTTGTGGTGGAAGGGAAAGGGCATGGGGAAGCAGATCATCACCCCCCCACAGTGAGGGAGGGAGAGAGGGGCTGGGGTAGGCCAGCCAGGTCAGGCACAAGATGGAGGCACGGCTCGTCCGGGGGGTGCAGGGAGGGAGAGTGGCTCCTGCCGCTGTGAGTACCCTGGGAGGGCATGGGGGGCATTGTCTGCCCCTGGATCTGGACAGGGTGGGGGGCTGGGCCAGACGCTTCTTCCCATGGGTCACAGCACCTGCTGCTGGCAGCTGCAGCAAGCAGGGGCCCTCAGGGCACTCATGGCCTGTGCAGGGGCTGTGTCCCGACTGCACAGAGCACCAGCCAGAGCTGCACATGATGGCAAGGAGAGCAGCTGGGTTGGCTCACCTCTGTCGCACAGCAGCTTCCTCCACCCCTGCTGCTTCCCTACTTGCTGCCTAGACACTGCAGCATTGAAATGAGGAGCTGCTGGAGGCCAGGAAGCTGAGCCAGGTCCCTCAACAGCTGCAGCAGTGGCAGCTCCCCCTGGAAGCTGTGTGCTGGTTGGGCCAGGGCCCTTCCATGTAAGAGAATAGGAGTGAAACATCCAGGCTGGGCAGGGTACAGTTAGTTGGTGGGCACCCGTGAGCCAGATGAAATTGCCTAGCAGGCTGGATTTTGCCCATAGGCCATATTTTGCCTGCACCTGTTCTAAGCTATATCATCTACCCAATGAGTGCTTTGACTGTCCTCAAAATCTATTGGTTAGTCCCCTTCACCACAAGGAAAACACACTATTTAAAACATCAGCAAAAAAACATACACCCCCTTTTACTCTATCTCTATCCCTTCTGAAGAGCAACACCAAAGAACCACCGTGAACATTTATTTTCAGACGTACCCACTTCAGTGTGGTTGGGTTCCTTTTAATGCCACGTGCTGTTTGGCTATGCAGTACCTGTGCCTGCAGCAAGAGTTGTGTTCATCTTGGATTGCATTCTGTAAGTCTCTAGATTTGAAATAAGTGCATACTTTCATCTTTGTCCATTTTAACTCTTGCCAGAACATCTCCTTCCACTTGTAAGATAAAAGCTAGTTTAAACTATAAAACACAATGGAACATTACTCTAGAATTAATTCTCTATCAGCAATAGGTTTTCATATGTGGAATTTAAAAAAGAGAAAAGAAAAAAATAACTTGAATATTGATGGGTGCATCAAAAGTAATGGATACTGACAAGAATAATGTAGAGTTGAATGAAGTCATCCTATCATTAAAAGTTAACGTGTAATGTTTTGTGTCAAAATGCAGATGGAGAGAGGGACTACACAACAAATGAATTGTGAAATCATTGTAGAAGTATACCTTCCATGAAACACCTGATTTCTGTCTTTTATATAGCTCAAAAATGGTTATTTAGGATTACTGTTTTATTTGACAAACCGGGGGAGGGGTTTCTTTTTATCTTCTGTATGCCTCAGTTGTGGTATTTGTATAGTATGGGATTGCTCATACTTGTCTGTAATTTACAGACTAGGAAATAAATTATTCACAGATTGGTAGTCCTCACCAGAAGATGTGGAGAGTCAGATTCAAAAAGTGAGAGCTGCAGATTTAGTTCCCCATACCCCACTGAACTGAGATCTTTGCATGGAGATAGCTCGTATAAAAAGAGCCTCATCACTGTCTGGGCTTAATTTGTGCTTATAAATTGGAGCGTGATGACGGAGGGCAAATAGTTGAGAATGTAATAAGTCTGGGAAGAATTTGCTAGTCCTGTGTTGTATGATGGTTCCTAGTTTTTGTAAGTTTCGTAGTTTCATAGTTAGTAGGGTCGGAAGGGACCTGAGCAGATCATCAAGTCCGACCCCCTGCCATGGCAAGAAAGAGTACTGGGATCAAACAGCCCCAGCAAGGTGATTGTCAGGCCTTGTCTTAAAGACCCCCAGGGTAGGAGCCAGCACCACTTTGCTTGGAAGTTGGTTCCAGCTCCTAGCCACCCTGACAGTGAAGTAGCACCTCCTGATGTCTAATCTGAATTTACCCTCTGCCAACTTGTGACTGTTATTTCTAGTCACTCCTGGTAGTGCTCAGGGGAACAGGGACTCCCCCAATGCCTGCCAGGCCACTAGATCCCCCCTCAGCCTTCTCTTATGGAGGCTGAACAGGTTCAGGTCCCATAGCCTGTCCTCGTAGGGCCTGTCCTACTGCCCCCTAGTCATGCAAGTGGCCCTCCTCGGGACCCTCTATCCCTCTTAAAGTGCGGCGCCCAGAACTGGACGCAGTACTCCAGCTGCAGCCTGACCAGTGCCACATGGAAGGGGAGGATCACCTCCCTGGACCTGCTTGAGATGCATCTGTGGATGCATGACAAGGTGCGGTTGGCCTTCCTGACTGCATCCCCACACTGCCGGCCCATGTTCATCTTGGCATCAGTGATGACTCCAAGATCCTTTTCTGCCTCTGTACTGCCAAGAAGGGAGTTCCCCAACCTGTAGGTATGGTGCTGGTTGTTCCTCCCCAGGTGCATCACCTTGCACTTGTCTGTGTTGAATCCCATCCTATTCACATCCACCCATCCTTGTAGCCTGTCTAGGTCTGATTGTAGCCTGATGCTTCCTTCTAGTGTGCCAACATCCCCTCCCATCTTAGTATTATCAGCAAATTTGAACCAGGGTGCTTTTTACCCCCTTGTCCAAGTCACTGATGAAGATGTTGAACAGTGCGGGCCCGAGGACCGATCCCTGCGGAACCCCACTGCCCACATCCCTCCAGGAGGAAAATTACCTGTCCACCACCACTCTCCGGGTGCGGCCCTCCAGCCAGTTGGCAACCCATTTGACTGTGGGTGTCAACACCACAGTCCCCAGTTCCTTAATAAGAACAGGGTGAGAGACAGTGTCGAAGGCCTGCAGAAAGTCCAGAAAGACTCTGTCCACTGCTACCCCTGCATCTAGGGAGTGGGTGACCTGGTCATAGAAGGCCACCAGGTTGGTCTGACAGGACGTGTCTGTAATGAACCCGTGTTGGTTGCCCCTAAGCATAATCTCCCCTGCTGGCCCCTTGTGAACATGTGCCAGAATAATTCTCTCAAACAGCTTATCCAGGATCGAGGCAAGACAAACTGGCCTATTGTTCCCTGGGTCCTCCTTCCTCCCTTTTTTGAAGGTGGGAACCACATTGGCCCTCTTCCAGTCCTCTGGCGCCACACCAGAGCACAATGAGTACTCGTAAAGCCGTGCCAGAGGTCCCACAACAACTTCAGGTAATTCCCTCAGCGCTCTGGGGTGGAGATCATCCGGTCCAGCTGATTTAAATACATCCAGTCCCTCCAGAAGTTCCCTGACTAGGTCCTCCCTGACCCATGGCCTAGTGCTGATCTGGTCCCTGCTCAGGAAAATGGAAGCAAAGAAGTCATTAAATTGGTTAGCTTTGTCGTCTGGTGTGATGACCAAATTTCCTAGTGTGTCTTGCAGTGGCCCCATGTTACCTGGTACCTTCTTTTTGCCCCTTATGTATTTAAAAAAGGACTTCTTGTTGTCCTTGATCCGGGAAGCTAGTCCCAGCTCCGCCTTGGCCTTCCTGACTGCCCCATCATCCCTGAGCAACCGCAGTATAATTCTCCCTGGTGATGGCCCCTCCCTTCAATTGGGTGTGTGCCTCCCTTTTAGCTAGAAGACATTCCTGGATGCTTTTGGTGAACCATGGGGGCTTTTGTGCCCTCCTGCTCCCTGTGATCCGTGTTGGGATTATCTCCCTTTGGGCTTGGAGGATTGTCTCATTAAAGAGTGACCACTCTTCTTGGATACCTGGCTCCCCTCTCCTCCCAGACCTCAGTGCTTCCCCGTCTATTCTCCTTAGCTCATTGAAGTCCACCCTCCTGAAATCTAGGGCTGCTGCCTTGCTGTAGGCCCTTGCCACCTTGTGCTGGATGGTGAATTCCAGCAGGCGATGATCACTGTTGCCCAGGTGGTTGAGCACCCGCAGCACCCTCACCAGATTGTCACCCATGGCCAGCACCAGCTCCAACAAGGCGTCTCCCCTGGTGGGGCTGCGCACCTCCTGGGTTAGATGGATGTCCTGCATTTGGGCTAGGAACCTACATGAGTGGTCAGACCCGGCTGACTGCTCTTCCCAGCAGATGTCTGGAAAGTTCAGGTCCCCTACAGTGACCATGTCCTTTGACCTAACTACCTCCTTGAGCTGACTTAAGAATTCCTGGTCAAGCTCTTCCCCTTGGTTGGGTGGTCTGTAGTAGACCCCCACTTTTAAATCTCTTTCCCCTCAACTGCCTTGTATTCTAACGCAGAGCACTTCAGAGTGCCCCTCCTCTGACTCTGTGCTACCTGGTGAGAATGTTCATTCCTCCTTAATGTAAAGCGCCTTTCCTCCCTGTCCTGTCCCTCCTCTACAGCCTATAGCCTGTGATATTCAGTGGCCATTCATGTGTTGGGTCCTACCACGTTTCAGTGAGCCCCACTATGTCTGGGTCAGCTAGCAGGGGGCTAAGTTCCTCCTGTTTGTTTCCCATACTACAAGTGTTTGTGTAGAGGCATTTGAGGCCTCCTGTGAATGTGCACTGGCCCCCTAATCACAGCATTGCCCTGGCCCGTATTGCTAACCTGTGTATATGTTCTGCTCGTCGGTCTAGCCTGGGCTGTACTTGTGAGTGCTGCTTGGTTTAGCGGTCCAAGGCTTCCTCCTCCCGTTCCCCCGATGTTTAAAGCCTGCTGGAGGTGATCTGCCAACCTAGAAGAGCACACACGCTTACCTTTAGGGGAAAAGTGGAGCACATCCCACCTGAGCATGTCTCTTATTGTGACATGTTGGGGGCAGTAAAATGGATAATGTGCCTTCTTGTAATATTGGGTTTTGTCATCCTGGGTTCTTGTATCCTGTGAAAGTGTTTATGCTTTTTGAATTTTTTTTTCAGTCTTTTTTTAAGCAGATGAAAGGATTTTAGGGAGTGACTTTTTATGTGTGGAAATAGTATCCTGACACAACTAGCCATTTTTCAGATATAATAGTGGCAATGTTGGGTTGTTGTTACCAGTTTTGTCTAATACAGTTTTATTCAGGAATAACCATTTTACTTAGAAGTTATGCACACATTTCTGAATAACATTTTGTGTGGACAAGTCCCTGGATCCCCCCTTTGTACAGTTAGGAGAGATTCTGGTGGTTGAAACAGAAGCTGTGCATATCTTGGGATAGGGTGAAAATAGTAGTAAGTAGTAAATAAGTATCTGGTAGTAAATAAGTATTTCTCCCCCCTCACCATCCCTCCCAACACCCACATTGAAAATACACTGTGAATATTTTCTTTGTTTTTGTCTGTACATCACAATAATGCTTGCCCTCATTTAAAAAAAGAAAATAGAACATCACCTTCGACAGCTGTTTAGCTCTGAGCCCACGTTCTGTTTAATTGCTTGAGGAAATGAATGAACTTGGGGCATATTTGGAAGACTGCTCAATCTGGATTCAGGAGAGAACAGGTTCTCCCTAGTCTAGGTGGCAGCGCCAGGAATGTACTTTATCTTCTCTTTTGTTTATTGTCATCCATGTGCCTGGGATAAAAGGATGATGCATATTGTCATATGTTCAAACTTTTGAAAAGGTGATGATGAGATCTTAAAGCAGAAGTGACTCACAAAATAATCTTTGGTTGTCCAGATACTAAAAGAAAATCATAACTTTATTGGATGCCATCAAACCACGGACTTGATAAGCATACCTCTCTGCCAACTTCTCTTTGCTCCACAGGAGATGACTCCTCACTTCCCTTACAAGTGGTCAGATTCATTAACATAGGTTAAACTAAAGAAGTTGTAGCTAGTCCTTAGCTTGAACTGTGGCTGCTACTTCCCCAGATCTAATTATGGGCACTTGAAGCCTGAAGGTTTATTTCCTCTCTCCCCGTTACAGAGCTGGTTCAGTAAAAGATACTCCTCTCCCTCAGATTCTTCTCTTAAAAACTAATCATTGAACATATGAATTAGTGAAAATCTTTGTCGCCTTCATGTAGTAAATTGTTTCCATTGCTTTTAAGCTGTTTGGAATCTTAATTCTATTCATAACTCAAAAGGAAGCTCCTATTGTTGTTTTTAAACAATTCCATTTTTAAAACTCTGCTAGATAAGGACCGTTGCAGTTATAATGTAAATATGTAGAAAGTAACTTGCAAAAGTCAGTTATTTGGTTCTCATCTTCCCCCCTCCCCCCCTCCAGTATAAACACACTTAATTGTTCTGAAATCATATTTTTAAAAAAACGGGAACTTTCAAACTCACTATGCTTACTCTGTTCTCTATGTAGTATACTAAACTTATGATTATTTGAGGGCCTTGGCACACGCTACATTCCGGAGAATGTTAATTGGACCATAAATTGCAACATGCCCACTTGTTCAGCCAACTTTTAACACCATAAATTGGCAGACCAGCAATCAAGATGTTCCACATACAAGGAGAATGAGTCTGACTTGCATGGTGCCTTAAACTGAACATGTCACATGTCTCCAGACCCAAGGCTGATGCTGACAATCAGTTGAGTATCAAAATTGAGCACCGGGCAACTCTGGTTGGGAAGTAGCTGTCCCCTGCTCAATCGCTGGGATGAGGCTGGGAGGAAGCTCCAAGACAGTTCAGCCATGGCAGTAGTATAATTGGGATCTGAGGAGTTTTATAGGTATCTGGCATGGGGTATAAAATTCCTGAGATGCCAATCTTGTATTAACATCTTTAGGGGTCTGAGAGCCTTCCCACGTGTTTGCTCTTCTCCTTTCTTTGAGGAGAGAATTGTGGGCAGTGGTCTCTCCCCTTGGTAGGAGTTTGATAAATGTATATCTATGTATGTATTAAATGGCAAAGAGATGCATCTGGGCTACTGTCTCAGCCCAACTCCCAAGAAAATTCTTCCCCCTGTTAAATAGGGGGGAAAAAACCTCATCTTGGAATGGAGTAAACAGAGTAAATAAAGGTTACTTGCTTGCTGATACCGATTATGTTCTAAATTTGATCATTATTTGTTTTTAAAATCCATCCTTACTGAGCTGCATGCTTCAATCTTACATTTCTCACTAGTATGAGAAACTGAATAATACCAGTTCTTTCAGCTTGTCCTCATAAGTCTTGTTTTTCTGACTCTGCACTGAACTCTTTCCAATCTGTCCACATTTTTCTTGAAATGTGGGCCCCAAAACTGGACACAGTACCGCAGGTGAGGCTCACCAGTGCTGACTAGAGCAAAATTTGCAGGAGACATTACTGGGGTGTATTAAGAGTATTTAACCTTTTTGCAACAAGAGCACAATGTAGGCTCATTCAGCTGATGGTCTACTGCAGGGGCAAGCAAAGTCAGCCAGTGGACTCCATTTCCCAGTTCCCCTGCTCATGGCTGGGGCCGATCGCCATGGAGACCCCAGCCACAGCTGTTGTGAAAGCATAAGGCTGGGATTGCCATGGAGACCAGCCTTCCCCTGTGCCCTGCTAGCACAGCTAACCTGCGATCATGCAGTGGGGGCAGCTTGCTTTGGGGCCAGGGCAGAGCTGCGATGTGCAGCCTGCATGCTCTGGGCAGGGACACGCAGGCAGTGGATCGTGGCCCTGCCACTGCTCCAGACCAGGCTGTCACGGCTGCAAGAAACTGGCAGAGCTGCAGTGTGCAGCCTGCGTGCTCTTTGCAGGGATGCACCGGCAGCCGATAACGGCTCTGCTTGGCTCCTCGCAGCGGTGATAGCTTAGTCTGGAGCAGGGGCAGAGCCATGATCCACTGCCTGCACACCCCTGCCTACGGCATTCGGGCTACACATCATGGCTCTGCCCTGGCTCCAGAGCATGTTGCCCCCTCTGCATGATCCCCAGGGCGCTGGGGCTGGTCTCCGTGGCAACCCCATCCTCTACTTTTGTAGCTGTAGCTGGGGTCTTCATGGAGATCAGCCCCAGCCATGCAGGCAGGGGCTGCTGGGAAATGGAGTCCAGCTGCCGGCCAGATAGACCAGGGTGGGCAAAATGGCCAACTGTAACAACCCCCCCCCCAGGCCTTCTGCAGTACTGCTGCCTAGCTAGTCATTCCCCAATCGGTATTTATGTATACAGTTTTCCATTCCAGTTGTAGGACTTTGTACTTGTCCTTGTCATTGTTGAATCTCATCTGATTTGATTGAGGACCATGTCTACTCCCCCCAGCCCACCAACTCCTGGCCTTGCAAAGAATCATGTTATCATAGAAGGAGTTCAAGTTGGTCAGGCATGACTTTTTCTGTTCCTGATCCCCTTGTTCTCCTTTCAAGTGCTTCAGAATAGATTCCTGGAAGACCTGCTCCATGATCTTTTCAGGTATTGAAGTCAGTCTGACTGGTCTCTACTTCCCCCAATCCTCTTCCTTCCCTTTCTTTTAGATTGGCACTGCATTTTCCCTTTCCCAAACATTCAAAACCTTACCTGACCTCCAGGAGTTCTCGGAGAGGAAAACTAATGGCTCTGGAATTACTGCAGCCAATTTCTTCAGTACCCTACAGCACATCTTGCCAGCTTGAAAGCATTTAACTTCCTTAATCCCAAACCTGTTCTTCTACTGCTCTCAGCTGTTTCTCTCTTTCACAGTCATTGCTGCCAGCTGCACTCATTTGGTAGCTGCCCCTGTTAGTGGAGATGAAAGTAAGAGACATTTAAAACTTCAGCCTAGGGTGGGCCAATAGCCAGTTTTTAAGGAGGCATATCAGCCAATACTAATCTGATTTCCGATACTAGCCCAGCAGCTTGGAGAGCTGCGTGCAGCTGGTAAGTTTGGTATAGTGGAAGGGGAGGGAGGGAAGGGGGATGCAGGGGTAGATCAAGGCTCCCATGGTGAGGGAGGAGTGGGGCTGGGGCTGGGGAAAGCACTGCCCAGCTGGGGTGGACACAATACAGAGCCACAGTTCATCCAGGAGGTAGAGGGGTGGCTCCTGCAGCTGTGTGCTGCTCATCTGGGACCCCCTGGTCCGGTTCTAGCCCGCTTGTCTGGCGGTTCCAGGAAGAGCCCTGCACAGCCCCAGCCTGCTGTGACCAGATTTGGGGGCACATCCCCCACATGCTCTCTCAGATGAGCAGCAGGAGCTGCCAGATGAGGAGGCACACGCCAAACCAGTGGCTCCCAAATGAGTAATGCGCAGCAGCAGGAGCAGCTCCCCTTCCACTCATTGCCCCAGCTAGGCAGTGTTTGCCCTAGCTCCACTCCTTCCTCACCATGGTGGCCTCGATCTTCCCCCCTACTCTAGTTCCTTCTCCCTTCTACCACAACAGACATACTAGCTGCACGCTGCCAGGCTGTGCCTCCTGACTACCTATGTGCTGCGTTGCGATTGTATGTATGTACAGGCATTTATCGGCCAAATTATCAGCAACATCAGGCTGACTTCTGATAACGATCAATTTTCTTTGTATTGATGCTGATCTGTATCGGACCGATGCATCAGCGCACCTCTACTTCAGCCTTTTCTGCGTCAACCATAACTAGATTGCTTGCTGGATTCTGTAGGGGATCTATAGATTCTGTGACTTTCCTTTTATTCTCGACATACCTGTAAAAATTTTTTAAATTTTGAATTGCATTTTAAGTGTCTTGCCAGCAGCATTTCAGATTGTGCCTTGGCCTTTCTAATTTTCTCCCTGTATGCCAGTGTGATACCCTTGTACTCTTCCATAATAGTATGATCAAGTTTCTGCTTTTTGTAAGTTCTTTGCTTTGAAACTCTAAAAGAGATTTGCTGTCTAGCCAGGCTGGTCTTCTGTTGCATCAGGATAGCTTGCTTTTGTGTCCTTAAAAGGGCCTCCTTGAAGTACAGGCAGCTCTTCTGCACTCATTTTCCTTCTCCTCCCCTGAAATTTGTTTTCTGTGGTTGTGGTTAAATATGACCACATAAATACTCTCTGCATTCGTGTTCCTACCTTGCTACTTCTAAAGCAGGATTTCATTAGTGAAGCACAGGTAATGATCCTTGTTTGCCATTTATCATGAATCTATTTAAAATGCATACCTTTAAATATTTAGGCAAAGTGATAAAAAGGAGGGGTCATGATTTTGCAAATTTTTAACACAAAGGGAGGCATGAAACCTGAAATGAGTGTCCAGGAAAGCTGTTTAGACTCTCTCCAGAATTTTTTTTAACATCATTGGCAATTTCAAAGCACAGGAACAGGTTACCTAGAGAGGTGATGAAATCTCTATCCTTGGAGGTTTTCAAGACCTGAGTAGACAAAGCTTTGATGGGATGCTTTAGTTGGGGGAAGGTCCTGCTTTGAGCAGGAGGTTGAACCAGATGACCTCATGATTGCCCTTCCTTCAACCCCTACTTTTCTATGGATTCTCTGATTTTGTCTTTGACTGCAGGGCAGGTGTGAGTAGCTTTTGTTCTGTACAGTTAAAAAGCAATGTATAAATGTTTTAAGTGTGTGGATATTTTCATTGTGTGTGTTTTGTTTTTGTTTTGTGAAGGAGGGTGTCTATCAAATGGAGGGCAAAGTTCAGGTAAATAACCAGAGAACCTGTGGACCTGTTGCTAGCCAAAGCTCTACAGGCCAGATCTGACTCAGCCTGTAGTTGGAGCACCACTGATTCAGGTTACATATATCTGCCAAAAATACTGACATAATCTATGAACCTTAAGAGCAAACAAGAAAGGAACCCTTTTGCTCTACTCAGTCAAAATTTGGAACGAATTTGGCCTTTGAATTTTATTTTTTTTAATCAGCATCTTTGGCACCAGAGGAGGGTGCTGGAGCTTGAGTGCCTGTTCTCTGAGTGCCAGGCTGATTATTGTGCTGCCTCCAGGCCCAGTGCTTGTTCCCATCAGCACACTTTTGTGGTAATGGGGGGGGTGGGATGTTTTTGCATGTTTCCCCTTGCTGCACCTTGACTTTTTGGCTAAGACAAAGCAAAAATAGGGAGTATCTAATCTCCAAGGCTTCCAGGTCTGGAGCTTGCACATAGGATGCCTGCCTAAAATAGGTTCCCATCAGCTTATTTGCCCAG
Source organism: Crocodylus porosus (assembly GCF_001723895.1). Taxonomy (NCBI): domain Eukaryota; kingdom Metazoa; phylum Chordata; order Crocodylia; family Crocodylidae; genus Crocodylus; species Crocodylus porosus. The sequence continues at coordinate 25,095,737 of NW_017728886.1, forward strand.
TGTGGGACCACGTGTTTTAGTTGTGCTTAGTGTTGCTGCATTTAATCAACTTCATAGTTGGTTTCCATTGCTGAGCACGTGCTGGTTTTGTCAGCAGTTTAATGATAGACATTGTATTTAGTGCAAGGATGAGCAATTCTTTTGGCTAGTGGGCCACTTAACGAGTTTTGGTGAGCTGTCAAGGGCCACACGCACACAATCTTTCAGAAGTTATCATTTTAACAAATTGTACATAAAAAAAAATTATATGCTAAAAAACAAGCATCTGTTGTACCATATTTTAATTTTATTTTAAAAATAATTTTTGTTCTGATTTATGTTTCTTTGAGTAATGTATATAGAAGCAATTGCATAATACAAGGATAAGACTTCCTTTTGAGGTATATTGTGTGAGAGGTTGGGTGTATATGGGAGGGGATGCCCACATGCTAGGTCCTGGAAGCTGGCTGCGGGCATGTGCAGCAGAGCTCGCCTGGGTTGTGCAGGTATGGTGTGTCTTTCTCCCTCTCCGTCACTTAGCTGGGAATGGGATGCCCACAGCTGCATCTGCCTTCCTGCACTACCTGCTGCTCAGGGCAGCACAGCAACAGGAGGGGGAGGAGCTGCTGGAGGCCGCGAGAACCAAGCAATACCCAGGTGGCTACAGCAGTAGCACTGCACACTGGCTGGGGTGGTATAGTTGGCCAGTGGGAGCACAGCATGGGCGGGGCTTAGCCCCATGTGGAGTGCTATAGGGGCAGCCTCATGATGGATACAGTCAACTGCTGGGCCAGAACTGGCCCAGAGGCCATATTTGCCCATCCCTGATTCAGTGAGTTCCTTGTATATGAAATAACCTTGTATAAGCTTTTTTCCCCCATGCCTGGCGGGTGGCGGGGGGCTTGTCTTGGAATCAAGTAATACAGTAAGTAATTTTTATAGCGTTCAGTGCAGTATCAAAGTACTGATAGTTCTGTGCGCTAGCCAGCCACCATGAAGAGATGCAATAAACTAATGTGTAAGCGTAGTTGTGTGAGGTGCCCCCCGTTGTCTCCTGAGAAGTTAATTTCTGGTCCAGCAGCATTGCTTTCTGGATTCAAATTGCCTATGTTTAGTAGGAAAAAATTGCTAAACTTTAAAACAGAACTTCCATGTGTGATCTTTTGTTAAGTATATTTCGACAAGTCAGCTGTTCTGGCCAGTCCTACTTAATTAGTAGGATCATTTCTCTTTCAAGACGCAAACAATGTGTTAGACAAAACGTGTTGTTATTAGTAAGTTATCTTTTGGTGTGAGAATTGTTCTAAAGACTACCCAGTATAATTTTTAAAATACTTGTCTACTCTGGTCTGATGCTGTACATCTAGCTGACCACTTACTTTCCTATTTAATATGAGAAGATTGTGTCCAAGGTATTCTCAAAACTCCTTTTTGTCTTAGTTTGTGTCAGGTGTTCATTGATTTTTATTTTATTTTCCCTCCTTCCTATTTTTAGCAAAAAGAAAAGCCATTTTTAGGCTTCTTGTGCAAGATTTGATTTAACAAGAAATTGATTAAACTTTTTTCTGTTTGTTTTTTAAATGATTAATCAGGGAGACCAAGACTACAATTGAAAGAGGAAGGGTTTTAGCTTGTATCAGGGATTTTTTTTTTTCAGATGATAACATATGCATATATGTGGTATCTGTGTTCATGATCTTCCCTGCATGGCTGATTTTCATTTTTCAGTTGATATGTGAAAGCCATCATAGCAGATATGGCTGGAGAATGTAGAAAATGAATAGTGATATGCTTGTTAAACTAAATTTCAGTGTGATATTATTATAGCTTTACTTCAAAATGGGTTGGTAAGATTTGTCTGTTTTTCAGTGTCTTTCTTTTTTTTCACCTCTTGGAATATTGTAATTAGGTAATTTTCCAGTTGTGTTCTGCAAAACCCTGGGGTTCTGTGATAAGTCATGCAGAAAGATTGGGGGTGATTGCAGCATGGTCTGTTATTGCTGGGCAGGGTGCACAATTATGACTGGGCAGGGTCACCCAGCTTCATGTCAGCTTTTAGGTAAGAGGTAAAGGTTCTGCAACAGCAGAAGTGATGAGAGAGGGTTCTGTGACTTTAGCAAGTTTGAAAATCACTATTGTAACTGATAAAATAAGAATTCTTAAATTATGAATGGGCTGAGTAGTTTATGTAAACTGCTTTTTTTCATCCAGCTTTTATTAAAGGGATATTGTGAATTTCAATTTTAGAAAAATCACATTGCCCATGGTTCTTTAGTTCATATCTCTCCCCAAGCTTATTTTCAAGACATTCCTCCCACACCTTGTGATTCTCCAGTTGTGTTTAAAGGGTTCTCCTTCCCTTTTGCAGTAGTCTGACTGTACAAAAAAATGAAACTAACTGCACCAAGTACTGTTAAATTCTCAAACTTGTGAGCTCCTAACTGTTTGCGTATGCAGTTTTTTTTGTCAGGCTGAAAAGTTTATGTTACTGCAAAGTATTCTTTGACATGTTCTTCCCTTCAACTAATTTAAGAGCCTAGGACAAAGTTCCTTATTAAAGTCCAGACTTGTCAGATTTTTCCTTCTGTTTCTCATAATTGAGAAAATACATTAAGAGAAATTTAAATTGCCTCCACTCCTGTGGTGTATCTTTAGGAGGGAAAACAAGTATAATACTTTTATTTTTAATGGTGGGTATCTACAAGTGCATAACTGTCCTGAATTCAAAGGATTGAAGGTAACTCTATAAGACTTATCATTTTATTGGAAAAGACTTGGTAATTTTTTATATTTTTTTAAAGTTACTAAGAACAGACATAGAGCACAATGTTGGGTCTCAAGTCAACTTGTCTGTATTTGGCCAGCTGAGTTGATATAATTAAGTTTTGGAACATATGCATATTTTGGAGATAATCCTTCCCTCTCTCCCCTTTCCCCATGTCTTTTCCCTCCTGTACCTAACAAAAGATTCCACATATATCTAAGTAATCTAAGGAGATCAGAGTATCTAGCATTGCTGAGTTAATATAGTGAAGAACATACAACAGTAAACTACTTTGTATTAAATACCTAAAAATGATACTGAAACATTATACAGAAGAAAACAATAAGCCATTCCAGTGCTTACCAGGATCATCATGACATTTTAATGTCATGTTTTTAGACATGTTTGACTCATGGTGAGAACAGATTAATAGATTTTAAGTCAACAAATTGCAGTGTTAATAAAAAAGGATTAGCTTGTCCCTTGGAGAGAGAATGGAAATGAGGCTTTCATTAGGTGGTTCTTGCTAGGAAAGTGCCTTTTTATGCTGATGTGTGTGTAAATAAAGCTCTATATGTAAGCCATTGGCCATTGTTCTTAGTCCTGTCTCTTATGGCCATAGAGAAAAGCCTATCTTCATCCTCTTAATTGCTTTTCAGGCATTTGAAGATTGCTGTTAGATCCACCTCCCCTCCTCAGTCTTCTCTTTCCCTGACTAAATAACCCTTGTTCTTTCAACTTTTCATCTCAGGTCACACTTCGCAGGCGTGTAATCATTTTTGTCACTCTTCTGGATTCTGCAGAAGGTCCACATCCTTCTTGAAGGGTGGGACCACAGACTGGGCATAGTACTTCTGGTGAGGTTTCACCAGCGCTGAAAAGAGCAGAAGAAGAATCACTTCCCCTGACTTGAAGAGGGTCAGTATATATGTTAATAGGACTCCATATGCTGTCAGCTTTTTTTAAACAGGAGCATGCTGGTGGCTTATTTGGCCTGTGGCCCACTGTAACCTCCATTGTAGCATTAACACTTGAAGTTCTTAAGCAAGCATAAAAGAAATATTTTTCTTGCATACAGATTATTTCAAACTTTTTAGAAAAATTAGAGAAAAATTGTCCAAATTGGAGCGAGTCCAATGGAAGACAATGAAAATGGTTAGGGGGCTGGGGCACATGACTTATGAGGAGAGGCTGAGGGAACTGGGCTTAGTCTAGAGAAGAGGAGACAGAGGGAATTTAATAGCAGCCTGAACTACCTGAAGGGTGGTTACAAAGAGGATGGAGCTAAACTGTTCTCAGTGGCAGATGACAGAATGAGGAGCAGTGGCCTCAAGTTGCAGCAAGGGAAGCTTAGGTTAGATATTAGGAAGAATTTTCTCACTAGAAGAGTAGTAAAACACTGAAACAAGTTACCCAGAGAGGTTGTGGAATCTCCATCCTCAGAGGTTTGTAAGATCTGGCTAGACAAAGCCTTGGCTGGGATGATCTAGTTGGGGGGGGTGGTCCTGCTTTGAGCAGGGGGTTGGACTAGGTGTGACCTCCTGAAGTCCCTTTGAACACTAACTTTCTGTGATTTTATGAATGGTCCCTTTGTTGTTAAGAATTGAGATGTTAAGAGAGAGTGAAATTTGATCCTCAATTAAAAAAACAAAAACCTGATACCATTCTAAGGCAAGGCCTTGTTTTAGTGGAAGCTATTTGATTTGATTAAGTTACAATTCTTATACTGTATACAGAGCACATGCAGTCTTGTACTGTATACAGAGCATATGCACCCTAATGCAGATAAACCCTAACTTTTGCTGAAATGATATACCTGGTCAACACTGAACTTTAACAATCCTTAAATAGAAAACCCACAAAGTTTTAAAGATAGTCTTTATTATCTCAATGTTTCCAACTAGTCCCATACAAATACATTAATAGAATATTAAGATTAAATGATTATACATGAACAGTTAGGAAATGTGTACACACAGTAAGCAGTCCAGTGTTCCTAATCTGGTATTTCAGGTTACGATACTTCATACTTACGCAATTTCATGTATACCTGAACATATTTTTTGGCTTGGATATTGAGCCAGAGTTCTCCTTACTAGAGATAACAGTCTGTGTGAAAAAGATTCTCCATAGCTTCATGTTCTTAAAGGGGGAAGTTTTCTTCCTTCCATCTAACTTCCTGACTCTCTGGGGATTGATTTTAGTTGTCCCTTGTTTCAGCTCTGCTAAGTTCCCTAATTTCAGTCTACATTCATACTTTTTCTTTCCTTTTCCTGTTAATCTATTAAAGCTCGCCAAACAGAAGAAAATTCCAGAAAGCTAAGAAATACTTTCATTTCACAAAACAAGTAGATTTTTCTGTTCCTTTGGATTTCTTCCTGTAGCTCAGACTGGTGGAGTGCAACAAATTAGAGAAGTTAAATGGAGTAACTTCTAACTGCTGTCCCAACTACAACTATTAATAATTGGCAACATCACCTTGCAGTCTGTAAATTACATTTTCAGAGAGATGTGAGTATAATTAGATTACATTTTCACTTGGCAAATTCTGCCTAAGCCTAAGAAGCTATTTTAGGCCTGTGTGTGTAATAATTAAATCTCTGTGCTACAGTAATTACAGAAGAAAAACATTTTTAAGAGACAGCTCAAGGGAATGGCAAATCAGTTGATTAACAGCAGCGAGCTAATAAAAGTGGAGAGCATGCTTATACCCCATATGTTGGGGGTAACACAGGGCACAGTCTGGCTCCTTTGTACATTTTTTTTACTATGATACTCTCGGATCAGATCTTTTGCTGTCATCTTGAACTATTCGAGACTAGTAGAGGAGCCAAAAGGTGCCCCTGAGGAGTCCATCAGTGTGACTGGCACTAAATATAAAGGACTTCCCCCTGCATAAGTTGCTTTAACTCAGGGGTCAGAAACTTTCCCTGATGTCAGGCTGGTACTGTAATGTGACTAGCTTCAAGCGGCTAATCATCTGTTGCCAAACCAGCCATTGCTGCTGTGTGTGGAGGGAGGCCATGGAGCAGGGAAAGAATGGCAACAGGAGATTGCTGGCTATAATAAAAGCCGAAATTAATCTGACACTTGGGTGTCAGCGGAGGAGTGGTGCACCACTAATAGAACATGGGCCAGATCCAGTCGATTTGCTGGCAAAACACAGTCCACATGCTGTTGGTTGCCAGCTGCTGTTCTAATTTGCATCAAACACTGAACCAGCTCCTAACAGCCCTGGAGATCAAAGGAGACTTGGTACTTTTTTGGGTCATCTTAATGTTTAAGTACAGTTTACATGTTGAAGTTTTGGTTTTGTTTGGGGTTTTTTTTTTTGTGGGAGGGATTCCCTGTGTAGGTAGTTTCACAACAGCCCCATTGTGCCTTGTATGGTGGGACCAAACCGTTCAGGAGCAGACAGAATAGCAGGACCAAAGAGAGGGGGAAACTAATCTGGATTTCTACCCACCCATCCTTTCTCTTCCTTCTTCTGTGTACAGTAACCTTCTGACAAACTAGTCAAAGTCCCTACCCCCCCCCCTTCAGAAAAGGCATCGGCAGCTCAGTATCCAGAAGAGTGCTCTTCAGCACCCAGTATCTTAAATACCAGATATACATACGGAAAGAATCCCATTAGTGTCCCAGACTTTTCAGTAGTCAAGGCTCTGCAAAGTGGTGCATACAAGTGACAGGCTTGAGATTTTAATCATAGTACAGATTGTACCATGTGGAGGATGGAGATTAAATAAATTTGCTTTTGACTTGCCTTGATTACATGAATTTCTCTTCCGTTGCAGTAATTTCTAAACTTTTGGGACCAGTGCATCACTGTCTACTCTAAATAAAACTTTCCATGACTGTGGCCTTGTATCCCACCAATGAACCATGGTTTGCGAATTTCTGTTTTGTGGCTTTGGGGTCTTTTTAAGATCATAAAGTCCCTGACATCTTTGTATAGGAGCCAGCACCATGCTTACCCCATTATGTTGGGACCTTTGGGGTTACTGCAGTATGAATAATTAAATTAGGTAATTTTGGTTCTATTTTACATTATGTAGACTTGGTAAATTATAATTTGGAAATCCAACATAATTGAAGGAAAGAGGCACATTCCTGGTATAAACATGAATGATTGAAAACAGGAAAGAGTGTCTGCTGATCTGAGAGCTGATTTTTCAAGAGTCATAATACATTACCTTTTTGCTTTCTGATCAGAGAGCACTATTACATATTATGACAAGCTTTCAAAGAACTGTATAAACACTAAGTGTTGCAATACCCTTGTAAAGAAGGGAAGTACTCTTTCTTTCTGTTTTGGGGAAAACGGTTATACCATGTCAGAGGTCACACTGACACCCAAACAAGCTGTAAACAGAAGGTTTTTATATCTGTAGTTAGTCATATGGGCAACGGCTACCTTAACTCAGATTTCTGATAATAAAAACCTTGGGACTTCAGCAAATCTCCTTCAGTATGTTTTTACAAAAGTTTTGGAGCAGTAAACCACTTGGAAGATATTTCAAAACTACAAAATCTAACTGAATATTTAATATGTATGCCACGAGATCTTTCCAAGTCTGGTCTTTCTCAGAAAATTGAAAATTTTCTCTCCCCTTCCCCTTACAGAAAATAGAATTAAATCTTTTAAAGAGGCCCATTCATTCATTTGTTCACAGTTAGCAAGGTCATTTATGTCCCAGCCACCTGCAGAGAGTTTGGGATTGATTTGAGAGCGGGGTCAGGGGGTAGAAAGGTAAGAGCGGTTTATTGACGTAGCAAAAACACGACTACACGTAGTATACTAAGACAGATAATGACAGACGATAATAATTCGCATCAGCAACTTATCGGCAACCCCCTCAGATGCCTGATGTATGACAAGTTTTTCTTCTACAAAGCTCAGCAAAGTCAGGTGTCCTTGATCAGCGCTGTCTGAGAGGTACCGGGAAGGACCCTGGTATTCAGTCCTTGGGCTCCTTGAGATCCATGGCCAAACTGATTCAGGTCAACAGTTAATTAGCAGTTTTTCCTTCTAAATGATTTCCAGATGTGCCAGCCAATTCATAGCTTCTGTGCTTTGCTGATAACGTACAGCCATTCAGATTCTTTTTACTTCGGCTGTCCTTAAACTGAACAATAGTAGTACAAGCCTTGCATTCTTTTGATGAGGTTAGTTTCAACTACACCACAGGGCCTACCATCACTTCTATAAGGTTTTGCTAAATTTACTGGGTCTTGTACTACATACAAGGCCTCACTACATCTTAGACTTTAATTAGACTCTTAACAACAACATATAGCTTAATATCTGAACAAATGACAGAAAAACACTTGGTCTAATCTTCATAGAGCCTTCAGCAAACACCTTTATCACACACAATTTTCAGCTATCACACTTTGACATTCAGAAATGACTAGCTAAAAGGCCATCACAGCCTTGAAAGTCAGCTGCCTATGTTAACTGGTCCTTTCAGTTTTTAACATGGACAGATGGTAAGACACTGTGCAGGGGACCTTTAGCTCTGAAGCTCTCAATTGGTTTGGCACAATCAGCTAGTCTTAAGCCTGGTTTCTTTTTTTCCGCAGCCTGATGCCCAAGAGTATTGTGCATAATTAGTATCTTAGGTCTACCAGTGTTTGTGTAGATTCAGCTGGCAAAGGACTTGAGTGCTTCAAAAATTACCTCCTAGTTGTCGTACACACATTAAAGCAAGGGAAACCTGTAATGCTGTACATGCGTTCCTGGAAAACAGCTCGTAACTCGAATTTGCATAAAACAAGCCCACTTTACAATGTAACAAATAGGGATACGTTCCAAGACCTCGACTACACTGACCCCCAGGCCCATTTCTACCACTTCTACAAGACAGTTTTGGTACTCGCCCACAGCAGACGGTGCACACAAGCACGGGGAACTGTCATAATGGGGCTGACAGCTACAGAAACACGTGTTGCAGAGTGAGGAGCGCAGATTCATGCAGGAGACTGTGTATTTGGTGCATGTCAGTCCCACAATGAATGGCACAAAGCAGCTGACTGCGGACTTCAGCCACACCAATCGCATACGAATGAATTTATCTCGCGTATAACAAATTTTTGGTATAGAAATGGTCATCGTGTAAAAATGAATTTTCACATACAGAACCCGCATCAAGTGAGGAATACCTGTACTTCCTAGTATTAGTCAGTACCCAGTAGCCAAAGTGGTTCTCAGTATTCAATTCCCCTTCATCCTGGCTCTGTTTGATCACATTGGAGTCACTGTGGCCAGTTTGTTGTAAATTATGCATTCACAAGGATTATAGGCAAGAATTTGAAATTTTGGAAGAAGTTAGCTGAAACTATTTACAGGGCCACATCTATTTCTGGCTCATGCTAATGAAATCCATTCTTTGAGCATCAGGGTTTACCTGTAACACCTGTTTTGTGGAAGGGTTTATTAAATGGGAATGTATATTAATTTTAAGTGTCTCTTTCTGTATGTGCTTTTAGGCCATAAAAATAGTAGTAATTGTTTGGATTCATATCCTGTCCCATTCAGAAAGGTTCAGAACAGTTTACAATAACAGACCAACAACCTGTAAGATAAGAAATTAATAAGCTCCCCAGTTGATACCCTGAAACATTAAAACTCCACCCCATCCTGTCTAATTTCTCTGATGCCTGTTAAGCAGGGGAGTAAACCCTGTGGCTCCTCCCAGCTGAGCTTCCCAACCCCTCTCTTCACATTTAGGAACAGAAGATTTGTCTGTCTAAAATCTAATGTAAGGAAAAAGAGAGTACTTAATACCAAGGCCCTATAATAGAAGTCATTAATCAATAAAAGTAAATGTGTTCAGATTAAGAGCAGGGGTTGACAAAGAATACTCCTCTGTTTTTCTTGTTAGTATGGTTTTTCTTCAGATCCTTTTTTAAGCTTTTTGAGAAGATTTTGAGCCTTTGTTACAAAATTTGCATATGTGTTTAAATACTGATTTCAATTTTGCATTTTCTTGTTGACTTGTAAGCAGGATTGTTGTGGGGGTGGGGAACAGTAGGCTGGGGAAGAGGGTGTATGGCTCCTGGGACTGCACGCCATGTGGCATCTGGCCCCTGGTTGCCTAGAAGTTGGACAGCTCTATTGCAAGACATGTCCTAAAACTGTATTTTAGATACTTCTCCTTCCTCTGTTAAGTGTTTCCAGTTGGTCAATTTCAGTATCAGATGGAGAAATGATACACATGCTATTCATTGGCCAAGCCAGGGGTGTCTTACTCATCTGGTGGGCTTTAAACTAGGCTCGTCGGGGGAAGGGGAAGATGAGGGCAGAGGAAACATCAGACTGCCAGGCCAAACAGCACCCACAACTACAGCCCAGCCCAGACGAATGAGCGAAGCGAATAAACAGGTAAGAGAGAGGGGCCAGGGTAACGCTGGGACTAGGGGGTCAGTACACACATCCACAGGAGGCCTCAAATGCCTCTACACAAATGCTCGTAGTATGGGTAACAAGCAGGAGGAACTCACCCTCCTGCTGGCTGACGCCAGCCCGGACATAGTGGGGATTACGGAAACGTGGTAGGACGCAATGCATGTTTGGGCGGTGAATGTCAAGGGCTATAGGCTGTACAGGAGGGACAGGATAGGAAAGAGAGGTGGGGGTGTGGCACTCTATATTAAGGAGGAATACACATCCT
>NW_017728886.1:25106163-25136163 GCF_001723895.1 Crocodylus porosus
GTTAGATATCAGGAGGCGCTACTTCACGGTCAGGGCGGCTAGGATCTGGAACCAGCTTCCAAGAGAAGTGGTGCAGGCTCCCACCCTGGGGGTTTTTAAGAGGAGGTTAGATGAATATCTTGTTGGGGTCATTTGACCCCAGTACTCTTTCCTGCCATGGCAGGGGGTCGCACTAGATGATCTGCTCAGGTCCCTTCCGACCCTAGAAATTATGAAACTATGGCCTTGCAGATTAGGCCCATGCAGCCTCCTCCCTCCAACCAGATCCAAGGCACATAGCGCTCATTCTGACTGACTTAGCATGGCACCTGCTCTTGTAGACTGGTTATATGTTCCCATATATATAAAATTGTGTATGTGCATGCACTCTTTCAGCATGTGTAATGACCTCATTGGATGTAGAAGTAAGCCAACATTATTCACTTTTTCAAAGCTCACGTTAATGACTGCATAGTGTAATCTTATCTGGTTAGTGTAATATATTTATATATTACAAATAGTACAAAATTTGTGACGTATGAAAGTAGAGTGACAGAAATTACAAGTGTAGAAAACGTTTAGCTAAGAATACTAACAGAGGTGCAGGGGACTGGTAGGAGACTCCAAGGTCCTTTCATAGACGGCCACATCAAGTCATCTTGCATAAACTGATCAAGCTCCATTTTGAAACTAGTTATGTCTCTTATTCACTGCTCGTAGTGGAAGGCTGTTAAAGAACCTCATTCTTCTGAGGTTAAAAACCTTCTGTTTCCAGCCCAAATCTATTCCTGCCTAGTATGTGCCATCGTTTTCTTATGCCAGCACTGTTCTTTAATTTGAATAGCTGTTCTCTTTGTCTGGTATCTGTTCTTCATAAATGTATCAATTGGGTTTTCCTGTCCCTTCTCAGCTTGTGTTTTGTTAAGGTAAATAAACCAAATTCTTTCAGTTTCCTTTTGTAAGATACAGACTTTCCAGTTCCTGATCATAACTTGTCTGTCTTTGCACTTTTTCCAGTTGTAATCCAAGTAACTCTAGTCATATCAGAAAATTTCTGATCAACTTGCGTTAAAAAATGCACATGCAGCTGATGGCAATGGCGGTTTTGCCTTAAGGAATCAAACAAAAGTAGAGGAACGGTATTTGCATTTTTAGATGGTTTCAGAAATTTGGTTCAAGTTGAAATAGAGATGTGAATCTGAACTTTCTACAAAGCTGTACTAAAACATAGCACCAAACTAAGTCTTTTATAGCAGTCCATGAACAGTAGTATAATAATAGGCATATAGAGATGTTCAGTCAAGAGAATAACAGGAACCTTTCCACAATCCCTGTCATATGTTATATCGGTGGCACTACCGTAACCCAGGGTTCCCTGGGCCAGAATGAATATTAAAATATGTGCTTAATGATCTCTCAGAAAGCTGTTGTATGAGGATATTATACAGAAATTTGCTAGCAGTGTAGATCCTACAGGTCAACCTAAAAAATCAGAGCTTCCATTTAAAGCTGTCCTGTAATGTACTGCAATGCCCAGGAATATATAATTTTAAAGGCATTTGGTTTCTGTGATTTTTTTTTTTTTAGTCCGATTGGAAGCGTTAGAATATTGGTAAAAGTTAGGCCTTTGCATGCAGGAAAGAGCCAGTAGATAATTTGTATTCTGATATAATCACTTGACTGTTTGACAGTACTATATGAGAAGAAAGCCTAATGCCATTGTCAGCAACAGTTGGGACAGAATTCCAAGACTCTTCCTGCCAAATGTATGCCTACACATGCATACTCATGCTTTTTACACAGGCACTTAACTGGATTGATAGAAGATTCATTCTAGGTTGTCAACTCATTAAAAATAGCACTAAACATATGAAGCTGTCTCTACCAAAGTGGCAAAATGTATTCATCTGTTACAAAGTACTAGAAAATCAAAACTGAATCCTATTAAAAAAAATAACCTGTTACCTCATATTAGTGATGCACGATATATGGGCGTCAACGATGCTGACCTCTTCACAGATAGAACAATCTAAAATATAAAAATCTAAAATCGGAAAAAAAACCCCTAAAATATAGAAGATTAATCTAAAATATATAGATGGAGGGGGGTGGGGGGAGAGAGAGAGAGAGATAGAGACAGAGATATTAAAAGTCATAGACCAGTGGGGCCTAACTTCCTGGCATGTGTGCCACAAGGTAAGCTCTGCACTACCCCATGTGTCACTCCACTCCCTTTCCACTGCCTGATCTGCTGCTCTGCCTTTTGTTTCCTGCCTTATCTGCCATTGTGTTCTCTGCTTCCTCCCCAGTCTGACACGTCATGCACGCAGACTACCCATGCCTCTCGTGGTACACATGCTGTGGGGTGACCATTCCTGTAGCAGGCCATTTAACCCCAATTTATTGTTTTTGAGATATTAAACAGATAATTTGCTGTAAATCCCTGAAACAGAATTATCCCATTGGTGGTAGCTTTGTATTTTGTTGCAAAGTAATCTAATGGCAGAGTCTTACCAATACAGAATTAGCATTGTAGTTTTGATGCAGCATCTGCAGTGTTGACAAGAATAGAAATACACTGGAAATTGAAATTACAAAACAGAGTTTAGAGCAGGGGTGGACAATTATTTCAGCTGGAGGGCTGCAAGGATAGCCACACCTCTTGACAGGTGCCCCACCCCCTGGTTGCTATCTTGGGACCAAAAGTCCTGCCCCTGACCTTTGTCACCAGAAGTCCCTTGCCCCCTGAAGTACTCTTTTTGGGAGGAGGGTTGCCATCTTGGAACCAGAAAAAAAAGTTGTATACCTGAAGTCAAACACCTACTGTAACGTATTCTAATTTTATTATAAAAAATATTTTTGTCATGATTTGTATTTGTGTAGTGTATGTAGAGATGATTGCATAATAATTAAAAAATAAAGTCTTACTTTTGTATATTGAGGGTGTAAATGGGGGTGTTGTGAGGGGGTATGGCTGTGTGTGCAGGGCATAGGGTATGTTGGGGTGTTTATAGGGGGGTTGTGGGATATGGGGACCTCCCCACTTCCTCTCACCGCCACCCCCCCCCCCCATATGGCACACAGGTGCCACCCAGCTACATGCAGCTCTGGCTAGTGCTGCATCTGGTGGCAGGGCTGGCCCATCTCTATCATGTGGGGCTCCCCACGGCTCATGTGCAGCTCCCAGCATTCACGTGCCACCAGGGGATGTTCTGCACAATGGAGCTGACTGCCTTCCCCACACCCTGTCGTGCAGGTCCTGGGACCCTGCTGGGAAGCAGGGGGCGGTGCTCCCCTCCACTTCCAGCACAGTTCTGGGACCTGGATGACAAGGGGTGGGTAAGGCTGTATTGTGCTAGGCTTCCCCTGGTCGCATGTAAGTGCCAGGAGCTGCACATGCACGGCGCAGAGCCCTATATCATAGAGATGGGCTGGCCTGGCTATACTCCTTGCAGTGCTGGCTGGAGCCATGTGCTGCCAGGCAGCAGAACCTGCTCGGGCCACAAGTGCCCACTGCCTCTTGCTGCTACCAGTGACGTGGCCTTTGTGCCATGGGGGGCAGGGGGTCCCCACACCCTCCCGTTCTCCCTCACATCCACACCTTGCCCACCTGTGTTCTATGCTCCCACCAGACCCACACTTGTCACTTTGTCACTCCTGCCCAGCTGCAGCCCCCCAGCCACTTCCCTTCCTGCTGCCCAGAGTGAATGCTGCAGCATGGAGATGAGCCGCTGGACACGGGAGAAGCCAAGCAGTGGCAGTGGCCCTGCCCAGAAGCTGCGTGGGAGCAAGGCGCATGGGCTGGGCAAGGTACAGTTAGTTGGTGAGCGCCCATGGGCTGTATTTTCCCTACCTCTGGCTTAGAGAGACCCAGGAAAAAAGGAAGTACAGTATCCTTTTGAGTATGGACAAAATTTGAAGTTAAACTGCAACTCTGGCTCACAAGCAGATACAGGGTTAAGATCATGTAGTTGCTCAGAAGTCGCATTTGGACTTGGTTTGTTTGCTGCTTCTATCTAAAACCTGCTTACCTCTCTTGTCTCTTCTGCTTAGCCTCAGGGCAGTGGTATGCTTCTTGAAAGCATTGTTGCTCTAGGTCAGCCATAGGAAAGAAAAAGAAACTGCACTGCTGGCCACTTAGAATAGCTGCACTAGGAAATTTCCTGTGGTTTCTAATTCCACCTCCTGGAAAAGCTTGTTACTATGCTCAAAATACCTGCAAAATGGATGTTTAACTTAATGTTTCTCATATGTCTTTTGCTCTTAAAAAGTATAAATCTGTGGAGAAATGAAATCTGTTTTTACTTGTTTAAAAAGTGAGCTTTGGAAATAAAGTAATCTACCCCTCCCCCACTCCTTCCCCCCCATACCTTACTATGTACCTCTGAAAAGTGTATTTGTTTTTAATTTTTCAACCTCTTGTTTATAGGAACATCATCTCCAGCGGGCTATCTCAGCACAACAGGTATATGGAGAGAAGAGGGATAATATGGTTATACCAGTCCCAGAAGCAGAAAGTAATATTGCTTACTATGAATCTATATACCCTGGAGAATTTAAGATGCCAAAGCAGCTGATTCACATACAGCGTAAGTATAAAAATTGTATGTGCAGACTTGTCCCTAAAACTGTATTTAACTTAGGGTTAAAGGAATTTATTAAACAACTGTTGAACTACCATTGAGATTTTCTTTTTGAGAACTAGTGCATGTTTAGCATATTAAATGTTAACTGTTTTATATAAATGCCCTATTCAATTTTTACTCACGATTCAACCTCTGTTGAAGTTGACTGGAGCATTATCTGAGTTAGGATTGTTTGTTAGTGCTAAAATGTAGCAATAGCACTTGTTAAAATGCTGACTCGCTCTAAAATTTGGTATCCAGTGAAATGTCTAACTTTCGTTAGCCAGAAGAGCCATGGCCATAAACCACCTTGAAGGTGATGATATATCAATGAAAAATGGGGGAATACTAAATGTACCAGTATGGCTCATCAGAAGAAAAGATGATGATGGCACAGTGGGCTGGGGGTTCAGACGAGAATGAGAGAAATTATTGAATCTTTCCAAATGAATGGGATTTAGTTGCTCTTTTTTTTTTTCAAAGGCAAAAAACAAAGTAGTTTTTCACCTTACAGATTCTGATATAGTTAGTGTGTAAGGTGCAACTCCACCCTTCCTTCTGTCTCAACCGGTGGGCCACAAGGCTCACCTTCCCTGCAGAAGACTGCTCTGCACATGTAGTTCTGGCATTGAAGCAGCAGAGTTCACATGGTTTTTCACTTGGGGTCAGTTGCCTCATCTGGACAGTGAGATGGATTTAACCTATTCATGAATATGGCTGCGTTTGTTTTCATACTGAAGCTAACGCATCACGTAGAATGAAAATAAGAGTCCTCAGCTGTTTAGAAAACTGTAACTGCTTTTTTTTGGAGTTGATCTCACCACAGTTGTTGCTTGGGGGTAACATTTGAAAACAGCTAAATTCTGCTAATGCAGAATCCAGTTCTGTGCTTTAATTATCAGTATCTTGTATATGGTGGCTTTATTTCATAGACAACAAAAATGTGCTATAAATGTTGGGGTTGATTTATAAAATGTTTCTTGTGAGTTCCTGGTACCTTGGTGGCTGCTCTATTTTTTTTGTTTTTTTAGATGAAACATGCCATAGAATATAATATGCACTTGTTCTTCATTCTCCCTTTCACAAAAAAAAAAAAAGGCAGACAAGAAAGGTGTTTTCAGAGTTATGGCTGTACATAGAGCTTAATTTTCAGCTAACTCATCCTCCCTTTCCTGGGTAACTGAAGCTGAAACACTAGCTGTTGTTGAAAACTGGTCTCCATAGAAGGATCTATGATTTTGAAAAGAGCTAGTCTCCAGTGCTGTAAAATAGGGTAGAGTCTGGGAGCACCTAGCAGACAGCAATATTGTCCTAAAATGTTAAATTGATTTAGGGAACATCAAGTCATTAAAAAGGAGAGGTAGTTATTAATACCTATAAAGTGAGCAATTAGACATTAAGTCAATCGACTCCCTCAGCTACCTGAATTATAAGGGCACTGCGGTTGTACTGGAGCAGTAATTAAAGCAGGGTGTTTTTGTCCTGGGCAGAAAATCAGCTTCTCTGCCTAATACACTAATCCCAATATTTTTGAGGTGTGGGGAAAGAAAAGGGGGTGGTGGTGTATTTGAGGAAATACGGTGTATATTTCCACATGTCTCCTGGTGGTAGAGATCATCTGAAGGGTTTTGAACAGATAGCCCTGCCCTACCTTGCATCCGGACACATTTTGAAGATTCTTAGTAGCTGAACATCTACTCTCTTATTAGGTTAAGAAGAGACAAATATACCCCTGGGAGGGGAGCTTCTGCTCCGAGCTGAGCAGCAGCTTTTAGCTGTTAAGTTACCTGTTCAGAAGCCTGTAGTGATGCAAGTGTAACAGAACCACTCCAGCTTTGCCCATTTCGAACATTTAGGTTCGAATTTAGGCAGTTTAGCTCATTTGACTCTAAGCAGTGGTCCTCAACCTTTTTTAGGGATACATAACTTTTACATAACTTTTCTGAATTTGTCACCCTGATTGAGAACCACTGGTTATTGCCTCAGCCTGCCGTGGTGTTTCTTAACTGGGGTGCTGTGGCTGCCATTTCAGCAGTGCCTGCACTGCATCACCTTCTGAAAAGATCTTATGGCACCCTGAATTGAGAACCGCTGAACCTACAGGCTCATGTGCTTGTAAAAAATTGAGTATAACAGCTGCCATGTACAGGCAGTCCTCGGACTTACGACGCAATTGGTTCCTGAAAACCACGTTTTAAGTCAAAACGTAACTTGGAATCAATTTTCTCAAAGGAAACAGTGTTATAAATGGGGGATTAGTTCCTCAACCAAGGCCTGATACCCTATTTTCACCAGAAATACCCCAGAATTTTGTACTTGATCAACTAGAGATGAGTGCTATAACTACATTGGTGTATTTATATTGTAAATAGCAATCGTATTGATTTGGAAGGACTTCTTTGAGGTGACTTTGCTGGACTTTTTGAAGGCTCTTGGTTGGACTTTTGAAGGGTTCTTGGCTGGAGTCTTCTCAGCAGTGTTGGCTGCAGGTTTTTCTGGAGTCTTCTCTGCTTTCTTGAAAGTGTCCAAGGAAGTTTTGATAGATGTTCTCTAGGGAGATGGGCCACGCAGCACACTTGTTCACTGGCGTGGTGTGGTGTAGCATCAGATCAAGCTTTGTAAAGTCAAAACTGGTGTTGTAAAGTTGAAACAGGTGTCAATTTATAAATGTAACTGGAAATGTTGTAAGTCGAGGACTGCCTGTACTCCCAAATAGCAGCCTCCCTCCACTTTTGAAGTCACTCCAAGTGTACATTTGTCTGTGCCTTAAGCTGTTTCATCAACCAGGGATCCAGGTTTTCATTCACCACTGAAAAACAAAGTAAAGCGTGGATTTTCTTTTTTTAAAGAAAGAACCCAGATTTTTTCTTTTAAAAGAGAAAAATGTGGGGAAAAAAGTGGGTTTCCCCTTGCAGGCTGACAGTTTCAGCCTGCAAAGGGCTGGGGGAGTAGTGGGAAGAAGGTGGTCAGGCAAGGTGCGCATGGCCACTGGGCAGCCTTGTGGAGGCTTGTGCCACTACTGGGAGCCCTGCACTGCCATGCAGAGGTGCCCCTGCTTGTCTGACAGCAGTAGACCCCCCTACATAAGAACAAAAGCCTTTATATACCAAGGAAAATGCATAAAATGTGAGAAGGGTTTTGGCCTTTGGAAGTGTCAAGCTAATTTGTGTTGCATGCAGTTGTATGAATTAAGATTAATTATAAGTTAATCTTGCCATGTGTATTGCTAAACAGGTGTTTGACATGCAACCTTTCTTACATAACAAAGGCTTTGATTGAGCCTTTAAGATTCCTGAGCATGCGATGACAGCCTGTGCTTGTTTTGACTGTTCTTTCTTTAGGCTTTCACTCTGTGAAGTGCATCAGGGATTAAAAATAGACAAAGTAATAGATGTCCTGAAATGGTATGATGCTATTACCCTTAAACAGGTTCTCTTTCTCCTCTGGGAACATGTTAAAAGCTGCTCATTAATTTAGTTTACGTATATAATTTTTAAGGCTACTTAGCACTGTCAAAACAGTTTTGATGTGGCCGCTCTTTTCTAACAGTTGGTTACCTTACCTGAATTTTTAAGTGGTTAATATAACTGTATACTTTGGGGTCATGTACAGAACTTGGATTTTTGTCACACTCTTACTTTTTATGTGACAGGAAATAATAAAAATCATGAATATACGGTCAAAATAGTGAAATTAAAGTACCTTAATGTGAGGGGAAAGAGAGAGAGAAACTGGGCTTATTGAGATTGTAGGTCTTCTAAAAGCTTGCTTATGACAAAACTGGAAGGTAATGATGTTTTAACAAAACATTTGATAAAACATGCATCAGAAATTATGTTAGGAGTGGAAAGCTTAAGAAATAAAGCAAGGAAATAATTGAAAGAATTACATAAGATGTTCTAGTTTTCTCTTTTGTTAGTGATTTCATAACTGTCTGTGTGTGTATCAGATTAAAGGATGATGGTAGAAACTACCATTGTGCGCTTAAAAAAAAAAAAAAAAAAAACCTTTTTAAACCCAGCAGATTGCTAAAATAAGGTTTGTTTATGGTGGAAATCAGCAAGACTGGGATGAGAACTGGCAAAATCACTTTAAAAAGAAAGAAAAGCCGTTGTTTTCAGTTTTGTATTATAGCAGAAATGTCAACTCCTTGACCTCCTGGGCCACATCTGGACCATGGGGCTCTGAGGGCTGGATTAGGACCCACATTTGCCACGAGGGCAAGCTATTGCTTGCCCCACTGCCATCAAAATGTATCCCTGGTGCCCCCTCCAGGAGCTCAGTGACACCTCTGTACTAGAGGAATGCACAGTGTTTTTTCATAACATTTTGAAGTTTTTGTGTAAACATAAGCTAGTTTTCAAATATTACCTGTATCATGAATTAGATTATTGCTAGAGTTTACTGTTTTGCACCACTCACATTCTGTTCATCTAGTCTTTATTATAGCTTTTCTTGAAATACCTTCTAAATATTTGGAATTAAATCCTGGATTTTTGTAGCTGAAACTTCAGTTTCCTTTATGAAAGTAGATTTCACTTCTGATTTTTTTTATTTTTTTAAATTTGTCTAGCTTCACTATAAAACTATGCCAAGTAAACCAGATAAGTAATTCAACTGCTTACCATTTACTAAATTTTAATTTCCATGATTGTTCTTAACATCCATGTGCATTGTGTCACCATACTTCTGTTAGTCATCTTTATTAATAAATCCAGTGCGTTTCAACTACAGATACTGTGTTATATCTAGGTTTGCTGTTAATCCAAGTAGAATAAGTGCAGTGTCTAAATAAATCCTGTTGTCTTGCAACAGGAGCTAGACTTGTCCAGTGGAGCATGTCATTCCCAGACACACCTGTTTCAGTGAAATTATTCCCATGATAGACACCATATACATGTTAACATACATTGTATTGTTTAGCTTTTAGCTTGGATGCTGAGCAGCCAGATTATGACCTGGATTCAGAAGATGAGGTCTTCGTGAATAAA
The DNA here is from genome assembly GCF_001723895.1 of Crocodylus porosus. Lineage (NCBI taxonomy): Eukaryota > Metazoa > Chordata > Crocodylia > Crocodylidae > Crocodylus > Crocodylus porosus. Next base: position 25,115,759 of record NW_017728886.1, read on the forward strand.
CTGAAGAAAAGAATGGACATATCTCCTTTGCAGTTCGAGGAGATGATAGATCGGCTAGAAAAAGGCAGTGGTCAGCAGGTAAAATACTATGTCAGATTAAAAATTGAAAAATTTACAAAAAGTAATCAGCATATGAAAGTGACAGATTGTGTTTTAAATTTAGCCAGTCAGCCTGCAAGAGGCCAAGCTGCTGCTGAAGGAAGACGATGAATTGATCAGAGAAGTGTACGAGTACTGGATTAAAAAGAGGAAAAACTGTCGAGGTCCCTCCCTTATCCCAGCAGTGAAACAAGAGAAACGAGACGGCTCCAGCACAAATGATCCTTACGTTGCTTTTAGAAGGCGAACAGAGAAGATGCAGACCCGAAAAGTAAGTAAAAAGGGCACATTGTTATTGGGTGAAGCAGTATTTAAGTCTGTTTAAGTATGGACAGTCAAAGGGGAAAAAAAACAGTCTGCTATGGACACCAGCACTCGCCTAAAATTATATATAGTCAGACTTCAAAAGCTCGTATTCATGAGTGTCCCAGTCTCTTTTCTTTTCTTTTTTTTTTTTTTGGTAGTTATAAATTCTAGTAGTAACGAAGTGGTTAACACATTTAAAAAGGGAGTGTTTGTAATTTTTCACGTGCTTAATACTTGATTCAGGTTCTCACTTTAATGCATAATGTGCTTTCAATAGCAACTTTAATGTAAATGAAATGAAAAAAATGTATTTACAGAATCGAAAGAATGATGAAGCATCTTACGAAAAAATGCTTAAGCTGCGTCGAGATCTGAGTCGTGCAGTAACTATCCTTGAAATGATAAAGAGAAGGGAGAAGAGCAAGAGAGAGTTACTGCATTTAACACTGGAAATTATGGAAAAGAGGTAAATCTTATCAATGGGTCAAAATATGATCATTTCACAACACTTTCATACTGAATGTTTTTAATGACCTATATCAAAATCCTTTATGAAGCTTTATACACCTAAAACATATATTTCTAGCCCTTTCACAGTTACTGTACCATAGCAAGGTTTTTTATATGACTAAAGAAAAACAATAACGAATTAAATTTGAAATTGAGTAATTTTTACTATAATAAATCTTTTCTTTCCATTTTTAAAAAAAAATTGAACAAATAGAATAGCTGTTACAAATTATAGAGAAGTTCAGTAGAAAACTTGGAATATTAATCTTGTTAAGGACCTAAAGCAAAGAGAACCCTCTCCTATTTGTGAAGCAATGAATCACAAATTACTTTATCTTTACCATTTCCTTCTCCTTTTTGTCCCTTTGGGACATGTGCTCTAACACTCCAATCATTAAGAATTCCATTGCACAGTTTTCACTTCCTTGATACCATAGCAATTCAAAAAGGTCTTTTAATTGCTCTCTGACAATCATATAATCTAATACGAATTTTATTTATTAAGAATGTGTTTTTGAGAATCAGTTGTATGGGCATGATTCTTATCTTTTAGCACACACAGTAGAATGTCAGGATTACAATTTTGTTTTTGTTTTTTAATTTCTTTATATTGAAACTTGTACATGTTAAGATGAATTAGACAGTTTTGAAATGTCCTCAGTCTTTTTCCTGAATTTTAGTATGTTGGCTCAATTTACTGGAAATGATCTCCTTTCCTTTCCATCATCTTCCTTTTCTCTCAGCTCTTCAAAAGCATTTGTAGAGCATGGGTTTGGTTTCTAGGGCTTTATTCTGGGCTGTTCAGAGTCCTGTGTAGTAATCTCTCTTCTGGAGTAGTAATTTTAAAATATCTTATTTTGCCTTCCCAGGATTCAAAGCTTCAAGAAATACTATAAATGTAGATTGACTTGTACTGTATTTTCTACAGAGTAAATGTTGCAAGTGTTCTGTTTCTGGTATTTTAAAAACTTAATAAAACTATTTACTTTCAGATATAATTTGGGTGACTACAACGGAGAGATCATGGCTGAAGTCATGGCACAGCGGCAGCCAATGAAACCTACCTATGCTATCCCCATCATTCCCGTTAATAACAGCAGTCCATTTAAACATCAAGAGACTCTGGAACTGAAGGAATTTAAAGTTAACAAGGTGAGAAAACTGTAGTTCTAGCCAAGTGGTTCTTACCTTAATCAGGTTAAGCTCTCGTGCATGCAGGCTGCAAAGTGTTTTAGATTCTTTTAGCATGAGAGCCATGCTTTATTTTTTGTGTAAAAACCTTCCAAAAAATGAAAGATGATGATACATTTTAATGCAGATCTAGAGGAGGAGACTTCCATTAAATTTCTAGTGAGATAATTGCTCTAATTTTGTGGCACTATAGGCAAGGGTACATAATTTTTTCAGGCTCTGATTTTCATCTGATATTGGTCAGAAGTTGCTTTTTTTTTTTTTCCCTGTTAACTAATTTAACTGAAAATATTATTAATAAATGCAAATCGTAAAACAACCCTATGGTTTTAGGAATATATACGCTCAACTAGCTTCCATTTTCAGTAATTTAAAATTATTTGCACAGTTGTCATAAGAGAATTTACAATTTTCCCTTACAAATTGTTACTGTGCTATTGTTGTTCATATACTGCTTACGGGAATGTGAACTGTACATACAAAACAAAAAGCAAATCCTGATGAATCCTGTGACAGATTAGGATGCTGGGCCTTGTAGTTTTGTGACAGGGTTGATTGTGTAATCTTAGTAATAAGTTAGACAAAGATTTTTATGGGGTGGTTTGGATAGGGATGATGCTGATTTGGGCAGCATGAAATGCTGCATTTCATATTGCAATTAGACACCCACTTAGCATTTTGTCACCACTAGTCTTGATTTTTGTCATAAAGTATGACTATAGTACCCATAAAAGAAAAATTCCCTCAAAAATGCCTGGCAGGGGAATACAAGGTAAAACTAAAATTGTAATGTAAAATATATAATGTATGAAAGACTTTTTTATAATTAGACAAGTCTTCAGAGTTATTCCTGTTGTAATGAACAAACTTGCTCAAATATGCAAGTTTCCTGAATGACAGACAATGCATTGCTACTTAGAGTTGCAAGACTTTGTCCATTTATAAATGGCTGTGGATCAAGTCTCCAAGTGTTCTTTATCTGATAAGTAGCACCGTATTGCTGACCAATGTTTGATCACCCTATCTCCAGTACCCTATGTGCACAACATGCCTACACAACTTTGAAAAAGCAGATAGAGTACTCCTGTTAATGCTGCTTTCTTAGTATGTTAAATTATTATTTTTGGTTGTTTTTACAGATGTAACAATCTGTTAAATCATGTTCACACAATACTGTCCCTTGGGAATGGAATTTGAGTTATTTTAGAAGATTTTAACCTTTTTAAGTAGGCATTTAAGTTTTGTTATAACAACCTTGTACAGATGTTCAAAAAACTTCATATTCACAGCGCCCTTCTAATCATACCTCCTGACTCTTTAATTGTTAGGTACAGTTGTCCTGTACTTTTTCTTTTTTTTTCTCTTTCTCCCCCCCAAAGAAAATTTTATTCTTAGCTGATATAATGCCAACTGAGCAAACTGGACTTTATTCCTTCTGATGAAGGAACCAGAACCCTGAAATCTGAAACTTTGATTAATGCTGAGTACAGAATGGTGGAGAGAGAAGTTCAGTTCAGTTTTTAGCATCTTTTCAGTAGATACTTAAAAAGCTTGTAATTTAACCAATTTATGTCCTTATTAAAGTAGTGAATTAATTCAAGTTTCTGTTATTTTCTTGAAGCAAGAGAAAGCTGATGTTATACGACCCAAAAGGAAGTATGAGAAGAAGCCCAAAGTCTTACCTTCGTCTGCTGCTGCTACTCCTCAACAGACGAGTCCTGCTGCACTGCCAGTCTTTAATGCTAAAGATCTGAATCAGTATGATTTTCCCAGCTCAGATGAAGAACCTCTCTCCCAGGTATGGCCTCTACAGTTTTCTACAGTTTTAGGAAAAGAACAGATAACTGTCTCCATAAACTTAACAACTTTCTCTCTGTGTTTTTTTTAAAGGTCTTGTCTGGTTCCTCTGAAGCTGAGGAAGAAAATGATCCTGATGGTCCTTTTGCTTTCCGTAGGAAAGCAGGCTGTCAGTACTATGCTGTAAGTGACACTGTCTTACAAATGTTAAAGATAGAGCATCATTAGAAGAAATTTTATTTTTAACTATTTTTTTTTAATTCTTTTAAGCCTCATTTAGACCAACCTGGCACCTGGCCATGGAGTAGTCCTAAAGAGGGAAGAGTAGGAGATGTGCGCTATAGATACTGCTTAACCACCCTTACTGTACCCCAGAGGTGTATTGGATTTGCACGAAGACGGGTCGGGCGTGGTGGAAGGTAAGCTACAACTGTTGCTTTAAAATATGTGGAAACTTCCTCATCCTCCACCTCCCCTCAGGACACAAAGGCAAAGGTGTGTATATAAAAGACTGACTTCTATAAATGCTGTCTTGATATTCATCTGGCCTAACATTTTTGGTTCACTGTGGATGCAGCCTGATATAGTTTACTGTCTTAACTAATTAAGAAGTACTGAAGTGGACTAAATTTATGGATTTTGTTGTTTGTAGTCCTGAATTATGCAGATAGTTCTACAGTTGCCTAATGTTAATTTTTAGACCTGAAACGGAAAAGCAGGGGGGACGACAGCTACATTGCCTAATATGCCCTGTCAAAAATTTTAAATGCAATTTACTGTAAATCAGGGTTGATGTGCTCATTTATTGCAGGGTTTTGAAATGTTTTGCTTTTTCCCTCTAAAGAAGCAAATTTCTAATGTCTTTAAATTCATAGTTGTTAGGGGCTAGAAGGGACCTTGTAGATCATCAGGTCCAGCCCCCCTGCACTTGGGTAGGAAACACTGCTGGAATCAGATGACCCCAGTGAGATAGGCGTCAAGATACTTTTTGATTTATGTTGAACTTTTTTTGACTTGGTGCTGTCTTAAGTTCACTCACCCTTTTTTTCATTTTAGGGTGCTGCTGGACAGAGCACACTCAGACTACGACAGTACGTTTCGTCAGCTGGATTTGGAAATGATTTCCTCACCACAGCACTCTTCAATCAATCAATTTGCCAATACCTCAGAAACAAATACCTCGGACACATCTTTCTCTAAAGACCTCAGTCAGATACTAGTCAATATCAAATCATGTAGATGGCGGCATTTTAGGCCTCGGACACCATCCCTACATGACAGTGACAATGATGAACTCTCCTGTAGGAAATTTTACAGGGGTATAAATCGAACAGGCACAGCACAACCTGGGACCCAGACATGCAGTACCTCTATACAAAGTAAAAGTAGCAGTGGTTCAGCACACTTTGGTATGTTTATTTTGAAAAACTTACTTCTAGAAATCTTGAATTTGGTTTGGAGAATCCAAAATATTAGTTCCTCCATATTTTTCTTTGTTGTTTATTCTAATAGTAACAGTCAATCTTTTGTTTTTTCTCTCTCAACCTACTATACTGAAAACTAATCCATTCTATTTTTTTTAACTTGGTCAATAGGTGTAGCACATTTCAAGAATGTATACAGAGGCAGCATTTGTTATATCTGATCTTAGAACTATGTAAAGTCCACTTCTGTACAGGGTTTTTTTATTCAATATAAAAGGCTATTTTAAAGATAGTTACCATAATACTGGGATTGCCTAAGGTGAAATAAAATATAAACCTTAAACTCCAATTTTTTAAATGCAGTTTACCCCTGGATACTTTTGGGAGGGAAAATAGATGGTTTTATTTTAATGAACATGTTAAATTCCCAGAAAGCGCTCGAACTTTTAATATACATTTTTAAGACCTATTGAGACACTACTCTTCCCCCACAATTAATTGTATATATTTTCTCATGTTTGGCAAAACCCTAAGAGTTGCATTATGTCAGCAAACTCTAGTTTTAAAGGCACATTATAGGAAACACATGACAGAATTAAGGATCTAGCACTGGGAATCTGTGACCACCATTTTCAAACTGGAGAACTGCTGGCAAGTACCCTAATTCTTGTAGCTCAACGCTGCAGTAAGTAGCACATATTTAAAACTAGCTAAGTAAAATGCATATACTCCAGCTTTTTTGATTAGTTAACAGCTTGGAACACATCTGAAAAAATACCAAAAGCCAAGAATAATGAGACTTTTATTCTTCAGATAGCAATAGTTTTTAGAGGTAGTTACTTATTCAGGACCTCCTACACAGGATATAATACCCACTTCTATTATAGCTCTCTGGCAAGTGAACAGAACCTCAATCAGTGTTCCTGAAGACAACAACTGTAAAGACCAAGTCATGGTTGCCTGATCATTTTCTATTGCAACAAGAGTAGTTTATTGCTGATATCCTTTCTTTTTCTCCCTGATAAACAAGACATTACTCATAATCTCATAAATGGTGGGCAATAAAATTTGGTAAAAGAAGCAGTTTAGGAACTACTACTTTTTAAGAAAAATAAAAATGAAAATGGTTAAATAGAGTTAGGGTATGACATAATTGTCAGGAGGAATAAGTTTCCAGTTGCTGGCAATATAATGAATTTGAGATTACATTTTAATACAACTAAATCAGTTTATTGGGCATCAAAACAGTTTTCAGACGGTTCTTAAAATTGTTTGCCAAAATAAGTATGAAGAACCCGACTAAATCTTTGTTCTCTTTACCATATTACAGCATATCTGTAGAAAGTACACATGAAAATATATAAAATTCCATTTTCCATATTTTTTAGAAAAACATATAACCAGGGATTTAAGCTCATACTTTGAAGTGGTGTGAACACTTGATCAAACCAGCAGAATTCCTCTGTATTTGCTGCCTCACATTTCCCTTCTGCGCCCCAGCCCTCCCCCCCAAGGTACCCGTTTCCTCACCTTCATAACCCTCAAAGAGTAAACGAAAGAATTCTTTTTTCCTCCGTTTGTATTTTGAAGTACTGTGTGTTTCTACTTGTATGTTCCCCTGACATTGCGTGCTACATCCTAGACTAGAATGTAGGTTTGAAGTAACTACTGTTTAAGGTTTCTGAGTGTGGTTGCTGATGACTGTATTCCCCTTAGTAGTTTGTCTAGTTGTTGAACCAGATTCAGTGCAGAGAGGAAGAAAAGACAAAAGGGTGATTTCAGAAGAAGAAGCTTGCTAGTGCTGGAAGGAAGAACTCGCTGGGACACTAGCCAAGTTTCTAAGATAAAGACAGAAAGAACCTGTTGGCATGTGGGCTATAAACGGAATGTAAAATGGTTATGGGATGCAGAACCTACCTGTCGGTCACCCTCATTTGAATTAGTTACAAATTTGGGGTTCAAGATTAACATTTGTACCTATCTGTTCTTTAAAATGATTATGGAGATGATACGACGTAAATGTAGGTGATTAAAATAGATCATAAAAAAAGTTATATAAAAGACTAGTCTTTTATATAACTAAGCATGTAATTAAGTGTCTATCAAATGCATTCTTCCATGGTTGGAAGTATCTTATTGTAAAACACTTGTGTAGTAAACGTTCAATACTTAAAAATCATTATGGGATTTAGATTCATATATTTTATTCTGAAACAAATTATTAATTCTAATACTTAGTGTTGCAGGAATAATGTACCGTATCAAGATTTATCCAAGTCTGATTTCACGGATGTGGCTATATGCAAATTAATTGCCATCCAAATTTTTGTTTAGAGAAGGTATTAATGAAATTCTAGGGGTTATGCCTACATGCTTCTCGATAACATTATTGGAAGTTGTGTTGTTACGGGGTGTTTTTGTTTGCTTTTAAACATAAATAAATCCCTGTAGGTGGTATAACAATTTACTCTTGATAAATAGTGTCCTGGAAATTAGGTATTAAAAAGACCTGATGTATCATCCAGTTCATCTTCATGTCAGCATAAGTTCATTTTCTAGCGTTTTAAATGTTCCAAAAATGGGAGCTTTTAAAGATGTCTTGTCCAGAGAAATTACATTCTTTGGTGTGCATGCACCCCATATGTGAGAGATTTTCTTAAGTAGTTGGTCCATTAGGGCTACATCTGTACCCTCCATGCCTTTTATTCCCACAGCAAATGTTGTAAACATTCGGACAGTTTCAGTCCTGTTCATTTCTTTATTGCCACCTGTGGCTGTAAGATGGAAGCTGTTGTTCCTGTTCTTGCACCTGTTTTATTTCAAGGTTTAAAGTTTTGGAGTCTTTATAGATGTATATTCTTTTCCTGTTTGCTGCTTCAATTTTGAGTGGTGGTAGGTTTTCCTGCAAGTTTGGGGGTCTTTGCTTGATATGAAAGAGGGTCTCTAGCATCTGCTTCCCCTAAACACAACACAAAATGGCAGATTGCAGCGTTCTGGATCTGCCAGTCTTGTGAATCCTCTATGTCAAACAGTGATAGGCATCCTTCCAGCTTTATTGTGCTTCAGTCAGAGGTATATTCTGGTGTGCTGTTCCATCTGTAAATCTTCTCCAGGAATGCTACAGAACACTAAGGAGATAATAATTAAGCTTTTCCTCCTAGAACACTTAATGTAAGTCACCTCTGATCCAGCTAGACCATCTTGGAAAAACTTTGCATCAAGTTTATTGTACATAGCCAGCAAATTACAAGTTTTTATGCTAGATTTAAGCTTCTCTGCTGTTCTTTGCTGTTTTGTCAACTCTGACTGTGATATTTCCAGAGATGTGCCACAAAGATCATTATTTCAGGTGGTAGATTTTCTAGTACCAGCAGCTTGCCCTCCTTCCCACCATGAGAAGCAACAGGAGCCTCTCGCCAAAGATCCAAACATTTAAGGGCTTCACTGTCTCTCCTCAGGCATCCTAGTGTCAGAACCAGTCCCGAAGATCACTTCTGAAAATAATTACCATACTGCTCCTGCCACTGTCACTTACACCACTGCTCTACTGAGATCTCCTGCACTGACTGTTCTGATAGTGCTAGAACCGAACTTGGATCTCCCTGAAAAAGTCTGGGAAAGCCAGGTTTTTCTTTGGTACTGGCAATGATGCATAGTATACTGGAAAGAGTAGTTTTCCTGCTGGAGCAGAACTATTTCTTACAGCCTTTAGCAGAGATAAAGCATAATCATAATGATAATAATGTTGCAACCAGCATTCCACCTCAGTCCTTTGGATGGTATAGTAGGAAACAGATTGGAAGTACAAGCAGGAACGTCTCAATCTTCATGCATCTTTGACAGCAGGATACAGAACACCTTGTATACCCTCCCTGTATGTATCATTTGACTATTGACCCTTTCAGAAAACAGGCATTTCCCTTTGATGTGGGATCTGCTTCTTCTGGAGTGGTCAGTCAGCTATTGCTTGAAGTGTTTATATCAGACCCGAAATTCCTTCTTCAGGGAAATGCCTCTTAGCACCACAGCCCTGCATGGCTGAAGAAGAGGAGGAATATAACAGAGATGCACATTCACCTGAAACTTAATTTGCAACTGTAATGGCTTTCTTGCTAGATAAGGTGATCAGCCTGTCAACGTGTGTCTTGCTGGGTTTGCTGAATGTGGTCTTCAGGCTTCTGGGTTGCAATGTGCAAGACTGTGGACTTCAGATAGCATACATTGGTAAATATCCTACATTGAGATGTCTGATAGCAATTAAGGAAGACCTGTTTAAGCCAACAGAAAAACCCATGGTATATACTAACTTCTATTATAGTGATAACAAAAAGGCACAGAACAGTACTAGGTACATAAGGGATTCAAGTAATTCTATTAGTATCCCTCCCCTACTATTCCTAGTTCAAGCCATCCAATTAGCAGGGCCAAAAAAAAGTTCAGTCTCTGAAAGAAGGACCTCAAAAAGCTGTACCTTTGCAATCCTTCTTGTTATACCTTCAGATAAGTAACTATCCGGTGCTATTTGTTAAATAGACATTTCATTGGAAAAGGTGCTCTAACTTTTTGAAAAAGTTAAAAGAACTGAGGTCTTATGGCAAAGAGTCAAATAACAGCTAAAACACCACTTCTGGATGCTCTTGATCTGTTTGGATACCAGTTAGAACTGTGGCAGTCTGCAGCTATGAAGATCTCCCTGCCTGTGAATATTTGAAACTATGTAAGGTCCAGGTGACTATTGAGGATTTTGCCTCTGAAGATAATGACCTGTTTCTAAGCATCATACATGCTACTAGTATGTAAGGCTCCTTAAAAAGTCTCAAAGATTGCACTGAAGTTGTTGAACTGTCATGGCTCTTAAAAGGAGGTTCCTTAAACTTTGCCCACAAGGAATCAGACAAGCAGTAGCTCAGTGTTGCTTAGTTGCCATCCTTGGAACCTGCTAGGCAAAGAGAATATGCCTACTTCTTGACCTCCCCTCATTCCGCAGCTTCTGGGAAGCAGCAGCCTTGAAACACAAGTCAAGTGTCTAACCAGGCTTAGGGACTCCAATTTTATCTCTTCATCCATTTTCTCTTTCCCCAGTTTCTGAGATGTCTGGTCAAGGACAAATCTTGGACTGCTGGATCTTCATGATTATCAAAAGTTACCCTAGCCAATTCCGAGCTACCCTAACTCTTTCTTTTCAGATACTCCATGTTTGAGGGCAAATAAAATTCTATTGTCATAATTTTGTAGTCACAAAAAAGGGGGAATAGAAAAGCTGCTTTGCTGTCTCAATATAATTTGATGCAGCAAAGATGTACCATTACCCTTGCCTTCTGAAATACTCTTTCAAAATTCAGGATGCCTATTTACACATTGCAGTACTTTTAGAATGCAAATGCCCAAAGCTTGTAATAAGTGCTTCCTGTTAACAATACAGAGTTGTCCTTTTTGATGTCTGCATGGCTTTAAGTCTTTATCAAAGGTTTTTAGCAAGGTTAGTCATGCATTTTAACAAGAAAAGGAATGTACTTGCTATCACTCAGCCTAACACGAGCTGGTTTAGAAAGAAACTCTGCTAGGGGATGCTGGGTAAGCCAGGACTGACTCAGCATAGAATTCATTAGAATGCTACTAGAATCCCTTTCAGCATCAGCAGATTTCTCCTTTGGTAGAAATTTCAAACTGTTTTAGTTTCCAGTTTTGGTTCAGTCCAATAAAGATGATGGAGGACTTAAATTTGAGTACTGGGACATGAAATCCATTCATTGTGCTGCATGACGTTGACCCTTCCAAGGCTGATTTTTCATGTCTGTCTACCAGACCTACACGACGTAGAACAGGTGGTCATAGTCCCTTCTGAAGTTCAGTTGTCTTTAAATTATTGGCTAGACCCAGCCTAAGTATGCAACAGTTCTCTTTTCGTAGCCATAAAGTTGATTAACGGATGTCTCCACCGTGAGGTGGGGAATGCATTAAATGTCCTGAAAGTTTATGGAATAAACTCTAAAGTAAACCTTACAAGTAAGCTAGAAGTCTGTTGGATTTGTATGCAAGAGCTTTCTCCTTGTGATTGAGGGTCTGAAAAATCATTTTCTGAAAAACAGTATCATAGTGTCCATCAGCCAACAACAGCGAATCGTATCTTGACCCTCTTTGTCAGGAAGCACTATATCTTTGGACTGATGCATCAAGTCCCTGATGGCTCTAAATCTCTCTGGCCGTAGGAAGAAACTGGTAAAAACTGTTCATTTAGGTAGGCTATCTCTTTATCAGCCCTGGTAGACTTGATCCTCAGAACAATGGCTACATTCTGCATCTCTACCAGACAGCCCCATGTCTAGCTGCGTGGGTCTTGCCCAAGTGACTGCTACTGAAAGAAGCTGCTCTACTGCAGTATGAGATGCTTCTTAATAAAGAACACTCAACCCGGCAAATACAGAGATAAATGGCAAAGATTTTTGTCCAGGAAACACAGCCTCTTGCCAATAAAAGCCCAAGGATATGTTTAAATATAAATTAGATAATCCAGATTAAATACTTTATGAACGTGCTTGGTAACAGTATCCACTAATAATCCCTTAATTCAGAAACGGCTATCAGAATCTCACAAATGGCCAGCCCATGTCTTCTTACTTACTTCAGCTTGGTAACCTTCACCGTTTTGGGACGTCACTTTTGGTGCTAATGAGACTAACAAATCCTCTGTCAATGCTTTTGCTGTGTGTTGTTTGTTAGCTGGTTAAAGACTGCCTTTTTGGCTGTCATCACATCAGGTAGAAAAGTGGAACGAATTTTAGGCGCTCAGTGCGCGGATGGAGCAGCATACACAGTCATCAGGTCCTCATCAAGGGCTTCTGTTATTGTCGTCTTCCACGTTAACCAAGATGTTCTCCTAGTTTCCTGTTGTAAGTCACTCTGCTGTTCTTTATCAAACAGACACAACATGTTGGATATTGTGAGGGCATTGGTTTATTTGGAGGAAACCAAGTTGTTCAGATACATGCAAAGACTTTGTGGCATTTGCTGGAAGAGATAAAGGGCAGCTGGTAACATAAGCAAGTCTTGGACTACATTACAACTGTTTTATGTTCTATTAAAAAAATACTTGGCTAGGCTAGGGCTTATTCCATAGGCACCCAGGCAGCTTCCTTGGCCTATTTAGTTAATGGCCTACTCTGGAACATGCAGAACAAGGTAAGAACATGAAGGTTAGTCCACGTGTTCAACTACTGTTATTGCCTGGTATATACTTAAACAGACATGAACTTTAGATGGATTATCCTGAAATCTGTTTTATAGCAGGCCTCCACTCACTGGCTACTGGTATCCAGATAACTGCATACATCTACATTCCATACATCTAAGAGTAGATTTGTGGACAATAGCTGAGAGTGGCTGCTTCCCCTCCAGTGACTGATTCTGAGGTGTGATACTTATATGTATACAAACTGAATCCTGCTGATCAGTCTTGCCCTTGATGACTTGTAATTTCAAAAGGGATGAAGCATGGGTTGCAACACCTCATCCTTCATATCCTCCACTATAGGAGGTGAGAGGATACACAAGGCAAAAGCGGATTGAATGTTATTAGTAAATGTTAAGAGTCGTGAACCAAAAAGATGACAAAGCCATAAGGGAAATACAGAGTGTTCGATCAAGGGACTAACACAAGAGGGTGGGGGTCAGGAGGAGAATGCATCTAGGTTACAGAAAATACAACTACTACTGTTGAAAAGGATCCAAACCCATGTTCATGGGGTACATTTTCACTCAAGGGTGAAACACTTGGAAAGAACCAGTTATTGTAGGATAAGTAACCACTAACCACTCTGTCTGTACTTAAATGTTTTTAAAATTTGCAAGTATTATAGTATTAGGCCTGGTATATGAAGTACTACATAAATCTAGGTACATCAAGGAAAACTGTACAATTTCAAGTTCAGTAAGCTAATTTTAACTGAGCCAAAAAAACTATAGATAGCTAGCTCATCTGTAAAAGACTGTAGACAAATTAGTTGTGCCTATAACAGTTTGAGGAAAGTGTACACTTACTAGGTCAGCTGTAGCAGGTCCTAAAACATTGAGATATTGCACAAAAATTTCCTGTCACTAAAGAGCTATTTATATTTTTGTGGACCATCATTTGTGCAGTTCTCTTATGATTCAGAACTGGCTATCATCTCTCATATCTTTTTACAGTTGCAGCAGATCTCCCCACTTCTGTCAACCTCAAATGTACAATCTTGGGTACTTGGTTCTTTCCAGTATCTATTAGAGTGTGTGATCTGTAGCTTCAAAATCAGTGACTAGTTCCGTCTACTTTCTAACTTCTAATATGCCGAGGAAGCAAAACATAAAGTTGTTTTACGAAGTTGTTGCACATTATATCCCTTTTACCTGGTAGCCCAAGATGGGGGTTGTCAAGTGTACCCCGGGTACTTAAGAAGGCCCTAGGGGGTACGCGTGGGCAGGTGGAGATGGAGCACCGCCCACCTGGCTGGACACTGGTGGGGGGCAAAAGAAGCTTACATAGTTCTGCTGCTCCACATCTGGCCCCTGGGGGTACACTGATCCAAAAGGATTGAAAACCTTTTGCCTAGGATAACTGGAGAAGGCAAGATGCTGATTTTCACTCAAATCCTGGATGAATTGCCTAACTGGAGTATTGCACTTTGACCCTGTCATGTGACAAAGGAAATAGTTGCTGAATAGTTGCTCACCACTTTTTGCTGCAAATAGCACAGTAGGACCAGTCAGTGTAGTTAACTTCTATAGAACAGGAAAAGCAGCTTTGAAGCAGTAACACACTTTTTCCTTTTTGGAAAAACAACTTGAGACCAGTTTAAGAGATTAAACTCGTTTTAAAATTCTTAACCTGACTTTCACCCTTTACACTTATGAATACAGTGTCTTGGGGGCAAGGGGGCAAATCTCTTAATCTTTTGGAGAACGGAGGAGGAACCACAGCGGTTGCCTATGAAAAACAAATGGGCTATCCATAGGACCTTAAGACACGATTTTTTAAAGGTACAATATTCTACAAAAGTCCAGGTCATCCCACTTAAATTTATTTGATTAGATTTTGCTAAGAAATATGAAAATTAGTAGATTCTTTTTACTACTAGAGCCATAACAAAACCAACTGCTTTTATAATCCTAGAAAGTTATGGTTTATAGAAGATAGATGCAAAAATTCTAGGATGTTTCCTAGTACTATCAGAGCTAATCAATACTGCATTACTTTTACTGAAGCTTAAAATACTGGTTAAAATACATAACTTTTCTAATTGGTAGGTAATAAGGTTGCTCTTCATAGTTTTGACACCTAGCCAGTCATCTGTCATGGAAAGTAGAATGAGTCTTATTTGGCTGAGCTAAGGAAGAGCATGAAGTAATAAATAGAAATGTTTTACCATGAGCTTTCTGTTTTTGAGTTGACAGTTTTGCTGTCTTACGTTACCTGAACCTCTTTATCTCTTATTCTTTCATTATTTCCATTTTGTTGGGAATATGAGTTTTATGTAGCACAACTTCTGATAAATTAAAAACATAATTGGAGAATTAATTCTTGGAAGGGTTAGGCTTGGTATTCTTTAGGCATGCCAGGGAAAACAGACACAGTGTTTTACAAGAATTTCAAAAGTCCATTTATGGCCATGGTATTTACTTCCTTGTTCCGTGGATGGAAATTTTGCTGCCAACTAGCTTCAATGAACGTGTATAAGTGAAAGATTAGGGTTCTTGTTTGTCAGATTCTGCCACATGACAATACAGAAAACTATCAGCCATAGTTCAGTAAGCATTAATGCCAACTGTCTCATTTAACAATTTTAGCCCTAAAAACAATGGTAGGAGTAGAGCTACAGGTAAGAACCTTGAGGTGATTGCACATAATTGCCTGTTTGTCAAGTCTTCAAGCATGTCAGTCAGCTTTTATTTATGGAGTTAGGGCCTGAGAAGACTGTTAAGTTCCAGAAGTCTGCAGAGCAGTAGAATATTCTGCAGATAAGTGACATATTAAGAACTTTTTTTTCCCTTAAATTGGAATTACGGAGTTTATCAGTGCTGCTTCATGTACTTACGGGCTCACAAGAGATCCATGATCTCTACACTAGTTTGGAAAGTTGGGAATTAGATCAGGAGATCTGTCAGGGACCTTAATAGGCAGAATTTGCTATTTTTTCTTTTCAGTAATATTGATCGGGCAGATCCCTTAAAAGAAAGCACAACTTCATTGTTAGATTTGGACAAAGCATCTTGTTGGTAGCAACAGGATTGGCAACATAGACCAAAGCAAGTTAACTTGACCATATATGAGGCTTTTGCCGTGTAAAACTATCACATTTTACTCATGCTGTGGGAATGAAAAATAATACGTGTTTTTTACATTCCTTTTGCAAAATTTGACTCCCAGCCATGCCCCTGTGAGAGTTTTCTTATCTCTAAATTGGATGCAACAGTTGTAATACAGATGTGATGAGTCAAAAATTTTACAGCAAATCTTTGGCAGACCTGGGAAAAAACCCCTTTAAGTCATGAACTGTTGGCTGCATTCGCTAAGTAGAAGAAAAAACTTTCAGTACAGTAGCACCATGTCGTAGAAAAGGGGTAGTCAGAATGCACTGAAAGTGCAAGAAAAAGTGACGGAGTTCATCCTACTTAAACTAGGATTTTCAAGTACATCTATGGGTGTTGGACAGCCCACATCTATTTGAAGTCCCCTTAAATCTTCTGTGAAAATCGGAGCCAAAATAATCTGAAAGCTTTGCATGGCAATTGGTTTTCTCTTCTCCTGTCCTTTTTTAATGATGATGCAACTGTTTTGGTCCAAAGTAGTATTAATGACCAAGAGTTAGATTAAATCTGATAAAGTTACAATCAAAATGGTTGTAAAACTTCCTTCTGCCCTCAGTTTCTTATCTTGACAGTGCTTATTTAGGTTTTGTTTTATATTCTTTTAAAATTGTATATTCAAAATAATTGGGAAATCTTTTAACTATTTAGTTTGTCACTTTGCTTGCTTACTGAGAAGTGTAAGTAGTTAAAGGAAGTTGTCAATAGTTAAAGGACTCGTTAGTTGAATGTGATATTAACATACAGTTTTCTGAAGGGAAATGCTGAATTCAGGGTTTGGAAGACGGAGATCCTGTCATTTTAGATGGTTTTGTTTAATATATGTATACAACTTAAACTTTCTTAAAGTTGCTGTATATCACTTAAAGTAATGTAAATGTTAGTTTTCAAACTTTAAGGTAAAGTTGTTGGGTTTTTTCCTCTCTGTTTTCATTTTACACTATCAACACTTACAGACCATTACTTAGAACTCAGGAGCCTTTTTTTCTTTAAACCAAATGATTTAAGAATGAACAGAGGAAAAAAAGCCTCAATCCTAGATTTCAAGAAACTCTAACTTTCTTAGCCCTTATTTGAATGACTTTTATAAATACTTAGTTTTTAAAATGCTGCTATATGACAACGGATTTGTGCTCAGAATATATAAATTAAATGCTTAAAAATACAAAAATTGTTTACAATTCTGCAATCTGCACTTCTGCATACTAACTACCTTCACATAAATATATATTTGGGAATAGTGCACTAAGAGAAATGGTTCCCCTGGTGCAATATCCCTATCTAACAATACTAACAGAGGAGGTTGTGTACATTGTATAGGTTCAGAGCTAAAAACGAGTTTCAAATAGATATCTCTGGGGTTGTTGGGACGACAGATTAATTATATTGGGCTGTTGCATGATTACTTGCAAACCTTCAAGGCAAATGTCATTTCAGCTTAATGTATTTTAAAAGAAAATGTTGGAAGTTGATGAAACATGGCTACATTGACCAAAAGAACTATGTTTAAAAAAGCTTTTCGCATGTTAGAAAATGTTTGTTTGACATGTTTAGCTACTACTTACAAATGTCCAAATGCTACAGTATTGGGCAGCAGTATAAAACCCTAAAATACTGTGGTAATTGGGTGTTTTTTCAATACATGGTGGATCTGGAAAATCTCTAGCATGTTCAAATTCGTAATATGTTGCTGTAAATAATATTCCAGGATGTAGGCTGGAAAAGTGAGATGTCTAGAAACATCATTTGAATTAACATCTCTTGTGAGTTACTTTGGTTAGCTCTTTCAGTTTGTCTACAGTTCTTAAGTGTTTATTATAGCAATCTGACTTTTTTCTGGAAACATTGAATATTTGTAGTTTGATAGGAGTACTGATTAAAGGAGCAAAACATTTTATGAACTCTCATTAAATCTAAGTGACTAATTCCAGAAAGTTGGATGTTCTATTTAGTAACGTTCATGCCGTAGAAAGCCGTGGAGGTTTTTGCATTAGAGAGTTACCAGTATATATTTTGTGAGCATTCACAGAAACCTGGAGACAGGAGACATCACTGAGTGGGAAACTCCCTCAGTGTGGTCAGAGCTGAATTTGAGTGGTTTCTAGCCTTTAAATTGGTAATTGTGACAATTCACTAACATGGAATAGATCATTTTGGGAGTACAAAATAAATCTGGGTTTCTTAAAACAAATCTCTCGTAAATTGTTCAATAAAATAGTGTCATTGCTCAGACATCCCTCTCTAAACCAAGAAAAACAACTTCATTCTTCCTGCCTGGATTTTTTTCAAGGCTGTTTGGGGAAAATTGAGGTTTGACGACATCTCCTCTTGGCAAATGGATTCCTTCTTAAGAGGTTTTTTTAGGGGGAAAAATCCTTTCTATCAAAAACTCCATTGATGGAGTTTACTGTGCATGGATACATTTTTTCAGTTGTGTTGAAATTAGCATTTGGTAGTAGACTCAGTTTTAAATCAAACTCATCTTTATGTGTTTTCAGTTAAATGTGATCATGGGCATTCACCTTTGAGGTGGTAGGAACTTTTAACTTCCCCTGAAGTTCACAGGGATTGAGGGCTCATCATTTTGCAGGATAGTGTCACTTCTCTGTACACAGGCCATTTGATCTTAACTTACTATGATAATTGCACGGTCCCTGTAGCTATATAAATCAGTCTCATGTGGTATACCTACATGGATTTATTCTTTTAGAGTCAATTACACTTGATTTCTTCATTTGAATATCTTGTACTAATTGCAATAAGTGTTAAATCCTTCACCACCTATAATACTATTAGGGGAAAATTTAGTTTGGACAAAACCACAGGAGCATTGTAGCCTGTTGCCATAAAGATGCATCAAGGCTCTTAAGAACTTGTGTTTATATTGAACATATTTGTTTTGGGTTTATAAGATAGATGCGTATATACACATCTATGTATTTTGATACAGTATTTTCTCATTTTATATTTTGTTCAGCATTTACAGCCGAACAATACCAGCAACATCAACAGCAACTGGCACTAATGCAGAAACAGCAGCTTGCACAAATTCATCAACAGCAAGCAAATAGTAATTCCTCTGCCAACACTTCACAGGTGAGGGATTTGTCTGTGCTATGATTTATCCCTCATTGTTTCCCACCAGGGTTCATCTCTAATTGTCAACTGTTGCCATAGAACCTTGAAACTAACCAACAGGAAAGTGGCTTTCGCCTGAATCTACATCATAGCCATTCTGTAAAGTGTTTAGAAGGGACACTGCAGGTGAGTGTGGCAGGCGTTGCCTCTGCTCCCTCTTAACAAAAACAAAAAAGATGGGTGAATCAATTAAATAAAATATTCAGAGACTTAGGAATACACATTACAAAAACCTTCACTATGTCATCCTGTTGCTGTGTGTACTTACTGTGCCTTCCCCTTCCCTTCTCCCCCCCCCCCCCCCTTTCCCCATTCCTGACCCTTTTGCCATTTACCTTTTCAGTAAAATTCATTAAGTTAAATCAAGTCCCCTCTATAAGCTACAGAAGTAGCTTAACGTTTTTAAATGTGTAATGCCTATGGTATTGATGCGCAGACCTGCAAAGGTTCAGAAGTTGCTGTTAGCCATCTGAACCTGTTTGAGCCTTCCAAAGTAGTTGGAAATCTTGTGAAACTGTTTCCACAAATATTCTGAAAGAATGAGCTTTTGTGTAAATACTATTTGCATTTTTGGCTCTGAACTAAAATCACATGGTAAAACCACATATAAGAATGTATCTAACTGTACTAAATGCCAGAAGTTCAATTTGAAAGAACAGTGAGGACTAGGTCAGTTCTTATTTTGTGGACTGGTTTATGCATTCTTAGTTTTTGTGTCTCAATGCACTGTGGGAACTCAGTACCCCAATGCATTGTTATGCATTATAGTTATATAGGGAGTGGACTGACCCTTTGAAGCCTCAATCACATTTTGTTTTGCCATTTTTCCCCCCCTAGGGTTTTGTTTCCAAGACATTGGATTCTGTTAGTGCCCAATTTGCTGCTTCAGCTTTGGTTACATCAGAACAATTGATGGGATTCAAAATGAAGGATGATGTGGTGCTTGGCATTGGGGTGAATGGCATTCTTCAAGCCTCAGGTATGGAGTTGTGTAAATTTGCAATCAGAATGTACTTACCTTGCTTTCTTTAAATGGATATGTGAAACTCAAGACTTGAACTTATTAATGTTATTTTTCTGCAGGAGTATACAAGGGCTTACACCTCAGTAGTACTACACCTACAGCACTTGTACATACAAGTTCATCAACAGCAGGTTCAGCCTTGTTACAGCCTTCAAGTATAACACAGACTTCAAGTTCCCACAGTGCACTGAGTCACCAAGTAACTGCTGCCAATTCTGCAACAACTCAGGTCCTGATTGGGAACAACATTCGATTAACTGTACCCTCATCAGTTGCCACTGTAAACTCTATTACCACGCTCAATGCACGACATTTACCTAGGACTTTAAATGCTGTTCCATCATCTGCCTTAAAGCTGGCTGCAACAGCGAATTGTCAGGTGCCCAAGGTTTCAGCTTCATCCTCTGTGGATGCAGTACCAAGGTAAGTTCTGGGTATGTCTAAGCTTCCTTAACATTTTGCTGTTTCTTGTAATATATTTGTCAACTCTGAAACCTACTGTTAACCCAAAAATGATCTTTGTGCTCTGTAGGATGCTAACAAACTATGTAAAATTTGTGTATGGAAAACAACTTTTC
>NW_017728886.1:25141163-25151270 GCF_001723895.1 Crocodylus porosus
ATGTTGAGATATTTTATCAGTGGTTAACAGAGGAACAGATACGTCTGTGTGTAGGACAGGGATGGGCAAAGTCTGGCCTCTGGGCCAGATTGGGCCCACGGCAGACTCCCATTTCCCAGCAGCCCTTGCCCATGTCACAGTGGCTGATTTCCATGGAGACCCCAGTAGCAGTGGCGCGGTGACTGCGGAGCCAGGGTTTTCACAGAGACCAACTCCAGCAGCACTAGCAGGATGCATGGTTGAGCAGGGAGCTGCTCTGGGCCCAGGGCTGGGATCTTGCAGTGGTGGCAGTGTAACCTGGAGTCGGAGCAGAGTTGTGATCTGCTGTTCGCACCGTGTGAACAGGCAGCAGGTCATGGCTCTGCCCCAGCTCTGGACTGCGCTGTCACCACTGCAAGATCCTGGCCCCAGAGCCGCTACCTGCCCAGCTATGTGTCCTGCCAGTGCTGCTGGGGCCAGTCTCCGTGGAAATCCTGGCTCTGCACTGCCACTACGGGGGTCTCCGTGGAAACTGGTCACATCAACACGAGCGGGGGATGCTGGGAAATGGGAGTCTGGCTGCTGGCTAGGTCCACCATTTTGCCCAGTCTTGGTCTAAGCATTCACAAAACACATGGTAGAGACATATGAGATGGTCATTAGAATATTTGTCCCTACTGTAGAAGTGAACTCAGTAAAATTAGGTGAAATTGTGCAGTAATCGGTTTACTAAAAGATACAAGCTTCCCAAATGTGAAATACATTTTTAAAATTAGCTTTAAAGTTGAAACAAGCCAGTTAAACCAGTTTACAAAAATGTGATAAATTCTTCAACTAGAAGATGGTTCCTGTTCAGAAGAGTGGCAAAGCCATTTGTATTGCAGCTGTATTCACACAGCAATAACTGAAGACTTGATTTCAGAAATGTAGACAAGGTGCTAGAAGTTATCTGCCACTGAACATGGAATAGTCTACCAAAGAAGCAGATCATTATAGATTAGCAATAGGAAAAAGGGGGAAGGCTTCCCTTTAAGTATCTGGAAATTACAATATTTAGCTCTTTTATACATTTAACTAGCACCATAGCATCTGTTTAGATTGGGCACTTCAGCAGGGATCTTTGGTGCTTTTATCTTAAGCTGATTCAATCAGCTATTAGATAAAAGCGCCCAAAAAGCCCCATTAGAGTGTCTGATCTATACAGATGTCAGGCGAGCTGAGTCCAACTAATGTGCTGCCTCTGGACATGCACTGGGCGCAGAAGTGCAGAGTTAAAAGTAAAGCACTGTTTTGGTTTTTAACACTGCAGGCAGCCTTACATGTTTCTGAAAATCCTGTATACAAGAGTTCAGTACAATACACTAGAAGACTGCTACAAAGCATAGGAAAATAGGAGAGTCTCTAGAAATCTCCATCACCTTTGGATGGATACAGCAAATAAAGTGAAGGTTGGTATTGCTTAGATGTGATTGGGTGAGATTTTGTAAATGTGCTAATGGAGAAAATGGGGAATTTTCTGGGTTTTTTTTACAATATGCAACTAAGTTTACCTTTTTCATGTTGTGCTGCTTGTCCCTGGTCCTCAAGTTAACTGGTCATTACAATGGATCTGCTAAAGAAGGTGGCCAAACCAAGAACTTCTGCCAGCAACAGATTACTTTTTGGGAGCATTTTGATGATCTAACAAGACTGAGCAGGGGGCTGAGATCACCCAACAAGGGGATCTGGAGGTCTTGAGTGATTTACTTGCCATGTCAGAGGGAGCTTAGGCAGGGGAGTCAAAGAGCACTGAGTGCTGAGGTCAGAGGTTTCATGGTTTTGAGGAGGAGGAACGTCAAGTCCATGGAGGATTTGTGTCCACGTATAAAGAACTGTCCAGAATGGTGAGGAAATGCACAGTATTTTTATAATGTCTAGATCAGTATATTACTTGAGCTAACTAAAGCAAGAAGTAGTTGTGTTAAGGCACTGTTATAAAGTCTGTTCCTTTCAAGTATCATGTGTCCCTCAGAACTGAACTGTAAAACTGACCACAAGACTTGAGAGCGAGGAAACGTGCACTTAAGCTCCTCGGTGAATCAAGAAATTGGCATGGGTTGCTGGGGCCAGGCAGCTGAGTGCTGGGGACCTGTTTCTGTGAAGAAGCAACAGGCAACCTGTGTTATGGGCATCAGATGGGTCAAAGGAAGCAACAGGAACACAACAGTGCTGCAACCTGACGAAACCATGTGAAGTTTAGGAGTGTATGGTTCTGATACACTAAGATTAAAGCAATGGAGTCTAGTCAATGTCCAGTGAGGAGTAGCTTCACCCCAACTAGCTGTGGTTGTAGGTAGTTTAGAAAAACCACTTAGGTTTTTTCCCCGTGGAGATGTATGCAAGGCTAGTTCAGTAAAGCTCCCATTTCTGATTAACTTGAGCACCATAATAATGGAACCGTTAACTATGTAACAGGTGTGTAGCGCACATGTTAAAATCAGAAAACTTCCGTAATATCTGATGTGCAAAAATTTACAGGATTTATCTATTATTTAGCATAAAGTTAAATCCCAGAATAAGATGCATATAAAAATACTAGGTGCTGGTTGAGGTTTTTGAAGCTGTTCAATATTAAAGCTTGTATGTCTTGCATTCTGCTTTAAATTTGGGCAATACTTCGAGCAAAGATTAGTGAGCAAAAATGTATTAGGGAATACATTCTGGCAGGATCTATCCTCTTCTTTTCCCCCTTCTGTTCTGCAAATACGGGTTGCTTTCTCTCCCATGCAGTTTGTTTGCTCACATGAGACAATGAAACAATACATACTTCATATTCTACTGCTAGCATTTTTATAATCTGTCTTCCTGTTCTGTTTTAACTTACCTGTGCTTTACTTCTGCAGGATTCAGATCTTCAATTAAATTCACTCCATTGAAAGAGAGAGCTGAACATTTCAAGTGAAGTCTGTTTTCCACCTCCAGGACTGGAGTGTTTCTCACGTTAATAGTCTTTATCTGTCTCTAATCCTGGATCCTTCCTCATGTAGACAAATGGGCTTCAGGAGCAACCTGCCACATAGGGTGACATATCAAGCAAGTTTTAGAACATATATTGAACCAGACTCTTCAAAAGCCCCCTTTCTACATTGGTGTAGGTTGTAGCCGTGTTGGTCTAAGGACATAGGCAGACAAGGTTCTTTGGGTGAATCTGATACCTTTTGAACCTGAAAGCTTGCTTAATAATTGTTTTCTAACTATTTAAGTTGGTCTAATAAAAGATATCAGATTCACCCAAAGAACCTTGTCTCCCTCTCTACATTGTCTCTTGCATGATTACTCAATTGTGCAATAAATTGAAACTAGCTGCAGATGCATATCACATTTTCATTTTGCCTTTTACCTTCCACTTCAAATCTGAGCTGCATTGTCTACTCTCAGACTCAAGAACTGTTACTACATAGAACATTGGTTTTAGCTGTCTGGAATTTTTTTAATTCCAGTCTTCAAACTGTAAAATGCACTAACCTGCCTCTAGGAATTTGTGAGAACTATATTATGTGATTATTTTGGAAATGAAGGTGATGGGCAAAGTACAAACAACCTGAAAATCAGAAAGATCTAATTAAATGAAGGAGTCAGTACTTCCTTGGTGTTTGTTTATGTAAAACTTGCAACAGGTAATTTCATGAAGTGTAACGGCATTCTTAAATATTTGTACTTTGGTTGTAATTCTCAGCTACTCTGAGAGGTAGTTTGAATTGCGTGTAGCTGTTTATAAGCAGTTCTAGTTTCCATTTTCAGGGGCTTCAGTAGCCTGCTTTCATTCTGAATTTGGCATACTCTTCCAGCAAAAATTTGTAAGAATTCAGTGGAGATAGAAAAGAAGGTGGAGCATTGTAGTTAATATTGAATTGGGAAAGGGCTAAATTGTGATGTTGGAGGCAACATGAAACTCCAGCCTCCTGGGCTTGCTGTGATTGAAGAACAGCTAATGGATATCTATTGACTTCTCCAAGGATTTGCCTGGGGATCCCTTTCTAAGAGTGTGCTATACCTCAGGTTCCAGATCCAGAAAACTTCTGCCTAACAATTTCCAATCAGATTGTGCACAGAGTCGTATACATCCTCCTTATCATTCAATGCAGAGTCGATCAACAAAGATAGCCGCAACCATAACCACATAAGCACTGGGAGTGGGGGGCAACTCTACTGCTGCCCCCACTGCTGCTGAGGGTTGGCTCCAGCCAGGCTGCTGCCCCATGCTTGCACCCCCACCATCAGCACAGAAATCTGGGGGGGCACATGTCCCACTGTGTCCCCCCAACACATCACCAATGTCTGCAACTGCCATTTCAGTCCTTCGCTATGTCACGAATCTGACATCTCATGTTTCTACATCACATTTGATCATTTTGTTACACAAGTTTGTGCTCCTTTATTGTACTTTGCAAGGTCTTTCATTGTACATGTCCCTTCAAGCAGTGGATATTGAAGCAGGTGTTGCATAGTCTGAGGTGCTGTGCTGCAAGTCACAGGTGCTTGAACCAATGGTGTAGTCCCAGAATCTGAAATAGCCAGGAATGAAAGTTTTGGGATCCAGACAGAAAAAACATCCCACAATTGTTATTACAAGCAACCTTTTTGTTTGCATTGGTCTGTGTAGTACCCTGCTTATGAAGCCTGGCAGCAGCCTCTGACTTATAGTCAAAGGAAAATTATAGTACATATACCTGGCCCCAATCGCTGCACAACTGGAAGGGAGCTGCCCTGGAGCCAGGACATCTCCCCTGCCTTGTGGAGGTCAGGGCTTAGCCAGGCAGCAGCGGCCCCCTGCCGCCTGGCTGACTAGGAGCAATTTGCTCCCAGTAAGGGTCTATACGTGTCCTTTGGCGTATTAGTTAATGCACCATTTTTCTAGTACCTGTATGTATTGACACTAGCAAATGGAGCATTAGATTAATTTAATACGCAGTAATTGACACGCACATGCAGACAGTGATGCTTTACCATGTATTAGATTAGTCTAATGTGCAGTAAAGCATCTTGTGTAGAGGTACCCCATAGAAGTAAACACAAAATAAAATATTTCAGTTATGTTGCCCATGCAGAGATGATCCATAAATTTGTTAGATGTTTGAGCATCACAAGATGAGTATTTTTTTTGCACAAGATACATTATCCATCAGCCTAGACAGTGAGTAGATTGCCTCCAGTGATTTAGTCTGTCTAGTTTAACATGGGAGGGAGTGGAGAGTTCTGAAGTTCCTTAGAGCTAGAACATCTCCTATGGTCTTAATGTTAAACAATAACGTTCATATGAAATACTAGCTTCCATCAGTAATTGATTTAGGCCCCAAAGATGAACATTTCTGGGTAATTTTATCTTATCTTTAAAGTACAGAATGTGAAATTATGGATGTACTTAGGAAAGTATCAGGAAGCCATACATTGCTCAGTGCTTTAGTCTAAATGAAAGACTATTTTTAAAATAAGTTTGGAATTTTGTAGCAGTCTGCTGACCCTGAGTGCTCACCTTGCTTTTTTGTGAATGAACTGCTCATTTATACTCCATGTGCCAAGTATTGTTCTGCCTCTATCCTGAAACTGGGCTGCTATTCTCTAGGCCTTGGTTTAGATAGCATATTATATGTTCAGCTTAGCCTTCCTCTTGGTAGTCTGTTACCTCTTCAATCAAGACTTCAAGAAAATCCCAGTGAATAGCACCATTCTTTGTAAAGGGTAAGTATAACCACTTTTTTGATTGTACATACAGATGGTCAAAATGAATTGTAGACAGGTAGTTACATGCACAATATCATACAGCAGGCAAACAGAACTGAGTTCTCTTGACTTCAATAACATGAAACAGCTGCTGGGCCATGCAGGCTTCTCTCAGATGGCAAACCTTCCAGACTCCTGGGGCACATCCAGACAAGCGCGCACTTGCCTGTTGCAACATCTCAAAGTAGTTTGAGACACCGCAAGAGGCATGCTGTGAACGTAAAAATGTTCCCTGTGCTGTATATCTGTAGCATAGGCTTGAAATTTGATACCTGAAAATCCAGGTATCAAAAAACAAACAAACCTGCAGAGCAAAAAGCAGCACAGGGCACAGTCCAGGAACGTGTCCTGAGGCAACTAGAGGTTGGGTCCTCCAGAGACTCTCTGGCATCTGGCCAGGGCATCTTTATGGTGCTCTTGTTGCCTCAGCATGCTGATTTAACATGCTGGGACAAATAGGTCTGGGTTGGACCCAGGTTCTGTCCCAAGTAAGCAGGGACGTGGGGGGTGGGGGGGATGTGGGAGTGGTGGGAGATGTGGGGTTTGTTGGGGAACTTGAAGGGGGGGGTGCCACACCTGCCCCCCCAACCTGCCTCCTACAGCCCTGGCAGCAGCAGCCAGTCAGGCCATGAGGGCCATGGTCTGGTTGCAAGAATAGCCCCGCGGCAGTACAGCATTGCCTCACCCGAGAGAGGGTGTATATGCTGAATGGACTCAGCCTGCCCCACCCCAGCCCACCCTGCTAGTTCACAGCTTTGGGTGGGAGCTGCGACAACCCAGCTGGCTGCTGCTTCCAGCGCTGCAGAGGGCAGTTGTGGGGGGCAGGCATGTGGCAGCCCCCCAACAAAACCCACACCCACAAACCCCATACCCTCTGCCATTCCCCACACTCCCTCACACCCTCCCACTTCCCCACACACCTGCCCACATCCCCATCATGCCCCTGTGGCTGCAAGGGCAGCTGTCCTCACATCCTGGCTAACAAAGGGGTCAGGGGGAGCTCTAATTTTTCTTTGATAAAAATACCAAGAGCAACCACCAAAGCATATAGATATTTAGAATTTATTTTATTATGATGACAGAGGCACTGCTAGGCTTCCAAATTGCTTTATAATTGTAACTATATCAATAAAACATTGCCCAACTGATATCTCTCTCTCTCTCTCTCTATGTATATATGTATATGTGTCTGTATATATATACAGACACACACACATACATACACATACAGACACAGATAGTGGCATTTCATTTTAATCATGGAAGAACACAGGTCTTGGGGTATTTTAAATAGTGAATTTGGGATTTTTATCAGAGAATTTGCAGTTTTTAAACAGGGAACGCCAGGATCTCTGTTAGTGAGGAAAGTGGCAGGACCCAGGCAGAGGAGCATGCCCAGGGCTGGCACCGGGGACCCAGATGGAGGGCAAACGAGGTGGCTGACTGGCCATTTGGGGCCAGGAGGACATGCTTTGGCAGTTCAAAGTGAGCCACCACAATGGAGGCTCCAGGAGTGGCAAGAGATGCGGGTGAAAGCCCACTGAGCCCCCGCTCCCCCGAAGCCCCCCAGAGACCCCGCAGCAGCTTCAGAGCCCCCCGCTGACCCCCAGCACAGCTAGAGGTAAGCAGGGCCTGTAGTGGGAGGAAGTTACCCCCTAGAGAGCGGGAAGAGGCAGCTGAGTGGGAGCCAAGCTGGGTCTCGCCCTGCCCAGGCCCCTACTTCACCTAGTCCCCAGGGAGCCATGCAAACAGGTGCACTTGTCTGCCGGCGCATGAGTTAGTGTGGAGTTGGTGCAGGAGGGTGCTCAGGAGGGCCTGAGGCCCTGCCTGCAAGCCCCCAGGGTAGACAGACTCAGGCCCAGCCTGCCTACCAGCAGCATGCCGCAGATGGGCACTCGCTGCACCCCAAGGGTCCCGGAGGGGTCTGTGGCCCCCCCCCCGGCACCTCAGAGACAGCCACCCAGATGGAGCCCATGGTTCCGGGGTCCACGCAGAAGGAGCCCCTGGCTCTCGGCTGTGGGGGCTGCCTGGCCCTTTTTCAGGCTCTGGGGCCCGGGAGCATGGCTACCTTCCCTTGTGGGGTCTGCTCCCTTTTGCGGTTTCTGGTGCACCAGCTGGAGGAGCTGCAGGCCACAGCCCAGAGACTGCGTGCCATCAGGGACTGTGAGCAGGAGATAGACTCCTACTGCCAGCCCCTTCTCCCCTGGGAGCTGGAGGGTAGACCACGGTCTCCCTCCAGGGCAAGGGAGGAGTCTGGGATCTCCCATTCTGCTTAGTCAGGGGGATGGACCAAGGTGGTCAAGGGCCCTAAGGCCCGCTGCACCAAAGTCCCTGCCTCGCCGGAGCTTAGCAACAGGTACGAACCTCTTGCAGCCCCGGCAGAGCCTGCTGAGTTGCCAGTTCCCACAGGCAACACAGACTCAATTGCAGCTACTGCCCCCGCTCTCCCCAAGACAAAACATAAGGTGTTTGTTGTGGGAGACTCCATCTTGAGGGAGATTGAGGGGGTAATTTGCTGCCCTGACCCCTTAGCCTGGGAAGTCTGCTGCTTCCTGGGGGCCCGCATCTGGGACATTGCAGAGAAGATCCCTAAACTCCTCCAGCCCGCAGACCACTATCCCATGTTCCTCATCCAAGTGGGCACCAATGACATGGCTCGGAGCACACCCAGCCAGGTCGTGAGACACTACAGGGATTTGGGAGCGGGGTTAAAGGGTCTGGTGGCACAGGTGGTGTTCTCGTCGATCCTCCCAGTCTCGGGGTATGGGCTGAGGGAGAGGAGGATCCAGATAGTTAACCAAAGACTGCAGCGCTGGTGTCATTGGGAAGGCTTTGGCTTCCATGACCACAGCCCGCTCTTTGGCAAGAGAGGCAGCGAGCTGCTGGGAAGGGATGGCCTCCACCTCTCTCCGCTGGCGGGGAGGCTCTTCTCAGCCAGATTGACTGAACTGCTCCACCGGGTTTTAAACTAACCTGCTGGGGGATGGGGGGACTACTGCCACTGCTGGCCCACTAAGCAACCCTTGCAAAGCCAGCAGGCCAAGGCACTTAAGGGAGCCCACCCCTGCCCCAGCCCTGGTACAATCTGTGGGCAAGGCAAGAGCCCCCAAGGAGACACTTGCCTGCCTGTACACAAATGCCAAGAGCTTGGGGAATAAGCAGGAGGAACTCATCCTCCTGCTTAATGCAAATAATTATGACATCATAGGGATAACGGAGACGTGGTGGGACTCCATCCATGACTGGACCACAGGTATAGATGGCTATATCCTGTACAGGAGGGATTGAGTAGATAAAAGGGGCGGGGGTGTAGCTCTCTATGTTAAGGAAAGCTATGCGTCCCTGCAAGCTGATGTTGGTGACCAGGGGATGACTGGAGAGCCTCTGGGTTAAAATCTGGGGAACATGGCACAGGGGACACAATGGTGGGAGTCTACTACAGACCTCCCACCCAAAGTCAAGATCTTGACCAAGAGTTCACCCAGCAACTGGCTAAGGCCACATGCTCCAGGACCATGGTTGTCATGGGTGACTTTAATTACCCAGACATTTCATGGGAGGATCACTAAGCAAAATCCAAGCAGTCGCAAAGCTTCCTATCGTGTGTGCATGACCTCTACCTGACTCAAGAAGTCTATGGGCCAAAGAGAGGCAAAGCACTGCTCGACCTGGTACTGGCTACTGGGGATGACCTAATTGGTGAGCTAGTGATCAATGGGAAGCTGGGTGACAGCGGCCACGAGCTGATCACCTTCACCATCCGCCGTAAAGCTGGCAAGTCAGTCGGCAACACAGAAGTCCTTGACTTCAGGAAAGCTGACTTTGACAAGCTCAGGAGGCTTGTCAGTGAGGCCCTAAGGGATCACGACACCAGGGGGAGAGGAGTTCAGGAAGAGTGGTTGCTCCTCAAGGGAATGATCCTCAGTGCACAAGCTAATTCTATTCCATCTCGGAGGAAAGGCAGCAGGAGGGCACAGGAGCCCCCTTGGCTCTCCAGATATCTAACGGACCTCCTGAGGCTAAAAAGAAAGACCTACAAAAGCTAAAGCAGGGGATTCACCTCCAAGGAGGAATATTCTGCACGGGTCCGGTCCTGCAGGGAGAAAAACCAGGAAAGCCAAGGCTGCAACTGAACTCCAACCAGCTTCGAGCATCAAGGACAACAAAAAGTCCTTTTTCAGATATGTGGGGAACCGGACGAAAAGCAAGGGCAACATTGGACCCCTGCTGAACCAGATGGGACAACTGACAACTGATGCCCAGGAAAAAGCCAATCTATTAAATGGGTACTTTGCATCAGTCTTTCATCAGTCCCATGGGATGCCCATGCCCGCTATGGGACAGGGAGGTCTGGGTAAGGGAGATCCC
>NW_017728886.1:25151370-25154500 GCF_001723895.1 Crocodylus porosus
TACTTTGAACACCTTCAAGAGCAAATTGGATGCTTATCTTGCTGGGATCCTATGACCCCAGCTGACTTCCTGGCCTTCAGGCAGGGGGGCTGGACTCAATGATCTTCCAAGGTCCCTTCCAGCCCTAATGTCTATGAAATCTATTAAATGAGCACATCTGCCAAATGATAGCTGCCCAGATGGCAGGGCAGGGGCACACATGGCAGCAGTGCCACACGAAGGCCAACTGCCCAATGGCAGCTGGTCCAGAGGTGCAGACGGCTCTGCTACAGTGCCCGTGCCACAGCTCAGACAGTTGTGCAGTCCTTGTCCAGGTCTGGTAGGCATGCAGACATGGGGTTGCAGGTCCAACAGGGCAGATACTGTCGCCGGTGGGAGAAGGTCACAGCCAGGCAGCAGCCTTCGCTGCCAGACTGCTGCAGTGGGTAGAGGGTGCAGAGTCCACTCTAGGTCAAGGTTGCTGCAGCAGTCTAGCTGGCACAGGAGGGTAGTGTCCCCATATGTCAATTGGTCGGGTCTCAGAAGCTCCTGAGAGCAAGTAGCCCTGAGTTGCTCATCAGGACAGCTCTTTATACTGCTGTTGGGATTTTTTTTTTTAGAGAATTTGCAGTTTTTAGACAGGGAACACCAGGATCTCTGCTAGTGAGAAAAGTAGCAGGACCCAGGCAGAGGAGCCTGCCCAGGGTTGGGACCAGGGACCCAGTTGGAGGGCAAATGAGGCGACTGACTTGGCCATTTGGGGCCAGGAGGACATGCTTTGACAGTTCAAAGCAGGCCACCACAATGAGCACACCTGCCAAACAATAGCTGCCCAGATGGCAGGGCAGGAGCACACATGGCAGCAATGCCACACAAAGACTCCCCCTGGCTGCAGATCTGGGAGTAGCTGAGTAAGGTCAGTTTGCCCCAAGTAGCACAACTTGTCCCACACCAAAGTGCTTGTTCAGGCACATATGCTGAATCCCCGACACAAACTTGCGCCACTCCTATTTAAGCTTCCGCATGTGCATATGCCTGCATGTGTGGATGCGCCCCCAGTCTCCATTGCAGAAACTGCAGAAATTGCAGAAATAAAACTTACAAAACAAGACTCAAATATTCTCCTCTTCACCAGAGGCCTCAGCCCAGAAGGGCTAAATGAAAAGTTCTGCATGGAGAAGGAAGGAAAGGCTGACTATCATGCCTATAGTCCTGCATATGAGACTGGCTGATGGCATGGGCTTGAGTTTGGACCCTGAGATGACCAAGGGCTTTGGTTGAAGTTGGGAGGAGCTGAGGGAGGAAGATGCCAAATGAAATCCTGTAAGAATCTGGCTCCTTTGACAATGATCCTGTCCTCTTATAACAGTATCCAAAGATAAGTAAAAGAGGGAACTTAATCTTACTGACATTGCCCCTACACATGAAGGCCATACATTAGAAAAGGCTTCGGGGTGTGGGGAACTGGGGGGGAGAAAAACAAACAATTTACTCCAACTGGCTTCCTTAAATGTGGAACTGAGAGCAAACCAGGGCACATAGTGATGAGAATGGGAAGATTTGCTCCTTCTTACCTGTGTGTTTTCTCCAGGTCTCAAACTCAGTATCTCTAATATCGGGTGATCTGATGGCCACCTATAAATTTATCAGGGGTGACCACCAGGATCTGGGGGAACGTTTGTTCACCAGAGCGCCCCAAGGGATGACTAGGTCAAACGGTCACAAACTCCTACAAGACCGCTTCAGGCTGGACATAAGGAAGAATTTCTTTACTGTCCGAGCCCCCAAGGTCTGGAACAGTCTGCCAGCGGAGGTGGTTCAAGCACCTACATTGAACACCTTCAAGAGTAAATTGGATGCTTATCTTGCTGGGATCCTATAACCCCAGCTGACTTCCTGCCCCTTGGGCAGGGGGCTGGACTCGATGATCTCTCGAGGTCCCTTCCAGCCCTGATGTCTATGAAATCTATGAAATATGGTATGAACCACTTAACTGTGTCGCTTGACAGAGGGTTTGTGGAGTCTTCCTTGCTTCGCCCTTGGAAGAGGGTGAATGTTCCAGGCCTTAAAATTTTCTGTATAGTCTCCATGGTCCTCCCAGGCCCTTCTGAACCCAGGCTTCCCACAGTGGTGGTAACTCTTAACTCATTCCTTTTTTGTTTTCCAAACACAATTCTGTTTCTCTGGTTCTCTATACAGACCCGATCACCATTACCAATGCCAGAACATTATGAACAGGAGTAAATATTTTAATGGAATCCATAGGCAATGTGTAGTGGGGGCACAAGGAGGCACGTACCCCCCCTGAGATTGGCCGCCGCCACCACCAGCATCTGCAGGTGATTGCCACTTGTCACCCCAACCCTCACCACTGACACCACCACAGCCACTTGTGGGCAGCTCCCGCTCAGCCTGCCCTCACCACTGACATCACCACGACCACCTGTGGGTGGTCCCCACTCACCACCACCATACCCCCACCACTGACACTGCTGCTGCCTCCTGCAGCTAGTCACCTTGCCCACCTCCCCCCCCGGCCTCAGGAGGCACGAGTCATTCATGATGGAATCCTTTCTTTGAGGTAAAGCCATAGCGCTCTCTAAGAAAATACCTTCTGCTCCCATACCAGTCCTGAAATTTGGGCATCTTTGATTTATTGTACTTCTGGTGCCCACTCCATGGTTTACTTGGTAAAGTTACACCTTGTCCAATCTGTTGCCAATCACAATAGATCTCCTTCCAATTGTAATGGAGTAGCAGTATTAAATACCAGCCCATTGGCTGGCAGTGAAGTCTAGTGGCTTGGAATTATATGTAATTTATGCAGAATTTATATAATTTAATGAGCTTTTACAAGTCTGTGCAGTGTTACATTATCAGCAATTCAGATGCAGGGTGTGACATAGCTCCAATTAAAATATTAGTATTATGGTGGGGAGGAGCCTACCTTAAACTAGTAAGTTGGAGGAAGGGATGGATGAGACATTCTTCAAGGAGGTAACAACAGTGTTGTTGTTAATCATAGAATCATAGAATCAATGAGTCAGAAGGGACCTAGACTGATCATCAAGTCTGCCCCCCTGCCGTGTGGGTGGGAGGGGTCGTAAGACCCCAGCCAGGTGCCTATCCAGTCTCCTCTTGAAGATCTCCA
>NW_017728886.1:25154660-25205642 GCF_001723895.1 Crocodylus porosus
TCTTTGGATGCATGACAAGGTATGGCTGGCCTTGCTGGCTGCGGTCTGGCATTGGCAGCTCATGTTCATCTTGGAGTCAATAATGACTCTGCCAGCTCCTTCAACACCCTTGGGTGGAGGGCATCTGGACCTGCAGATTTAAAAATGTCCAGCCCTTCCAGAAGATCCCTAACTACATTTGAGCTGACTGAAGTACTGACAGAGCTATCCTCGAAATTGTCCCTACCTCTGGTAGGTGGGATATCCCGGTCCCTGTTCAAGAAAACAGAGGCAAAGAAACTGTTAAAAATATCAGCTTTCTTGTCTGGTGTAGCCACAAGATTACCATTTGCATCTTGCAGAGGCCCTACATTGCCTGGTGCCCTCTTCTTGCTCCCAATGTACTTGAAAAAGGACTTTTTGTTGTCCTTAATCTTGGACGCTAGCCTGAGCTCCATCTCTGCCGTGGCCTTCCTAATAGCCCTCCTGCACTCATGGGCTGAGGAGGAGTACTCCTCCTTGGTGATAGCTCCTCCCTTCCTCTGGTTGTGAGTTATTAAAAGAAGATACAAAGAAGGCAGAGCTGCACAACAGCTGCTTTGTCTTAGCCTTTACACACAAAAAAGGAGCTGCAACCAGATGGTTACCAAAGTATACATCAGCACCGTACCTAGACTCCTGGCAGCCCTGGGTGAACTTTTAGCATCAGGCCCCCCTTCGCCAGAGATAATGATGATAATAATAATAATAATAATAATCGGATAATGGGAAAAAAACAACCATTTTGGGTCCCCTTTCTGTCCGAGCCCCAGGCAATTGCCTGGTTTGCCCGTGCCTGTGTCCAGCCCTGGCATATATATATATATCTATGTCCATACAATATAAACAAAGAAAGGGACAGGCTAAGGATCAGGGTAACTGCAGAGAGTATCAGAGAGCTTTTGATTAATTTAAATTAATTTAAGTCAGCGAGTTCTGAAAAAATCTGGAGGAGGAAATGCCAAAACAATAAATATCTCTTGGCAAGCTGGGTGTTGGCAAACAGCATTCATTTTACTATAGTCAAATGTAAAGTGACACATCTAGGAACAATGAATCTAGGCTATATTTATAGGAATAGGGATTCAAACTTGTGAAGTAGTGACTCTGAAAAAAGATTTGGGTATTTCAGTGATGAGCTAAACAAGAGTTCCTGGTAGGACTCTATTTTCAGAAAATCTTCTGTGATCCTTGGATGTGTCAACAGAGGAATATCTAATAGCAGTAGGGCGGTTATATTACCTCTGTATTTGGCACTTCTGTGATTGCTACAGGAATACCATGACTACTCACAATTCAACAAGGATGTTTCCATAGTTTAGCAGGTTCAGTGAAAAGCCATGAGAATGGAAAACATGTCTCATAGTGAGAGTGTCAGAGCTCAGTCTGTTCAGTTCAAAGGGAAGGAATGAACTGATAACAGTCCCTATGGGGAATACAAAATGGCTCTAGCAATGCTGTAACAAGATCCTATGCATAGAAGTGCAAGCTAACCAAATTCAAACTTGAAATGAGCTTCAGAATTTTAATGAGTAGAAGTAGGTGTAGTTTTTTGTTTAAACAGTTAGTTTATTTGCCACAACATGTCGATTTAAGTCAACCAAAAACTGTTAATTAATTTGCACCAAACTCAGCTAGTAGTTCTGGATTGAGCCTCTCTGAGAAGGGCAGGATATAAATCTAAATAATAATAACAACAACAAAAACAACAAAAAGAAGATTTTTAAATGTTTTGTAAAAGTATTTAGACATTTTTAAAACTAAATATTATGAGCTTTCATTTTTTCTTTTCAACACTGACTGAAAACCAACTATTAAATGTATTAATAATGATTTGGATGCTGGCATAAAGAGCTTCTTGAGCAAGTTTGAGGATGACACAAAACCGAGAAGGATTGTGAGCATGTTGGAGGATGCAAGTGCAATTCAGAAGGATCCCAACAGATTGGGAAATTGGGCGAGAGCTAACAGAATGAAGTTCAATACTGACAAATGCAAGGTGCTACACTTTGGGATAAATAATTAAAAACACAAATACAAAACAGGGGACACCTGGCTGAATAGAAAAAGACTTGGGAGTCTTGGTAGATCATAGACTCAATACGTGTCTGCAGTGTGATGCAGTTGCACAAAAGGCGAATGTGGTTTTGGGATACATCAACAGAAGCATTAGGAGCAAGACAGGAGGTGTTAGTGCCTCTCTACTCAGCACTGACTAGGCTTCTTCTGGAGTAGTGTGTGCAGTTCTAGGCTCCACATTTTGAAAGGAAGTGGAAAAGTTAGAGAGGATCCCGAGGTGGGCAACAAAGATGATCAAGGCCTTGGAAGATAAGTTGTATGAGGAAAGGCTGAAGGAGCTAGGCCTGTTAGCTTGCAGAAACGGCCCTTAAAAGGGGACATGGTAGCAGTCTTCAAGTACTTGAGGGTCTGCCATAAAGAAGCAGGAAAGCACCTTTTTTCTCTTGCTACAGATAGGAGGATGTGGACCAAGGGCTTGAAGTTACAGCAAAGTAAATTTAGACTGGATATTTGGAAAAACTTCTTCACTGAAAAACTAATGAGGCAGTGGAATAGACTGCTTACTGAAGTTGTAGACTCCCTGTCACTGAAGGTATTCAATGAAAGGTTGGACAGCCACTGGTTGGGGATGATCTAGGTGTAGCTATGCCTATCTTTTCTGTGCTTCTGAGCTTTGGTAGTTGCTGCCACCTCCACCCCCCTTTTCTGTTATATTGTCAAGGTGATTTTAAGCCTCCCCAGACACATTGGATGTTAGCTACAGCTAAGGCTGGGGACTTCAACTGGGGTGTGCCGATTCTCCTGCTGGGACCAAAGGCAGAAGTTCCTGACTAGAGTGTCTTGTCCCTCTGCTTAAGGCCAGACTAATTGCCATATCTGGGATCAGGAAGATATTTTATCCCATAATCAGATTGGTATGGACTATGGGTTTTTTTGCCTTCCTCTGTAGCGGGGGGCATGGGCTTCTACCCTGGACTTCTTGAGCATATATTGACAACATGTTATAGAAGTAGGACATTGGCTACTGTAATTCCCCTGCTTTAGCTGTGGCAGGTTAGGGTGTTAGGTCTCTGTCGTGTCAGGGTTGAACATAGTCTTATGTAGAGTTTAGATTACGGTTGCATGAGATGGTTTGGATAGGGATCATCCTGCCTCAGGCAAGGGGTTGGACCACATGATGTCTGAAGGTCCCTTCTAGCCCTACTTCTCTGTGACTAAGATAATATATTAGTTTCCATTAAAAGTTTTGGTTTCAACCAAAATTAAATCCAACCCATAGCCAGCATTGTTATAATGAGAGACTCAAGGCTTTTGATGGATTTGTTATCACTGGACATTTTCAATTCAAACTTATTTATTTTCTAAATGAGATATGCTGCAGTTCAAATAGGAATTACTTCTGGAAAGTCTTATGGCCTGTGTTATACAGTTCAGTGTAGATGGTCATGGACGTCACTTCTGGCTTTAAAATGTCTAATTACAATTTTGAATTCATCCTCAAGTTCTTATGAATTTCTTAGTGGCTTTTATTTCAATTATGTTGAAATCAGTACTATTTTCATAAATATTAAATCCCTATAATGCAAAAGAGTGTGTCATTTTCAATCTCCATTCCAACTTCTGATTTTATTTCCTCTGAAAAAATCAGTATTCTGTTCATATGCTGCAAATGCTACTAATGAATAAAGCTTGAACAGATGTTAAATAATGTTTTGTGAATCTAGGGTACTCCGTGAACAAGGTTATATTCCCTAATTACAATTTTTTCACACACACCTGGCATTCAGCGTCACTAATCACAACTATTTGATTTAATTTGCCATAAACATTCCTTATATAGCTAATGTAGCATGACATTATCTTGTGCAGCAAAACATAATACATAACATATACTGGGGAATCAGGATGAAATTACATCATTACTTTCCATATATTAACATCAGATGCAGATTTTCTTTGCCACATACGGTAATGTTTACATTTATAAAAATAATGCATAGATCTAAAATAAAAATTGTGCTAAATGTTAAAGTAAAAAAATCATTTATTGTGGAAACAGAGCCGTCAAAACCAGCTTCTTTAGAATATGTTTATACTTGTAAATCAGGACTACTTAGGACCCTTTTGTGGGACCACATCATCTATCTAAGGTTGTTCTTGGCAACTAGCTTCTCTTAACAACACTGTTTAAATGCTGAATGTGGTTTGAAGCTACACAATAAGCATAAGTCCTAATTTTATTTTTTCCCAGGAAACTCTTTCAAGCTTGAGGATTCCTGCACCACCAAAATCCTATGCTGTGATGAATAATATCCTTCCATTGAAGGATGATTGAATGGTTTGTACTGGAATACAGTACTACTCCTAAATAGGCCAAAAGGGGGCAGAGTGCAGAACTGTATAAAACTTCACATATCTACTAGCCCAGGAATCAAGAACCAAGTAATTTCAAGCTCCCATCTCTTTATGAAAACGTTGAAGCTATTGCTTCCCTGGTTTAAGCTGTATTTTAAAGCTGACACTGTTCAGTATTTCATGTACCAGGTGCTGGTTAATAACATAAGAGGATTGCATGTTTCTAAAACTAAACTCTTTAAGGCAACTATTTACAGAGCTGCTGAAGCACAGTAAGCAATCAAGCCCCGTGTACCAAGATCAGCTTCTTGGTGCACCCTCCAATGTCTTTCGTCCTGAATCTTCTGTTCCCTGTACTACATTCAGTATGTTGTTCACAAATGAGCAAAAAAGATGTCTTAACACACGATGGAGCGGTCCATGCCATATATGTAGCTGCAAAATGGAAGGGCTTCAAATGAAGAAGAAACTGGCCATAAGCAGAGCTCCTCAGTTTTAATTAAGACTCTTGTGCTGGTTCCCTCTCAACCTTTGAACTAGTTCCTTACCTTTTCTATTAGAAAATGAGTATAAGCCCCATATTTCATCTGCTTGTGAGAATTAAAGGCCCTGCTACTTGTTCAGATTGAAGCTAGATGGAAACCAGTGCCAGAACTGTTACACATTTTTAAGTACTAGCGGCACCTATATGTGTGCTGAGCGTCTGCTCCAATGCATGCTGTTTTGTACATGTTGCAGAAGACTCAACTAATCACACTCCAGCAGCCTCTACATCATGTGTATTCAGTGTCTCCACACTTCAAAATGGTGGTGGGGGCACTTTAACTAAAGCTTGTCAAATGGGCTTTAAAGTGCCCCTGCTGACATTTTGAACTGAGGGACACTGAATATACATGATGCTGCAGGTGCTTTAATTAGAGTGGCTTTTGGAGCCACTCTAATTAAAGTGCCCCCCAACACCCGTTATCCTGGAGCACGTGTAAAGATGCCCCAACTTTGTAGCTGGTTGGCTTTTTATAGTCTGATAATTTTTATGGTGTGATAATTACTTTGCACATGTGGCTGGTCTAAATTTGTTGTGCGATTAATTAACCAGTTAATTGTGCAATATATGTAACGTGTAGTATGGACCTAAGTGACTGATGTTTGGTAAGCGCTTTAGTATCCAGGCACTAAGATCTAATCAGTCTCTTTCACTTCCCTAAATCTCTCACATAGCTAATTATGAATGTCTGCAGTTCATTGCACTAAAATAATACTTACAGTGAGACGAAAAAAATATTTCACCAGAAAGTACTTTCACAGGAGCATCAAACACTGGGCTGTCCCTAAAGGTGCTCAGTTTTCTGCTCAGAAATGCTTTCCACTCTTGTGATGATCAATCCCTCCATAAGAAACACAGAAGTCTGTAATTTTTTAATGAAACCAGTCTGGGCTAACAACAAATCTCATCACCATGTGCCACAACAGGATTATGTGTAAAGAACATATATGTAGGACATCTCTTCCAGATGCAGCAGTGACCTGCCTCAGCCAAGGCATAGTTAGTCACTGTTCAATTAGTCATTTCACTGTGGTCTCTTTGGGTGTCTATACATGTGCTCTGGAGTGATTGAAGGTGTTATAATTAGAGCAGCTCACAAATGGCTGCTCTAATGAAAATGCTGCAGCATCATGTGTATTCAGTGTCCCACATTTCAAAATGGTCACAGGGATAGTTTCATAGTTGGTAGGGTCAGAAGGGATCTGAGCAGATCATCAAGTCCGACCCTCTGCCATGGCAGGAAAGAGTACTGGGGTCAAATGACCCTGGCTAGGTGATTATCCAGCCTCCTTTTGAAGACCCCCAGGGTAGAAGCAAACACCACTTCCCTTGGAAGTTGGTTCCAGCTCCTAGCCGCCCTGACAGTGAAGTAGCACCTCCTGATATCTAGCCTGAATCTCCCCTCTGCCAGCTTGTGACTGTTATTTCTTGTTACTCCTGGTAGTGCTCAGAGGAACAGGGACTCTCCCATTACCTGCTGGTCCCCCTTGGCCAGTTTGTAGATGGCCACCAAATCCCCTCTCAGTCTTCTCTTGTGGAGACTGAACAGGTTCAGGTCCCATTGCCTCTGCTCATAGGGCCTGCCCAGCTGCCCCCTGATCATGCAAGTGGCCCTCCTCTGGACCCTCTCGATGCTGTCCACACTCCTCTTGAAGTGCAGCACCCAGAACTGGACGCAGTACTCCAGCTGCGGCCTGACCAGTGCCGCACAGAGGGGGAGGATCACCTCCTTGGACCTGCTCGTGATGCATCTGTGGATGCATGACAAGGTGTGGTTGGCCCTACTGACTGTGCCTTTACGTTGGTGGCCCATGTTTATCTTGGAGCCTATAATGACTCCAAGATCCTTTTCTGCCTCTGCACTGACAAGAAGGGAGTTCCCCAGCCTGTAGGTATGCTGCTGGTTCTTCCTCCCCAGCTGCAGCACCTTGCACTTGTCAGTATTGAATCCCATCTTGTTCTCATCTGCCCCCACCTGTAATCTGTCTGGATCTAGTTGCAGCTGGTCCCTCTCCTCCAGTGTGCCCACTTCTCCCCATATTTTAGTGACATCCTCGAATTTGAACAAGGTGCTTTTCACCCCCTCGTCCAAGTTGCTGATGAAGATATTGAACAGTGCGGGCCTGAGAACCAAGCCCTGGGGGACCCCACTGCCCACATCCCTCCAGGTCAAAAAAGACCAGTCTACCACCACTCTCTGGGTGTGGCCCTCCACCCAATTTGCGACCCATCTGACTGTGTAGGCATCAATGCCACAGTCACCTAATTTCTTAATGAGAATGGGGTGAGAGACAGTATCAAAGGCCTTCCTAAAGTCCAGACAGACTACGTCCACTGTGATACCTGCATTCAAAGATTTTGTGACCTGGTCATAGAAGGCAACCAGGTTGGTCTAACAGGACCTGCCTCGAATGAACACATGTTGGTTGCCCCTAAGTATGATTTCCCCTTCTGGTCCCTCGCAGATGTGCTCCTGGATCATTTTCTCAAAGGGCTTCACCAGGACCAAGGTAAGACTAATGGGCCTGTAGTTTCCTGGGTCCTCCTTCCTCCCTTTTTGAAAATGGGGATCACATTGGCCCTTTTCCTGTCCTCTGGCACCATGCCAGAGCACCATACTTTAAGTGAAGCTCATATGACAAGTTTTAGTTAAATTGCCCCCCCACACTATTTTGAAATGTATGACACTGAATACATGTGATGCTGCAGCATTCTAATTAGAACTTTCCAGCAGATGTGATTAATTAGAACTCATTGGAGCACATGTATAGCATCCTTCTGTTTAAAGTCAGATCCTTCATCAAAAAAGTGGTGGGGGCACCCACAGGATGTTTTACAACAGAAAACTGAAAAGTGGAAAATTGAAATGGTTGTTAATTTGGTAGCTATTTCTAAAAGTCAAATTAAAAAAAAAAGTACTAGCTCTTTAGCTAGTGTAAACAATTGCAACAAGGACTCGCCTCTCATTAGGGACAGCAACAGATTTGGATACCTGCAAAACTTAGCTAGAGAACCTGGAGAAGAAAGCAGTGC
Source organism: Crocodylus porosus (assembly GCF_001723895.1). NCBI lineage: Eukaryota > Metazoa > Chordata > Crocodylia > Crocodylidae > Crocodylus > Crocodylus porosus. Next base: position 25,162,630 of record NW_017728886.1, read on the forward strand.
CCTCTGGAGGCTCAGAAGTTTATAAAGTTCACAAGCAAATCTTGCAGTTGTGACTTTTCAGGTTTGTATGTTTTCCCCTCTGGCTCTTGATTCTTTGCTTTCTGAACTAACAGCAGCAGCTATTTAGCATTTTTTCTCAACTCCTTTTTTATTTTAGATCTTTATTTATTCATTCTATTAGGGAGAGACCAGGTCTCCTTTAACCACACAGATGACAAAATAGGAGCGATGTCAGTGGATAAGTGAATTACAATTTCTACACAGCAGGTGCATCTACACATGCCCCTATGGTACTGTTGTTACTGCACCATCATTTAGTACTTCCTTTTGAAAGCATTAAGTGATGACGCAGTAACAGCCCACACTGCACTATGCCAGTGGTGCACAGTTATTTATAGCCACTGTGTTAAATCACTATACCAAAGGAGCATGTTGCTACAACGACACAGCAGCAGCATTATGGTTTTTGCCTGTGCATGCTCTGTTGCTGTAGCACATTGCTATGGTGATGTAGTGTCATATGTAGATGTGCCCAGTGGGTGCATCTACACATGCACGTTACTGAGGAGTAGACCAATTAGAGCCACAGTAAAGCATCACAGTCTACACGCTTGCTAGTACTGGGGTACAGTAAACTAATTGACTCTGCAGTAGGATAGTATGGTCGGGAACAGTACTATCTTACAGAAAACTACTTTACTGTACTGAAATGCATGTGTAGATCGTGATATAGGGCGTAAATTGTGTCTGGTCAGCCACCCTGCTGGGGTGCCTGCTCCACCCCAGCTTAAATTGCTGCTGTCCCCAGTGTGTGTGTAGATGCTACACCCAGGAGCAGTTGTCTCACCTTAATTGCACATGTAGTTGCATCTACTATGTAGTGTTTTGAATGGGAATAAATTTTAAAAAAACTCTCACCCAGAGGTGCTCAGCCAATGAAGCAATGTGCACAATTGTGAGTAGCAGGAAAGGGAACCTGGGATGCCAGACAGCTGGAGGAGATCTCTGGTTTTGAGGAGCAGCTTCCAGTAGAGAACTGATGAGGCATAGGTCAGGCAACTTATCTGATATTCAAATTTAGGCTGATGGGCACAGGAGGGGAATCCAAAGGGAAGAGAGCTGTTAAGTGTGTGTAAATTGTGTGTTAATATTGGAATAAATAGAATATCCATGGGCATGGGCAGATCTAAGATTTTGAAAAAGAGGGTGCAGATGGTGTGATGCATCATCATCACATATAATGAAATACATTTTTTCTCTAGTTAAACAGATACTAGATGATTTAGTAATATGCTAGGGGCTCAGTGCTGCATTATTCAATTTAAGGTCAAAGCAAAAACAAATAGAACTTTATTGGAAAGTGTACTAATTTTCTAGCTTATATATTAAGTTTATAAAACACAACAAACTAGGCAAAAGTAGTCCAAATATACAGATTTACATCTCTTACTCAGGTTCCTTTTAAAAACAGCTTTCTGGAGCATCTTGACATTGCATCCAACATTCCACTGGGTGTATTTACATGTGCTGTTACTATTCAGCAATGATCTCCAGCACAATATGCACCAGAGTTTATTGCTCCCAAGTGCACTGTTTGAACATGTGCCCAGGAACATACAGGGCTTGCTGGAGGCAGCCCCTGCACTGAAGCACCCTTGTGCCCCAGCCAACTGCATCAGCATCCACATGTGAGTTGCTATGGAGTAAATAACTCCTATAGCAGGTTAGTACTTGTATTTAATTAATAAATATGTAATTTACTTGTAAATACAAGTACTATCCTGCTGTGGAGTTAGTTTCCTGAGACCTAAAAGAGCCACACATGTAGAAGTGAGACATTTATGGTGGAGCTAATTAGTTCACTCTGCAGTAAACATCTCACGTAGATGTGCCCACTGTTAAGTCATTTCCACACCTGAGTTAGTGTACACTTGAGTTCATATTGCGATACCTGAGTTAAGGTTTTAGCTAGAACAGTCTGCAGGGCTGTGAAATAGAAGAGGGCTATCACCAGGAATGGCTAACAGACAACAACATTGCAGAAGAAAGGATAGCTTGATTAATGGAACACCAAGACCATTAAAAACTAGAGCAGGTTCTTAACATCTGTGAGTAAAGAGAAATTAGCAAGAATTAGGTATATTACAATAAGCCATGAAGTCAAGTGACTCTCTCAGCATTGTCTGAATAGAAATGTTGCTGCTTCTCTGGGGCAGTCGATTTTAAAATTTGGTTGGAGTAGGAATCAAAGCGGGGGTGGGGGGTGCAACTGCACCATTACACTCCCCCTGGATCTGCTCCCAGTCATAGGCAAAGCAACTTGATCATTTACCTTCTATAGCAAATGGCCCAGCGGCTCCCCACATTATCTGCTACTTTTTAAGAATTCCAGTGCTACACTTAAGACTTGAATGTTCGGAAGGAGGAGGGAGTAAGAAGACCACGAACAGCTTGAGAGTAAGCATCCTGAGATTCTTGGCTCCCTGGAGACACATGTCCCTGGCTCAGGACCTTGTGTCAGGGATGGTAACATGCAGAATCACCCAAGCAGACTGGCCAGCTGGGACACATCAGGTTAGCCATACCTGTATGCATTAATTGGGAGAAGCCCCTAATTAGACCCAGCTCAGGAAATGGCCAGTAGTATAGGCTGTTGGTTCCCTTGCTCCAAAATATTTGTCCTGTGACTCCTGTTCCAGCCTTCAGTTCTTAGCACTTGTTCTGGCCACCCATGCCCTGATAGAAACACATGGCACCTGCTATTTTTCAGCATGCCAGAACATTGGCATAAATTACCAACAGTATGTTGGGCATCCAGTTCTGTTTTACATTAGCATACAGTTTCCTTCACAGCGATCTTGTATGGAAATGTTTCCTTCTCTAGGTCAGAATGTTGTCTTTCTGTAACAAAACCTTGGGCATCAGGGTGTGATCATGCTATCAAGGCATCTGTTGGTAGTCTACTCTGGATGTGTCTGTTGGATATCTTTGGATTCACAGGATTACTGGATATCCTCTGTATCTTTGGACATATCCAGACAAGCACAGACATTTGTTTCCCCAGGGACAAGTAGCAGTGGCACATCTGGCATGTAGCAGGTTAGCCCAGGTGGGGTAGGGAAGGCTGGGGCTAGCACATGTGCTGGCCCCCGAAGCCATATCTCAGGTCCTGGGGCATCTGAGAGGTGCAGCAGTGGCAAGAAGCCTGGCCAACAACTGGAGCATAGCTCTGGCCGGCCAGGCTCCAGTTTTGGGCAGCGAACACTGCTGCGATGTGCTGCTGCACCCTGCTTTTATTTGGCATGGGGTTTTTTTATCTTGGGATCTCCCGGAGTCAAAAAACTCCCCCATGTTGCAAAGTAGCAGCACAGGGAATATAGGTATGGGCAGTGTGCAGTGCCACATTTAGGTCTGTGGAGCCAACCCCACATATCCATGCTCACCTGGACATGCTTGTTAAGTGTGAGGGAGCAGAGTTTTGTTATCTCTTGGGACATGGATAGTTTGGCCTTCCTAGAAAAGCTAGCAATGTCTCTACAAATTTGTCAAAATCCACAACCTCTCAGAGTCTTTTTCTTCATTTATTTTGAAATTTAGGGAAGAGCATAGGGGAAAGTGCCTCTGAGGGCACTTTCTTTCATTTACTTGAGTGGGAATCTGGCTCTGAGTCAAAAAGCATCCTGAATCAAACCCAACACCTTTCAGTGAAAGCACTTCAAGAATGGACCGATTGCTGGAACAAGTGGCTGTGAGTGCTTAGCACAAACTTACTACTCTTTTGTACAGAAACATACTGGGTGCATCCACACGAGATGCCCACTGTGCACTTGTTACAGTTGTTGCATAAGTAAGTAGTAAATGACTGTCCAGTAACCGAGTTACTGCACAGTAGCATCCTGACACAGTTGCCTGGTGATAATTACTGCACAGTAGCTCATTACTGTTATGCAGTAGTGTTGCATCACGGTTCATGCCTGGTGACACTACTGTGCAATAGTAACAAGCTACTGTGCAGTAGTAATGAGCTACTGTGCAGTAATCATGTTGTCTAGATGCACCCATTTGCCAGCATCAAACCAGCAGCAGTGTAATCAGGGGTGATCCCACGTAAGAAAAAAGCAGGATCTAAAACATGCAGAATGAGGATCGACAACATGGGCAATTCTTTTCTTGATCAATCAATTTGAAATGCACCTTAATGGAGATGAGTTATCATGTGCCAACACTCATTATCAATTCATGCATTTAGGTATTTCCTATCTTCAAAATCAATGCTCATTTTCACAGTACTTTTATATATAGTTGAAAATATACTGTTCTGATCAACTTCCCTACAACATCAATTAACTTTAGAGGCTTGGAAAGTTCACCCTGGTGTTGGGCACAAAACCAGTGATTTTCAACCAGGGTGTCACGTGTCACTGTACTGTGGGATGCTACAAGATGTTATCAAGGGTGCCACAAGGTACCATACAGTATTAGCACCATTAGGTGTGCAAGTATCTACATATGATTCACAAGATAAACTCAGAGATTCTAAATGGGAATCCACAGCATTAAAAACATTCTGACCTGCTGTGGTCTTTCTGAGTTCTTTGCAACATGAGAATCACTGTATTATTTTCCCATAGTCAAAATAAAAGTGAAAACTAAGAGCTAGCATTTTCTGAGATGCCTTCAGTTGAAAAAGGTTGATAACCACTGCAATAAATAAACCTTTCACTCTGCACTTATTTGCTGGAGCTCCAAAATGAAAGTGCTATAGCTGTGCCCACTTCCCATCTCTGTACATAACTTCCACTTTGTTCCTTTGGATTCCCCAGCCTGTCCCCTGTGTTGCTCTCATGGCATGAGATAAATAGCTCAAACCAATGTAAACGCTGTCTCTTTCTCTTTCTGTCCTATTTTGTCCTTTTTTTATAACAATATTTCTTTTGATATGCTGAAATATATTACTTTTTAATGGGAAACAATGATAAAGCTATTTATATGGAGAGTATAGGCAATAGATATCTTCTTTTCTGCTGTGCTAATGGTAAACTTTGTTCCCAAAAGTGTGAGTGTTTGTAACCACAAAACTGTCTGTGTTATCTTCTACTAATCAGTAGGTGAGTTGTTTTAAAGGTGTCTCCTCTAGGACCTGACCCAAAGTCTTCTGATGCCACCAGCAACTTTCCAATTGATTTCAGCAGACTTTGAAGCAGGCTTGCAGACTACTGTGGGATGTATTCTCAGTGTGTAATCTTTATAGAAGAAACTACCATCAGATGGCACTACAACACATGCCGGTTCTCAGACATACAGTGAAGAGCAAGAATTAGCTGGTCTGTCAGATTTAAAAATGAGACCAAACTAAAAGAGAATAAGAGAGCCCCAAAGCCAAGAAGCTGAGATCAGAGTACTAGTTAACATTTTTTAGTAATCGTATGCTTGTATTTCATGTAGTTTCATCTCAGGATCACAATTCGCTTGCTTTTTACCTATAAGAGTTTTAGTCCTATCATAAGAAAAATCTCTTAAATGTTAAAATGTTCTTGTGACTCAAAAAAACCCAGGAGCTGCATCTTTGCTTCGTAATAGCTAAAGGAAAAAACCTACTAATTCAAAATTACTCTATTACCACTTGTAATAATAATACAACTTGCAATAGCTGAGACTAGTTCTGATGTCTCAACTATGATCCCCACCATATTCTCCATAAACTTATTTACCAATGTACCAGATAGTCTATATGCCATGGACCAAATGGACAGTTCCTCTGGCAACAAGCCAGCTCAGTCTAGGCAAGCAAAGATAAAGCAACATGCACTACTTCTTGTTCTTTTAGTATAATTTATAGTTATACTGGCAGAACAATACAGCAAAAACTAGAGGCCAGATCAGCCCTCAGCTGTGTATAGAGATAGTTGGCACTAAAGTTACCTAAATCCCTCAAGTGTATTGGAGGCCCCAGTTAATCATGTCTTAAGTAGGACATAATCGAGTAATTAATGGTAGGATAAAATAGGGAATAAGCCACAAAAATATTGCACAAAATAAGTGCAATCATTTTGTGCCTTGTTCCTGTTGCATCTTGAATTGAATGTGTAGCCTCAGGAGATCACCAGAGTCCTTCCAGACTTTGATGCATTCCTGTGGCTGTAAGCACTAGTTGGCTGATTGATGCTCCCAGCTGCAGAACCACCTGCCTTGCTACTTGCACTGGCAATAGGGTATAGTTTTGGATCTGATCCCCAATCCCACAACTGCAGCTCTTGCCAGGCATGGAAGGAGGTGCAATTGTTGAGCTCAGGATTCAAATCTGATTGTGCTTTAAGTGAACATGTGTCAGGGGCCTGATACACAGAAGATAGAATCTCCATTATGATGCACTGTCTTTCCTCAGTAGTACCAAGTCTTGCTACACCATTATTTAGCTTATTGTTTTATTCACAGAGCTCCATTGCTTTTATTTCTAACATTATCAATTTTGTATGACACTTACAGAAAAGCAGCTTTATAGTTATGCAGAAATGGCAAAACTGTCAGCACAACCCACCAACACTTGGTAAATGCCCTCAGCAGTGTAGACTAGACCAGCTGTCTTACTTCAAACTCTTTTAGGTTCTGTTATGTGGCTATTTTAACCAGGCATGAATGTTATGGTAGTCAGCATTTTCCATTCCTTTTCATTTTGCATTCACTCTCCCAACTTGGAGAAGCATAAACCATATACAGACTGCAACCGGTTTTAGGGAACAAATGTGGAGAAGGCAGAATTCCTGCCATCTTGTGGTAGTAACGTTTACTGCAGCTGGGCAATGAATTTAACTGGTCTGCTTTTCTGTCTCATTCTGGATTACATTTAGGCACAGAAAGCAACTATTATGAAACTTTGAGTCCCTAGTTAGCAAAACCCTGTTATTTGTACCATTTCAGTACAGCATATGATCAGAATTTGTTTTAAGAGTCAAAATAAATGTTATGGTGGAGTGCCAAAGAAAGACCTCAATGGAAACAGTAATATGATGTAGTCCATAGTTGAAGGTTTATCTATGATATTGTTTTTGTCCATGTGATTACCTTCCTGGCATGGTGCCATGATGAACAAAATAATATACTGCTTCTTGATGAAAGGCAAACTTAGTCTTCTACAGATGTATTGGGCAAGAGCTATAGAAAATTGGATCTTTTGGAAAGGACACTGAGAGAGAATGAGCTTGCTAGCTGTGAAGAATTGTCCTAACAGTTACCTAAAAGTGAGGGCTAAGGAGACAACTAATAAAGCAAGCTGGATTTAGAAGAACAGAAGTAGCTGGTACAGTGTAAAACCAGAGAGACAAGCTCTATCCACATACGTACAAATAACCCATTTGAGTACAATGGGAATCACAGGATGTGTTTTTGAAAGCAGAATATAATCCAAAGTATGTTACATACCTTCTACTAGCATTCTTAAGTATCTTTTAGTTTCTGTTTTGAGGCCACTAACTAAATAAAAGGATCTGTCACCTTTCTGGCAGCAGTCCATAAATCTCTATCTGTAGTTATTCTCTGAGTCATAAAAAATGTGTCTGTTATTTTGGTGCAACTAACACCAGAGAAGGCTAGGAACAGGATACCTGATCTATATTTAATATAGAATTGTCTCTAGTAATTAAGCCAAATTAGGTCCAGATTTCCAAATTCCAGGCTCCAGTTTATATCCACACTTATCTGTAGGAGGAAATTAGGACATTTATATGTCTAAGCACCTGATTTGCATGCACAATCACATTTGTAAATTTCTAAATGACTTCAAAAGGACACAGGCATAGATAGAGATGACTGATTAGGCCTGGCTGAAAATGTCACCCTTCATTTTCATTATTTAAACATATCTAGGACTATAATAGGTGGGCCTGGTAGTACAGCTTAATACTGTATTAAGGTTGCCTGACACTTCCTGTTACAAGATCTGTGTTGAGCTCCTTATAAATGCCTAACTTTAACCATTTGGGCTGAAATTTCTCTTGAGGGTTGTCTGCCTTAAGCAGGGTACAGTCTTTTGCTGCATAATCATGTACTATTTTTTACACAGGACTCTGGCCTCATTCACTGTATGGCATGGACCTGTTCTGGGAATAAATCATTATTGTGTAGTCGAGGAGGCTGTTGTCTGTGAGATCCCTGACTCATTTGTTGCAGAAGTCAGAAGATGTACAATATGAAGTAGAGGGCATTATGAAGAGAGGGGATGGTCTTTTGGGAAGACAGCTGAATGCGACTCCAAAGAATTGGCTTCTTTCCCTTTTTCTGAGTCAAGTCACTTAGGCCACTCTTTCATAGGTGGTCACTGAGTGTTCCTTTTTTCTGAGGCCTAACTTGAGACTCTGGGGACTGATTTGCAGAAAAAATCCTGGCAACCCACGGCCATACCTTAAATCAATAGGAGCAGTGCTTTGATTACATATGCAAAGTGCATACACTGCTAAGACCTCTGGAAGATCTAGTCATATCTATCCTAAATTGAGAACCAAACTTAGTGGACAATTTAGACAATTTTTCTGTTTCTCAGCTCCCTGCACAATGGAGATACCGCACCCTCTCAGCCCACAAAGGTTGGGTGAGGATAAATATGATTTAGAGTTTGTGAAACCATGCTGGGAACGGTATAAAATCCAATGAAGGAATTAATTTATTCAGAGCTGGGTTTCAATTTGTTGTTCATTAATAAGGCCTAGGGACATGTATTGAACAACACAGTAAGAGACTATTGAATAGATGCTCATTATTTAAGCACTGTCCACCCTGTGAACCTGGGACTGTATGGAAAACCAGTATGCGACTATGCAATTAAGTTCTGCATCATCACATGTACACATAATGCATCATGTTGAGATTAAAAGGGAAACATAATTCTAGTCTTTCCTACCTTTTGACTGCTTGATTTTTGCTACCTCAGTCACGTTTTTTACTGGAGGGGATTTAGGTTCTATCTCCTGAGTCAAACTTTGGTCACAGCCACTATAGCCTCATTTGTGGACCATCATGAGTTTTCAATGACCTCTAGGAAAAGTTTCCTTTCATAGTAACGTGGTGCATCTACATGTGCATATTAAGTGCACTATAGTGCCAAAGTTAGTGCCTGGCTAGGGGTGGGAAAGGGCATGATTAAAGTGTCCTGCGCTCTGGGTAATCTGGATAAACTTAAAGAAGCCAGTTTGGGGAGTGACTGCCTCAAGGCAGAGCAGCAAGGTCAGAGAGGAAAGGTGAACACCACTGAAATGGGACATTATATATGCAGAGGGAGGGGAGCACGAGACAAACAGGAGGTGTAGTATGGCAAAGTCAGGAAAATCCAACCAGAACATGCATACCCGCTGTATGTGAGAAAGAGGCTAAAGAACAGCCAAGGAAACAGCAGAGCCAAGCCTCTATCACCCATCCCCCAGCACATATATAACCAGCACTAATGTCAGTGGCATCCAGATGAGAATACATTTGCAGCCATTTGCTAAGTGCCTTTTGCTTCTGTGTGCTGAGTTGCAGCTGTTGTCTACAAAGGACAAACTAGAGGGAACTCCCTGTGTCCCCAGAGGTGGCAATGACCCAAGAACTAAGGCTCCAGTCAAACAAGACAGCATAAGTGTTCTTGACAAAGCAGCTTCAAAGACTCTCAGGGTTGGCATAGAAGGCCCTGAATAGTACAGTCAGCTGGACCTGCCAGCAGATTTCCCGGAAGGGATCCTCTTTAGGCTTTGTTTTATAGGCTCAGGTTCAGAGAGACAAGTCCAAGGAATATAACCTCCTCTTGCTCTTTATGCTTCCGCTGCTATGACTGCTCACATCTACAGATTAATGGGCTGAGAGACTCATCCCACCAGGAGCCTTTACATTGTGCAATGGAGGCAGGGAGGTGTAAAGGGATCCTAAAGGATCCAAATCTGGCTGAGGAAGATTCCTCCCATATAAACATTGTGGACAGCTGTACAGCTGTCTTCTAAGGAGCCTCTCAGAAGTACAGGGGATGTTAGAGAGGTTTTGGGAGGAGATGTGGGGCCACAGTGCTAGAGATGCCAGGGCGTGCTACACCACATGGAACAGCCCTGCCGATCTGCCTGTACCGGTGCTTGGGGGTGGGGGGAGGGGCATTTTAATCACACCAGTTCCTGGACAGCCCCTCTACTTAGTTAAAACAGTTCACTGTCACATATATTAAGCCCCCACATTTAAAAATGGCCACAGGATGCTTCATCTAAACTTCATTCAATGGGGTTAAAGAGTCTGCTCCAATGTGTTCTGATTAGAACGTGAACAAGCGTGTAGGCAGCCATAACCTCTGCAGGCCTCCGGGCTTGTTCAGGTCTTGGAGCAGCCCTGGATCAGGATAGGCAAAGGTGACTGATTGTTCATTACTCCCTCCCACCCTCCACCCCTCATGATCTGTGGTTTCTATGCAGGGCCACTAAGAACTGTATCTCAGTGTCTTACCTGTGTAATTTAAGGCCATATCTGGTGGAGGTAAAATTAGATGATCATAATGGTCCTTCCATCCCTAAAAGCTAGGTCAGAAAATGTGATGAATCAGGAGTGCTGCACACAGACACAGGGGTCATACCTTAAAGAGTTTACTTATATATATAGCTTATAGGAGGCTTTCTGAGATTCCTTGATTTAAATAAATCTTTATAAAAATATATTTTATAATAAATCAGCAAGAGGGATTCATGGTACAAACTCACTCACATGATTAAGACTTTGAAGCACTATGGTAACACAAATGAATAGTGACAACTATCTGGTACATGCATTTCAATCTTACTGCTTTTCATTATTCTAAAGTGTAACGTATCCAAGTCTTATCAACTACTCATATCACTTCCTAATTTTTGCAGTCCAAAAACTCAAAGTAGATTTAAAGTTGACTGGCAATACTTTATATCCTTCCCAGCTGCTGAGTACACCTGTACTGGTACTCCTCACTTAATGTTGTTCCAGTTAATGTTGTTTTGTTATTATGTCATTGATCTATTAGAGACCATATTAATTTAAAGTCGCACAATGTTTGGTTATAATGTTGTTTGGCTGCCGCCTGCTAGTAAGTAACTACCGTAACGTAATTGGATTCACTTAACATCATTTCACTTAAAGTTGCATTTTCAAGAATGTAACTACAGCATTAAGCGAGGAGTCGTTGTATTTAAATATCTGCAAACCAGAGAGATAAATGGTACATTTCAGAGCACATTGCAAAATCATCTCTTAAGAATGAGATTAGCTCAACTGTTTAACTGTCATGGTGCAGCTGTTTTAGAGAGCTGTGCGAAATGGCTATGTTTTGATTTGATTTTGGATTCAGCCATTTCAGAGGACAGTGATTTGTTTCAGTGTTTCGGATCACTGTCCCGTTTTGTTTCAGCTGAATCTCCTCAGAATCTGTTTTGAATGGGCTGCAAGGGCAGCTTTGCACAGCTCTACTCAGCTGGGGAGGGCTTGGGGCCCCAGTGGAGAGCAGGACAGGGCTGTGGGTGGCTCATCTGGGGGAAGGGGATGGCCACTGCCCTCCATGCAGGTGAGGAGACCCCCGCACAGATCTCTGATCCCTGTCATGCCAGGTCACGGGGCAAGGAAATGGAGCAGAGTGGCGAGCAAGCCTGCTGGTCTCTGCCACGCGACTTGGCTCCGCAGGGAATAGAGATCTATACCGGGGTCTCCTCCCTGCTGCTGCCCACCCCGTGCAGCCCCAGATCTCTGCTCCCTGTAGAGCCAGGTTGTGCAGCAGGGACCAGCACTGCCCTGCCGCATGACCTGGCTCTGCAGGGAGCAGAGATCTGTGCTGTGGTCTCCTTGCCACTGCTGCCCGCCCCACACAGCCCCAGGTTGTCAGGGCAGCATGGGGCAGGCAGCAGTGGCAAGGAGGCCCCTGGTGTGGATCTCTGCTCCCTGTGGGGCCGAGTTGTGCAGCAGGGCAGCAGCGTACAGCTGTTTCCCTGCAAGTCCAACTCCAAAACTCTGAAATTTTTTGAAACATTTTGGATGCCTCGTTTCATTTTGGAGATGTTTCTGAGCCTTCCGTTTTGATTTGGATTCAGTGTTTTGGGCGCTGAAACACCTCCGAAATGTAATGGCTGCTGAAATTTTGCACAGCCTTACTGTCCTATTATAATTCTAAATGCTATTATATTTGTTGCTGTTATACTGGTACTTTTAATTCAGCTCTTTTTCTTTCTTTGTTATACCTGGCCTACGAATCACAACTGAATAATTCTTATCAGTACAAACATGAAAACCAGAAGTTCAAAACAAGTTAATTTGCCCATTCATTCAATAATCCAGGTACAGTAGGCTAATACATTTATACTGTAGAAGTAAATGTCATTTCAAGTTATATTAATTAGCAGCACTGAGATTTTATGAAGAATCTTTGGCATAAATTCAGCATTCTATTCAGCTGAGTCAGTGGCTTTCAACAAACTAGTTTTAAAACCAATTAATTTGATTGCAAAAGTGGGAGGTGACTGAAAATAGTATTTGGATAATTTAATATAGATTTATTGCCAGCATAGGAAGCTTATATTCAGTAATTTAAGCCTAAGCCTATGGGGCCTTATCCTGTTGCTATATTGCTGTTGTACCACTGGAAGAACTTCATCTGATTTCTACTGCTTTACTACTCCATCCAGGAAGAGCACAGCCCAACTGCAGACACTTCCTCAGCTTGACGAAGGGTATCTGTACCCAAAAGTTTGCAAAGAAGAATTTTTCCAACTATCTGAGTTAGTCTAATAAAAGATACCAGATTTACCAAAACAACCTTGTCTGCCAGGTAGTCTAGTACAAATGTATGTTTTGTTTGTTAAAAATAAAACACCTTTAAAATCATATTTAATGTTTTCATTAAACAATAAATATAATGTATTTTGGATGTAGAATCCCTCTGCAGCACACATTTGATAGACAGATGTGCACTAGGTACAGAGGAAATAGGCGTCTGACTGTGGAGTCCAGCCTTTGCTAACAAGCTGAGTAGGTCAATGATGAAGCACAGTGGGTCATTAACAGAGAGTTAGAAGGTGTCTTTTTTCTCAATGAAAACTTGCAATTCATATGACTTATGTAGTAAATATAGACTCTAATGTCTCAGGACACATAATGGGTAACTAGCTTTGTACAGTTCTGATATGGTATGAAAGTGGGCTTGGACTGTGCCTGTTCTTTCTCTTACTAGCATCATAGATTAGAAAAAAACAACCCTGCCATGCTGGAATACCAGCTTCTCAGGGCTTTAATATACAGTATGGTCAAATCCAAATATAACAAAAACATGAGATAGATCTCAAAAATCATGAGTGGCTTAAAAATCGTGCTTTCTAAAAATACTAAATGGGAGCTGTTTTCATTTTTGTCTCACTTTTTGCACCTCCAGGGAGCATGCAGGTGACATTAGCCAATTTTTTCCTGCAACTCTGAACACTAGACATTTATTTTTTTTAAATGCAAGATGAGAGTCTAATTGAATGCTCTGTCTCCAGGAGATAGAGAATAGGGTCCTAATGTCATAGGACCCATCATAAACTAGGTCAGGTGATTGCTTGGTGCTGCCTCATGCATATGCAGCAGTTCTGTGCAGTTTTTTAAGGTTGTTCTGTGTAGGTTCAGACTTGGACCAGAAATATTAGAGCCATTCCACCCAGAACTGAACCTAGGCTCATTAGCAATGCTTCTCAGCTTAGCTAATTAGCCCACTGGGAATACCACCCTACAGTAGTTTTACAGCACTGGTTGTGCTTCTGACTAACTACATCCTATTTCAGAGATCAGAGCAGGCTATGAAATCAAAAAGGCTGATAATTCTTGTAATAGAATAGGGGCATCAAATGTACGCCACATGGAGCCATTTCATCTGACCCATGGAGCTCCCAAAGCTGTCAGGAATTTGGGTATGAGGCGAGTGGGGGTGGAGCCTGTCATGGAATCTGGGGCATGGAGCCCCACTGGGGACATGTGTCACCATCGGGGGAGCAATGGCCCCTACGCAGTTGATTGCCACACTATCGCTGCTACTGCTTGCCTTGCCACCACCACTGCTGCCAGGAAAGCTCCTTGCAGGTTAAATCTGGCCCACAAGAAGCCCCATGGTCTGGATCTAGCCTATAAGGAATTCCACAGTCCAGATCTATCCAGTTGTTCCCAAATTTGTATTTGTGCATTTAAGTATTTCATCCCAAGTACAGACTTTGCACTTGTTTTTTACTGAATTTCATCTGGTTGATGGTGGACCACTTTTCCAGTCTATCCAGGTCATTCTGGATCCTAGCTCTACCCTCCAGAATGTCTGCAACACCACCCAAGTTAGTGCCACCTGCAGATTTGCTAAGTGTGCATTCAATCCCATTGTCCAAATCAGTAATGAAGATATTAAACAACACCAGACCCAAGACAGACCCCTGGGAATCTCACTTGATACCTTGTCTCAAAAGAACATTGAACCATTGATGACTACCCGCTGAACAAAATGATCCAACCAGTTCTGTATCCCATCTTACAGTACTTTTATCTAGTCTGTATTCCCTTAACTTGTTAATAAGAATGTTATGGGAGACAGTGTTAACGGATTTGCTGATGTCAAGGTATATCACATCCACTGTTCTTTCCCCATCCACACAGCCTATCAACTTACAGGAGATCAAATTGGCCAGATATGACTTGCTTCAGTGACTCCATACTGACGGTTTCTGATCATCTTGTTCTCCTCGAGGTGCTTTCAATACATTGCTTGAAGACTTGCTCCATGATCTTTCCAGGTATTGATGTCAGAGTGACAGGACTGAGGATCAACATACTAGGTTAAATAATTCATGGATTCATAGACATTATGGCTGGAAGGGACCTCAGATCATCATCGAGTCCAGCCCCCTGCCCAAAGGGCAGGAGGTCAGCAGGGGTCATAGGATCCCAGCAGGATAGACATCCAAATGTCTCTTGAAGGCGTTCAAAGAAGGTGCTTGAACCACCTCCAGCAGCAGTCTATCCCAAATCTTAGGGGCTCGGACAGTTTGGAATAGACTGCCGCCAGAGGTGGTTTCAAGCACCTACTTTGAACGCCTTCAAGAGACATTTGGATGTCTATCTTGCTGGGATCCTATGACCCCTGCTGGTCATAATGACCCCTGATAATAATCTGATCAAAACATTCATTACTATGTACAGTAAAATTTCCACAGGCATAGCTCCAATAAAACCTAACAACACTCACCCCACATCCCAAAACTAGGCTATACTGTGGCTTGGTAGGCTTGTGCAAATTGGCCAGTATCTCAAAGCTGTTCCTGATGGACAGTGATCATTATTGTGAAACCTGCACCATACCTGCAACTTCTGAGAGCAGACTCAGGAGAAAGGTGCAGGAATGAATGACCCAGCAACTTGACTATGCTCAGCTCAAAACCAAAGTGCATTATGGGTGCTCTGTGATATGGATTATTATTATATTTTTTACTGACATCAACAAGGTATTTTGTGCAATTTTAGTTTTTGAAAAGCTCATGCCTTAATGGGAATCTGAATTCCTCCAGGTCCCAAGCTAATGGGAGCCAAGTGGCTGGCGGACATTACTACATGTGCATTATTGCTCCCGGGGATGCATTTACATGTATGCCCAGGATCACAGCACGTTGAACCAGGTTGGAGTAGCCCCATCAGGCAGGGAACCAAGGGGTCAGCCAGGCAACCTGGGGCTGCTCTGCCCCCAGGCTCACTGTGCTGAGGGGCTGGCTGGGGTATGAGGGTGCTTCAGTGTGGGGCTAGCTGGCAGTGCCCTACCCACCACTTTTCAGGATGCTGGAGTCTGCTGGAGCATGGTAATTACCATGCTCCAGCAGACTTGATTAATTGAGTCTCCTCTGACATGCTGTAATTACAGTGTGTTGGAGCAGTCTCAGTGCACATGTATAGGCATCCCTTGTGCCTCAGACAGCAAGGGCAATGTCTACATATGCACAGCTGCAGAGTTTGTTACTCCACAGCAGGATAGCACTTGTATTTAATAGGGGTGCACATGTAGACACACAACATTTACTATGCCGCTGATCAGTTTACTGCACAGTAAACATCTCATGTAGATGTACCCTCCAACTGCTAGTAAGTAGATTGGGTGAAAGAACAAATATGTTGACATAGAACTACTGGCACTCAGACAGTAAGCCTAGTAATCTAACTCTGACAGTTCAGTGATCTCTGAAAGGAAGCTTCCCATATAAATTAAGTCAAGAAGCCACTGATTAATAGATAGGTTCTTCAGGGCAAAAGTGTGATGAGCAGGTATCTGCGTAACCACGCTGTATGAGGTAACCAGGCGTGGCCACATCTCTCAGAAAACCCTGCCCTTGCATGACCATGTCTCTTTCTCAGAGTCAGCCTAACAGGATTGAGCAGACTGCTGGCCAGCATCTACTCAACACATCTTTCCCACTCAGCCTTATCTCCAACTTCTACCCTTGTTCCTGCCTAGGCTTGTTCCCAGCTCTCTCACACCCGTGTTACTATTAAATTCTTTATCTTTAACTCACTTCTTAGACTTCTGTCCCAGAGCCCTGTCAGTAACCCTACTCTCACCACACCAGATTGCCTATGCTCTGGTCAAGAGTTTGAGCAGACTACAAAACCCCAGCCCCTCGCCCTTGCCTCCTCTGGTGGCATGAAGGTAAGATCTCTGATGTCTCATGTTTGTTGGTATACCTGAGTAACGGGATTGAACTGGGCATATCAATTGTTGATGGGTTGACACTCTGAATTGGGCAATGCTGATTCTGAGCAGCAGGAAAGGGATGGGGGGAATTGCTGGCAGTGGCCTTCTGTAGTGGGGGATGGGTGGCACATGGTGAGCAGGGCACTAAAATGGAGGGCCCCTGGGGAGTTTGTCACCCTACCGAAGCTACAGATTTTCTTGCTGCCAAATCCACTGTTGTCCATCGCCATTGATGAACGATAACGGGGTGAGCAGCAATGGGACTTCCAGTAGGGTATAAGGACCTACCAGCTTTGGGAAATGTTTGCCATGGGCATGTGAGGCAGTGGGGGGAAGTAGCTACATGGCAAGCAGCAGCCCACCTTAGGGTCAAGCTGGGTTACTTTAACCCACCCTTTGTGAAAGGTTACCAGCCCTGATTAGGCCATGGCAGTCATGTTCGGTATGCTGAACAGGCACTGATAGGCTGACACAGAGTTATAAGACCTGGAGCTGCATCCCCACTACTGCAAACTGTGCTATTCAGTTTTACTGCCTTGCTGCTGATAACAAGTAAAACATTCTTCAACCTGCATGTTTCCCATTCCTACGATCTGGCAGTCTAGCCACAAGAAGCGTGGGTTTGGGCTCAGCTCTGCCCATCCCAGCATGACCTGCACAGGTTCCTGGACCAAGACCACACCAGAATGAGGTGGGGAAACAATGTCCCTTTACCTCAACCGTGGCCTTAGAAGCTATGGTTCTGTTTGTCGAGCAGAAAGATGATTCCCAACTACGATGCATAAACTACAGAGCATTAAACCAAGTCACAGTCTGGAACTAGTAGCTCTTACTTCTCATTAATGGGTTATTAATGAGTACACATGACCAGAGCTGACCCAAGCAGGGTGCAGGGCCTGGGCAAATCAGCCCATGCAGGGTCCTTCCCCCGCTCCAATCCTGCATGCCCCGGACCTGAAGAAGCTGCCACCACCATCAGCAGTGGCAGTGGTGGGGGGGGAGGTAGCAAGTGGCCAGATGCAAAGCCGGTGGCGCAGAGTCACTGTGGTCGCTCTGCCGGGCCCCCCAAAGGACATGGCCCTGCACAGGACAAGCATTTCCTGTGGGGCATAGCCAAACCCAGTTACCTCATCCTGAGGGTGTGGTTATCTTATTCACTTCTTGATCAGTATTAAAAGATAATCTTGGTTACTTCACAGCAGAAATACCCAGAATCACAAGAAAGCAACAGGACTGAGTAGCTACGAACAAAAATGTAACAGAAAAAAGTCTAGTGCATATGGAAGCACTGTAAAACCAAATAACCCAGAGGGGATTGGGACTTTTTAAGCACATAGTAATCAGGCAAAAGCACTGCTTTGAATTTTAATGAAAACAGATGAAACAATACTTGTAAAGATTTTGAATATGCATCTAACGCCTCATTCCCTGATTTGGTTAATGCTGGGAGATGCATGGTCCTGGTAAGAGAGTGGCACAAAACTATTAGAATAGTGTATCAGAATGTTATAGTTAGGTCCTTTCCCTGGCAATAGCAGCAAGTTTGATTTGAGATCCCCAAATGCTTTAATTTTCCCCGTTTTCTACAAAGACTTCTGCATCTCCCCTGAGAACCATCCAACTTACAGAATGCCCACCCTGTCTTCCCTCAGGTATACTCCGCTTAACAAAGCAACTCACAAAAATTAGCATCTACTTAGACTTATCATCCTAGTGGTTGGCAACTACTTAGCCTTATTTCAGTTTAAAACATAAAACATGAACTCCTGCGTACTCTTTTCTATACTGTTAGAGAAATCACACACCTTTGGTGATGTTGTTCCAGTAGGTGCCTTGTCAATAAATAGATGCCTCTAGGATAGATCCTCAGGTTGGACACAGCACAGCTAATAAATGCAGCATGTGTGATGCCAAGCCTTTCTACTCCCTGTAATGAGGGGTCTGTTCAATCTTAATGCCTTTGGCCCCAGTAGGCGCACATTTTACTGAAAGGGGAAATGCACAAGTTCATCAGCAATCAAACAGGAAGTGTAGAAGGTGAAGCTCTAGCTGTGGGGTTCACTGTAGGGTTCACAGGACCTGGCTGAGCACCAGACTGGGAAGTTGTGTGTTTGCTTCCTCTATTTGTCAACTTATGTTACTTTTCTTATAAATACATTATTTCTGCTGATTCATTAGCAGCATTGCCAAGCCCAGGCTTTGAAAAATGACAAGAACTTTAAAAGCATGAGACTTAAAAACAAATGAGAAGAACTCAGAATTTGCCTTCTAATTTTCAAGACTCTAAGGTTTAATTTGTCAGATTTTAATTTGCAATGAGCACTAGAAGCCTGCTTTACAAACAGATGAAAGCTAAGCTCCTCACATAAGTGGGGGTCTGGAAACCATGGTTTTAAAGAAAATATTAGATATTTTGAAATTTCGTGTAATATTAGATGAGTTCACCATACCACAATTCTGAGAGTTTAGAATTAGCTACCTGGCCTTAACACCTCCCAGCATTTGGTGCATTAGTACTAATCATAGTTTCCATTTTTTAAAATGTTTACCCTACTTTATTTCAGCAAGAGACTTATAAAATATACACTGATCCCTGCTCTGAGCTGGTCATCATGTTTTTTTCTATTTCAATTTATGGATGACTTCTAAAGGGGACTCCCAAGAGACATCGTTGTTATTGCTGGCTTGGAAAATAGCCAGAATTCTAACTTGGTGAGCAACTTATAGAGTAAGCAGTGTTTGAAGAAGCACAGTAAAAATAAGCAGCCATCAGAAGTTTTCTGATAAAATGGCTTTGTAGTTCATCCAAATTGTCTCCAGTGGACAGAGGTCCATGTCAAAGAATGAGCTTCACCATCCTGCTAGGAGGGGGTGGTCCTTTCTAGTCAGGGTTGATTCTGGAAGCACATTCCTGGATGGAGACTCTTGTACTGCAGGTGCTCCCATTATTTTATTGAGAAAACTTTCCTCTGTAAAGTCAACAGTGTGGTGGCTAGCATTTAACTATAGCAACACAATTTGCTGTCCAAAGTATTTCATAGGGACCAAGTACAGGAAGTTTAACAGGCAAAACCTTTCCTTGATTCAAGTGATTTGCAAAACCTCCATTCACTTTAATAGGACCAAGATCTCACACATTGTGTTTAGAGAAGATGTGACCTCCAGAAGAATGGAGATCACTTCAATCTTCTCTTCTGCACAATAATTGTATATTAAAATGTGAGTTCCAGTCCTCTCAAAAACAGGTATTCACATTTAATTTAGTGGACATTGAGTCACTTCTTTATTGTTACCTCCTTCTTCAAACTGTTAATTAGGTTAACAACATAAGCCTATGCAATCAATTGGCCTTTTGACAGCACACTTAGAGAAAAGTTTCAGACTGTAACCCTTTACTTTATGTTTTGTCTTTGGCAACCAGAGCAGAGTTACATATTCTTTTAAAATCCTATGAATAACATTTGTGTCCAATTCTAATGTGATATCAAAACCAACTTAAACAGTTTCAAAAACCTTAAATAAATCTTGATATTTTTAAAAGAGAAATGTGCGTGTCTTAGTAATGTGTTTGCAAAGTTACATTTTAAAGATTCTCATTGTTTGGAATTTATAAACTATGGCCCTGATGCTTTGAAGGGATACCCATAAATAGACCTTTTTGCTCATGTAGGATTCTACTGAAGTCAATAGATCTCTACATGGATTCCAGGGTCTCCCTGCACAGATTTAATTTCAGGCTTTGGGTCAAAAAAAAAAAAATGGAATACATGTACTGTATTTCTGATCAGAACTGATATAAACTTGACAAATAACGGAGCAAAGCTTTATAGAAACTTATTTATAGCACAAAGGATTTTGAAACAAACTGGAGGCAATGCTAGCAGGCAGGAGATAAGAGAGTCAAGTAATGCATTAGATTTAGTGTTGGCAAGAACCATGTACAGCAGAATTTTGAATCAGATGCAGTCTGTGAGTCAGCAGCTCAGGAATGCTAGTGCAGAAAGAATGGCAGTAATGGATCCAAGAGGATATGAAGGCATGTGGAAGCCGTTCCAAGTCTATTTTAGCAAAGCACATGTCTCTAAACTAAAAGATATTCCTCTGATGGTAAAATGATGTCTTGGTAACATATTAAATGAAGTCCTGTTAGTTGAGATCAAACATAGTCCTCAAGGTTCTTAACACAAGCTGAAACCTGCTAACCAGACGCATAGAGACAGTATAGAAGAGCTTCCTTACTCAAGAAAGTGGGTGCTGGAGGTATTGGGTTTAGAGACAGGATTCTTTTTTTTTTTAAATCACTGCTAAATTCCTAAAATATTATGGATTAAAATCCTGCCCCAGCTGGTGCTGACAGACTGCAGCAAGCAGAGTTGTGGCACCCTCTGCTCCTGGCATCCTGCTGGCCAAAACTTGATTTGTCACAGTGAGTGAGGAGGAGAGACATGCTTTGGATAAGAGAAACTTTTGTCCTCAGCTAACTTGAGCTTCTTACTGCACTGCAGCATGTTAAATGCCAGCTATCTGGAAGACTGGAAATACTCATAAAACTGCAGAACACCTTCCCCTCCAATTAGGGATGTGTTATGCAGGATGGAAACAGTTACTGGCCCTCACGAAAAATCTCCTAAACGTGATGGACAAGCTTCTTTGAGTAAATGTGATATCTTTGGCTGTAGGCTAGCTAAATAGTACACTCTCCCTCTGCCTGAAGAAGGGTGTTTGTACCTGAAAGCTTGCAAAGAACAATCTTTCCAACTATCTTTTATTAGCTAGCCTAATAAAAAGATATCACATTTACCCAAAGAACCTTGACTGTCTGTGTCCTTACACCAACACGGCTACAACCAACCCTGTTGAACATGATAGAAAATTCTTATTCCCCCAGGGGAAAAGAGACCCCTATTTCCTCTTCTGCCCTTCATTCCCATGTCCTCCCTCCACCCCAGACAGGTGTACCAGAGTTGCATTTTGATTTTTGTGCCATTCTGTGTCCCAGAGCATCTGAATAGTCACTAGAGAAAAATTACTTTATGTTAAGCAGATTTGTAAGAAAAATGTCAAGGAAATGAGGTTTTAATTGCTGTAAAGGCAAGGAAAAGTGTGGGAACATTGTTCAAAGAATGTGTATGACATGTTTGTTGAAAACTACCTTTGCAAGGCAATCACTCCATAGGAAAGGTTGCAAGTGTGATTTTTTAAATAAATTTTTGTCTCACCTCTTAAAAGTTTCTATTAGCCTCAAGATGGCTAGAGGCTGATTAAGAAATAAATTATACTAGACTATACCAGAATAAAACTGAGATGGCTGATTAAAAAAATAAATTAAACTAAAATAAACTTTTCCACAACTTTCTACACAAAAGAATTCAGATGGTGAAAAGAATCCCATGGTTAACTGAATCAGCAGCAGCTGACTGACTGTGTAGATATTATGCCCTGGTTGGCTTACAAAGACATCATTGCTAGCATTCAGCAGAATGATCAGAAATCATGTGGCAGAGCCCGGCTGGTAGCTGGATGGCCAGCTGGCAGGCAGGGTCTTGTTCATAATGGGAAAGCTACTGCATAGCTGAAAAATTAACTCCCAATTCTCTGCGCTTTTTTTGTTGTTGTTGTTGGTTGCATGGGATTCATGCACTCATTTAAGTTGCCTGAAAAAAGATTGATGCCTGGAAAATGAAGCATCTTTATTGCTCCCTACATTCACTGACAAATGGACCTTACTGGAAGCCTCTTTTAGCAGAGTGGGGATATTTATGGCATCAAAAACAATGGCAATGGTTTTCATCTTCCAATTGCAAATATGTTTTAGTTTTGAATGACCTCCTGAGTTATTCAGTAATTTAGTCAAAGTCTTAGAGTTCATCTCTTGATAATAACACTGAGTTCTTTTCAGAAAGCAGGATAATAACCTCCCGCCACCATCTGCAGTTGTATATCCTTGAACAGAGTTTGGAGGAAAGGAAGCCAAAAACAGAAATAGGATGATGAAGAGTGTCTCTAATATCTCATGCTGCTTTGCAATATAAAGATCCCAAAAGGCTTGGTAATGTATTCCAGTAAGAATTGCGGTCAGAAGGAAATGCTGCTTTCAGGGGACAATTGCAGATGTGCTGCTTGTGAGAACTGCACTGCATGGGACTCCGAGGCACTTTAAGACTTGTTCTTTTTGGTCTCAGCATATACCTGAACTAAACCTTAAGTGGAACTTTAATGATGCATAAGGCCTTATGTGGAGCATTTGCATTTGTGCAAATTTAGCCACAATAATTTGAGTATAGAGAGCAGCAGTACAGGACACCATTAAATTAATTTCACAGAAAACATGAAGTAAAAGATGGTAATTTCTAGTTACTGCCTGTACAGGATCTGAACTGAAATGTTAGAAGTGTATGGCTCCAATTTACTTCTACAAAGGCACCTGCTATCCGGCCCTCCACAAATGTTTGTGCTGCATGAGCATAGATGGAAAGTGTTCCACCTCTGGATACATTCTTTTCAGTTGTCACATGGAGAGAGGCCCTATTTTGTCACTGAGTAACATGGTCTGGTTCAGCATCCTCCTTTCATGTATAATTTTAAATAATTGAAATCAAAACTAAAAAAAAAAAAAAATCAAATTTAAAAGAAAGCCAAGCAGAGTAATTGCTATACCCATTGAACATCTCACTGGCCTCATATGTCTGTTAAATACATAATTAGGCAAACAAACAAAATGGTAAAGTATCGCATTTTTAGAGCTTGGTTCTGGTAGAGCACTCAGCATACAGCTAATGACCTCTCCAAAGACCGAGGAAAAAATGGAAAGACAAAGAGGAAGAAACTAAGAAAAAAAATGTCTGAGTTGCATGGAGCGCTTCACAAGTCAAGTCAGTCCTGAGACCGCTCTGACTGTTTGGGCATCTTAGATGCTGTAACAACCTTCCTCCACTCCACCCTATGTTTGGCCAGCTTGGCTCACTCTGCGAGTTGAAGCCACATCCCATTCGTGATATTGGTTCCCCAGCTCTTCTCGGGTAGAAGGTCAGCTTGACAGTAGCATACTTTTCAACTTTATCCTGCTGAGCGCCAATGAAGGATGTGATCATTGTAGACCCAGGCTTCGACTGATCCAGTATGAGGTTAGCTGAGTTGTTTTTCATCATTAGTGATCCTTTGCGCAAATTGACCTGGTGGTGCCCGTCTTGTTTCTAGGTATGGATAGCCACTGGCTCGCAGGGAACTCATCTGCCCTTTGACAGGTCTTGTTTTTAGTCTTGCTGGGTGTCCATACACCCTCCTCACCCAAGCTAGCCCAGGTGGGGACGCAAGTTTAGTCACCAACAACCCGACCATGGAACAGGCTATCCTGGTTTACATGGTACCAGATAGCAGACCAAGAGAGGCCTGGCCTGAAAGATGAATGCTTCATAATATTGACAAATTTGAATAAAAGTTAATTGTTTGCAATCACATTTGAAAAAGCTTAGATTTTTGGTTTTGATTTTCCGTGTTAATGAGCAGGAAAATCATGAAGGAAGAGAATTATCTAGTTTCATTTACAACAAAATCAAGAAAGTTGTATTTTGTAAGTGTGTATAAGCTCTAAATAAATGAGCAAAAAAAGAAGATAAAATGCACAACATGTCTTTTTATTTCTGAGTAAAACAAGTGTAAAGCAATGAATGTTTAACCTGTAAAGATCACAGTACTGTGCACTGCCAGTAGAAAGTCTGTTTTGGAATGCTGCAGTACCAGGTAATCGGGTAAACTGGCATCACTATGTTTTAATGTCACCTAGATGGACAATTTTGATATACAGCTCCACCCTATTTATAATTTTGTGTGTTAACCTCCTATTATCAATAACAATGTTACTGGAATTTTAGGGGTTGGGAGGGGGGAGTGCAGCTTAATCCATTATTGGCAGGCTGTTCAGTTAGTTCTGTACATGATTACACTTAGAATCTGATTGCTCATTAGTTTTCTTTCAAATATGCAAGAGGCATTTGGCAAATTTCTCTTTCTATTATACTTCCTCTATAAAAGAAAATAACAATAAATATAAAGGCAAATGTTAGAGAGACAAGAAAATTGAGAAGGCAAAATGGGGTAGAGTGATGCCCTATAGCATGCATCATCTAAATCAATGCTGTTTGCACCCTTGTATACACTAACAGCATTTTCATAATAAGCACATCTCAGGATTAAAGCCAGGGGTTCTACTTTATAAATGACAGCAGGATGCAGAATTACCACAATAACAATATCTTTGTATTGGTTATCCTTTATTTTGCACATAATTTTGACCCCAGTCAATTGGTTAGTGAGAAGGTTCTTATCTTCACAGCTAGTGCCAGCAGCATGCCAGCACTCAAGCAAAAGATAACTTGTTCCTGTGACAGTTAATGTCATTATTTAATTGGGTGAGCTGCCAATGGCAGAAATGTGTATATCAACACATTAAATACATTAAATACGTGCTTCAACTATGAGCTGTCCTCTCTCTTAACTTGAGCTACAGGTCTGAGGTTACTAAATCTTTCTATAGGCAGTTCTTTGCAAATGTCATTAAGAAGGTTGACTCAACTTTACAGTAAACAGCATCCATGGCAAGTCTAAGAATCTGCATAAAACTGTCCTTATTTTTAAGTGTATTCACATTTTGAATACTGGATTTTTGACTCAGCTGGTTGTTTAGCATTCTAAAGAGCCTCCTTATCTAGCACAAAATCAAATGCAGAACTTAGAATGTCTTGGTGGGGGGGGTGGAACTTGGAAACCAGGCCAGTGCGCTGTAAAAAGCCCTGAGGTCTTACTCGGCCTATGTGGAACCTCACAGAAAATTCGGGAAAGATTCTATTGGACAACAGATTACAGGCTCTGAATCTTGCAGCTACCCCCATGCCTTCCTATCACAGTTCGTTTGATCTTACCAGATGACAAACTTCACGTGGTCTGGCCAGCTGAATGTGCCCACATCTCAGAAGCACTAAGCCACCCCAGTAGCATGGTTTCTCTTGGGTGCATCTACATGAGATGCTTTACTGAGAAGTAGCATAGCTTACTGCACAGTAAGTATGTGCATCTACACATGCACATGCTTACTGCACAGTAAACCTTGCTAATCATGAGTAAATTTGCTACCTGCAAATGCAAGTAGCAAAATTTGATTAGTAATGGTACAGTAGTGGTCGTGGAGATGCCTGACCCCCCAGCCACCAGGGGGTTGGAGATTGCGCTCTGCCACCAGAGCCCACGTGGGGACTATGTCCCCCTGCCCCAGCAGCAGAGAGCTCCAAGCCCCCAGCTCCAAAATTGTGATCAGAGAGTCGGGGTTGGGAGATCTTTATCTCCCGGCCCCCACTTCACCCTGTGATTGCAGAGCTTGGGCTGAGAAATAAGGATCTCCCAGAGCTGCCCCTGCGGTCAGAGCTGGCACTGGGAGATAAGAGTCTTCCAGAACTAAGCACTAGACATGGAGCTTGGGTTCCCAGCACTGGCCCCATAGTTGCGGAGCTGAATCTGGGAGCTCCCCACTGGTGGGGGCTGGGAGCTTGTTCCCAGCTCAACTCCATGAATACAGAGCTGGGCGGGGAACAGGTAAGAGAGCTTAAGTGGGGAACTCAGCTTGTTCCCTAACCTGTTCCTCACCCAGCTCTATGCTCATGGAGCTGGGCAGGAAACAGGCTCCCAGGCCTCTGCCCTGCGATCATGGAGTAGAGACTGGGAACTGTCTCAGTCAGGGGCAGGTCCCAGTCCTGTGCTTCGATTGGGTAATTGAGGCATGGGGCTTGGAAAGAGCTTCAGGAGTGGAGTAGGTGGCTGCCCTGTACGCTGGTGAGGCAGCTAGCAGACCTCTCACATTTCCAAGTTCCTGGCCCCTAATCAGGGAGCCAGATCCAGGACCTCCCTGCTGCCAGGGCAGGGGGACATTGTCTCTGCCCTTGCAGCAGGCAGCCCTGCAGGAGCAGGGTACAATGTCCCAGCCCCGGCCAGGAGACAGCTGTCTCCTGGTCCATTGCTCCCTGCCAGCCCCTCGGCTAGCACCCAGGTGGTGGGAGGGGCCCATTGCAGGGCTCCAGGGAGCAGGAGCAGTTTGTTGCCAATAGTAGCAAATCTGCCCCCTCTTCCAAGCACGTGTAGACACCTGCCTGGTAGCATTTCCTTGTGAGTAGTTTACTTGCAAGTAAACTTATCCCAGCTCAAATGCATGTGTTGATGTGCCCCTTGAGGAGGAAGCACCCTTACCAGTCGTGTCTAATTGTGTCCTCAGTTCTTCCCCCTTCTACCCTGAAGAGTTTTACTAAGACATTAGAAAAAAGTCCTCCCCTTTCCAAACCCCAAATGAAAACGGGATAAAGGGGGAAAAAAGCTGCCCACTTCAGGACAGACATCCAGTTTTGTCATTGCAATCCTAGGAGTGGCATTTTTACATTATAAATTCTTCTTTCCAGTATCTTCTTTCCCATTATCTTTGATATCTCACTTTCTTTCCTTTTATCTTCTTAATTGTCTTTTCCTCCTTCTAAGTCTTCTGCAAATTGACAAGGTGTTAATGGGATATTGCTAACCTTAAGTGTTGGGTTTTCAAACAGAATTAGGAGACTACAACATCTTTAGCTACATTTGTACTTTTTTCCATTTCTTCCCTCACGTGATGACCCATGCCTTGCACCAAACTGAAATTAACATGGTGGAAAAAAGGAAACTCGCTATTTGCTTGTGTAATGTGAAGTGTCTTTGAATAGATTTTGTTCAATTTGCTTTCACTTTACACTTGCATATTGCATACGTTAAATTTTTAAAAAGCCTTTCATATTAATAGAAAAAAGAAATAGCATTCTGAAAATATATCCTATTATGAATACGTTTTAATAATAATTAAAAATAACTATTTACCCTTTACAAGAACTAATTTGCTGTATTCTATATAGGGACAAAATAATCTGGATAAAATACTAACCAGTCTGCAAATTCTCTGAAGGTAGGTTAACAGTTTTGTTTTTTTGTAGGGACCGCTGTAATTCAGCCTCTGGTGAGGGCAAAAGCAAGCTCCCTGCACACTTGCCGGAGCCAGTTTCAGGCATTTCCCCATGTCTTTGATTGGTTGAGGGAGCCTGCTGTGGGGCCAATTACCACTGAACATAGGCTGTTCTTCAGCTCTTTTAAGAAAGTAAAGTCAAGCTCACCACTTAGAATTCTTAATGAAACCATTATAAATAAACTTTATTAAACAACAGCTTTTATTGAGTGCCAACTTTTAAGGAACACTGACCCTGAGGCAAAATCTACTGCTGCAAAATCCATGTTAACGTCTGAAGTTTAATGTGTGGAGCAGCCAGTGACATTTCCTGATGACAGCCCGTCTTTGTGGAGTCCTTGGCACCTTTCACCCCATACCCAGCTGTGGGGACAGTAACTCAGCATACTTATATCCCCTAGGGCAAGGGGTACTTACCTGCTATACTTGGGGCAGCACTTTTAAACTCCCCACCAAAGTGGGGAATCAAACAACCTGATTGGCTGAGCTCCATCAGGCTTTCTCTGGAAAAATATAGTGTTTCCAGGGCTTGGCTGCCTTTCTTTTCTATGCTTTGGGTAAGTTTTTTTGCTTTTTAAACTTTTTGCCTCACCTCCCTCTCCCTTATGGTTTCAGGCCATTTCCAGCCAAATCACAGTTTTCTGGGGCTTCGGGGGAAACCAAATTTTGGGCTTTCCCCTGAAATCCCCTGAAGCCCAAATTATAGTGGTCCCTATTTATTTGTAATGCCTTTGGTCCCAAATTGGCCTTGGAAATATTAGAGTACTGTTCTATCTCAGCAGCAGATAAAGAGCACTTGTAATCTCATAAGAAAAATATTACAAAATACCTACCTAAAACAGTTTGGATAAATCTGAGCAACCATTTAAAAATATCTGCACTTTGGGATACACAGGGCATGTCTACACATGCTCCTATGGTGTCATTGTTGTTGGGTCATCATTTAGTACTTCCTTTTGAAAGTACTAAATGACAGTGCAGTAAGGGCTAATGGCCCGTACTGCGCCATGCTGGCAGCGCAGTTATTTTTAGATGCTACATCACTGTAGCAATGCACTATAACAAGAGTGCATGTTGCTACAGCAACATAGCTGTGGTGTCATGCTTTTTGCTCGCTGATGCTATATAGCCATAGCGCATTGCTACAGTGACATAGCATCACATGTAGACATGCCCATATTTGACTAAACCAAGCCTTTGCACCTCCTTAAGTGTGCTTCTTAAGAAGATGCCCCGATGCCCTTGTTTGGAATTAAGCAAACAATTCTGTTGATGTACAAGAAGTGTAATCCAGCGTGCTCCCTCTTAAGTGTTAAAAAACAAAATGATTGTTCCCATTAGAGCCAGCCAATATAACACTGGTTTAGAAGAAGGCATGTCAGTAGTATAAAAAGTTGCCATTTTCATGTTTCAAAATAGAAACATTCTTTAATGTAAAAAAAATTGTTCCTAGAATATCTGGGAGTGAGGACTGCTCTGTATGCTTGATAACATTGTGCTCGTTTTCTCTGCTTGGAAGTCCTTTAATTCTCATGAGGCTTTTTATTAATCTTTATTAAGAGTTTTGCTGCATGGGAGTTGCTGGATAAATTGTAAAATGATGCAATACATATTTTAACTTGTATGTCTGTTTTATAGACTAAGTCACACAGCTGAGTGGTAAACTGCAGTAGGAAAGGGCATGTCCACCTCCCAGGTAAAAAGCTGTGCCACACCTCACACCCACATGCAACACCCCCCTGCCCCCCCATACATACTCCATAACTAGAGCCAAGTATTGCATTGGGTATGAATTCAACAGTTTCTAAAGCACACAGAACTTCTTCAGAGAACACTTAATTTATTAGACAGAAAGAGATGGTTTCCAAGTAATTCAGAGACACCTCCCACCCCCCAAAAAACAGGGCTATAGAAATTGTTTCTCTATCTGCTTCCAGATTTAGAATGAGAGGCAACCTTGAACATAAAGTATAACAATATACTTTTTTTTCCAGATCATTTCCAGACAAACCTAGCCAGTGGGAGCAAGGGAGGTAGCTTGTGTTTTCTTTGTATTAAAGCAACAAGAGCTTATATTTAACCCCTAAGCTCTATCTATTTAAATGCTATCTAACTCTAACACATCAGCTAGCCAATTCTGGTGTTGAGCAAAGCCGGTTGCTCTGTACCAACCAAAAATGGAGGGTGGACTTGGAGGTCTCTGTAGCCACAATCCACATCCTTATATAATAGTGAAAATTAGCCACTCCACAGTTTGTTGTCTAGTTAACCCATGTACAAAATACAGATAGAATTAACTTTGAACATCCTGGATAAAAAAGCAAAACACATTTATAGCAGCTTCTTTGAAAGCTCATTGTGTCTGATTCTCATCTCAGCTGCACAAGTATAAATCAGAATGAAGTCCTAATTAGCAAATTATGCCTGTAAAACTTATACAGGAAGAGAGAAATCAGGTCTACAAAGCCCTGTCTTCTTTATGTGCCTATTGTCAGGGATATTCAAACTCTGTTCCCTAAAAATGTGCTAAGCACAGTCCAGGGCAGTATTTCTGTTTAAGAGAAACTGGGCACATCTATACAAGACACTCAATGTGCAGTAGCCTAATAACACTGTATGGTAGGGCTGTGCAAAGCTTTGGTAGCTGATTCGATTTGGAGATTTGGCAGTTGAATCTCTGAATCTGAATCGAATTGAGAGACCCATTAAGAGGTCTGAATTGAATCAGAAGCCTCCAAATCTATTCAGAAATTCAGAAGGCTTGCAGCAAACAGAAACTGAGAAGAGGGAGGGGGGTGGGGTGATCTTCCATATACAGAAAAGGCTGAGGGGCGGTGGGGAAAGACTGCTCTGATATTGACATCTGTAGCTGGCCAGTGACTGTGATCTTTCTCTGAGTTCCCTTCCAATCACAGTGCTCTGGCGGAGGGATGTAGAAACAACGTAGCAAGCTGTGTGTGAAGTGATCTGTGCCTTTTGTGAGCCGTCTCTCTCGTGGAGCAGCAACATCTGAAAGGCTCTGGTTTGCTAGCTAGTCTCTCTTGTAAGTTGTATCCAATCCTTTCCTACTTAGCCTTGCCTACAATCCCTATTGTTATCTCTGTCCATTCCTTTCAACTTATTCTTCCCCCAAAATCCTCTTATTTGTTCTTGTTAGTCTGTCTTGATTCTTTCCCCCCACAAAAAGAAATCTGTTTTCCCTAACAGCGTGTCATCAGTGTGCAGGAAACCAAAACATATATTACACACAGACACACATTTTGCAGCACACCAAACATTATAAAGCATGCTGGAAAGGCAGGTGCTAAGTCTTCTGACAGAAGAGGGAGAGGGGTCAGAGAGACAGCTTCAAGTTCTCCCCTCCCCAACCAAGATGCACCCTCTTTCCTGGCTGCAATGAGTCTTCTGCTGCTAGTGGGAGCAAGGAGGTGCCTGCACCTGCACCACCACTATTAACACCACTAACCAGCAGCAGCATGACATTCTCCACCCCAATTTCAGTTCCCAGCATAAGCCTCACAGTACCAGAGGAGAAGCTGGATCTGGAAGCAGAGGAGCTGAGAGACAACATGAGGGAAATTCTGGGGAAGGAGGGCAAATCTGAGTTCCCCTAGAGGCAGGTCTCCTAGAGGCAGGTCTCCTTTTCTTGAAGGCACTTTGGAGGAGGTTGTGGGGGCAGGTGGCCCAGCTCCTTCTGTTGTTCTACCTCTGCCTGGTGAGGAGGAGAATAAGGCAGGATCCCTACCCTCAACCCAGAAGCAGGTGGGTAGTGTAGTGTGGGATCATTTTGAGGTGGTAGATGATCCCAGGTATGCTACTTGCCAGCACTGCTGAAAACAGATCAGCCGGGGCAAAGAGGTGAACCACTTTGCCACCACAGCAATACTGCTGTATCTCAGGAGGCAGTGCCACCTTGCCCTTGTTCCTCCTTAGCCTGGCACCACTGGGAGTGTGCCCAAAAAGAAGTTTCCCTCTCACTCCAAAGCCCCCGTCCCCAAGAAGCAGAGGCAGGCCACTCTGGAGCGGCAGGGGAAAGACGGAGACAAAAGGGGGCGCATTCAGAAGGCGAATGAGGTCACCCAGAGCACTGGGGAGATGCTTGCTCTGGATGGCCAGCCCTTATCCTTTGTTGAGTGTCCAGATTTCAGGCGGCTCATGGAGCTCACGGCAGCATTGTACCAAGTGCCTGTATGCACCACCTTTAGTAGGACAGTGGTACCCTCCCTGTATGAGGCATGCAGGGAGTACTTGAGGGAGGAGCTGTGGGAGGTAGGTCTGTAGGTAGCCTTGCATTTCACCTCTGACATCTGGAGCAGCCGGGGTGGAGATCATGCATACCTCTTCCTCACAGGGCACTGGTGCAATCAGTCAGGGCATCAGTGGACTCTCCTTCAAGTGGAAGTAATGTATGAGTCCCACACGGCAAGGGAGATCATGGTGGCCATGAACTGCATTGTGCAGGGGGTGGCTTGTTGGGCAGGGTGAGCTCACCCATGGATTCATGGTCACCGACAACAGGCCAATATGGTCAAAACTGTGCACGATGCCAAATTTTTTGGCATCCACTGTGTGGCACACAAGTCCACCTCATAGTCAGGGATGCCTTGGAGGGGGAAAGGGCTCCCAGTGATGGCGCCGTCACTACCAGCCAGCTCATTCTGAAATGCAGAAAGGTGATGAGGTACTTCCACCAGAGCATCAAGGAGGGCAAGATGCTGTGCAACAAACAGGCAGAGCTGAGCATCTCACAGCACAAAATCGTGCAGGATATAGAGACTCAGTGGAACTCCATGTACCTGATGCCAGAAAGGCTGGTCAAGCAACAGAAAACCATCCATGAGATGGCCTTGGCCAGGGAGTTTGGGATCAGTGGCCCTCTTAGAGCTGAGTGGGATACCATATCCCAGATCCTGGTGGTCCTCACAACCTGTTCCTCGAGGCCACTGAAAGCCTCAGCACTGGTGATGTCCTCCTTAGCCAGGTGATCCCCATAGTGAAGGAGCTTGAGAATGAAATGGAGAAGTTCCAGGGGAATCGATGTTCCTGGCTGGAGAAAGCCACTTTCACTAGAGGTGCAGGCACTGGTGAAGCAGCTGAAGGAGGCATCAAAAAATGGCTGGATCCATTGCAGTCCATTACAGCCCATGTGCTGGCAGGCATGTGTGACCCGAGGGTGAAGGGAAGCATCTGCAGCAGCAAAACCCTCAATTACTAGACAGAGGTGCTAGTGAACAGAGTCAGGGAGGCAGAAGGGCAGAGGCAGGGGGATGTGGAAGAGGGGGATCCACTTTCTTGTGCTAGCACTCCAACTACAAGCCAATCTCCTTTACCACAGCTGCTGCCAATGTGGGCCAAGGGCATGGCTTCAGTGTTGGGGTGCAGAAGCACCAGACCCCACCATCAGGCAGGTAGCACGGAGGCCTTGGTAGCTACCTATCTTGCTGAGGGTATGGAGCTGTTGCACTGTGACTCCTTGGCCTATTGGGCAACCTGCAGCCAGGTGTAGCAGAACCTGGCCACAGCTGCCCGAGAACACCTGTCCTGTCCACTGACCAGTCTTCTAATGAAGGGTGTTCAGCATTGCTGGTGGTGTTGTGACACCCCCGCACCTCCTTGGATCCTGGTTTGGTGGAGCAACTGGTGTTCCTGAAGGTGAACCTTTTGCTGCTGGGGTTCCCCAAGATCCATGTGCAGACTGAGTGAGTGCCTCCCTCCTCCCTTCATACCTATTTGCATTTTTTGTTTGCTTTCAGAAACGTGAGGTACACTTTCACAGAACCCCCTGCACCTATGTCTTTGAAGCTTGGCAGGCTTCATGCCCTCAGAATGGGCTACTATCCCTGCTGTTTTCATCTGAATTTGCAAAAAAAATGATAAAGTTATAGGTATTTTAGTAATTCCCTATTATAGTCTATGGCTGAATTTCTGAACCAGCGCCAAACCTTCAAATCTGAATTGGTCAAATTGAATTGGGACAGCGATTCAAATCACCAAATCAAATCATTGTTCCTCTGAATCAGCCAAATACAAAGTGAATACTTGCTGCTTCGCACAGGCCTACTGCACAGTGGCATGCCATTGCATGGACAGTGCTAATAGCCACTGTGCAGTATTATTAGACTACTGCACAGTAGTATCACTAAAGAAGCATTCACTGGCACTACTGAACAGTAACTCTAGTTACTGCACATTTAGCTAGTACTTCAGTAAGCAAGTACTAAATTAAGTGTGCAGTAATTACTGTGCATTAATAAACATGTAGATAACAGCCACTAAGTCAGGAATGAGATCCAAATTTAAGGAATCTTTTCCATTTTCTATTTTTACTATTTATTATTTATTCCCAGTAGTACTTTCCATTTGTTTGTACAGCATCGTAACACAGTAGAGGGCCTATTCTGAAGCATTTTCAGGAGAATGGAATATAACATGCAATATTTTCTTTGGCAATCCCTCACAGTCAATGATGTCTTCCAAGATTGTCTTATCTCTGTGTCTGAAGATGGTTGATGAGGCCTATCCAGGATCAACAGACTTTATTGCAGCTCAGGCATGTGTACAATAAGTGGCCAAGAGAGTGAATGATCCTATCTTTTTAATATATTCACTAAAATAATCTATAAATGTTCTTGTTTGTCCTTCTGCTTTGCCAGTATTAATTGGCTAGACGAACACCTTGCTGGGCTAGATGAACACCTTGCTGGCTAGATGAACTCCTTGCTGGGGTCGTTTGACCCCAGTACTTTTTCCTGCCAAGGCAGGGGGTTGGACTTGATGATGTGCTCAGGTCCCTTCCGACCCTACCAACTATGAAACTATGAAGTTAATTTCTTACAGGTCACAACAGCTGCTTCCAGATCAACTTAGGAGGGACATGTCTGAGGAGTAGACGTAGTAGCAAGCAAGTAAACAGCTGTGGAAGAAATAATAAAAAAAAAAAAACTATATAGAGGGTGGGACCACTGGCAAAACAAGGGGAGCAGGCGAGATATGAAGAGGGAAGAGAACTAGTCATACAAGACGATGAGTACAAGAACAATGATGTTGAACTTAACGTAAGGAAGAAGCGATAAAGCAAGAATGATCTTAGCATCTATGGTTTATATCAACTGGTACGGCAATGGGGCCAGTGGGAAAACCAAAGAAGAGGACATTACAGTAATCAAGGCAGGATATGCTGACTGCTTTTGATACATATAAGGATGAAAAGAAAACATAGGAGCTTAGAAGTGTTGCAAGTGGCTGCATGAAAGACATCTGGATGCGAGTGAAACATATTATGATGACAAAAGGTGAGATAGTGCCGCCAGTGCAATGATTAGCACTTCTCTCATTCCTTACCTCATTTTCTGTTTTACTCAGCCACACCTTGGTATGCTAAATCAGCACTTCTAGAAGCATAAGTAAGCATGAGTAACCACGAGGAGCTGTTGCTTTTTCCACATGCCAATTTGATGTTGTAAGGACTTGGCAAACATCCAGGTTAGAAAGGAGACTCTCTCTAAAGGTCTTAAAAAGCTCTGGAAGCTCCTTCATTGTATCCCAATGTATACCGTGGTGTAGCAGAATTGTGATTCTGAGGGAACTGAATGAAGTGTAAATTCTAAGATGTTTCCCTCAAGCAGCACTATGCAAATGTGTGTCCACACATGAATAACTTCACATCCTTCACTTCTGCCAGCTTCCCAGCTAATTAGGACTTTTCTGCTTCTAGGAAAAACAGAAGCCAGAACAGTGAGTGTTGGTGTGAGGTCAGCAGGAAATTAACATTTTAAAGTGTGCTATTTTATGTTGCACACATAAAATAGCACAGTAGTGTCTAGTGAGGTAAAGTGAATACACCGGCAGGCAGGGACCGCATCCAGGCAGACCTGGATAGGTTAGAGAAGTGGGCGGACCTGAACAGGATGCAGTTCAACAAGGACACGTGCAGGGTGCTGCACCTGGGGAGAGGGAACCAGCATTATGGTTATAGGTTAGGGGCTGACCTTCTCGGCAGCACAGAGGCAGAGAGGGATCTTGGAGTCAGGACTGACTCCAGGATGAATATGAGTTGCCAATGCGATGAAGCAATAGGCAGAGCCAACCGCACGCTGTCATGCATCAACAGGGGCAACACTAACAGGTCCAGAGAGGTCTTGCTCCCCCTCTATGCGGCGCTGGTCAGGCTGCAGCTGGAGTCCTGTGTCCAGTTCTGGGCACCACACTTCAAGAGGGACGTGGAGAACCCGGAGAGGGTCCAGAGGAGGCCACTTGTACGGTTGAGGGCCTCCGTGGCCAGCCCTATGAGGAGAGGCTGAGGGACCTGAATCTCTTCAGTCTCCACAAGAGGAGACTGAGGGGGGATCTTGTGGCTGCGTACAACCTTATCAGGGGCCAGCAGCAGGGACTCGGAGAAAGTCTGTTCACCAGGCCCTCCTCGGAGTCACCAGGAACAATGGCCACAAGCTGAGGGAGGACAGGTTTAGGTTAGATATTAGGAAGAACTACTTCCCTGTAAGGGTGGCCAGAGCCTGGAATAGGCTTCCCAAAGAGGTGGTGCTCTCACCTTTCCTGGAGATCTTCAAGAGGAGACTGGATGGGCACCTGGCTGGGGTCTTATGACCCCTGCCACCCCCAGTGCTCCTTCCTGCCCATGGCAGGGGGTCGGACTCGATGATCAGTCTAGGTCCCTTCCCACTCATTGATACTATGATTCTATGTTATGGTTCTACTCTGAAACTGGTGTGCCTATAAGAGGAAACACGCTATGTTTATTACTTAAAAAGTTAATGCAACTTACCAATTCAACCTGGATTCAGAAAAATCAAGTTGTTTTCCATGTGCCTTACCAGTATCACTATAATAAGCAATAGAACATGGTTTACAATTCTGTTGAGAAGTGAGCTAGAACAAAACTCAGATTGCTTGCCCCTAATTTTGTTGACCCAGCAGAGTTTAAAGAGTGGAGAATAGGAAAAAATATTTTTGCCTGTGAAGTCATCAGGTATGATTTTGAATACACACAAGCAGTTGATATCTTGCATAAGTAAATACCAACTGTACATGGTCATTTTTTCCGGCCAGAAACACTTTAAAAAGCAAACTGTACATGGCTGCAGTCCTTCTAAGAGGCACTGCATGGTTAACTCTGGAAACTGAAGGCTCCATTTAGCCACAGCTGTGGGTGAATCTAGGACTTACTGAAGTGAGTGTGGCAGGCTTGCTGCTCTTTAGACTATGGAGGGATGGAGGCGAGGCATAGCTGGAGCTCCTGGGCTAGTGAAGAACACCATGGAGAGAGGCAGGGAACAGGCACAGGAAAGGGTGACTGCTGCTGTTGTCCCTTGCTGACCTGGTTGTGCCAGAAGCCCCAGTGCCACTTTTCTCATTTCATGAGATCCGATGGGCTCAGTTGGGGATAACGGTGATGGCAGTCAGGTTTCCTCTTTCTGTGCCTGCTCGTCTCCACTCCAGGTGTCCTCTGCTGGCCTGAGAGCAGGCACTGGAAAGAGGAACCCGTCCACCACTGCCATTGTCTTTGGCAAAGCCTGGTACCCCATGCAACCACTGTCTGCACCCTCAACTAGAGTGGCACAGGCGTGGCTCAGGAGTTTCTCCCATGCCCGTGTTGCAGTGGGAAGCACAGAGAGGAGCAGGGAGCCGGTGTCGGGTAAGTAAACCTGCTGTGTTCCTGGATAAGCCTGGCAACCTGCACAGCTGCTTCCCAAAGCCTGCAGCTGGAGCAGAGCAGGAGTAGCTTTGGGGCTACCCCCACACCCAGGTCAGCTGGGGACAGGGGTGGCAGTGCATAAGTCCCTCTGTCCTGTGCCTGTTCCCTGCCCAGGCCTCTGGAGTTCCATGCCAGCCCCAGGGGCTCCAGCTGCAGGGAGAAGCTGTGTGGGATGCCAGGCTTGACGGGAGACAGCAGCAGCAGAGGAGGGGTGGGTGTGAATGCATTGCCAAACATCATGGATCCCGGGCACAACTGGGCATTCACTCCTGGGCACAACTTAGGTACAAAGTGTGGTTGAAGCTGGATATAAAGAGATTACCTATGAGTGACATGACTTTGGTGCCAGCACATGTCCCTTGTGCCGCATAAATTTATTCAAAAAGTTAACGTTAAAAATTGCTAGAAAGTGTCTGCATCAAGAATCAACCTCAATGGTTAGTACTACAACTACCAACACAGTAGTAATCCTACTTGTTCTGGTGATTCCCATTGCAACCGATGCACATCAGCTGAGAATCTGCCTCTATGTATTCTATCAGTACCTATCTTTAGTTATTTTAAATAGCTATGCAAATGCAATATATAAGTGGGAACTGAAATCATTCTATTATTTTCTCCTTTAATTTATGTGAGTATTGTATTTAACTGAATGTGTACAGGCTATAACTTTTCTTCTCTCTAGACAAAGAAGTATTATAGTCAATAATCAATATTCATTCTTGCAATATCCATCCTGTTATTGATTGTTTTTTATTTTAAAGAGTTTAATGTCACCTAATAAATAGGAGTCTATCACATTCCTGTGACAGTCATGGAATAAAGATTTGCTTGTTATGAAAGAAACTGCCAACTTATTTTACAGATGAAATTGAATATGAAGGGAAATATGATCCAACCAGGTTGAAAGTTCTAGAAACAGTCTCACCAAGACAGAAGAAACACTGACTGCACTGACTGATTTTTGACTTTCACTGGGAGTCACATCCTGAAGATTTGCTTAGGGACTTGCAGCCAACCACCTGTGAGATGTTCTTCATGGTTGATTAAAGCAGTGACATGCTATTAGCTCAGCCACTGATGAGAATTAATAAATGAACATGAAAGCAAGCTGCTAGCTCTGCTTCAATAAGCAATCATTCAGCTATTCCTTAAGAAACTAGCTTTGGATGCTAATAACCTTCCCAAATAGCCTCCTGTCTTGAAATTCATAATTTTAAAGAAAGTCATGTTTTAAGATTATGGTGATGACCCAATTACAGCTACACCTGGATACTTTTGATTCTTTAGATTCCCGATCAGTCTGGATTCAATAATGTACATGGAACTAAGTCAACACTCATACCAGTTGTTGATTAATTGTTTTCAGCTACGGGGAAAGTTGAAGTGTCCATGATGGTTCTGTTAGTTCTATTATAACTCGTTACATCACTGACCATAAAATATTTCTGCTTCATCTATGGAACCTTAGTGAAGTAGAGAGAAGTCCTTAGAGGCTATTACTATATAACTACTCAGCCTCTCTATGGCCGTCCACACGTGGAGTCGCAGAAGCTTTTTGTGACCTTTTAAGTTTAATGTTCATAAAGCACTAGAGAGTTGTGATGTGTTTTAGGATGTAATGTCATCAATAGGATGACAACACACCACTCTGCACCTTGTAGATGTCATCCAGATTCTCCTCTCCCTAATTCTCTGTGATAGGCATCTGAATGAAGACAAGCTGGTTATGACTCAACATTTAAACTTTTTTGGCACAGAATAGCACTTGAAGTATCATGCAAAGGAAATGTATGTAACATTCCATTGACGTGTTGACTGCTTTTTTCTGAAATGCTACACAGACTTGGGCTCCATCTACTAACACTTGTTAGTCCTGATGTCCAAGTTAGGATATGTACTCCTTACTAACTTGCCATTTAAATATGAACAGAGCAATAGGGCTGTTTCTCTCCAGTAAAGACCTTGCAACAGTCATCTACAACAGAGGTCCTCAACCTATGGCTCATGAAGGTTTATCATCCAGCCAGCCATGGGTTCAGAAACTTGATGGCAGGGAAGTGGTAGTAGCATTAATTATTCCTAGAATCATGGTAATTAACATTGCCACTGCTCCTCCACTGCCAAACTTCTGGACCCACAGGGAGACCCATGATTCAGATGACACACCCCATGTGCCAGATTGTGCTGGTGTGTAGTCACTCCACAACTGTGCTCAGGGTCGTGCCAGCACACCAAATCACACCCATGGACCAACTTCACACACTAACCCCAAGCTAAATCATGTTCATAGACCAATCTGGTGCATAGAATCTGTGTGCAGACCAGCCTGCACCATTCCTCTGGCCTGTAGGATAGAAGAGGTTGAGTTCCACAGGCCTATGACCTTGTTGCCTCTAAGATAAGCTGTTGCAATGTGCTCTAACAGATCTATTAAAAGGACAAACCTATAGTCAAGGACCAGAGGGAAGAGAAGTCTGAAGTCTAGTGGAAGAGAAAGGTTGAGTCTGAAGTCAAAGAGAAGAAAAATGTATTGCATTACTGATTGTATTTCCACAACTGAGGTTGAGTTCCACATTGCACTTAAGGT
The DNA here is from genome assembly GCF_001723895.1 of Crocodylus porosus. Taxonomy (NCBI): domain Eukaryota; kingdom Metazoa; phylum Chordata; order Crocodylia; family Crocodylidae; genus Crocodylus; species Crocodylus porosus. The sequence goes on from NW_017728886.1 coordinate 25,202,666, forward strand.
AATAATTTATCTTTATTTTGTCTAATCTAGCAATAGAGAACCAGATGATTATGTGAACAACATAATCATTTCAGCAGTACTGGAATTTCATATTCTACCTGTTCTCCATAATATTGGCCTAATAAGACTTAAATATTAAAAAGTGTTCTTGGTGTTTAAAAAGATGAGAGGTTACAGGAAGCCTTAGAGGTAAGAATTAATGTAAGCCTTACTACATTTGGAAGTAATTCTGGTTCCCTTATGTCAATTCCAGGATACCACTATTAACAGATGTGTTTCAGTTTTAATCAAACAGGTTTCTTTGTGCCTCTTACTTTGCATCACGATTCCCTCAGGAGTGATGCAGGCCAATCTGAATATCTAATACATGTAATAAAAGTCACTGGTTTCTTTTCATGTCTGGGTGCAATTCAATGCATTTGTAGCAATCATCACAGTAGGTGCGCTTAAACATGCACATTTACTGCACGGTAACCAAAATTACTGCATACTTTGGGAATGCATCTATATGTGCATGCCCATACTGTGCAATAAATATGGTTACTTGTGCCAATATCAGTGTGAATTTGATACTTGCATCATGCAGGTATCAAACTTACACCCGATTAATTACTCTGCAGTAACGCACATGTAGACACCTTACTGCACAGTAACACTGTGCATGTGGACTGACTTGGGACTGCACAGTGTTAATGTGCTTTAATCCCTGCACATATAGACGATGGCCTATTCCCACAAAATTTACTGCACAGTAAAATTTTAGCCAGTATAAATGCACGTGTAGACGTGTAGTGTGTCTGAAATCTTCGTGTTGTGAGACCAGTCCTCCACTTAATACCTCACCATGGCAGCTGGATCAGCTGACAAGTGTCTCCTGATTGCCAGAATCTAAATTTAAATACTACCTGTGATGAAGCGCAACTTCATTTGAGTCCTCGCTTTGTTTCATTTGGAAGCCTTTCAGGGTATAAATGTTGCATCCTCAAGTTCGTGATACAAGACACATGCTTTACTTCAAATCTTTAACTATATTACTGTGGTTATTTGAATTTCTCTCTTTTTAAATTATCCATTAACAAAGTTGACAATATTAATAAGATTAATCGTAATAACTGTCTCTTTTTATAGTGCTGTATTTTAGATTATAAATCTTCTGGATAAAAACTAGATTTAATTTGGTTAAAATCCCCGATTCATTCAGTGCTTAGGCTAGATAGATTGAGCAGCTGTTCAATATTTTGTTTTCTCTTCATTTGCTGTTCAGTGTGTGGCCCTAAGCCTTTTTCAGTACAGTCTGTTCAAATGTAGTTCTGGATGCAAAATTATTTATTTCCTTGTGGACTCTTCTATGGTGCTTATCACTGAAGTATCTTGATTCTTCACTAACATCAGTATATGTAACTTCAAGGATTTCCTGAAAGGTGAGAAGTGCATTATCCCCATTTTACAGACAGTGGATTAAGGTTTAGAACAGTGGTCCTCAACATTTTGAGATTCAAGTGCACACCAAGGAACCCTGGTTTAGAATCACTGCCTTAGAAAAATTAAGGTAAAAAGGGCCCGTTGATTTTTGAGTGCCCAATTTGAGCTGAATAGGACCTAATTTTTCGTAATTTTTGGCATTATAACACTTTATGTATGTTCAAGTGTAGATCCCATTGATTCAGGTGGTCTTGTAAGTGCTCAGCATTTCTGTAAATCAACCCTGGGGTCTCAAGTAAGGCACTCTGAAAATAAGGAACATACAGTTAAGGCTAAATTCTATTTCACGTCTACATGCCTAAATGGCACTTACGTAGCTGCAGAACCTCAATTTTTGGCGTACACAAAGTGTATAAACGTACACAGAGTTTATAAATTACATTGTTACACTTACCCAATATTAATAAATAATAAAAATAACTTGCTTGTGTTATTCTAGTTTGTACCTATACAGCCATAGTGCAACTTACTGAGCATGCTCAGTCAGAAGTGTAGGACAAGTCCTGAAACTTTAGGAAAATCATAACTGGTAGGTGTTTGATGCTGGAGGAAGAGGATCCTTTCACATTCTGACTCAGTCACCTATGAACTCTCTGCAACTCATTTTCCTCTCTAAGTTTGCCCTCTGGACAGCCAAGGGAGAAAGATAAGTAGGGTCAGGAGACTGATACTCCTTTGGAAAGGAAGGGGCTTTGGGTTTTGACTTCAGTCCTCAATAGGGTAGAAATTATTAGCCCACTGTTCACCATTTTATCCAAAGAATATTAAATGTAGAGTACATATGAGTATGCCAGCTCGAAGGAGAGTGGAGAGGAGGGCTGGCTAGAGAGTGCTCTGGGTGATGCTCAACTTGTGCCTTGCTGGCTAGTGCCTCTTACAGGGAGCAGGAGGCACAGGTGCAAACAAATGAAGTCAGGATCTTAAAATGGAAAGAATGGGATAATCTTAATGATAGGAAACAGTGCCATATCCACCTTTCACAGGTCATTTCTCTATGTAGGAAGGGTAACATTTTTAAATGCCTTTGTTTATCTCAACTTCTTTCAATACATAATTTTCATAGATTTCATAGACATTAGGGCTGGAAGGGACCTCGGAAGATCATTGAGTCCAGCCGCCTGCCCGAAGGCCAGGAACTCAGCTGTGGTCATAGGATCCCAGCAAGATAAGCATCCAATTTACTCTTGAAGGTGTTCAACGTAGGTGCTTGAACCACCTCCGATGGCAGGCTGTTCCAGACCTTGGGGGCTCAGACAGCAAAGAAATTCTTCCTTATGTCTAGTCTGAAATGGTCTTGCTGGAGTTTATAACATTTCAACCTCATCATCCCTTGGGGCGCTCTGGTGAACAAACATTCCCTCAGATACTGGTGGACATGCCTGATAAACTTATAGGTGGCCATCAGATCACCTCTGAGCCTGCGCTTTTCCAGGCTAAAGAGCCCCATGGCTCTCAGTCTGTCATCATAAGGTCTGTTTTCCTGACCTCTGATCAT
>NW_017728886.1:25206134-25230418 GCF_001723895.1 Crocodylus porosus
CAAACCCGTGCTGGCTATCCCTCAGGATGTTGGCATCTGCCAGTCCATTAAGGATGGCCTCTTTAATAAACTTTTCTAAGACCTTTCCCGAGATAGAAGTCAGGCTGATGGGCCTATAGTTAGCCAGATCCACTTTCCTCCCTTTCTTGAAGACAGGCACCACATTGGCTTTCTTCAGTCTTCGGGCACTACACCAGAGCACCAGGAGTTCTCAAAGATCCATGTCAGGGGCTGGGCTATGATGCTCACCAGGTCCTTGAGTAGGTAGGTGGATTGGGGTGTAGATTGTCAGGGCCAGCTGACTTGAAGGTATCCAGCCTCTCAAGGTGTTCCTTCACGAGGTCAGCATTAATGGAGGGCAGGAGTTCTCCCTCACCCGGACCTCCCTGTCCTGTAGCGGGCATGGACGTCCCATGGGACTGATGAAAGACTGACACAAAGTACCCATTTAATAGGTTGGCTTTTTCCTGAGTGTCAGTTGTCCCATCTGGTTCAGCATTGCTTTCCATTGCTTTTTAAATTTTTTTTTAAATAGTGTGAAATAATGTGAAAACAATCCAGGGATTCTGGTGAAACCAGTTAGAGATTAGGAGCTGAATTCTGCAGTTTACTTACATTTTTAACTATAACAAGTTGGTATGTAACAGCAGTTGCACCTTCAAGGTATGTTTTGCCCTGGTGCTTCATTCAGAAGCGTCAGCATGACTATGACAGGAGATGGACTCCATATCATATTGTTCTTTGGTATGAGAAGTGTTATAGTATTTAAGTCTGAAGGGATCATTAGATCATTTAGTTTGACTTCCTGTATATTACAGACCATTACATTTTACCCAGTTATCTGTATGTTCATCCCAACAACCTGGGAAAGTGCCAGAGTTTCTGTGCTAACTAGGGCTGTTATGTCACTGAAGATCTAAAATGTTAATAGAACTGGATAAAGAATTTGTCTAAAGAGACTGACCTGAAAAGATGATTGGATTTGACATCAAGTTTTATTGGGAGGAACCTCAGTAATACTTTGCCTAGTTATAGGCCTTTAAAATCATTTATATTTATGCTTCTCTCATGAAAGTGCAGAGTACAAGGGTTGAAAGGACAATAATTTCTGAGATCCTTTGATATAAAGTGACCCTTAGTCCGGAAATGTCTGAGACAGAGCTGTGCTTGGACAAAACAAAGTATCCAGGAAGATTTAAACACAAGCCATCTGGCAGACTATTCACTTATCTATTGCTGCATATTGATTTGAAAATTCAAAATAGGTTTGACATGGAATACACCTTGAATTCTGGCAAGTCATGTGCTATGTATTTTCAGTACACTGCAAATTGAAATGAGAAAAGCACTTGTGTTAGCATTGGGGATATTGAACTTCTACTGGCACTGTCAACTAATGAATCGACCATTTCAGTAGAATTTTTTTTAAGAAAGGGTGAGAGAAAGCAGCTTTCATATGCTATTCCATAAACACCTGGTTTAAAGGTTGAGTCAAATATGTAACACTCCTTTTAGATCAAATCAAGTAATTAACAATTTTTGACAAAACAATTTCCATGGGTTAATTACATAATTATTCAGATATAGTTTTACTGTAAGCCTTAGGTGTAGCTGATCTCCTTCATTTAAAATGCTTCTCTTATAATGCTAGGTAGAGACAGGATATTTAAGATAGGTTGAAATCTAAAAGAATTTCTAAATATTGCACATATCACAGAGAGGGAGATACACTGCTGGTGGTTGTGAACTAACAGGCAGAGTGGTTGTTTTACCAAAGTCACTGGTCTTTATTGCACTACTTTATTAAAGTTATTAGCCACATCAAATATTATTTTAACAACTTAGATTATATGAATTTATATCAATTTTGAATCCCAGGGAGGTAGATTAAAAATTTTAGAACAATTAGGCTGTAGACAGATGAAATCATTATACTACTTAAAAGACTAAGCCACAATTCAGCTGAATCAGCAAAAAGAAGTTTAACCAGAAGAGCTGACACCTGAACAAAGCAGAGTTAAGTTACCAGAGTTTAGTGTCACTACTGCAGGATAGGAATGGATAGATGAACTAATCATAACAGATTAAATTACAATGACACATTCTCATGAGAAGTAAGCCCCTCTCCCTTAAAGTGGTATGATTACTTGCCCTCAAACTGCAATAAATTCTAATAATAATAATAATAAATTATCAACTGAAGATGCAAAAAAAGGAAGAGCTACTCAACAGCTACTTTGCCTCAGTCATCACAAAAAGTTAAGCCACAATATGTAATGAGGATTATTTGGATAGGAAAAAGGGAGGCAAGCTGAAGGATGAGATAATGAAAGAAACAGTCAAAGATCTACTGATGGGCCTGAATTAATTCAAGACAGCAGGTTCTGATGAACTTCATTCCAGGGTAGTGAAGGAACTGGAAAAGGAGATCTCAGAGTCTTTAACAAAGTTATTCATGAAATTATGTGAGATGGGGGAGGTATCAGAGGATTGGAAAAGGGCCAATGTGGTTCTCTTTAAAAAAACTGGAAAAAAAGAGGACACAGAGAACTATAGACTGATTAGTCCAGGAGTGGGCAATTATATAAGTTGGAGGGCCATTTAATGAGTTTTGGTGAGCTGTCAAGGGCTGCAAGGGTAGCCCCGCCCCTTGATAGGTGCCCCACCCCCTGGTTGCCATCTTGGGACTGGAAGTCTTGCTCCTAACCCCCTGACCTTTACCACCAGAAGTCCCTCTCCTTGCCCTGGAAGCACTCCTGGGGGGGAAGGGTTGTCATCTTGAAAATGGAAAAAAAACCCAAATCATATGCTAAAAAACCCCCCAAAAATATCTACTATAACTTAATTTTATTTGAAAAATATGTATTTTATCCTGATTTATGTGTGTATCTAGAGATGATTGCATAATAGCTCAAAATACAGTCTTACTCTTGTATACTGTGTAAGGAGGGTATGTTGTTCAGGTGGTGGGGTGTGGGTGGGTGTTGGGGTATGTGTGGCTTTGGTGGGGGCTAGGAGTACATGGGGGCTATTGGAGGGTATAGATGTGTTTGGGTGTATGGTGGGGGTGGGGTGTGTGAAAGGGTGTCAGTGTGTGGGGTGGGGTGGGATTGTGTGGGAGCTGTGGGTGGTATGGTGGGGGATAAGGTATGTGGGAGAGGTCCTTGGAGTCCCTGAAGTTTGCAAGTCCCTGGAGCTGCATATGGTGGCAGTGAGAGGGGCAAGCCCCACGCAGCCTCATAGCATGCAGCACCCAGTCTCTGAAGCTTCAGGGATACAAAAACTAGAAACTAGCCAAGATATTAGAGTCTTACCAAAGTAACACAGGTTCTTTAACCAACAAGTCTTCAAGATTGCTATTTGCATAGGCGACTGGTGGGGGAGGCATGTGTCTCCTCCCCCCCAAGATTGGCCCCCGACTCAGCACTGCTCAGGATGGGGCAGTTTTTTTGCTGCACAGGCTGGTGGTGTGTTGTGGCAGGAGGGGCACTAAACAGCAGTGCAGAAGTATAGGAATGGATACGGGGCTTTTGGCCCGCTCACAAATTGTTCCCCTTCAGACTCAGAAGGCACTAATCATCCCTGGCTATTTGGTATCTTATACTAGAGCCAGCATCTTTAACTACACATTACTGTTTTTACAACATGCTACTGCATTGTGGTCATGCGGCAGACAAGTCATTCCATAGAACGGTTGATAAGAAACAACTTATTAAAGGGGTTCACAAATTGAGTACCTGAATGTCAGAACTATGTGGATTAAATAAAGGAACAAATACTGGGATTGAGATAAACTGGGATTTTTCATTTAATTACTAACCTTCCCTGACAAAATATAAATGTAAATTTATAACAGGTATACAATCAATTAAATATAGGGGAAAGTCAACCTTCTTCTGATAAAGCAATGCACATCTTAATAATAAAACACAGCAAAAGATGAAAGAGAATTCAGTTAACAGTCCAAGTCAGGGCATCTTAAATGATTGTTAACGTGTTACTTTATAAAATTAATAGTCTTTTCACTGGAAAAAAATATGGTTTTGCATCCAGAGGTTGGTATGAAAGAATTGTTGTTTGATAGACAGAGATATGGAAGTTGGAGTTCTACACTTGTCAAAAGCACTGTAAGAAGAACCTGGAAAATTATTTGCGTCCTTATGTTCACTCTTCACGTCTACTGATCCTGTGCTTCTCCGACTGAGATATGGACACTAATTCTTAATTACTAGTTAAACCTCTGTGTCATCTCATAATAACTCTAATCAATATGAAAAATATTGTTAGCCAATACTTACTATGTATTTGCATGGAACCGTCAACTGAGAAACAAACAGCTATTTCTTGCTGACATACTAAGCCAATTCTCTTTTGCCATGAGGAATCAGTGTTGGTAATTTCCTATTCTTATTGTGTTTTTGTGGAGTTTCTGCTGTTTAAAAGGTTTAAATGTTGAACAATAGGTCTCTGCATATCATTTCTTGCAACTTGAATTCAGTTTGCCATTACAATATTACAAAGTTCCTTCCTTGCTCCTATACTGAGTTAGTTTTTTGTTTCATTAGACACATTTAGCTAATCAAATTTAGCTAACGATATATTCTCTTTGATTAAGGATAATTACAAGTTTCATAAATAGTCCCAAGTAAGGGATGGTTTAGCAGTGGAAACAATTGTTTACCTGAGTAATAACCATGGAGAGATTAATATCTATTTTTGCTTGAAATGGAGAGAAAAAAAGAAAGAAGATTATCTTAAATCATTACAGTAATTTTCCTCCATGTCCTTAACTAAAAATCATGATTTTCTGTATTTGGACCTCTTTAAGGGCCCAAAATTAAGCCCATAATTACATATCTTATTGAACTAAGACCTAAATTAACAATTCCTAAATTAGCAACAAACAGAAATAAGCTTTCTAGCACTTTTAAGGCTGACAGATATTACATTTAAAATATCTGACTATGACTACAGATCAGTAATTCTCAGCCAGGATGCCATAGCACCCTTAGGTACCTTGAGATCTTTCCAAAGCTACCCTGGGTAGCTATGCAACATTAGCACTGTTAGGTGTACAAACATGATTTATAATATTAAAAACATTTCGATTTTTTGTGGTCTGAGTTCTTTGCAACAGAAAAACTGTTATTTTTCTGTAGTAAAAGAATGAGTAAAAACTAAGAGCTGACATTTTCCAAAGGGTGTCTCAAATCTAACAAGGGATGCCTCAAATCTGAAAGTGTTGAGGACCACAGCTATAGAAAAGACAACTGTAGCTTCATGTAAATATACTATTCTCTGTACTTTAGATTGCATTAAATAGCAGTGCCCCTTCAGAGAGCTACATTCACACCCTGAACCTACCAAATAATTACTGCATAGCACACTTATAGGCTGGGAGGCTGTTGTTGCCCTGATTAAAGTAGTACACTCCTCCAAAGTTTAAACTAAAACAGAAGAATGGACTTGTTACAACATGACCTTGATCAAGAGGACTGAAATCTTGCCTCACAACTGAGAACCTGACTTTAAAAAACAATTCATGTGCTAAAGTAAGAAAAACAGCTCTAGTTGAAATTAGACTGATGGTAACATAAATCTGTGGCCACATGGACCACGGCAGGGTAATTTTGGAACAGTGACTACCTTCACACCCAATAAATTCTGCTGCAAGAAGGGTCTTGAAGGGCGAGAAAGCTGTGTGGCTGTGGGCGGACTTTGGATTTTGAAAAGGGTGTGCAGATGGTGTAGTGCATCATCACATATAACATACTTTTCTCCACTTAAGAAGAAGCTTTACTAATCCGGTAGGGACCTAACACTATATTATTCAATTTAAGATAAATGTAAGAACAAAAATAACTTTATAGGAATGCAACTAACTTGCTACATTAAACATTGTAGAACCCACAGGGGTCTATCTCATTTGTCAGCTCCTTCCTGGCCCCACTTCACCTCCAGTCTCTTTCCTGCCACAACTTTGTTGTTGTTTGTAGTTAAGGAAGGGATCCTTGGGGCCGGTAGTCGCCTCACAGGTAGCTGGGCATGTTCAGCCAGGTTAGCCCCCTGGGGCCTTTTGCCCTCCCACAGCGTTTCCTTTTAAGACAATGCTCCCAGAGGTTTCTGAGGGCCTGTCTGGGCTTCAGCTGTTGCAGCCTGGGCCCCCTTTTTCTCTCAGGCCATGCCTTCTACCTTAGACCTGCTACTGATTAAGACCTCAGCTTTCAGGTTTGGCCCTGCCTTGGTCTTGGCCCCTCCTGTGGGCTTCGGTCTCAGTACACCTGAGGGAATCTCTACCCCCTCTAGTTCTGGGCTAGCTCCTGGCACAAATAGTAGGGGAGTGCCACCCAGGCACCCTTGTTTGTGGTTTCCTCCACCTCTGTAACCACAACACAGTCCTCTAGTCTCAAGTGCAAACAGAACAAAGCACAACCCAGCTGCCTCATAAAACAAAAGTTTCCATCCTCGGGATAAATGTTGATGCAGGCCCCACCTTTCTGGGAGTCTTCTCCTCAATTTCCCCTGGGTGGCTTGGGTGTCTATCTGTCTATCTCCAGTAGGTCCTTCATTTCCAGGAGCTCCTCTCCCTGCTGCAGGCAAGAGCTACCTCCTTGCATAGACAGAGACTGGGCTTAACAGTTAACTCCCCAAGCTTCCTCTCCTTCTAGCCATGTGACTGGGTCTTCTGCACCAAGTGATCAGGCACAGCCAATTGCTTCATTAGCTGCTTGGCCTCACTAATCCAGGGTCCAGTCCACCCAAGGTGTTTCTCTATACTGTCCTTCCTAGCCAGGAGTCTCGCATCCTTTCAGGCCCTTACAGTAACAGGAGCCTGGGTTCCCTGTTAAATACATAAAGTTAAAAAAACCACAACCAACTAGGCAAAAATAGTCAAAAGAAATTGTTTTATTACTCTTGTAGTCATTATAGGTAAATATGCATCTATATTCAGCTTTGTAAAACAAAATCTAGGCTCCTGGAGCATCTTAGTGCAGCCAATACTCAACTGTCAGCCATTTCCACACCTGAATTAATATTGCCACACCTGAGATCAGGTTTTTATCTATAGCTAAAAACAGACTTCAGGGCTGTGAAAGAGAAGAGAGATATTGACTCCATCAGGATTGCCTAAATAGAAATGTTGCTGCACCTCCTGGATAGCTGATTTTACATGTTGGGTGAAACGGGAATCAAAGGGAAGTGCGACTGCATCACTGCACTCCCTGGATCCCTGCACTCCCTGTGTGTTGCAGAGTAGTTCCCATTAAATCTCACAATTCTCCCATGTAATGTAGATTCACTATCTCCCTTTTTCCTCAAAAAAGCAATAAATAATGCAGCTACCTTTAGGTGAAGGATAATGCTTCCCTTACTAATTTAGAAGAGACTCCGTCATTTTTTATTAATTTCACAGTAGTCTTAAATATTTTAATTGGTGGATGGTGACTCTGAAAGTGAGGAGGCTAAACTGAACTGAGATGTATATTCCTACTTCAACCCAACACACAGGAGTGGAAAAAGCTTCCAATATATCTAGCTAAACAGAAGAATGCTTATATCTACTAAAAGCCACTACTCTGAAGACTTTAACTGTATTTTAGTGACATTTAATACTTCACTCATTTTAACTGTTCCTCAGCTTGAAGTTATGAACTTCTTTACAAGCCATTGGTGGGTCATTTGTTAAGGTTACATATATTATCTAATCTCTGCCCCAGGAGCGGTAGATTGGAACAGAAGGATGACAAAATCTGCCATTCAGCCCACATCCCTGCCATTGCTTTGAAAAAATGAAAACTGTTAGGTAAGAATGATGTAAACATATGACTTTTCCTAGGATAGATTTTCTCTCTCTCTCTCTCCCTCTCTCCTTCTATCATATCCAAACAGATTGTTAGTGACCATGGCCTTCCACAAATCTCTTCTCTTCGATGCATACAGCATTGCCAGTGTCAATACATTCATCCATTTAGATCAGTGGTCTCCAATCTTAATAGGTCGGAGATCACTCTTGGAATTTAAAAGGAATGGAAGATCTACCCCCCCACCCCAGCCCAACAGGTAAGTCTGTGAGGAAGGGCTGGACAGGGTGGGGGATGATGCCATAAGCAGCTCATGGGAGGTGCAGGGAAAGGGGGCACACAGCCCAGGAGGGTTGGGGGGGACACACATGCCCACGGATCTGCATGCTGGGTGGGATGGGGCGGGGCAGGCGGGATGGGGCTGAGGCCAGGGCAGTGGCAGCACTGGGCTGTTCCTGACCAGGCTGTGCCCAGGCCAGGTAGCTGTAGCGGCAGCACTGGAAACAGGGTCACAAGGGACCCCGTGCCCACCCCAACCCCTGCTTCCACCACTGCTGTCAAGCGCAGCACGGGCTAGGCCTGAAGGGAACAGCTTGGCGCAGCCTTCCAACCCGCAGCTGCAGCTCACCCTTCCGTGTGCCTGCCACCCCTCAGCCCCCAAGTCCTTGGGGAAAGGAAGGGGCAAGGGGAGGGGAAGGCTGTGCCAGGCTGTTCCTGCTGGGCCTGGCACATGTTGCACTCGGCAGTGGCGCTGGGAGCAGGGGTTTGGGGAGAGTATGGCCCACCCTTGGGTCCCCCTCACAGCACCAGTGCCACAGATACCCAGCCTGGGAGCAGCCTGGCCAGGAACAGCCCAGTGCTACAACTGCCCTGGACACAGCCCGCTCTGCCCTGACTTGCATGCGGATCCAGGGACATACATCCCCCAATATCCCCCCTGGGTTGCGTGCCCTCCATTCCCCCCGGCAGCCCTGAGCGAGCCTGGCTGTGGTTGGTGACCACTGATTTAGATAAACTCTTGACGTAAGTCAACCTCTGTTTTCCATGATCTCTCCTTCATTCAATCTTTCCAGTTACAACCAAACTTCCAATTTCCTCTTTCTCTATAACATGTCTTTCAATTTCCTCTTTCCTCATGTTTCCTCTTTCATTATAATTCCAACTCTTTCTGATGTTAATCAGCAGATTCCTCCTGCAGCTTGCTCTTAACAAAATATCTTAATTTGAAGTGTGACTTGTCCAACATACCTTCAAGATGTGCTTTAAGAACCACATCTTACTTGCTTCAATTCTCTTTTCCATACTTGATTATATTGTCCAGCATTCTGATGCATACATGAGGACTGATATAACATAGCAGTCCAAAACTCTTAACCTCATCCCCATAGAAATTTTACTATTTGTCAATATCTTTTTCATTTTCAGAAATGAGCCTTTTGCCATCACTATTCTCTGTTTTATTTCATGATCTAAGGATAGATACAGCTAATGGGTGTCCATTGATAGGACAGTGGTTTTCAACCTGTGGTCCATGGACCCCTTGGGTCCATAGACTACGTCTAGGTGGTCCGTGAAAGATAACTATGATCAATCAAAATTATGTGACAATTCAAAACTGTTTAGGAGTCCACAAATGAAAAAAATGTTGAAAACCACTAGACTAGGATTTAAAGGCGGGGGGGGGGGAGTTGGACAATATTAGGCAATACAGGTAATTAAATCAAATTTAAAAAAATCTAGTGTAGACAAACATTTATTGGGATGTAAAGGTGGGGATGGATCTCTTCATCTCCCAATTCCCATTGACACCACAGTATAGCAGTTGTAAGCACATCAGCTTTGCAAACATCCAGAAGACACTGGATCTACAAGCAATCATAGAAATCAGACAAAATTAGGGTTGGAAGGGACCTCAGGAGGTTTCTAGTCCAACTGTCTGCTCAGAGCAAGACCGTCCCCAACTAGATCCCCAAACCAAGGCTTTGTCTAGTTGGGTCTTAACCTCCTGGGATGGAAATTCCACCACATCTCTAGATAACCTGTTCCAGTGCTTCATTACCCTCCTAGTGGAAATGTTTTTCCTAATATCCAACCTAAATCTCCTTTGCTGCAACTGGAGACCATTGCTGCTTGTTCTGTCATCTGTCACCATGAGAACAATGGGCTGCAGCAGTTTCTAGACAATGAGTATTGACAGAAAGGACAGTCCAATGATATCTTTTATGTGGATAGATCCCATATTATTCTTATCTGTATCAGAAAAAAACAATATAAGGAATTTTGTTTAAAAATAGGTCATTATGAAGGTGCCATATTTCCAAAAACCACTTGAACAGTGCCATATACGTTCAATCCCCAGCAACCACCATGCCATTGATCAAGACTATCTAATTGTATATGTGAAGTTGAGGCTTTTTGAAGACTTTTAAACAGATACGTTATTGCAAGCTTAAGATGAACCTAGCAGCTGCTGGCACAAGATGCTTTGTATGTTTCTGTTCTCACATAGGCAAAGGAATGTTTCACGTTACCCATCATTTAAACTCAAAGCCTGTCTTCATTTGCAGATGTCAGCATGACTCTTGCGTGCCTTCTGAGGCTGGGGAGGCATGGCAACCTCCCGCAGACAATGGTGACAGTGGTAGCAGTAGGGTTGTGGCAGCAGCAAGTTGGAAGCTTGTGCAGATGTGGGGGGAGGGCGGAGTGGGTAGTGAGTGGGTGCTGGCAGTGGCCAATCTCAGGGGGTGTGCGTGCACCCCTATGCACCCGACATGTCACCAATGAGGAGCTGATGACCCCATTCCCCAACTCACTGGGCAGGTGGGAAAAGCATACAGATGCTCTGCATCTCACTTTTTTCTGCCTTAGCGTGGCCATTGGTCATGTTTTACTGTCAATTTTTAAAAACGCTTTGTCACCCGTCCGTTTATGGATAAAGAATGAACAGCAAAAGATCCTATTTTTCAATATGATGGAAATACATGTCAATCATTTGTCCTTGCAATTCTATTGGCTGTGCCAAGAGCTACAGCAGTGCAGCCAGGAAAGACAGGAAGTGGCCTTTTAGTAGTGGCCCCTCCCCTTACTGCTAATTGGCTAAGGGCTCCACTGGCCCCACCACTCAGTTTTGATTGGCTGAGGCAGTGGCAACCCTGCCCCTCACCACTAATTGGCCAAGGCTGGGGGGACAGTAAGTGGTTCCCTCCCCCCCTCACCAAGGGAATATTGTGTAGTCTGGGGATGGGCCAGTGCCCCCTTATTCTGAGACCTGTGTGGTGTCCACAGGGGCCAGCGTTTCACACCAAGGGGCCTATGCACATAACTCCTTATGTTTTCCAGTGGTGATTTCATACAGGCACCTGTGTGAGCCTGGGTGTCCTACCCCTTTAAGCTTGACTTCATGACACTAAAAATTGTTCCTGGGTTTGTCTTTTCATAAGGATAAGATAAAATGACTGCCATGAAGACACTCCCAAACACACAATACAACAGCCCTCTAACACCCCCCGCTAACAGCACCCCTAAGCCTGTGACCCCGCCCACTCCACTGTGCGCCTGCGCCTGCGCAGTGGGCTACCGAGCGGGCACCCGGCGCTGTCCGCCCCGCCCACGCCGCGCTTGCGCAGCAGTAAGGCAGTGAGGGGGCGCGGTGCTCTCTGCAGAGGGTGACGTCACCCTTGCCCGCCCCGCGCGCGGGGGGGGCCGGGCTGGCCGGTTGCGGGCGCTGCCATGGCTGCCATATTGGGGAGGAAGTGAGCGCGGGAGGCGGCGGCGGCGGCGGCGGCGGCCTGAGGAGCCCTCCCTTGTGCTTTCGTCTGGGCGTGGTGCAGCGGGGTCGGCGGTGGCTGGCGGGGCCCGGAGCGGGCGGCGCAGGGCTGAGTGCAGCGGGAGCGGCCAGCGGCAGCGGCGGCGGTGCGGGGCTGAGGGAAGATGGCGGACCCGGCGGAGTGCAACATCAAAGTGATGTGTCGCTTTAGGCCCCTCAACGACTCGGAGGTGGTGCGCGGCGACAAGTACATCGCCAAGTTCCAGAGCGAGGACACCGTCATCATCGCCGTGAGCGCTGGGGGCAGCGGGCGGCCTGGGCGCCGGGCCGGGCCGGGCTCAGGAAGGGCCTCTGGCACTTTGGGGGGGTGGGCGACAGAAACCCGGGTGGGGTCTGGCTCGCCGCCGCCTTCTGCCCCCTGCACTGCAGCCCGGGTTGGTAAATGCAGCGAGGTAGAAATCCCCGGGGGGGGTGGGGTGGCGGCTTTCAGCCTGTCCCTGGGGGACACAGTTTGTCTGAGGGGGCTGTGAAAGATGACTGTGCTCAATCAGAAATGTGCAAATAAATGCCCGCACTTACCCTGCCAAGGGGCTGCTCCACTCGACATTTTTTAGGGGTTAGCAAATGAAAAAAGGTTGAAAGCTGCTGGAAGAGAAGCCGGCGCTGCCGGGGTTATCGCAAGAAAGCTCAGCTCTAGGGTTAATTTGCAGTAACTGTCTCCTCGGGTTTGGCTGCCCGTGTTTGTGGGTAAAGTGAAAACTTTTAACTTAATGTTTGTGTCTCATCTCTGCGCCTTCACCTTCATGTGAATGTCTAGAGTGAGGCTAACACAGGGTGGGGGGGCTGGCACCTCTCTGGGGAGGGGTGTTGCTTGGAGAGCATTTGTCTAGATTGCAGCTATGCTGTGCTTCCATCTTGAATCCTCCTTGCATCTGGGCGTGCAAGTAGGACAAATGAATTACAGTAGATGGAGCTTGGAGACAGAAGCCTTATGCTCTGTGCTTTCCTAACAGAGCTCTGCTCTTATGCCTAAATTCAGTGTAAAATGAACGGGTTGTTAATGTAATGTAGGACTAGGTCAAGAGTGGTTAAGCTTCTGAAAAATCAACAAATGCTTGTAAACTGAGCTGATTTTTTGGTCTCGTCCAGTTGGCAGGCTTGTACCTCAAGCTGCATTAGTCCTCACTGATGCCTCATCCACAGAATTGGGCTGTATTGCAGGAGCTTGTTGGGGTAGTGACCAAAATAGCAAACTTCCATTTTCATAACTGAGGCAAACACAAATGATTTCATATATGAGTATTCAGTAACAGGGGCGTTATGAGTCCCATCTGAAATTAAAAACTGCAAAGTTACTTTTAGAATTTTGGGTAATACTTTGTTCTCGCTCTGCCGCCTACTGTTCCTGCCTTGTACACCAATGTGTAATTATTTCTAATGGGTCAAGGGCTTATATTTGAAATAGCAAAACTGAGGTAACACTTCCTCCCCTTGTCACTTAGATTGAGTAGGATCTTCTGTAGTGTGTAGTACAGCAAATTCACTTTGTCAGATGTTGTGAAAGGACCGTGTAGGGCTTGAAATTGATGACTGGTTTGATTCCCCCCTCCATATGCACTATAAAAACTTTTTAAAATTAAAAATGTTACTTTGTAGGCCAGATCTAAACCTCCACTGGTCTCAAGTTGAGGACTTGGTATTTTTGGTCTTTGACCAAGGCCAAACCACTGCTAAACTGAGGAATATGGCAGGATTTTGAAGTCCTTCTCCTCAGTTGTCCAGCTGTTGGGGCTAGAAATCCATGCTACGGATACATATGTTGGGATTCCTGTCTTTCAGTAGTAAAAATGTATAGTCCTAACATATGGCAATATTTGTGGTTAAAAACTAAATAGTTTAATTTTCCAGCGTTGAAATGATATTGTTGCTGTTGTGATGGTTCTGGAAATATACAAGAGGTAAGAATTCTTGTGAACTAATGAATGGCATGGTTGAAAGAGACATGGGCAAGCTTTCAGGTATTGCAGCATCCTTCCTTAGAGACCTGAGGTGAGAGAGACTGAATGAAGAGAGAAACCTGCGGTTTTACTTGAAAGTTTATCTATGTCTATCCTAACCACTCAGTTGATCCAATGAACAATATCACCCATAAGAACTCTTGCCTCTAATTCTCTGATTCTCATGCTTTTCATGTTTTCAGGATCATTCCACTCTTCTTTTTAAAACATCAGTTTGTAAACCTTAACTGGTGAGTAGATCTTACCTGAGGACTTGGCCAAGTAGGTCAAAATACCTATTCCACCTGTACCCATGAAACAACTTTCATAAGGCAGTTCCTCAATAAACTATATTTTTCACAGAACTAATTTTTCTTCCCTTCAGTTATTTCTTAGCTGGCTTCTTTCACCACTGTATGGGACAGTAGCTGCCTGTTGAGCTCTTCTCTTCATAACAAATCTGAGCCAGGTTTCTCTTCACTAGTGGAGAGGTTTCTCCCATTTCCCACCCACCCCTTATTTGCAAATCTTTTGCCCTGCAATCCCAGCCCTACCCCCAACTGCCTGTCCTGCCCCCTGGATTCTGCTCCCTGCCTGCCTATGGACCTATTTCATCTGCCTGGCCAAGCACAACCTGTCTGCGGGGGGGTCTCAGCTGGTCTCCATGGAGGCCCTGACTGCCTGCTTTGTCTGGAGCCCCTGGCAGTTGGTGCAGGGTAGAGAGGCCCAGGCCAGATAGGATCAGTAGTCCCCACCATGTCAGTAACTCCCCCCAGCTCACCAAAATTCCTAAAATGTCTCTCCAGCCAAAATAATTGCCTAGGTATCAGTTAGGAGACAGTGTGGGCATAGAATGTATTAAGACTGACCTAACCATGCTGGGTTTTGCATGCTGGTGACTACAGTGGACAGCCAGCTAGATATTTTGCTGTAGCTGCCTATTGCACCTTGTCACTAGGTGGTTGCAGAGCTGCTAATAAGCTGATTGTATCAAGCAAGGAGCTGCCAAAGCATGAAATTGGAGCTGTGGAAACAACCCTTGTATAATTTAAGACTTTCCAAGAAAGAACTTTACCTAAAGCAGAGGGATGTAGGACTATGTTGTGTGTGTGTGTGTTTCATGTTTACCATGATCTGAAGACAGTTGCAGTAACGTGAACATGCTAAATATTTACAACCCGAATGGAACCAGCTGCTGCCGCCCCCCGCCCCCCCCATTCCATCATTTGCTGTCTGACTGAAACTTCAGTGGAAAAGGTCATTTGAGAAATCCCCTCTGATCCTTTATTTTTTCCCTTCCGCTCCACTTTTACCTGGTTCCCATATGTTTACTGGCATGCCAGTACTAGTTTGTCATCTTGGACAAATTAGTCTTCTTCCCCCCCTCCCCATTTGTTGTTTGTTAGAGTTTACACATGTAGAAATTTTAGCTGAGACATAGAGTTGCATTGTTTTGACGGATCACTGGTATCAAAAAAGTGTAGTCCTAGTGTTACTTTTAAAAAGCCAGATATCTCTGGCTTTGAATTCTTGCTAGAAGAAAGCTTTTAAAATTAAATATTTCATTTAAAAACTTTCTCTCTGCTTTCTGGTGATTTCTGATGGATATGTATGCGTAAGTACATCATTGATTCAACATATGGACTTGTCACACATGTGACACTTCAATTATAATACAACAGTGCATGCAGATATGAATATGGCAGTAAATTGTGAATCCAGTTTTTTGCAGATTGGCTTTGTATTATCATGTTTTACATGAGGTTGACATGATTTGATTCATTCAAGATATTTCAGTTTTGGTAGTAAACAGTGCTGTCGATCTGGCTTCTTAAAAGTGACTATGTAAACTAGTTTCTTAGAAAATACCTCTTGAATTGTTTTTAAAAGATAAGAAAAGTGTCTTCTCTTAATGTTCATGTAAGGGGCTTTTTTCTGTTTGTTTGCTTGTTTTCCTGATTCAAAGAAATGGAGGGGAAAGTGACTACTCAGATTGAGACAGGAAAAAGTATTGTGATATCACAATTCTAATGAGTTCAAATGGTGTTGGTAAATTACTTTTATATATGGTGTTTTGTAAAGAGCCCCTCCATTCTACAAGTGTGGAAATTGCTGTGCCCTCTCTCCATTCTTATTTTACTCCTAGTGTAGATCCTTCTTTTCCCTTCCAGATAATTTTAATCATGCTTAAACTTTTATTTGACTAGTTAACTGACTGTCTCTTTAGGTGAGAACAAGTGATGAAGTTTGGGTTTACAGTAGAGTGCCTACAAACTTTCTAATGCAGACAATTGTATTGTTATTCAATTAGGAACTGCATTTTGTCTAGACATGATTTTCTTTGTAAAGTCAAACTTTAAAATAATAATTAATAGATTAAGTCCAGTTTTTGTTTTAGAGGAAAGAGGCTCCCTTAGCTTGTACCTTACGATGGACTCTAAAGAGACCATTTTCAATGAGGCATGTTTGTTTTAAGTGGTATATGAAAAGGCAAGCTGAAACCTAAAAGAACCACAGTGAACATGGCTTATTAAAATATTTATTAGAATTACCCTCAACTTGATGGAGAGAAACTAGTGGGTTTGTTAACTTTGCTTTTTGTGACATTTCTTTGTACAGTTGAAGCTATTGACAAGCAGTACATTCTCACTTCAAATAACATTGTTTATACCATTTTCAGTACCTGTATACATGCTCATGCTTGTCATGTTACTATCTAAAATATAAATAAAAAGCTAGTGTGTGTAGTCACATGCTAGTGCCTGTCTCGGCAGCCAATCAGTGTGAATAAAGCATTACAGGCAGACAGACTAAGGCTTCTATGTATATATGTATAGAATATCTAATGACAGTCCGCCTGTACTCTTTTATATTAGCTTCATAATAGCAACAGGCTTTGACCTGAATATGTATGCAACTGGCTGTGAGTTTATAAACTTCTTTTGTTCAATGGCAAGTTCATTGAAAGTTTATTCTATTTACCTTCCAAATCAAGGCTAGCAAAGTTTATTTGTGGTTACCATATCTTTTTGGCAGCAGAAAACTAATATTAACCAAGCATGTTATTCATATGAAATATTCAAAGAGTAGGCTGTGCAAAGCTGTGCACTGGCATGAAGTATAGCCCCTCTATATAACAAATACAGTTTGGTACTATATTTTGTATATTGGGAAGAGAAACCTATCTTATATCTTGAGTAAAGGATGAGTAAAAGTATCCAACCTTGATACTGTAAGTACTGGACCTTGTGGCATGCATTTGAGGCTGCAGTAGTCAGTAGCGTAGGCCAATTATATTTTTTCAGTGCCACTATTCAGTTAAATATTATTTTGTTTAACCTCGGTCTCTTAAATTGGAGGCAATGCAACAGTTTCTCAAAGCATAGGGCTCTGACAAATTGAGCATTAGTGCACCGATGTAAGACTGGGATAGAGCTCTTTGCTTTTAGTACAGTGTCAAACTGCCCATGGGCCAGTTCTACCCCTTGGAGAACTGCCATCTGGCCCCCAGTGCTGCACCTGGGTCAGATATGCACCGGTGGTGCAGGGTCAGTCTGCAGGCCAGATCAGGCCCACAGATCCCATCCTTTTGCCCCTGATCTGGCAGCTGCTTCAGCTGGTCTGGAAGCCATGCTACATGTGGCACAGATCCTGGAGTGCCGGAACAGGCACCATGTATGGTGAAGACTGGCAGCTGTGATACACGTGGTGGCCAAACTGCACCTCATGGAGCACTTGTAAGCATGACATGTAGCATGGGTCTTAGACTGGCTGGAGCAGGTGCTGCATGTGGTGTAGTCCTAGAGTTGCCTGCCAGGTGCCATGAGTGGTGTCCCTTCTAGCTTCTCTAGGATCTGTCTTTCAGTGTGGAGTCCAGAACTGGCTAGAGCAGTCATTGGATCAGGTATGCTGGGGAGGGGGGGAATCTGTGGGTCTGATTTGGTCTGTAAACCAGCCCGGAGCTGATTCAGTCTGTGGACCATCTGGCCCACAGGGCTGGATGTGTTTGACACTCCTGCTTTAGTGTTAAATGTGGTATATGCTGTTGCTGTGCTATTAGTAATATTTCTTAGTTGATCTTAAGCATGTGGTTTTTCTCTAAAATCTAAAGACAGTTCAGCTTTCAGTGTTAACTGGTTCGCTGTTCTGTTTTGAGCAAATGCTCCTTTAGTGTTAATGCTAAACTGCCTCATCTCTCCTTGCATGCCAAAGCTCTAGCTTTTTCCTATCTGCCTGCTATAGAACTTCCAGCATCTTAACATCTTCTGAGCTCCTGTTACACACTTCCTCTGCGTATGGCATGTTCTGTGTGGGGGAATTATAAAATGGAGACTATAAAAATAACTGAAAGGGCTATTACACTGATTGTATAGAACTGTGGATCTGCTTGTTGTTGTATGCATCACCACTTCTCCTTCTTAAGCGATTTTAAGGAAGGACTCAAGTTGCAGTCTTTAAACAGAAAATAGAAGAAAGGGAGAACTAGGGTCTGTTGACATCCCTGTATCCTCAACAGTTTTGGGAAGGGCAGAGTCGCACTTTTTTTAAAGACTGATTCAGAGGGGCATACACTTTCATAAGTAACAGCTCACTTTAGCTGATAGCATGTTAGGAAAGCTTTTGCCTGCCTTCTACCTCTCCTAGTTTCAAGAAATCATTTAGTCATTTGTATATTGCTTCTTTAATATACCCACACAAAAGGAACTGTGCCCTAAAGAAAATGGCTACTTCCAAAGCAGAAGGTTAGTTTAGGATTCTGCTTGTCTGTCTTGATGCTGCTTTTAAGTTTGTCACCGACTGCCAGAGTGATATCTTGGCTTGGAAGGAAGGGAAAAAAAGCTAGGGTTTGAAATTGTGCTGTCAAATAAATTAATAATAGGAATAAGTTTTGCCAGAATCACTCCACTTATACCTAATGCTTTTTATTTTTATGTATTTTATGACCAGTATTGGTGAGAGCAATGTTTTTAAAGTAGACTGCCATACATTAGGGGAAAAGCTATTGTTTAATAGCTTAGCCTATTCTAAATTGTTTTGCTTGCCTCATACCATGAAATAACCAATTGCAGTGCACACTGGATGCCTATGGCCAGGAAGGTTGGGGTGTGGCATGCATAGTGTGTATGTGAGATGGACTGTCCCTGAAGTATGTATGACTAGGGCTGTATGACCTGTTCACCTGGAGGGGGTGCCAGACTATCCGTGGTTGGGAGTTATCCCCTGGGTTTGCAGGTCATATGGTCTGTGCTCCTCAAGTTCCTGGAAGTGGGACAGCCCTGCATTACCTTATTAGAAGGACTGTCTTAGAATAAAACAAGTGTTTTACACCCACACACACCTGCCCAACCACACAGTAAGAGAGAGGATTTAGACTGCTTAGCTTAATTTAAATAATATGAATAATACAAAGGCTTCTCTAGGTTTCAGTGACTGAAAAACTGCATGTGATCCATGGCAAACTTAGGGATGAGCACTACACTTATGGAGTATATTCCAGTTTTTTAAAGTTAGAATGCAATAGAAGTAACTACTCAAAATACCATTTTATAGAGTCAACCTCAGAAGTATGAAAAGTAAATGTTAAGTTGGAATTAATTGGTTTTAATAAGACAGTCTTTGGTGCCTTTCATGGAGAAGGTACTGAGAGGATACATGTTAACTGACTTTCGTAAAGAGCAGATTTATACATTTTGAATCATTTGGATGTTTATGTAAACAAAGGGTGAAATTGGTTTTCCCAAGACACCTACTAAGGCAGTGAATTTTTAAGATACCTGTGAAACACCATGTAGATGTAAACCCTTCATTTTAATTCAGGAAAATTTACGGTTGAATATAAGAGAGGTCAATACAGTTGGTCTTAGCCTGGGGTGGGAATGTTGATTTGGGCCAAAAACAGTCCCAAAGAAAGTCCTGGAAACAGGCAGGGCGAAAAGATAGCTCACTATGCTCAAGGTGGTGAGCCAGGCAAGCACTAAAAAAGAAATGAAGATGCGTGTTTTAACCAAGGATCTTTGGGCTCTGGGAAGAATGGAAGCTACATACCATGTCTGTTCCTGTGTATTATCTACTGCATCAATTTGCAATGTTGTTTTTGCTAAGATTTGGTTAAGCCTTTAAAAATAATTCTTATATATATACAATGGCTCAAAGGGCTGTTGATATATCAAAAAGGTGGAATTTTATGGGGAGTGACAGTACAGCTTGCTTTTTGTTCCTTAAGTGGTTTGCAGTGTTCCCAATAAAGCACAAGAGGTGTTTCTGTTCCTTGCCCCTCAAAGCTTAGTCCATTGACGTAGAAAAGGCATTGGGTAGAACAAATTGGTGCAAAACAGTCCCATGGTATCAATATGACCGTAGGACTCTCTTTTTATGGTGATATGAAAACAGAACAGTAGGATTGCATTTCATAGTTTGTAAGTGCAGAAAGATTTCTGTTGTTCATTTACATTAGAAATCTGTTTTTCTTTCCTCTGTAAATTAGGCCACTCAACTGGATCTCCAGTTGAATTGATATGGCAAATTCTTAAGAAACTGAACCTGATTTTATGCAAATTACTTACTATCTCAAAATATATTTTAAATAGTTTACAAACAAAGTGGTCCACCCTTCTTTTCCCTTCTCCCCCTTAAATTTTTGAAGTTCAGTGTTTGTGACTTCAGTTAATGACTAACAGATGTCTTGGTCAATATGTAAGGCCATCAAGAGTGCTTAGCGTTTTGAGATCTAATCTTTTAACCTAACTTGTAATAGTCCAGTGCTCATGGTATGTGCCCAAACACAACTTTTTCTCTATGGCTGTTATAGAGATGGGGAGGTTGGAAGTAGAGGAAAGGGAAATGCAGTGGAGAATATCAGATAAGATGTGAGGAATTGTCATCTGTGGGTAACTGGAATTTGTCATGGGTGCCTGGATCTTTCACTTCATACATAAAAAAAAAAAAAAAAAAAAATCAGTTCGGTGAAGGGCATTTGTATAAAATATATAAGGACTTGACTCTAAAATAATTTCCTGCTCTACCTGAGCCGTAACATTTAAGAAAAAACAGTATGTATGGTAATGAATTTAACTGAATAGTGCCAAAGTAAATGTGATAAATTGTTTGGTTCATTTACTTTTTTTTTAAATTAGTTCTGCCCTTGCATAATGCATCTTAATGGCAACTTAAAAGGTACTTCTTAAGGTACCAAATATCTAGGCATGATTTTAAGTAGAGTAAAGATAACAATACTCTTATTCAAATTGTAGTGTGTAGAAATACATTTATACCTTTCAATACAGGGAAGAATGTTAAAATATGATTCTGATAACATGCTTTTAAGGCAGGGGTGTTTCAGCTGGAGGGCCACGTAATGAGCTTTGGTGAGCTGTCAATGGCTGTGTGCACACAATCTTTCAGGAGATACAATTTTAACAAATTGCAGGGGAAATACAAAAAATCAAACCTCTACTATAACACATTTTAATTTTATTTAAAAAAAATAATTATTATCCTGATTTATATATTTTTGAATAGTGTATAAGAGGGGATTGCATAATAGCTCAAAATAAAATCTTATTCTTGCATTGTGTGCGGTGTAAACGGTGGCTGTGTGTGGGGATGGCTGCCCAGGTACCAGGTCCCGGGAGCCAGCTAGAGATGAAGGGGAGGTAGAGGACATATGCAGCACAGCTTGCTTGGTGCATTCTGCCCCCTCCTCCCTACTTCTGGCCTGCAACTGCCTCTTCAGCACTCTGCATGGGGCTGATCCCTTTCTGCACCTGCCGTATGCCCGCCAGACGGCACAGCTCAGCCGCAACCCTGGCCACCATACATAACTTCCCGGCAGGACTGCTGCAGCCACCCTGGCTGTTGCTCGCCTCCCACCACTTCCAGTGGCTTCTCCTCCTTACCTTTCTGCCCCAATGTGCTTTTCCAGGCAGGTTGTAGCACATGGAAGAGGCAGCAGCTGTGGGGACAGGCACCATATGCCCAGCCAGGCTGGGGGGAAGCTGCAGCTTGTTGGATCCTGCCCCAGCATGTGGGGCTCCAGCTCCTGGCTGCCTTCCACCCGCTTCAACCCCTGGCATGATGAGCAGTCATTTGCAGGTGGCTGTGTGGGTGAATAGTGGCCTGGAACTGGAGTCCCCATGTGCTGGGGCAGGAGCTGCCTGGCTGAAGCTTCCCTCTGCCTGGCTGGGCATGTGGTGCCTAACATGCTTGACCATGGCCTCCTTGTGTTACCTGCTGCCCGGAGTGGCGCAGGAGGAGGATCATCTTCTACCAGAGGCGGAGGGAGCCTGGGTGACTGTGGCAGCAGCCCCACCAGAAAACTGCATATTGGCCAGGGCCAGGGCACTGCTGTCTGGGTGTGAATGGGAGCAGGCAGGGCTCGACTGAATGGAGCTTGGGTGGTAGCTGGGCCAGATAAAGTCAGTTAGCTAGTGCCTGCCTGTGGATCAGATTGAAAAACAGTATTTTCCCAACATTTTTTTTGATTTAAGGAAGTGGAAGAATAATTTGAAGGGAGCTTGAATCTCCTCTAAGCAAAAGGAGATATAAGATTTGACATTGCATCACAAACTTTGTTCAAAGAACATTCCTGGACATTTTATAGCTATTGTATGAAAAGTGGTAGTAGGCAATATGATCAAGTAAGGTGAATATTTACTTCTTACTCTCTTGTAATTTTTTTTTTTTAATTGGACATAATAAGCAAATGTGATCCATGATTTGGAGTTGGCCTGCGGCACAGACTGTAGTTGTGAATATTCCCTTTTACTTCAACTGCTAGAGAGAAATGGAGAAAATGGCTGGTTGTACTGTTTCTTTTGTACAGTGAACAATTTTTCTCCCTCAGCTCTCCAAAGAGGGGGGGAAACGTGTTTAGTTCAAGGCTTCGTTCATACATGGTCAGGTTCTCTTAAAATAAGCCCATTTTAGAACTAGAATTTTTTTACCCTAATTTCTGTGTCTTTTCAGTCCAAGCCTTATGTATTTGACCGTGTATTCCAGTCAAGCACAACGCAGGAACAAGTTTATAATGACTGTGCTAAAAAGATTGTCAAAGGTGAGGAAAACATGTACAGTATGGAAACATTACCCACAATAAGGTACTAAGTAGGTGAAAAAGAATGATGCCAGTCTCTTCTCTTCCCACTTTTTTTTCCCCTCCCAAAATCTGTAGCAGGTGTGGCTACCGTTGCTAGCTGATTTGTTTTCACTCCAAAGCCTGTGTTTTCACTTGCTTAAAAGCAAGTGGATGTTCACTTATAGTTGAAATGATCTGAGCTAGGTCTCTATCTGAAAGATTTTTTAACAGGAAAAATGGCTTAAATTAAAATGCTGGTAAAGCTTCATAACTGAGCTGAAATCAAAAGGGTTAAAATGTGGGATAGGAATAGACCAGCCTGAGTAAAATACTTTTACTAGTCCCAGTAAGCTGATTTCAGTACATATCATTAAAAAATGTGCATGTGAACAGAACTCTTCTAAGTTTATATAAAGTACAGCTTAGGAAGATTTTACTGTAATATTAGCTGCTTAATGAAACATTTAGTCAAATATATTCTTTATTCCTTCTGCTTCTTAATGTACAGGCTCTCTAGCCACCCATTGCAATCATTTAACATTAGAACTGTAAAACAGAATTATATAATCAAGAATATTTCAAGGTCTAAACAGCCGAGTTTTTCTTAAACAGGATCTTACTTTTAGTTATCTGTTAATTCACTGAACAAATCAATAACATAAGAAGTAAAAGTCTGGATTAAAAATGTGAGTTAAAATCCTTTGGTTAGCCAGTTATTTTGTATACTGCTTCTCTAAATAAGTCCCACTTATTTGAACTGTAATGAATAATGCTTTCTTCCTTAGATGTACTTGAAGGATACAATGGTACAATATTTGCTTATGGGCAGACATCATCTGGAAAAACGCACACTATGGAGGTAAGGAGTCTTAAAAGGGCTCTCATCTTTTAAAAGTTGGGAGGAGATGTTTTGTTTTTATTTCTTTCCTATCTTTTTTCCTCTCTGTAGTTTTTCCACTTAGAAATAATACCTCATCTCTCTTCATCTGACATTGTTGCCCCACAAATCTTCGTGCTTTGCTTTTGTTAATGTAATTTTTTTAGGCAGTGTTATGAACATGAGGTTGGGCATATCAGTAACTAATGTATGGACCTTTTTTTTTGGCTCCAGCAGCACCAAAAATAGCATTCCACTAATAGAAGCATTTTAATCTCAGTTTGATAAATATACGAGGTCTTCTCTCTCTTCCTCCTGTCCTTGCCCCAACAAATCTTGGGCCTAAATTAGCAGGATGCTAAAGATGTTCTAGTTAGCACACTGGTATTGCACTGAGTTTTTGTTTTATTTAAATACAAAATCTGTACTCACAGTATCCTCCAACAGACAGAATTCCATATTTAGTTGTGGTTTTTTTTTTTCCAATAAGGGAAAACTTCATGATCCAGATGGGATGGGGATAATTCCAAGAATAGTGCAAGATATTTTTAATTATATTTACTCCATGGATGAAAACTTGGAGTTCCATATTAAGGTAAGTTCTGTTTCATTACTACCTTACTTAGATCAAGAGTTGCATCTTTCTTTTAAAATCATGTTTCATAGATTTCATAGACATTAGGGCTGGAAGGGACCTCAGGAGATCGAGTCCAGCCCCCTGCCCAAAGGGCAGGAAGTCAGCTGGGGTCATAGGATCCCAGCAAGATAA
>NW_017728886.1:25231058-25243159 GCF_001723895.1 Crocodylus porosus
GTGTCATCGGCGAACTTGGCCAGTCCACTCCTGACTCCAATGTCCACATCATTAATGAAGATGTTGAACAGTATGGGTCGCAGGACAGAGCCTTGAGGGACCCCACTGGTTACAGGGCACCATGATGATTGACTGCCATCAATCACAACCCTCTGGGTCCGACCACGAAGCCAATTTCCCAGCCTGAATGTATGATTAAATAGGTATGATTTACATATAGAGTGCCTCCATTTAATTTGAAAAGCCTGTATATTTGGAAAGACAAACTTTCCCAGAGAATGAAAATATGACAAGAACATTTTGATCCTAAATAAGGGCATGTAGTGGAAAAAAGGTGGCAAATGTTAACATTAAGGATAACTATTCCTTGGTAACTAGTTCTTATGGTGGTATATTCCTGGCTTTTTAATCAGAAGGTTTTTGTCTTTCTAAAAGATGATACAGTTGAATTCAAGCACTGTGTTGTCGGTTAGATCTTGTGTTATGCAAGAAATCATCAGATTGGATCAGGGATGGGCAGAATATGTCCCATGGGCCATATCTCGCCTGCCAATTAATTCTATATGGCCTGTGGCACCAGCAGAGGCCAGGGCCAGTGGCTCCAACTCTGGGCTCTGCTGGCATGGTGGGGAATGCTGGGCAAAAGCGGCCCTGCTTGCCTGCCCATCCAGCACTGCGCAGCAGATGGAGTTTGACCCTGCGGGACAGGGTAGTTGGGTGGGGCTGCTTCTGCTCAGTGTCCCCCACTACTAGCAGAGGCCAAAGCCCACCCAACACTTTGCAGCAGGGGGGTTGGCACCCAGCAGGGAAGGCCCTCACCCTGAGCCCCCTCCCAGCTGGGGCCTGCAAGAGACCAGGGCATTCCTTTCCCACCCAGCTCTCCAGCTTCATGGGGCTGTAAATACCATGGTCCCACCCCTGGCTCAGTGTAGCTCTCAGCCTTGTTGCTCTCTGCTGGTGTCAGCCAAGCCAGGCAGTGTGGAGTGGAGAAAAGACACTACAGCCCCGGCCAAGCCAGGCTCATGCTTCCACTTCTGCTGCTTCTCTGGCACCAGCCTTGACCTGGCTGCAGGGGGCTTGCATGTATGACCCTCAACAGCTCACCAAAACTCATAAGTGGCCCTTCTGCACTATTAATTGCCTAGCCCTGAACTAAATAGTAGAAGTGGCCCTTTCTGGATTTAGCATCTGTTAATCTAATGCTATATCTCTTTTTTGTTAGGTGTCATATTTTGAAATATACTTGGATAAGATAAGGGACCTTTTGGATGGTAAGTGTCTCCTTTTTTTAGAGTGTGATTGGTAACTTGAGCTGCAGAGAAATTTTGCTGTAAGAATAGACTAGTTACATACTATATTAATGGTAAATTGTAAGTATTTTAATGTTTGGTCTTTTTAATTCTAACTTTTATCATTGCAGATTTAAGTAACCAGTTTTTTCCATATATAATTTATTTATTTACACAGAAAGAGCTGTTTAAATGCTTTTAAATGTGTTTATAGAGATGAATATGTTTATTGAGGTAGATACCAAGTGAAATGACCAGTAGCCTTCCAGATGGGTACTGTAAACTGTCAAATTTCCAAGATGCTGCCCTGAACAAATCAATAAATATTTTAGCTACAGAATGTTTTTCTTTCAGTTTCGAAGACCAATCTTTCTGTTCACGAGGACAAAAACAGAGTTCCTTATGTAAAGGTGAGTATAAACCTTATGCTTTGAGCTGACCTACCTTTTCTTTAATGTATATCACTTACCTCTGTTATGTCAATTTTTAAAGGGTTGCACAGAGCGTTTTGTATGTAGTCCAGAAGAAGTTATGGATACCATAGATGAAGGAAAATCTAACAGACATGTAGCAGTTACGAGTAAGTGTTGCTTCTGTGGTGCTCTATTGATGTAAAAATGAAATATAATAACTTGGCTTAGTGGCTGACCTCCATGTG
This sequence comes from Crocodylus porosus, assembly GCF_001723895.1. Lineage (NCBI taxonomy): Eukaryota > Metazoa > Chordata > Crocodylia > Crocodylidae > Crocodylus > Crocodylus porosus. The sequence continues at coordinate 25,233,006 of NW_017728886.1, forward strand.
TCACTAGAAAGAGATAATAGAACAGGAGGAAACAAACAAAAATATGCTAGGTAGGAGAGAGGACAGGTGATAACATGGACATCATTTGGCTGAGAGGATGGAGCGAGGCTTTTTTCATCCCTAGCAAAACTAGGAATATATAGTTTTTGGGGAATTCCCCTGTTCTTCTGCCTCACTTATTTTATTAACAGAAGGATAAGCAATGCAGTCCTGAATAAAATATTGTGCAAAGTCTGTACCAGCTCCCTTTGCCACAAAAGTATGTTATGGATGGACAAGCCAAACTCTTATTACCATTTTTTTTGTGTCAGCAAGGTGTGGAAACCAGAGCTTGTCAACCCTAGAAGCAAAGGAACAGAAAAGAAACAAAAACATATTCCTTCTGTTTGCACTTTCTTTGCCTCTCCTGCATCTGTCTACAGTTGGATCTTTTAAGGGTAGTGACAGACTTGGGCTCGGTTCTGCCTGTTGTTGCAGAGCTGGAGAAATAAGGGGCTGTTCATTGCTCAGCCTGACTACAAATCAGCTTAGAGTTCTGTTACTGAACTTGAATTTATTTCAGTCACTTAGAATCTTGTGCAGCTAAGATACTTTGTCACCTGTGCTGTAAATGAATGCAATTTATAAACATCATAATATTTGTATATTTAATAAATATACATATAATAATGAAAGTAAAGTAATTTAGTGAAATTGCCTAAAACCTCTTTCATTGATCACGGCTTTTTTGGCAAAGGAAGAAAAACATGCACTGATGTCGTAGGACATTTGTCACAAGAACTTTGACTATTGTTTCTAAGTAAGTAAAATGTAAAAATTTGAAACCAAGCCAGAGGATAGACACTAGCAAACTTTATCAATGTGCTCAGGTTGCATTAGTCAACATGTGGAGAAAAATCTGGTTTTAAGTACTGAATAAGACAGTACTACTGTTTTTGTCTGTTTTAGTTTAAAAAATTGTATTAATTGCCTCTCCTATTTCACTATCCCTAGTTGTATTTGTTTACAATGAAAAGATAACATTGTTCTGAATATACAAATAAAGTTAAATTAAAATAATTGTGTAACATCTGTCCCAAGATGACAGGCATTTGGACAATCATTTAATATGTTGTCATTATAGACATGAATGAACACAGCTCTCGAAGTCATAGCATCTTTCTTATTAATGTGAAGCAAGAAAATACTCAAACAGAACAGAAGCTGAGTGGAAAACTCTATCTTGTGGACTTGGCAGGTAGTGAAAAGGTAACATTTTCCATGTATTCTAAAAATGAAAGGAATTGAAAAATCTGATTTACTTAAAGGTTTTTGTCATACAAATATTACTTCCTCTGAACATGCAGATCATAGGATTAACTCCCAAGAAGTGCCACAAGCTTGTTTTGACCTGCATGATTTTAGTTTTGAGTCTGTTCTTATATGTGCTCATTTTGTTGAGTCTCTAGTGAGTGCTTTGCAAACAGAAAAATGTATAATTACTTCTTCTGTGTACTTCTATTTTTATAGTACTGCTCGTTTCCCTATAGTCTGCTTCTGCTACAGATTTTTTGGCATTACTGTATTCCTTCGTGCACACTCCTCCTAGGGCTACATTCGTCCTTAAACCTCTAACCTTCTTTGGCATATTCAGCTGCGTGTCTCTCTTCCTTGGCCTCTTCAGGATCATAAAAGAGGCACTGGTCTTATTACTTGTTCCATTTATAAACCTTAATATGTTAGTCTACAAGTTGACTAGGGGATTATGGAAATAGAGTTGAAGGAATAAACTCAAATGAGCTTTGGTCATGATCCTTTTTAGTGTTGAGGCTGGTTACTACTTGCCTATTTCAGGTACCCAGTTTCCATTCTACCTGTTGCCTTTCCCTAATCTTCTATAATTCACTTGCTTTTTTGCTTGCTTTATTAATGCAAAGTGTAAAAAATCTAAAAGCACAATTGTTACAATAGTGGAAAATTCAGTGCATGTTAAGATAGTAGGAAGGACTGTAGGGTGCTAATTAAACTGTAAAACAGTAGAGAGAGCCTGGCCTTTGAGGCAGGCGTTCTAGGAGTGATGGAAAATACTGAGTATGGGAACTGTCAAATCTCCCTCTTCCAGCATTTCCATGCTGTTTATAGCCTTAAAGCAAGCGTGCTTAACCCCCTGGTCAGATCCAGTCACTGGAACTGTTTTAATCTGGCCCATAGGGCTCTACAGATCTAGTGGGGAGCCCTGTGTGAAGCCACCTTGCCTATTAGATTGGTTGTGTGGTATGTGATGGAATCTCATCCTGGCACAGGGGCCTCCATGGCCTGATCCTGGCCAAGTGCTTGGGGCCTGTAGGGCCAAAAACGTGAGCACTACTCTGTAAGGCAATCTTCGCTGGTAGATTTTTCTGCCTACAGAACCTGTGAGTGATTCCTGGCAGTTGCTAAACCTGGTTTTCATTGTCTCATAATCTTAGTTTCCCATGTTAATATTTTGACTGAGTTGCATAACTTTGAATTGCTTCATTTAAAAAAAAAATTAATTAGCAAGCGAATAGTGCTGAGCTACTCCACCAAAACAGTCTGGCAGGTGATCTAGTTTGCACCTAAATAAAATCTGCTGAAAGTGCTTACTTGCTATGAGAATTTCTCTATTGAAAAAGCCAAAAGCTTCAGTTTTAAGAGTTCTCTTTAATGGAAACTTGATTCCAGCCCTCCCCCTCTTGGGATGGGGGTAAAGAACCCATTTTCCTACTGACCCTAATAGTGGGTGGCCCTATGATTTAAAACTGGACTTAAATGGAGCAGACTGCCTTAGCAATGTTTACTGAAAACTAAGACTTGAAAGGTACTTTGTAAATTATGTTTCTTACTTTGACTGACTGACTGACTGAATTTTGTAGGTTAGTAAAACTGGAGCAGAAGGTGCTGTGCTGGATGAAGCTAAGAACATCAACAAGTCTCTCTCAGCTCTTGGAAATGTCATCTCTGCTTTAGCTGAAAGTAGTGTAAGTATGTTTTGAAGTTTTTAGAAAAACCAGATTGGGGGCTACCTGTTATGGCAGGTGTAGGAATATAGGAGAGTCTTTGGCAGAGATTCGAAGCAGCTAGGGGATTTAGCTGCACATCTCTTAAAACTTCCTATGTAGCCAAATCTCTTACACTGCTTTGAAAGTCTTAGCTGCGTTTTCAATCCACTGCTAACTGTAGTTATTTCTGTTGCGATGAGGCTTATAAATAAGCATCTGTAGCTTTAAAAGACTGTAAAATATCTTGCTGAAAGCATAAACTAATATCATAAACTTCAAAACCTAAGAGATAACACTTATGCAAGAAATTTTACCTTGTAGTTTTAGACCCTGGACACAACTTATTTTAATTATCCTTCTTATTGTGGTGGTCTTCAGTGCAATAAAGTGTGCATCCTTATCCAATGGACTATAGTGTTGGGAAAGCTTCAAACTAATACGTGTTTTTTGGTTGGGTTTTTTTTTTTGCAGACTTATGTTCCATACCGTGATAGTAAAATGACCAGAATCCTTCAGGATTCATTGGGTGGTAACTGTAGAACCACTATTGTAATTTGCTGCTCTCCATCGTCATACAATGAATCTGAAACTAAATCTACACTCTTATTTGGTCAAAGGTGAGTGAACAACTTTCTAGTTGTATGTAGAGGTATTTTTGATCCAGTTTCTCTCACTGGGTGTATCTACATGTGCAACTTACTGTGGAGTTGACCAGTTAGCTCTGCAGTAAAACATTACCATTCACTTGTGCCCGTATTAAGGCACAGTAAATTAACCACCTCTGCTGTAGAGTATTATTATCCAGGATGAGTACAGTCCTATGGTGGAGTAACTCACACTACCGCAACATGTGTAGACAATGACTGGGGCTGGCAGAGGCACAAGGGTGCTACACTGCGGAGGCTGTTGGCCAGCTTGCCCCACACTATAGCATCCTTGTGCCCCACCCAGTCCCTTCACTGCCAGTGCTGCCACTCAGAGGCCAGGGCTAACTCCTCCTCCCTCCCCCTCCCAGCCTGAAGCTGCTGCGCCCCATCTCGAATTGCTGCTGTCTCAGGCACACATGTAAATAGTGTGGGAATAGCTGACTCTGGCACAAACTGGACCACATTTTATTGTGTTGGGGGTAACTGCACATGTAGATGCACCCACTGAGGGCCTGTTTACACTCTGGTTTTACATCTTTTATTCATCCCTCTGTCCATCTTAACTACTAATTATTGGAAGTTAAGATGTTGAAAGAAACATTCAATTACCATGTCTGTCTGATCTTAGCAGGTAGTTTGAGATTTTAAAGGCTGCTACTGATTGTACATGCAATTTACATGTTAATATTTCATTCCTAGCTTTTCAAGGGAACAATATAAGGGGGGGAAGGAGGATCCTATGCTAAGCCAGAGTAATGTGTAATTTAGGAACTGTAACTATTTGTGAATTTGTCAGTTACTTTAAACATTTAAACATATATTGCTAATCATTTAATTACTCGTATGATAATGTCTACACTGTCAGTATCTACTTGCTGTAACAAGTAAGAGTTTTCAGCAGTAGTTTTCAACTTTCAGTGTGGTTGGTATTGGTCTACCCGCTTCAGCAGTTTCTAGATTTCTATTTTTAAACTAAGCATTTTTATCTGATAGTAATGTTGTGTTTGGCATCTTAAGTTGCTGCTATAGAGTGAAAAATGACCAGTGTGAGACAGTTTTGTACTTTGCTACTGAGCTTCAGAGTATCAGAGGGATCTTGCTTTGCAGCAGTTTGGGAAAGTACTTTGTAGAAGTAGAACTTGGTAATAGAGTTCTTGGTTGAGGAAGTTTCAAATGAAGCTGGAGTAAAGGAGTAGTAACCCCGCCAAAAAGCAGTTCCTACACTGTAAATAGTTGAAATGAGTTCTAGGGACTATACCCTAAATTTTGTTCCTACCTGCTGGAAACCTAAGTCTTTGACCGCTCATCTAAGCATCTCCCTTATGCCATTTTTGGATCAGTCTTTATCAGTTGGGAATATATTATTTATAGATAAGTATGAGTGCATATATAGAAAATAACAATGGATGGCATTAAGAGCAATTCTGTAGAGAACTTGACAAGGGAGGAAAAAAAGATCTTTACAGAATGTAACAGGAGAAAGTAAAGAAAACATTGGAGTCCTGCTTTATCTGCCTCTTGAGTTTTGCTTTCAGCTTGTTGTTGCAGTTACTGGAAAAGGCTTCTTATAGGCCCTGGGGAAGAAGCTAAGAGAAGTGATACAAACTAAAAGTAGCTCTGTGCTACTCGCTCATTCCTTTACTGTACATAGAATTCTCTTCTGTGTAAGATCTTAAAATCTTGGTATGGCCTGTTTTCTTCAGCTGACATTCAGGTTAGAATAGAAACACTCAATTGCAACTATAAACTCAATTTAATTCTAGGTTAATGAAACATTTCTTCCAGAAAACAAAGGGGTCAGGCTCTCTTTGTTTTAAACTGTTAAGAATTGGGCTATTTTTGTCATGTATCTGTTTTCCTGTCCTGCTACTTTGGTGACCTGATTGTAGTACTCTGTTTTCTAACTGAATTCTTATAATTCTTTACACTGAAATGTTCTGCACATTTCTTTACTTAATCTGATCTACTTCAGATAGTCATTGTTCTGCTGTAGCATGCCTCTGCCTGGGAAAATTTAATTTAATGGACTAAGTTTCTAGGAAAATAATTTAATATGGAAAGTAAATGGGTTAATTCTAAAACTTACCAGAACATTTTTCTTGGTCTAAGAACTAGGTGAAGAACATGATGACTGCTGCAATATATCATGCACTGATGAGGTTTTTTTAACTTAATCTCTTTTGTCTCCTTTATAAGCCTTCTTAAAAACTAAGCTGAAACAATGCTATTAGGAAAACAGTTTATCCTATTAAAATCAAACTTTATTTCCCCAGCTTCATCCTTCCTTTAATATTTGGGTGCTGTGGCTGGGGGACAGGAAATTTTCCCTCTTCTGTACTGTTACTGAAGGGACTCATGGAACTTGTCCCCAGTAGTTTGTATGTGTATCCTCCCAGGTTCTCGATGCTGAAATCAGAGGGTTACTTTGCCACTTTTTGAAAACAACAGATCAGGTTAGGATTCTAATTAGGGCTGCGCGAAACATCAATCGCTGACTTGATTCGGTAGCTGAATCTCCAAATCTGAGTTGAATTGGGAGACCCTTTAATCTCTCTGAATCGATTCAATGATTCAGATATAGCAGCTTTATATATATATTTTTTCTACATACCTCAAGGTACCAGATGACTTATGAATGCTGAGATGGTGGGATGGATGGATCATCCCATGGGAGGTGTGTAGGGGTGAGGAGTGTCCTCGGCATGCTTGGCGGCGGACCTAGAAGTGGACCAGAAGCACTTCTGGTCCACTTCTGGGTCTGCCGCAGAGCATGTGGGGAACCACCACCTCCCAGCTCAGTGACCAGTGCCTCCTGGGTCTGCGGGGCACCTGGGGACCCCTGTGGCCAATTGTTGAGCTGGGGAGAGGGGGTCCACTGCGCACTTGGTGGCAGACCCAGAAGTGGACCAGAAGTATTTCTGGTCCACTTCCAGGTCCACCGCTGAGCATGTGAGGCCCCGCCCGCCCCCCCCGTGAGATGCTCTAGCTGTCCCACCATCTCAGCTTTCATGAGCCATGCCTGGTACCTCAAGGTATGTAGAAAAAACATTTAAAGCTGTGTCTGGCCAAATCTTTGATTTGGCCAAATCTGAATCGGGACAGTAATCCGAATCAACTAATTGAATCACTGTCCCCCGAATTGTGCCAAATCCAAATTGAACATGGCCCTCTTCGCACACCCCTAATTCTAATACAGGCACTGGAAAGCATTAAGTACCTCCAGAGTACTGGAACATTATTTAGGAAAGTACTTATAGATATCAGTAGGAAATGGTATCCACAAGGCTGTGTTTGAACTCTTGCCCCTCAACACAGTTTAGGTGCTGACTTAGTGCTGACCTTCCCAGGAGAGTGACGTAAATTGTATCAGTATCAAATGATACCAGTGTAAGCTGTTGTGCTGTAATGGTTATGCCTATATGCAAGTGCAGTAAAACCTTTTGGGTTAGTTACAGGGACTTATTTAACTTGCGTATCAACTGTGGGAGAATGCAGGTGCAACAGTAACATAAAAGGCCTATTGTTGAGCAGCAGCAGCTTCTTCCTCCTTTTTTCAAAGTGGTTAAAATGTATGTTTGCCCAGAGCCTTAGGCCAGTTGTTCTTAACCCTTTTAATCAGGGTATCCTTCCCCAGCTCTCTTGCATTTAACAGCAGCCCTGGTTGAGAACTTCTATTTTTTTGTCTTTGCTTACTTCAGAAGTTTTCAGCTAAGTTCAGTCACTGCCAGGAAGCACAGCTCTTCCTGGATGGGCTATGCACAAAATTCATGGAGCAGGTTATAACTTAAGTTTAAATCCAGCAAAAGTTCACATGCATTGCATATCAGTTTTGAAGAGTAGGAGATGGTATAGAGGCATAAGAAACTGACATTACTGGAGTTCAGGGTTTTATAATAATAGCTAATCTTAGAATGGAGATTGGAATATATTTTAGATGACATGAGAGAATTGGTGAGTTTCAGGTGGCTTGCCAGGGTGCACATCCTCTCCTTTTTACTTATTTATTTTTAAAGACAGTTCTTAGCTTAAACCTCTCATTCTGTCCAAAAAAACTAAACAAAAAAAGAGAAACAGCTTTAGAACAATTTGTGCATTACATATGGATTTCAATTTTGTAAATATCTGGTATTAGCATTATTCCCACTAACTAGTTCGCATCCTGAATGTATGTAGATGGTAGAAGAAAATTAGGGCAGTGTGGACTTGGTATTGAATGGCTGTTATACTCCCTAGTTGTCTTGTATAAAACCTCAAGTAACTAATGCCTATTGTGAATATAAGCAATTGTGAGTATGAACATTCAAATTCAGTATTCCTGATGCACGATGTATTTAATCAATTGCTTGTCTGATGTGCAGGTTAAAATAGTATCTTTATATCTGACTGGTCCAGGATGGCTCACTAGTAAGTCTTTCTTTCCAGAGCCAAGACTATTAAGAACACAGTCTGTGTCAATGTGGAACTGACTGCAGAACAATGGAAAAAGAAGTATGAAAGAGAAAAAGAGAGAAACAAGACCCTACGTAACACCATACAGTGGCTTGAAAATGAGCTCAACAGATGGCGCAATGGTGAGGAGCTTGTTTGTGGCTTTTGTTATGCCAAAAAGGGATTTTTTTTTTTTTTTAAAAGTCTAATGTATCAAAAATTTTATATTGTTTCCCAAAGTTTTAGGTGTTTTGTATTAGTTGTAGGTGCCTAAACCTTGATAAAAAGCTTCAGCCTTAAAAATCTTTTAGTCATTTTGATCTCTAGTTTATTTAAATACTACCATAAAATAGTGTAATCAGTTTTAATGTGGAACCAATTTCTTACAGGTAAGTTAGTAGTATATGAAAATTCAGTTAATTGCATTTTTTTCATTTCAGTAGCTCCTGGAGTGCCTGATTAGCACTCTGATTAACATTCTGATTATTGGTAGTTAAACAGATTAAGAACCAATAGACACAACTCAGAAGTAGTAGTTAGTAGAAAATTGCAGGGATTGATGCTAGGAATCTCGAACTAAATATAAAACTGCTACTGATTATTTACATCAACTGTGTGACATTGTAACTTATGACGATGGCAATCATAAGAGCAGTCTGGATTTCCTCTAAGAGTTAAGCCTGTTCTAACAAAATACCACTAAATACAAAGTTGTATTCATTTAGAAACCTATGCCATAAGTACAAAACAGAGGATTGTATCCTGGAAGATGGCAACCTGAAAAAAGGGATTTTTATAATGAAGTTCCAGGAGGGTTGGTGTCATCTAAGAATTTTAAGAGATTAGGTGATGTCAACAATTGCTGAAAACTATTTGGCTGAAACCAGACAAACTGAAATAAGAACTAAGCACAATTTTAATAGCAATGGTGACTGTTGGAATAGATTATCAAGGGAATTTAATAGATTCTCAGTCTCTTGATGTTTTTCAGAGCTGAATGCCTTTCATTTGAAGCACATCTTCCAGAAAGTTATTAGGCTCAAAGCAGGATAACTAAGTAAAAGTGACAGAGACAGGTGGTCAAGCTGGATCATGTAATGGTCTCTCTTTGCCTTAAATCTATGAACTACTTCGAAAATGTTTAAACAACATATCTGCCATAACTGGAAAATACTGTATCTTCTTGCATGCACCTCCTTTCCCTTTTATGCTATGTTTTCAAAGAACAGGGTCTTATACTTGGATACCTTACCCAAGATCTGAATAGTAATCAGCTAGGAAGCTAAGCCTGCTCCTGAGTCTGCTGCCATGCCCATATATTTGCCAGCTCTCCCCCTCTCCAGTGCAATGGGCTTGGTTCTGTGCACTGGCCCATGTTATCTGGCTGGGGGATTCCCCATGGGTCTGGAAATGTGGTGGTGGTGGTGGTAGTGGTGGAGCAGAGGCAGCATGAATTGCTGTGGCTCCCAGAGCCATCGTAGAATCAATGAGTCGGAAGGGACCTAGACATATCATCGAGCCTGACTCCCTGCCATGGGCAGGAAGGAGCACTGGGGGTGGGTGGGATCATAAGACCCCAGCCAGGTGCCTATCCAGTCTCCTCTTGAAGATTTCCCGGGAAGGTGAGAGCACCACCTCTTTGGGAAGCCTATTCCAGGTTCTGGCCACCCTTACAGTTAAGTAGTTTTTCCTAATAACTAACCTAAACCTATCCTCCCTCAGCTTGTGGCCGTTGTTCCTAGAGACTCCGGTGGGGCCCCTGGTAAACAGACTTTCCCCGAGTCCCTGTTGGTTGCCCCTGATAAGGTTGTAGGCAGCTACAAGATCAGTCAGATGGTATAGAGGCTTAAGAAACTGACATTACTGGAGTTCAGATCTTGCAGAGACTGAAGTGATTCAGGTCCCTCAGCCTCACCTCATAGGGCTGGCCATGGAGGCCCTCAACCGTACGAGTGGCCTCCTTTGGACCCTCTCCAGGTTCTCCATGTCCCTCTTGAAGTGCGGCGCCCAGAACTGGACACAGTACTCCAGCTGCGGCCTGACCAGCGCCGCATAGAGGGGGAGCAAGACCTCTCTGGAC
>NW_017728886.1:25243259-25274534 GCF_001723895.1 Crocodylus porosus
TGGGGGACTCCGCTGCCCACTTCCCCCCAGGTGGAATATGACCCGTCCACCACCACCCTCTGAGTACGACCCTTGAGCCAATCTGCAATCCATCTGACTGTGTAGGCATCAATGCCACAGTTGCCTAGTTTTTTAATGAGGATGGGGTGGGAGATGGTGTCAAAGGTCTTGCTGAAGTCTAGAAAGACTACATCCACGGCTCCAGTGCTGCTTTAGCCTTCCTTACCAAATCCCTACAAGCTCGGGTGAGGGAGGTGTACTCCTCCTTTGTCCCTGCTTCCACCGCCAGTATGCTTTTTGAATATTGACAATTAGTTTTTCCACCATTCCTCTGCCAGAGTTTCCAGACCCATGCGCAGCCCTATTTCACGCACATTTCTGTTTGTTCCACCAGTTGGTTTGGTGCTGGTTGTACGGAGGAAATACAGCATCTAATATTTTTCAGTGTTGTTTTATTCTGTGAAAGCGTTCTGTAAGTGATCCGATAACAAAGTATACTTATACTTTTTATTATTATTATTATTATTTAAGGGGAGACTGTACCAGTTGATGAGCAGTTTGACAAAGAAAAAGCCAACTTGGAAGCTTTTGCAGTGGATAAGGATATTACTGTCACTAATGATAAACCAGCTGCCACAATTGGAGTGACTGGCAGTTTTACTGATGCTGAGAGAAGAAAGTGTGAGGAAGAAATTGCTAAACTGTATAAACAACTTGATGATAAGGTATGTCATTCTTTTAAAATCTAAGACCTGTTTGAAAACATGGGGCATTAATACTTAATTCTGACTATTCTTCACTTGTCAGTAGGGACCGTTGTTGACACATCGTGCTGATTTGCATTTGTACAGTAAGCTTGACCCCTGTACAAATTGATCTGTGGCCAGAATGTACAACAATTCAGAAAAATCCAAAGAGCGCTTGTATTTGAGAGCTTTTTTCATATTTGATCAATTCTCCATGTTCAGGTGACCTTCATTTTTCTTCATATTGGCACATCTGTGTGTAATAATTCAGAGAAGTGTTATACGCACATGGTGGTTCTTCTGGCAACCAGTGTGTAGCAATAGAGAATGATTGTGTAGCAGAAGTTAGCTGAGAGAGATCAAAGTTCAAGGAGGTTGCAGTGAATGGAATTATAAACACTTCTTGCCTTTTGGCAATATTACACATTAAGGATGCAAACATCTTAAAGTTACTGTGGTATAGTTTTTTTTGTTTGTTTTTTTAAGTATGAGTTTGAGGTTCCAATTTGGTATTTCCATTTTACAAATCTGGTAGTACTGGTATGAGACTATCATTTAAGATGATGGGTACTTTCAATCCATGTAATGTCTGGCTTTTTAATCCATAGGGACTGGACACAAGAAAGCACAGTTTCATTTGAGACTAATTGCTGTTCTTCTCAATTTCGGCAGGGACTTGAGGTTGCATGAATGAACAAAACAATAAAACGGGGTAGAACTTGGGGAGTAAGTTAAAACATCAACAACAAAACAGGCCAGTATAAGGAGAGTAGAGGGAATTTAGTAGCTTCTTTAGTATGCGCACACACATACTTGCCATTTAAATATGCCGTTTAATTTAACTTTAAACAACAGTACTAAGCTGTCTTGGAAAAAAGAATTTTTATCCCAAGTAGTGTAGTTGGGAGTTGAGGAAAACTTTTCAGCTCTTCAAATTCCAAACACGGTACATCAAAACAGGATTTTTCTTTTGGGTTCTATGTAACGTTCTACAAACACACAAAGCTAGAAGCCTAACGTGAAAAATCACATGCACAATTGGTTAATTGGATCACTGGTTCTTCATTTGATTGTTACTGAACAGGAAACTTTAAATAACTGATTCCTAACATGCATTTGAAATTTTGTGTGATGTTCAGTTCAACATGTGTTGACGGGACTATGATTTTGAACTACAGGATGAAGAAATTAATCAGCAGAGCCAGTTAGTAGAAAAGCTGAAGACACAAATGTTGGATCAGGAAGAGGTAAATTTTGTTACTGCGTATCTTCATATTGGACTTCTTATTTGGTACTAAAATTTAGGGATGTTAAACATAATTTACTTCTCAGGAGGATGTCTCTGAGCAAATTTTGTTTTTTACTGTATGACAGACCTTTTTACTGTTTTATAGTCAAAAGCTAACTTCTCAATTTCTCAGTGCTCACCACTTGACATGCCTTGTTTTTCCTAAAGGAACACAGGATGTTATAATAAATTTTAGTTTGTTCATTTGATCTTAAGCACTCTTATTTTTCAGTTTTCCAGTTCATTAAGTTTATGATACCTAAGGAGGGGACAGTTGCATGATCTAAGCTTGCTAGAATGCACAGTCTAAAGTATTGCAGAAAAGGTCTCCTTTTATGAAGCAGTGTACTTCTCCATTCAGTTCTGGCCGAGTAAATTTGCCATAGAAATGAAAGCTTTTCTAATATCTTCATTTTGACAGATTTGTAAGTAGGATAAATATAGATTAATATTGCTGTCTGCATGCAAAAGCTTTTTGCAGTATGTTTTACAATCTTATCTCATTCAGTTACTAAATTATTCCTTAATTTTATATTCAGACATCAGAGAAAAGAGCATATTGGCAACCTTGTCCAGCTCTCCTAGAGAATAAGATTGATTTGTTTCCTTTTATGCATGTCTCTGTATAAGATGCCCTTGACCATGTGTTTAGAAAATGGTTGAGCGCTTCAGTATTATTTTGAAAAAAACCTCCATTTTCCTTGGGCATGCCCATTTAGCAACTAAAATATTAAAATACTTGGGCATGAAGTTCTAGGACCTGGTGAAGCCACTTTTTCAAAAGTGCAAATAGCGCTAATGGTTTAGAAGCTTTGTTTAAAACAAGAAGTAATTGGAAATATCTGTTATGAACTTCAGCTTCTTGTTCATCTAATCTTTTTGTAACAGTTAAATAAAATAACTTGTTTCTTCAGTGATATTGGATATAAAAATACAACTAGGAATCTTGCCCTTGTTACTGACAAATAGTTTAAACACCCATTGGTTAGAATCCTGTTTATACTCTAATACAATGACTGCTATTTAAACGTTGTAGACAAAGTGCAAATCCTGAGTCTAGGTTTACTTTCTGAAAGAAACTTCTTTCAGTAAGTTTTTGGAGTCTCACTTGCAGTTCTCTCAATTTTGTTGAAGCAGTGATCTGTGTGTTAAATTTTTATCAATGTCATAGCTTCTTGCATCTACCAGACGGGACCAAGATAATATGCAAGCTGAGTTGAATCGTCTCCAGGCTGAAAATGATGCCTCTAAAGAGGAGGTGAAAGAAGTGCTACAAGCCCTTGAAGAACTTGCTGTCAATTATGATCAGAAATCTCAGGAAGTAGAAGACAAAGCAAAAGAATATGAGCTGCTTAGTGATGAACTCAATCAGAAATCGGTAGGAAACTGGAGCTGGGAATTACAAATGTCTGCTTTTTCTTTGTGCTAGAACACGTCTGTTGTTTTTCCAACTGCTTTTTTAATTTTTAGCTCGATGCCAGAAAATAGAAAAGCTCTAATATGAATCTCGCACTCTTTCTAGTTTAAAATTTAGCATTCTCATTTGATTATTTGAGTCAAATGTTGGCATATAAAACATGAAGCTTGTTCCATTCATTCCATTTGAAAAAACCCAGAAAATAGTATTTTCTAGGTCATCAGTCATCCATATCTTTTCTTTCCTTTTGGAGTCTTGCTGGAGGTGCCTTTTTGAATAATCAGTAGTTAATAACAGTGCAGTTTGCATTAGGAAGGAGACTTAATCCTGTGACTGTTGCAGCAGCCAGCCAGATTAGACAGATCACCAAGTTCAGACACCTTAAGTGCTAGGTGTTAGTTTCCCCAAATCAAGTTAAATCTGAATTGCTTATACTGTTACTACTACTAACTTTATGATTTGAGTTTTAAGTGAAGTCTGCCTTTTTCATCTTGGTCTTGTTGACCCGTTTGCTGATATGGGCAAATTTAACACATTATCCCCTGTTGAAAGACTGGGAATGGGGGAAGGGGCTTGCCACACAACAGCAGAACCATGGTAATCATGTGTCCACTCTCCCATGCTAAGTGGAAGCTAAGCTTGGGTCGCCGACTCATAAATAAGGCAATTGCTATATTGCACGTTCTTGTAATAATTGGAGTTACAGTGGGCATGTGGAACAGTTTATTGTAGATCAGCTAATCCAGAAATGTCAAACATATGGCCTGCTGGCCTTATCTGGCCTGTGGGACCTGGACCCCATGTGCTAGCCACTGCCCCATGCACTGCATGCACTTCCCAGGCTGAACCCAGTGCCATGTGTGCTGCATCTAGCACAGAATGCTGCAATGTAGCCTCTGCCTTGGATCCCCTATGGCACATGCAGTGTTAAGTCCAGGCTGCATGCTATGGGCTGCATGCATAGTGAACCTTGAGGCCAGTGCGTGCTACACAGGGCTGGACTAAGCATGTGCACAGTGTGGGGGGGCTGGCATGGGGCTGCATGCAGGCTGCACCCCAGATCTCTGCCATATGCAGCACTCGGGCCAGCCATGTGCAGTCTGTACTGGCCCCAATGTTGGCTGTGCATGTGGCCCCCAGGCCCAGTGCATGGTGTGTACTCTTATGGCACAGCATGAGGACTCCAGGGCATGGGCTGTATACAGTGCCCTGGACTGATACCCCCCCCCCCCCCCCCCCTTGAGCTGTCTTCACTGCTGGGTCTAGCTCACATGCTTTGGATAGCAAATGCCCTGGGGGCAACATGCGCAGAGACAGGGGGTTGATCCGGTCCAGTCCACAGACTGGCCCAGTGACACTCATTCAGCCTGCGGGGCTGGATGAGTTTGAAACCCCCAAGCTAATCCACGGTAAAGTCCCCCCTTTCTAATTCAGTACAATTTGTCATCTACTGGTGGCAGATATAACAGCTCAAATGGAACAGCCTTCAAAGTGTGTTGATAGAAATTTTAAAAATGCTGTCCTTTCCTTTCTGTCATTTGAAAGTCATTGGAAGTTCTCCTGTTTTTCAGTGTTGAATTTTGATCAAACAAACCAAACTCCCCTTTCATGTTTTAGTCTTTGGTTAAAATACCTTTTCCCAAGGTTGATTCAGTTTTTAAAGACTTTCTTAGAATTCATTTTGCTTTTGCTTCTTCAGTAGTATGTAGCTTTGTATTTAGTGCTAAAATTGGTATTGAGTGGCTTCAATTTTTTTTGTGTGTAAAGGCTGCTAAGGGAATTCAATGTATAATGAGTTGGACAAGAACTATGAATGCCTCATACGATGATACTTCATTTCTCTGGTTTATTTCAAAGGTAGTTTTATTCCACACCCTTAGAGTTGGATATTGTCTCAGAGTTGCAAGGGCTTTGATGGAGATACCAAGAATGGAGACCCTTCTCAAAGGAAGGACCCATGTGCTATATTCAGAAGTAGTTGGTAAAATGTGACAGGCCCCTCTGTTACAGACAATATTTTGTTTAGAATAGCAAAGGCTTCCTTTTCTGCTACGCACTGAGGTTGGTCGGGTCTCTGATTAAAGTGCTGAGATGCACTCTAATTCAGGGCTGAGAGCCAGCAATGTTAAATATCTTTGTGGCTCTGGCCCTCACTTTTTAAATGCCCACTCCTGTTGATTGCAGTGGGTCTCATCGGTCTTCCTAGTTAAAATATCAGTATAGACTGAGAGAAGTTGCAGGTTGTTGTTTTTTTGTATAAAAGAGTGACCATGGTTAATGTTACGGTGTGGACCAGGACACTCATCAGAAGCAAGATACCCTTGATAATGTATTGGTTTCTAACTACCGTTATGCAATGGTTCATGTGACTCTGGTAAGTATTCAAGAGTATGTATCCTCAAGCACCAGGGCCACCTTAAAAATACTTGCTGTAAGACTAAAGCATCTTTTCTAGTGGAAGCCAGGGGTGGTTCAGGTTGTTTTAGAATAACAAAAAATTGTTCAAAAGAAAGTAGCATCTGTCTCCTACCCTCCTTTCCTTGGAAGAAACTAACTAAGGGTCCTTGGAGGGACTTGATCCTCTTACTTTTAATTTATATTGAATAAATACATGATTGATTCCACCAGACTTTCTACTTCAGTTGTATTAGGAAGAAATCCTCTAAGCATGTGTCTTCTGTGACACTGGGCAGAAGTGAGGATTTACTCTTTTTTTTTCCCTCTCTTTTTTTTATTCCTGGGGCTATCTTATACTCACAACCTTGCACTTTGGTGTCTTCGGAAACAATTATTGTTAAAATCTTGCCTCGTCTCTTAGAAGAGGTCCATTTACTGGAGAAATTTTCCTGTAGGGTTTTAGATATTCTAATTCTGTCTGTTTGCCCTTTATACTCATGGCATTAGTCTGTTCTTTGGATGCTTGTCAGATATTAGGGCTGTGTGAAACAGCACTGTTTCTTTTCGTGGTGCTTGGGTCAGGTCCCGGAGGACTGGAAAAGGGCCAATGTGGTCCCTATTTTCAAGAAGGGGAGGAAGGAGGATCCAAGTAATTTTATAGGCCAGTCACTTTTACCTCCATCCTTGGAAAGGTCTTTGAAAAGATTATGAAGGATCATATTTGTGAGAACTCAGTGGGAAAAATAATGCAGCAGGGAAACCAGCATGGATTTGTAGCAGGTAGATCATGCCTGACCAGTCTGGTTTTGTTTTATGATGGTCACAAAATGCTTAGACGCAGGAGTGGAGGTGGATGTTGTTTCCTTGGACTTTAGCAAAGCCTTCAATACAGTATCTCATCCTATTCTCATAACTAAATTAGGAGGCTGTGATAGATGTTTACATGGTCTGGTGGGTAGCAAATTGGCTTAGTGGTTGCACCCAGATTGTGGTGGTAGATGGGTCAGTATCGACCTAGAAAGATGTGGGTAGTGGGGTCCTTCAGGGTTCAGTCCTTGGACCCGTACTCTTCAATATCTTCATCAGTGACTTGGATGTGGGTGTGAAGTATACTCTGTCCAAGTTTGTGGATGATACTAAATTGTGGGGTGAAGTGCACACACTGGAGGGTAGGGAATGGTTGCAGGCAGACCTGGACAAGTTAGAAAAGTGGGGAGTACACAATAGGGTGCAGTATAACAAGAACAGGTGTAGAGTGCTACACCTAGGGTGCAAAAATATCCTGCGCATCTACTGGCTGAGAAGTGATCCTCTCAGCAGCACAGCAGCAGAAAGGGGTCTCGGAGTCATAGCGAGATGAACATGAGTCATCAGTGTGATGAAATGATCAGCAGAGCTAACTGCACTTTCGTCACGCATCTGCTGATGCACAATAATGGATCCAAGGAGGTGATACTTCTCCTCTATGTGGCATTGATCAGACTGCAGTTGGAGTACTGTATCCAGTTTTGGGTGCCATACTTCAAGAAGGGTGTTGATAGACTCGAAGGTCCAGAGTAGGGCCACTCGTGTGGTTAGGGCTTACAGGACAAGCTCTGTGAGGAGAGACTGAGGGACCTGGACCTCTTCAGCTTCTGCAAGAGAAGGCTAAGGGATGGTCTCGTGACTGCCTACAAATTCATTAGGGGGATTGGAGATGCTCTGTTCACCAGGGCGCCTCTTGGGGTAACAAGGAGCAGTGTCACGAACTGACAGAGAGCAGATTTAGGCTAGATATCAGGAAAAACTTCTTCATGGTAGGGGTGGCCAAAATTTGGAATTGGCTTCCAAGGGAGGTGGTGCTCTCCCCTACCTTGGGGGGTCTTTAAGAGAGGGCTGGATAGGCATCTGGCTGGGGTCATCTGACCCCAGCACTCTTTCCTGCCTAGGCAAGGGGTCGGACTCGATCTGTTGAAGTCCCTTCCGACTCTAGCATCTATGAATCTATGACTTCTGTTTCACCATTTCGAAGGGACAGTGTTTTGTTTTGCCATTTTGTTCAGTTTCGGAGCACTGTTCCATTTCATTTCATCAAAAACTGTTTCACTGATTCGACGCGTTTCGACATTCGACCCATAGGTTATAATGGGGAATTATGAGATTAGCTTTGTTATTTCATGCCTGATTTGGATGAAATTTGCAGGGATGGTAGCCCCTTCCGAGTGAATGAAGCCTGCCAAGTTTCAAGGAGATAGGTGCAAGGGTTTCTGGGAAACTTCAGCTCAAGGTGCTGACAAGCAAAACGTGTGTCACTTGACAGGAGCCTGCTGCTGCTGGCATCCCGTGTGCAGATTTGGGGGCCTGCACTCCCAGGAGGGTTGTGGGGCTGTGCTGGATGCCTCCTGGGGGTGCAGGCCCCTGGATCTGCACTTGGGATGACAGGAGGCTGCTGCTGCCACCTGGGACCAGCGCTGAGTGCAGCCTATGCCCAGTGCCAGGAAGACCAGTGCTGCCACTGGCCACAGGCAACAGTGGCAGCCTCCTGTCATCCCACATGCAGATCTGGGGGCCTGTGCTCCTGGGCAGAGTCCGGCAGTCCTGGGAGGGGAGGTTGACCTCCATGGGGCTGGTGGAGCCACTTGGAGCGCGGCCCTGGCTCTCCTTGCCTCCCACTGCCGGGCTGCACTCTGACTGGCTCTGCCGGCCCCATGGAGCTCAACCTGGTGGCAGGAGAGTCAGTGGTAGAGCCTCTTAGAGCACAGCCCTGGCCAGTGGCTCTCCCCCACCTCCCGCCACCAGGCTCAGCTCTGTGGGGCTGGTGGAGCTGGTCAGAGTGCATCTGGTGGCAGGAGGTGGGGGAGAGCCAAGGCTGTGATTTGACTGGCTCTACCAGCTCCAGGGAGTTCCTCCCAGTGGCAGGAGGTGGAGTGCAGCCCTGGTTCTCCTCTGCCTCCTACCACCAGGCTACTCTGAAACTTGAGACGTTTTGAGTGCCCTTATTTAATTTTGAAACTCCTTTTAAAGCCTTTTGTTTTGTTTCTAGTTCACTGTTTCGAGCTCGAAACACGTCAAAACAGCTTCAGAACAAAACATTCAGCAAAATTTTGCACAGCTCTATCAGATATAGAAGACTTGAGTAGGCCTTAAATAGTCGTATTGTGACTGTGAATCAAGATTGTAACAACATCCTAGTAGAAATCCTTGGGTTTAATATATTAATCTGCTTTTGGAACCTTAGAATCACTAAGGTACAAAACTAAATATAAAATATAGTAAACAGTTTTTTACAAATCTTTTTTTAAAGTGTAATGGGGGAAAGTATACTCACATCTTCCTACTTCTTTAGGTCCTTTTATAACCAGCAAAAATGGGTGTTGCTGGTTTTTTAATATTGTTGTTAAACCATGGCTTGTAGTTTTGGTAATTGTTTTAAGATCACCGTTAAGCATGTTTTGAGGTTTCTCGAAGAAAATGAGAAAAATATTCCTATATAAATTGGTAAAATCTAATTTTAGATATTTCCTTTGATTAGGTAACTTTAGCCAGTATAGATGCAGAGCTTCAGAAACTAAAAGAAATGACCAACCACCAGAAAAAACGAGCAACAGAGATGATGGCCTCCTTACTGAAAGATCTTGCAGAAATAGGAATTGCAGTTGGAAATAATGATGTGAAGGTAGGGTATACCCCAAATATACTAGCATGATAAATTCATATGCTCTGTAGCTATTATGAAGTGCTTTATTGTTTGTGTTTTCAGCATAGTAAAAATGCTTTATAATTACCATGGCTATACAGCTAGGCATCCTCCGTGTTTTCAGTTATGGTTGTGGGAGAAGGTCAAACAAGTCAGAAATGCTTGAGAGAAGCATTTTTATTAATTGAGTTTGGCTTTTTTTGGCAAGGATTGATTGTTTAAATGTACTATTTATTAAAAATACAAAGTCCATTATGTATATGGAGACAGTCCACACTGGCAAGCAGACTTACTTGATAGACAGGAAGTATTACGGAAAATATAAATGTTTTGATCTACCAAGGGAAACAGCATCAGAAGTTGTTTTCTGGTCTGAATTTGGTTGAAATATACCAAAAGATTAAAAAAAGGTAATCATTTAAACATAGTCTGAAGCTAGCCACCTAATGGTTGTTGTATGTTGGGCACTGTTTTCTGGTTGATACTCTGCTTTTAATTAAGTCTTTGTAGAATTAATATTTTCATCCAAACTTTCCTTTCAGCAACCTGAAGGAACTGGTATGATAGATGAGGAATTCACGGTGGCAAGACTATACATTAGCAAAATGAAATCAGAAGTGAAAACAATGGTAAAGCGGTGCAAACAATTAGAAAGCACGCAAACTGAAAGCAACAAAAAAATGGAGGAAAATGAAAAAGAGCTGGCTGCTTGTCAGCTTCGTATCTCACAGGTAATGTGGTAGTGTAGCTCCTTTTTTGATATTTGATTCCTACGTTTGTTTGGTTGGCTTCTTGCAGTTCTGTAGATAAGTTAATCTATAGCTTACAATTTCGAAACTAGTAGTTCAGAGGCCTTTAGAATAAGTAGGAAGTCCAGACATTTGTTCAGATGAATGCTTAATTTTTGTATTCATCAGTTTCCATTTTGAACTCGGGTATCACACCAAAGTGTTTATATCTCTTTTTTTTTTTTAAGATATTACTCTTAATATAACCAAGGGAACCAAGAAGATTGTAGATCTTGAACTTAGTGTTGTTGCAGTAAGCACAGTTGAGTAGTTCGGGCTCTCTCAGAATGTTGAGAGAAGTTTTTTTTAGCCTAAAAATCTGTTTCCTCTATATTTAACGTTTGTAAAATATAAAACATTTAGTTTCAGTGTTTATAATGGGATGCACTGACTGACATTCTTTCAGCTCTGTGGGGGAAGGTTACACGCTTTTCTTTTAATGTGCAGAAGCAGTGGCTTCAGCAGCACTCTGCCCTCTTGAGGCAAAATTGAAAAGGGAGAGGGAAATGTCAGGAAGTAGACAGCAACATAAAATTATCACTATTAGAATTGAGCGAATTGAAACATTCTAATATATCAAAGGCTAGTTTAATATGAATGTTGTTAAACTTTTCTAACATGCTTTTTCAACTTTCCAAACTCATGATCAAACCTTTGCTCCCCTATTTCTGTTGATCACCAATATGATTTTTTTAGCTCTGCTCTAGGACTTCTAATTTATTTGTGGAATGTTTGATAAGAGTAAAAGAAAAAAATGAACAACTACCTTCCTTGTCCCATTGCCGTATTTGTGGGAGCCACAAGATTGAGTATAATGATATTTACTTAAATGCAATATGTGGATTATGACCCCAGATACTGCAACATGGATAATCTATTTGCACAGATAAGACTTGTTTTAGAAATAGGAAGTTGACTGCATTTTGTTGAGAGGTTTATTTGCCCTTTTTAAAAACACCAAGAGCTCTTAAACTTTTCATGCAGCTTCATTTGAATATACCTAGTTTACATATAAATAAATCAATATCTGTTCATTTTGAAAGCATGAAGCAAAGATCAAGTCACTAACAGAGTATCTTCAGAATGTGGAACAGAAAAAGAGGCAACTGGAAGAATCTGTAGATTCCCTTAATGAAGAACTAGTCCAGCTTCGAGCACAGGGTATGAATTTTCCTTTAAATATAACCATTACTAGGAAGCATGCCACAATTGGTACGGGAGAAAATATGGTGTTGATGTTTTTCCTCTCTGGATAAAGTGACAGAATAATATGTACAACTTAGTGTGTGTTTCTAAGTGCAAGTACCTCATCAAAAAGATTGAGTGCATATGGAGATGCATCATTTGAAAGAGTTCTTGAAAACATAAGGCTGTAATTTCATTGATTTTAAATATGAAAGCTATTAATAAATGAGTATATTTCAATGCTTAAAATGGTGGGGAGGGAAAAAATATTTTTATCTTGGTCCTCCCTATGACTACCTAAATACCTGAGCTGAAAACTTGTTTTTTTTTCCCTGTAGAAAAAGTTCATGAAATGGAGAAGGAGCACTTAAATAAAGTCCAAACTGCAAATGAAGTCAAGGCAAGTTAGCTTTTTTTTTTGTTGTTGTTGTTCTTTGTTAGTTTACATAAAACTTCGTATTTTAAGTACCAAACTAAATTTTTTGTTGTTGTTTTATAGCAAGCAGTTGAGCAGCAGATTCAGAGCCACCGTGAGACCCACCAAAAACAAATTAGCAGCCTGCGAGATGAGGTCGATGCAAAGGAGAAACTTATTACTGAACTCCAAGAGTAAGAGTTGTGATAATAAAAGTTGGACTTCGCTTTTACTTTTAAAATATTAGACTTTTGAGGAAAATAGCTTGGCATGTAGTTTAACAAATTCCTAAACTACTTAAATATTTATTTGGGTTCATTTATTTGATTAGGACTTGAATATATTTATAGTTCTGAAGTCAAGTCATTGACCCTTTTGCAGCAGTGAGTAAAAACAGTTCACTACCTTCAGTATTTTACTCAAAATTTAAGCAAAGTGAGTGTTATCCCTCTTTCAGTAGTCTGGTTTCAGACTTATGGTTTGCCCAAGGGTGATTTAAGAAAAAACAGATATTTAGCCTGTGGGAAAGTCTGACCCACTAATAAAAGAAAGATAACACACTAGGGATTTGTATTATGGGGCAGTGGAATTAGGAGCAGGGGACTCCTTTCCAACACTGCACATATTGAATGTGATTTGATGGCTTTGGGGTCATATCTGGTAAATACTCAAAATACTCAGCATAAGTCAGTCAGTCACTGCTATTTCTGATTTTAAAAAACAAAGTTTAAGGCAGACAGTTTAACAAGATTCCTTTTGTACCATTTACTCCTTAGTCATTTGTGTACCATAGGTTAGTTTTAATAAATGTGCTTCAGCGTAATAAAGACTCAGACTTGATGTCTTTGAGGTTTCTCATTGAAATATTTACATGTTAATCATGACTTTTTCATGTTCAGCCAAAATCAGAAGATGATGCTTGAGCAGGAACGTCTAAGAGTTGAACATGAGAAGCTGAAAACTACAGATCAAGAAAAAAGCAGGAAACTTCATGAACTTACGTAAGTTCCTAATCTGTGGGGGGGTTCCCCTATACAGAGCAACTGTATTAATTTATAATTTTAAATGGTAAAGTCATAGTTTTCCAGTATGTATAAGATCTAAAACTTGTATAAACTTCATTATAAATCTAAACAAACTCTTTAATTGAATTGGTGGCTTGTATGAAATTGCTGGAGGGCAAGGATCTTAAAACTGGTTTAGGCAGAAGTAGCTTAGTGAATGTCTTTTAAGACTGAACAAGAATTCATTCATTTATCTGGGTTTAGGGCCAGAAGGCGTCTTCTAGAATTTTACCAGATTTCTGTTGGGAAGGATTACAAGAGCGTTAAAGGCATTGTTTTATTGACAGCCTGATTTAAAGGAGTTCCAGTTAAAGGGATCCTATTTTGATCTGTTGTTGTTGTTGTTATTATTTTCCATAATGACAGAACCTAAAAGGGTTCATTGGTCATTCCTGAAAACTTGTAAAACTCCATATGCCTAAAATTTTGAAACCTTAGGGAAGTTATGTTTGTCTAAGTTCTGAGGTCTGCCAATTAGTTATTGGCTAATGCAAAACAAAATCCTGCAAGAGCAATGTCAACCAAAGGTTTGCCTGAGATCCAGTAACTAATGTCCTAAATCAACAGGTGTTCTTAAGTTCTTCTGCTAGTGGAAACCATAGTGATGTGAAGTATTTAAGTCCTGGTAAATCAGAAATTAAATTTAATTTTTTTGGTCCATAAATTTCTTTTTCAGATTTTTTTTTTCATTTTTAGTCTGCTCATGGCTTTAATTGCAATAGTTTTTCCTTATACCATCTTGAACTTTTCAGGTTAAACTCTGTGTTACATAGAAAGTTATATATGTAGCATTAATCTGGCAGTTTCTGCTTGATTTGAAACTGAAGTTGGGGGCAGCAGGGAGATGAATTGAAAATGTCAGAATTGGGTGACTTAGTGTTACGCAAGTTATTAAAATGAATTATATTGCATAAACTATGCTGGACTACGTGCATGATGTTTTCTTAGACCAAAGTCAGTGCTTAAAGCTGGAAGTATAAAACTGCAACAATTCAAAAATTTAAACAAAAATAATACACCTCTGCTGTATGTCCATTTTTGTGACACCATAAACACAGGTGGAGATTAGAAGAAATTATTCTAATAGCAGTGGTGACTTTAATAATGGAATCATTTAGCCAATTCCTTCAGAAGGCTGCAGGGGGATTTTCATAAAGATGCAAACTTTTCCAAACTTTACTTTTTCCTCCCTAATAAAAATGCTGATTTCCCACTTTGTTTTTTCTTATTCTGTCTGTAGAATCTTCTTGATATCCTTGGTCATAATAAGGTTTCTAGGTTCTTTCTGATCTCTGTAGTTACAGTCCTACATAATTTGAGAGATTAAAACATTAGGGCTTCAGCAGCATATTTAATGCTTTTTTGCATTACATAAGAAAGAGCTGTAAACAGAAGGGTCACTGCAATATAATTGAAATTATTAAACTAAGCAATGGAAAATACATTGCTTGGTTTGCATACAAGTTAATGAATACTTGCACAACATTGAAAATTAATTTTTCATTTGGAGTAAATCTCTATTGTCCCTTTACTTCCTCTGACACTCCCCAGGGTTTGGTTTATGGGTTTTTTTCTTTCTTTCTTTTTCCTTTTCCTTTTGGTGTGTCCTCAACTTCACAAACCTTGTAATATTTGAAAAACAAGTGGCTTTTTTTCCCCCAAGCATTGATCCTGGGCCTATTCAGATGACTGAATTGTTTCATCTTTAAAGGACTTAATTCTATACAAAATTGTATTCTGGGCGATCATCTTTGGTATGCCCTTCGTGGCCCCCTCGTTTTGACTGCATTGCTATTTGTTCCACATGTCAGGGTCACTTTGTATTAGGAATCTAAGAGAACATTCACTGAAACCTTTCCACTTTATCTGAAGTAGAATTAGAACTTTTTTCTAAGGTAAACTAGCATGATAATTCATTGCACCTCTTTTCCCTCGAGCCTCTTAAATATATTTATTTTAAGACTTGTGGGTTTTGTTCTAGACAAACATCAGTGATTCAGCTGTATGTTTCTCTTTGACTCAGGGTTATGCAGGACAGACGAGAACAAGCAAGGCAAGATCTGAAGGGTTTGGAAGAAACTGTGGTAAGTATAGTATGTTCACAAGCAAATGCCAATTAACCTGTTTATTCAGGTTAAGAACTCAAAACCATGAAAACTTGTTTGTTCATTTTTAGGCTAAAGAACTTCAAACTCTGCACAACCTTCGGAAGCTCTTTGTTCAAGATCTAGCTACCAGAGTTAAAAAGGTAACTGATACTACTAAGGCTTATTCCTTTTGTGAACATACATTGCATGCATTTAAAAGTAGAAATAAATGAAGCATTTAATATAGCTCTAATGGTTCAGTTGTAACTAGAAATCTGGACTTCCATATATTATTATTTTATTTTCCTATCACTGTAGAGCGCAGAGATGGACTCAGATGAAACAGGAGGCAGCGCTGCACAAAAACAGAAAATTTCCTTCCTTGAGAATAATCTTGAGCAGCTCACAAAAGTCCACAAACAGGTACAGTAAGACTTGCTTATTTAAGCTGCAGCACAGAAGCATAATGGTTGTGTGTTTTATTTTGTATCTGGAACAGTTCGTGCAAGTAAGGGATCATCACTTCTCTTGGATGCTTAACTCCAATTTTTAATATAAAATAAATAGGTACATTTAATATAGTCTGTGAAAGTCTATAAGAGTAATTTAGACTTACGTGATATTTGTTGTGTAGTGAATGGTTTTTGAAAAGGGATTTTATTACTGAAATACTTTAAACCAAATAAGTTTATAAAATAAAAGTTGGATCAAAGTTATTGTCCTTTCTTTTAGGGTTACACTACAGCAGGGTGAAAGTAACTTGCTTTTTCAGAGAAAAATATGTCTTGCTTATTCTTAGCTGGTACGTGATAATGCAGATCTTCGCTGCGAGCTTCCTAAACTGGAGAAACGACTTAGAGCTACAGCTGAGAGAGTTAAAGCTTTGGAGTCGGCACTGAAGGAAGCCAAAGAAAATGCATCTCGCGATCGTAAGCGATATCAGCAAGAGGTAGACCGCATTAAAGAAGCAGTGAGATCTAAGAACATGGCTAGAAGAGGACATTCTGCCCAGATTGGTAAGTAAAGAGAATCCAGGACTTGGTAAAAATTTTTGGCTGCTCCCTTTCTCTCTCCCCCGCCCTCCCCCTTCCATTCTTATGATAATGTGGGAGTAAATTTTATTTCTGGTACAGGAGTTGCCAGCCCCTGCTAGTAATAGTACAAATTGAAACTTCTGAAAACACGGTAGGGTTTGTACCTTGATAGAGAACCTGTTCTGATTTAGTGATAGTTGTAGCTTTTTTTTAAATAAATGATGGTTAATCTGATCTATTTGTGATGAGGTACTTAATTTTTCACATGATGGAAAGCTTTGCCTGCAAAAAAACATTAGCCATAAAGGGCAGGGTTTGTTTCATAGGAGAAAAAAAAAGTAATACATTGGAATATACACGAAGGGCATGTCTACATAGGATGCTACTGCGCTGTAGTGTCCATTGGCAAAAACTGATGACACTGCTATGTCGCCATAGCAACACATTCCCTCTATAGTGCATTGCTGTGGTGATGTAGTGGCCCAAAATAACTGTGCATGGCAGGGCACAGTATAGTACAGGCTGTTACTGTGCTGTCCTTTCGTGCTTCCAAAAGGAAGTACTAAATGATGGTGCAGTAGCAAAGGCATTGTAGGGCCACATGTAAGTGCACCCAAAATGTCTCTACCTTGCCTTTTGATTCTGCATTTGTTACACACTTGTGATGACAAAAATTTGTAAAGCATCTTTAATTTTCTTAGGGTAACCAAAGGAAGGGTCTGAGTATGCCTTAGTGTTCTGTTTTATCAGTTAATGGTTTGGCATGCAGATATGCAGCTTGCTTAGTCTTGGTAATAGCTCTTTTTGGTTTTGCAGGTCTTGAACAGGAAGTTCTCTGTTCGCTTAATTTTACTATTAAAGTTTTAAGACTAAAGAAGTGTTGAAACTTTCCATACTTCAGAGTAGTAGCTCTGGATTTTTAACACAGACCGCAGTCATAAACTTAACATAAATGCACTAAAATTACTTTGTTCCCTTTTTTTTCCATTGTCCCCAAATCCCATATTTGCATTTCATGACTTTTTGTGAGGATGAGAGAATAAACCGTATATAAGTGGAAAGTACTCTGTTGCAATAGTAAACTATATGCAGTAGGCCTGTGTATAATTTGCACAAGACGGGTATAGGTTATGCTCACATTAAACATTTCTCTCTAAAGATATTCCTTTGGTTGTTACCAACCAGCACTTGAGTCAAAATAGATTTATAGATGTAGAGTCAGAAGGTACCTTGTAGATCTTCTAGTCCAACCCCCTGCCATGGGCAGGAGAGAGAACTGGGCTCAAATGACCCCAGCCATGAAAACGATGAGCCTCCTCTTAAAGACCCCCAGGGTAGGAGCAATAACCACTTCCCTTGGAAGTTTGTTCCAGATCCTAGCTGCCCTGACTGAAATAGTGCCTTCGAATGTTTAGTATAAACCTGCTGTCTAGCAACTTATGGCCATTATTCCTTGTTACTCCGGGAGGCGCTCGAGGGGAACAAGGTCTCTCCCAAACCCCGCTGGTCCCCCCTAGTAAGTTTATAGATGGCCATCAGGTCCCCCCTCAGCCTTGTCTTGCGAAGGCTGAACAGGGTAAGGTCCCATAGCCTCTTCGTAGGGTCTGTCCTGCTGTCCTTCCTTTGGTCCCTCTCCATGTTATCCACATCCCTCCTGAAGTGCAGCGCCCAGAACTGGACTCAGTACTCCAGCTGTGGCCTGACCAGTGTTGCATAAGGGGGAGAATCACCTCGTTGGCCCTGCCTGTGATGCATCTGTGGATGCAGGACAAGGTATGGTTAGCCCCACTGACCGTGTTCTTGTATTGTTGGCCCATGTTCATCTTGGAGTCAGTAATGACTTTTTACTATGGTTGGGTTCAAATGTAGGGATTTAACACCAGCCCTTGTCCAGGGTCTGGAGGAAGGATTATATTTACATTGTATAAAAGTGTTAAAGTTCGCAGTGTCAATAAAAAAAAAAAAAAAAAAAGGCTTGGGTTGGCAGCCGTGGTACCTAGAGAGCTATATCTATTCCTCCAAGAAAGCAACTAATCAGTGAACAGCTTTTATGACTTGTAATAATGCCAGTTGTTTATCAGGAATTCACTTGCCAAAGACATTTTCTGGTGGCCTTGAAAGCTACTTCTGATGCGAGATCTAGTCAATCTGACACAGCAGTTTTACAGTCTAAAAGCATATCAAGTTTGCAGGCCAGAAAAACAGCTTTCAAATTTTGTATGGCAAACTAGCATGTATTCTCTACCCTTTCCTGGTGATGGCTGGAAAGATGGGGGTGGGAGGAAAGGGATATGAGTGGCTTATGCCACTCATCTTGGGGCATAGACATTAGAAAATGTCTACAGTCTGATCTGTTCAGAAGTGACACTCTGTAAAAGGGAAGAAAATCCTCCTGAGAAGCTAATGCTCATCTAAACATAGTAAACTTAAACTCCCTCCTTTCTATTTCCATTCAATTTCAGAAAACTAGACATCCCATAGTTCTCCAGTAAGCATACACATACGCATAGGGTAATGTTAGCAGCAAAAGTTGCCCTGGTTTTGCTTTCTGCACTGCCTTCCCTCCACCTCCCTTGCTACAAGGAGAGTCATATGTACATGTCATGGGCTTGATTTTTGAGAAACATTTTTTCTATAAGTTAGATTTGAGTAGGCAGAGTCTTTCCCAAATCTAGGTAGCAGTCTGATATGAAGTATATATAGCCACTGACAAAAAGCTGGTGTATTTGCCTTGAGATAAGGAAGAACTTTTATAATTGTATAATTCAAGAAGTTCTTAAGTATGCCAGAAGCAGAAACCAGAGTAGCTTATTTTGTGGGAAAAAAAACCAAATTGACCTGTTATGGACTTAAAAATGCTGAAGAGTGTACAGATGCACAGTGTCTAAAAGTTAGCGATTTGATTTTTCAGAGCTCTGTATTTGTTAATTTTATGAGATGCTTTTCCATCTGAGCATTTTTGATTTATAATATTTTTAACTCATTAACAAGAGCCTTGTGAACTTCAGAACTAATAAGGTTAGTCAAAAAACTGTCTTTTTATTTCTATACAGTGCATCATAAAGATAAAGCATCTGAGCCTAACAGCCTGATCGTTAAAATCCCCCAAATACCACTTTTCTGAACTTCTGAAATAATGTATTTCTCATTTTAGCAGGTAACTTGCAGACCATAACAGTATTCACTGTAGAGTGTCATCATACAGGATTGATGAATTGGAGCAATAAAAGATCAAATGGTAAATGGCTTGGCATGCATTTTCCTAAAGCTGTGCCTTGTTTTCTGTAGCAAAGCCTATCCGTCCTGGCCAGCATCCAGCAGCTTCTCCAACTCATCCAAGTGCAATTCGTGGAGGAGGTGCAATAACTCAAAACAGCCAGCCAGTCCCACTGCGTGGCGGCGGAGCACGGCAGGATAAAGTGTAAGTCTTGCTTTCCATAGGTTGTTTCTGTGTCCTTTTGGGAGCTTTGTGTTATAGTTTGTTTAAAATCCATTCAACTGAATAAAGCCACTCGAATGTTCTACAACTACTTCCTGTTTTGTTTTTTTTTTTTTAATTCGGAGGAATACACTGTGTGTAAGTAGGCTGGTGCTTCCTTTTACCCAAGTGAAGTAAAGTTTTATATAATGAAATATAGGTTGGGGCTGAGAATCACTCCTAATTGAACACAGTACAGAAACCATAGAAAAAATATCTGCAATATGCAATAAGTATGTAATAGATGAAAATATTCCTGTTCACTACTCTTATTTTCCCCAGTGACTGGTAGCCTACTTTTTAAATTTGATAGTGAGGCCTTCCTCCAAGGAGAAATACAATTTGATGTAGAGTGGCAGTTCTTTCATATGCTGTTCTTCTACCTTTGCTAAGCCTATGCACTATAGCTTGGGAATTGGAAGTTTTAGCATGAAAAGATTTGCTTTTATGAAAGCTATAATTTAATAACTTTAAAATGCTATTAAATGCTTCAGTAATTGAAGTAGTATGTATATTTATGGTCTCTGACAAACATTGAGCTGAAGGTGTGATGAGATCTGATTCACAACCCCAACAATTATGCCTCCTGCCATGCCATATATGAATGGCAGGGCATGTGATTGTGAGATCAGGGATATTGCCAGTGCAGGGGGAGCCATACTGCACTAGTTACCTGATTGGTGGTGGCCACACTTCTTAGTTTAAGGCTTTAATGGGAATCAGCCACAAAGCTATCACACATCTTTTTTGTGTGTATTAAGTCTTGTGACCTATTACCTGTTCTATCTTGCCATTTAACTGAATGAACACATGGCTGGGTTACTACTTCATATGTGATTAACTGGTTAATCATGTCTTAAGCGTAACATCTGCCAGGGGCCTATGAAAACTTCACATGTGCATCTTTAAGCATATGTGTACATTCATTTAAACCCAGTGCAGTGGTTAATATGCTTAAATATCTTTATTGACTTGGGACTTTTAAAGCGCATTTTTGCTTCATTAACTGCATGACAGTTGCTCCCTTCCTTATGAAGAAGATTGCACTTGTCTGCTCAGCTGCACTTTGAATGTTTCTCATTTGTGTAACTTCGTTTTACGCATTAAGACCATCTGTGTCTTAAACTGAAGAATAGTGTGAGCTCTTGAAGAGCCCTGTGGGGCCTTAAATCCCAGATACTTTATCCCAGGAATTCTCTCGCTTTTAAAACTAGATTAGCTGGTGTTACCGTATAACTAAGGAAAAATAGAACTAGTACCTAATCTTCCAAAGCTTCCTTTTTTACTGACTTGAGTTGGTGCAGTTATGGATGTCTTTTTCTTTGCCATCACATTCTTTCTCCTTTCTCTCCATAAGCAGAAGAAAGTAAACAGGGGTCACTAAATGACAGTATATAGCAAATCCCTAGTTCTTGTATTATGAGAAGCTAGCGGATAATAAGTTTAAAACTAACAAAAGGAAGTTGTTTGTTTTTGTTTTTTTCACACAGCATGTAATTAGTGTAGAACTCATTGCTTCCAATAGTATTCTAGATGTTGTGGAAACTGATGGTGTAGCCCAGGGGTGGGCAAAATGTAGCCCAGGGGCCGGATGTGGCCTGGCAAGCCATTCTGTCCGGCCTGTGGGGCCCCTAAAAAATTTAGAAAATTAACATTTATCTTCCCTTGGCTGCCTGTCATGTGGCCCTTGATGGCTTGCTGAAACTCAGTAAGCAGCCTTCTGCCCAAAATAATTGCCCGCCCCTGGTATAGCCATATTCAAAAAGGGATTCGATAGATTCTTGGAGGAAAGGGGCATCAGTTGCTACCGAGCATGGGAGTTAAGGATACAGCCTCTGAATCCTCAGCTTCCTATGCCTTAAATCCTGGAGGTTGCAAGTGAGAGGAACAGTGGAAAAAACCCTAGTCATACCCAATTCATTGTCCCTTTCAGCATCTACTCTACCACTGTATATGACACAGGATACTGGGCAAGATGGACCTCCTGACTCTAAAATGGCAATTCTTATGTGGTTTTATTCCAGGACTTGGGCATCAGTCCCAGACAATTTACTGGATCCTGGCAGTTGATTAGTTCCCGGACACCATGGTGATTGGGGTCGGGTGTCCTTCCTTTGTATAAATACATGTCTTTCCTATAAATACTATAAATTATCCCTGCCTTTGCTGAAATGTATAAGTTGACACTTGTTCTCCATACCCCTTGAGCTTGCATCTTACTTGGAGGAGAGAGCCTTTACCCTTGGTAACCACATATCAGTTGGCCTAGGGGAATTTTGAGCAAGGAGGCCTAGCTTGTCTGAATTCTATTAAATATATCAGCTTGTCTGCCTGAGGAATATAGCAGTTCACATTTTTGAAGCTTGAAAATGATCAGTTCTATATATTGTTTAATAAAGAAAAAATACTGCAGTGAATTACTGCAACTCTGTCATGGGTTAAGGAGAGAATGTCATGTGAACTAGTCAACTTACAGCTTTTAAATTTGTTTAAAAATATAATTTCCATTTAGAGTCAATAACACTTGCAGATGACATCCCATTGACTCTGGTTGCATAAAACTTGCTACTAAGGCACTGGTCCCTAACTTGCGCTGTTTTTCATCTATAACTGAGATAATAGCACCTCAGATAAGTGGATCTATGAACAAATGAGGTTGGTGTTCTTTTTCTTGACCAATAATACTCATTTTATTGTTGAAATTTCATAAATTGCTCCCAAGTCTGCAGATTCTACCAAAAGGTTTATACACTTGTTCTCCTTCAAACTACTCTTAGCTTTCTTGACCTAGATCAAGAATAACATTTAAAAATATTTTGCATGTTACTATTTGACTATTTCTGTGTGCAATTTTAAACATTTGAAAGTCACTGAGGGATATATGTCTGCTTATGCATTTAACTTAGCTTTTTCTTTGCAGTTGCTGAGAAATCTGCAGTATGAAGAGGATGGGATATCATACGGAGAGAGTCATTCCATGACAATAATCTCTCCCATTGTGGATTGTAGGATTTTTTTTTTTTTTTACTGTATAAATTATACCTGGCCTGTACAGCTCTCTTCCCTTCTACAAATTCTACTAACTGATTCCCAAAAATATTAGAGTGTAATTTCGGCATCTTGAAAAATGACATGTTAAAGTGTAGCTCTGTTCATTACACTGTTTGTCTTTCATGTCTTAAACTTAGTCTGCACTGTGCCAAGCTGAATGTATGTTAAGTAAATCTTAGTTCAAATTTTCTAGCTTAATTTGTGTACATTTTACTGTCTTAGGGCAACGTGGAACAATGTTGAAATACACTTTAATTTTTACCACATGAAGTAATAACACTATTTGTCCCACTCTGAGTTATAACAGCACTCTATCTTAAAGTTTTCCTGAAATGCTGCATAGAGCATCAGGACTGAAATATTTGTACAGTGTAGGAATACTGAAGTGTGCTTATGACAACTGCCATAAGGCATTGAAATCTTGAAACCATAGAACTAAAGAGTTCAGTTTGAACAAGGCTATTTAACTGTTTGATTAATTGCCTGTTTATCAGGCTGTTTTGAGTTAAATACTGTACAGTAACAAAAGTAAACCTAAGTTTACATAGAAAAAGTCTGTCAGTGGAAAATTTAATCTGTCCTGTTCCTGATTCTATACACAGCATAATTTGGAGTGAAAACATTCTGCTTCATTCTGATGAGCTCATTATCTCTTTGTCTAATTCTGATAGCTAATTTTCACTATATTAACATAGTGAAATGAGTCTAGAATTTAACTTTTTCCACTATTGTGTGCATATTGGAAATCTTGACCTGAAATGTAAGCTTTCAATTTGAGAAAATGAGTTGATGAGCAGTTGGATAATTAATTAAATACACTAATAATGGAGGCAAGGAAACTATAGCTCATATGGCCAGAAATCCCAGAGCTGTGTCAGGACCAAGGATAGAATGGGAGGAACCTGTGCTACACTGAATTGTATTGTAATGCATTTGTAAGTCTAGGAATACGTAAATACCTACTCCCAAGCAGTAGTTGTATCAAATATTTTCTTCTTTTTGCAATAAAGTCCTGTAAATTGGCTACAAAATAAACAATGTTTTTGTTTGACCTGTTTCTCAAGTTCTGAGCACCCATATCTGCTGCTGAAGTCAAGATCAAAGCTTTTGAAGTTAAATTACACAAGTGATAAGATATTCTGAGGGGTTTTTCCACTACTTGTAGAAAAGTTGTTCTTGGAACAGAAATGAGTTACCAGATCATTGTGTGGGAAGAAACCTAATGTGAACATTCAAGAATACAAGAGTTAATGCCATGTCTTAAATTGGTTGTCTCACTACTTTTTGGGATGTTTGTCCATTTTTGTGGAAACTTGAATCCTACATAGACATTGATTTGCAAATAATTTTTGAGACCTTTTATACAAAGTGAAATGTTTGTATTATGATGGAGCATGGTCAAAAGTTTTGGACTCTTAAGTTAACTTTTCTATTTCCTTCTTATCCACAGCAGCTTGACTAGCTACATCAATTTTCATTTCAAAGGCTGATTTTTGTTTATATCTGCCAGAAGACCTAATTCTTTCAGGTTTTCAACATTAAAAGACCTCTTATTCTTAAATTACAGCAAAACTGCAAAATTGTAAGCTTTCTGGAGCGTGAGAGGCAGTGTGCCAAGGGAAGTGGATGGTGAACTAGCAGTTGAATAGATAGTTTTTAATGGAATTTTCTTAACGGAAACAGTCTTGTCTGGAATTTGTCACAATATTAACTGCAGATTTTCAAACCTTCACATGTATTAATTTGCAGTGACTAAAAACTGGTTTCCTTGGAAATACTCAAATGAAGCAGGATATTTTTTCATGCCTGTATATGGCAGTTTCATTCCTGTAAGTAATGTATCATGGGTATTGGTGCTGAACATCGCTGTGTACTAAACAGTTAAACTGTAACTAGCATGTAGCTCAAAATGTATATCTCCTTTTTTTTATATCCAAGCTTTTTTTTATTTTAAATCTTTACAAAGTTTATCAAGAACTGAATCTTAAAATTTTCAAGCTGCAATTTGGTTCTTTCTGGTTCAGTTCTGGTAGGTTATCTGGACAGGACAATTACTGTTTTGTAAATTTAAAATATTCTGTCTGTAATGGAATGTTAAATGCATTGCTATTTTAAATTGCAGTCTTTGAGCAGTTCTTATTTTTATGTTCCTCTGGATCATATTTTCTAAAAAGGCTTAGATAGGAATTCAGTAAAATAAAATATTTATTCCTGGTGATCAACTAAATTATTTGCATAATTTAAATAATGACTCACTACTGTGTGTAACTCTAAGTTTGACATGAGACGACAAGTCTACCTGTGGAATACAGTGCTCTAACTCGAGTACATTAAGATGCATTAAAACCTAGTTGGTTTTGGGAAGATACCACATAGTTTTAACTTACCTGCATGCTGTAAATGTATTTGTGTTTAAATAAAGAGAAAAAAAATCTTTGAAAATTTAGTGAACTTCATTAAGATTGCAACAGTATTTTGGATCTACTTGGAATGGTTCTTTTGTGAAGACACTATTAGCTTATTGTAAACCATGATCCTCTCAGTCTTCTGGCATTTTATCACAGTTTGTTATTGTGATTGACAAAGGGCCAGTTTGGATTTTATTTCTAGTTTGGATCTTCCAACTTTGATAAGCTTGAAAATTAGTTGAAGCTACTGCAAAATAGATTTAATTTAACATCTTGAAAAAAGAAAGTCTTAACTCCTAAGAGTAGTAGGGCAATGTGACAAGCTGCCTGGGGAACCTGTGGAATCTTCTTCAACAGTTTTCAAGAAGAGACTGGATAGATATTTGTCTGGGATGCTTTTTTAGATAGAGTGCATCCTGCATTTGTGCAGGAGGGTGTTTTGAATTTGTGCCCCTTTCTGGAGTTTTAGTACCCAAGTCAAAGCTTAATGTTGGGCACCTCTGTCTATGAGATCCAGAACCCTATTCAGAGGGAAGATTGCTATTTTGAAGATGGTGATTGGGGTACCCACCTTTTTGTGATAGCCTACTGGTCAGAGCAGGGGTGTCAAATGTACCCAGCCCCATGGACCAGATGAACATCCCTGAGTCAGTTTGTGGGCTGCACTGGGACCCACCAATGTAGAGTGGTTCTGGCACCTGGGCTGGACCTGGTGTTGAGGCAGCACGGTGGGGAGGGGATACAGCTCAGTCTGAGGTGCTGTATGCATCCTGTGCCCCAGATCCTGTGCTGCATGCAGTATTGGGTCCAGACTGCATGTTGCAGGCAGTGTGTACCTGTGCTAGCCCCAGGGGTCATATGCACAGCAAGTCCCAGGACAGTGCATGCTGGATCCATGCAGCACCCCACTGACCAGCCCTGCATGCTACCTCTGAGTCCTGTGGGGCACCGCATGGGATGTGCACCCTGTGCTGGCCCTTTGTTGTATGTAGCAGTTGCAGCAGTCCAGCCCTGCCTGCCATGTGCTGCATGTGCCATCCCTGGGGTTTGCTGTGCACAAAGCCTCTAGGACCAACACTGGACTCAGCACTGTGGCACAAGGGATATGGGGTGTGGCCTGCCTGTAGTGCCCTGGC
The DNA here is from genome assembly GCF_001723895.1 of Crocodylus porosus. Lineage (NCBI taxonomy): Eukaryota > Metazoa > Chordata > Crocodylia > Crocodylidae > Crocodylus > Crocodylus porosus. Next base: position 25,269,430 of record NW_017728886.1, read on the forward strand.
ACATGGAGTCAGTGCAATGGGTAGACAAATGTAAGTCATGAGTGTGAGAGAGATGAAGCAAAGGGGAAGCTTAACTTCTGTAGTCTAGTGGTTAGACCAAGGGTGGGCAATTATTTTGGGCAGAGGGCCACTTACTGAGTTTTTGCAAACTGTCAAGGGCCGCATGGGTAGCCTTGCCCCTTGGCAGGTGCCCTGCCTCCTGGTCACCATCATGGGACCAGAAGTCCTGCCCCTAGCCTCTGACCTGTGCCACTGGAAATCCCTCCCCTTGGCCCTGGAAGTACTCTTTTGGGGAAGAGGGTTTGCCATCTTAAGGAAAAAAACCCAACAAATTACACAGTAAAAATCATATAATATATTTTAATTGAAAATATATTTTTGTCTTGATTTGTAGGCATTTGTGGTGTATATGCGCAAATGATTGCATATAGGGGTTTGTGTGGATGTGTGTGGGGGCATGGGAGCCATGTAGTGCAGAGTGGCAGGGCAGGAAAGTGGGGAAAGCGGCGGGGGGAAGTGGAAATGAGCAGGAGTTTGGGCCCTGCACCAGTGTCTCCGGGCCTGGTCCTACAAGGCCCAGAGCAGGGCAACAGGAGCATGGGGTGCAGGCTTGCAGGGGTCTGTGGAGCTGAGCTGGGCTGGGATGCACCAGCAGGCAGAGGGGGGAGCTGATCCAGCTCCATAGAGCCCCTGCTGGCTGGGACCCTACGCTCCTGCCACCTTGGTTTTGGGCCCCACTGGCACTGGCCCTGGGACACCAGCACAGGCCTCATACTCTCACCTGGCTGCCGCTGGCTCTGGTGTGCCTGCTCACTCCCAGTGCCTCTGCCCCAGCTTTGTGGTACAGGGTTGGGGGGAGCTGCATGCAGCCCCAACCCTGCATGCCCTGCACTCACTGGTGGGAAATGAGCTGGTGCTTAGTGCAGGAGAAAAGCAACATTGCCTGCCTCCCCCCCCCCATTGCTGGCAGTCTCTGCTGGAGGGCGAGAACAGGCAGCCCCCTACGGGCTTCAAGCAGTTGCAGGCACCGCCCATGGGGTGGGGAAGGGCTAGCCGCTCTTCCCCTATGCTGAGCACCAGCTCATTCCCGAGCGCCGCTTCTAACCTAGGCCCTGCGCCAGCTCTGGGCTCACCTGTTGGGGCTGAGCCGTGGCAGCAGCAGCTTGGCAGAAGCTGCTGCTCTGTGGAGGAAAGCACCCCCCCTCCCCCCACGCTCTCTGCTGCTAAGCAGTGTTTGGTGCAGCTGCCCATCCAGAGCCCACGCCGTGCTAGGCTGTGGTGCAGCTGCTTCACTGCTGCCTCTGTGCTGCCCCAGCAGCTGTTCCACATAGCTACTGCTGCTGCGCTGGGCAACTTGGAGGCAGCGGTGAAGCAGCTGCACCACAGCCTAGCAGGCTCTGGGCTGGCAGCCAGCAGCAGTGAGCTGGGGGGCTGCTTTCCTCTGTGCTGAGCAGCGGCTTCTGGGGAACAAGCTGGTGCTCAGCGTGGGGGGGGCAGGAAACAGTTGCTCCCTCCCCTGTGACCAGTACCCCATGCTGCAGCCACTCAGAGCCTGCATAGGGCTGCCTGTGCCTGCTCTAAGGCCACTGTGGCGGAGAGGCAGGACAGCCTTGCTGTTGCAGAAGCCTGCCAGGGCTTCCCATGGGTCTTACTGCCCCTGACTCCTGTCATCTTTGACAGGCAGCCAGGGGCAGATAAATATTAATTTTCTAAAATTTTTAGGGCCCCATGGGCCAGATGGAATGGCCTGTAGGCACACATGCTCCAATCTTGCACACTGATTCCAGCTGCTTATCAGCTCAGCCTTACAAAATGGTACAATCTAGCATGTAGGGCTACAAATTTGGCATCAGGAGCTGCAGTTAATGCTAGCAGTGCTCCTGTAGCAGAGCCAGAGGTCTCCTGTTACTTCGCTAGCCCTCCCTGAGCCAGCTCAGCCTGCTATTGTTCCCTCTCAGTTAGAAAGCAGGCTGGCTTCAAATAAGCAGGCAGCTGTACAGGCAGGCTGACCTTGAGGGGTAGGGCGTGACGGGGAGCTGTGCTCCAAGGAAACTGTGGCAGAGCAGTAAGCTGTGCCAGGGTAGGCATCTAGGCAGTCCAGATGCAAAGGGCTACAGGTAGCTTAGCTAAACCCTAACAGCAAAAGCAACCTGGTCATCGGGCTCAGAAGGGAAATATCTGTGCATAGCTGTAGTTACCCGACAGGAAGGGGCAGGACTTAGGCACTGGTTTTATGCACCCCCTGAGATCAGACAGTTGGTCTGGCTGTGCAGGGAGAAGAGTTCCCAAGCCAGAGGGTGCAGGAGCGGGCCTGGCTGACCAATGCCTGAGCTGCCCTATGGACCACAAGTAAGATGCTGATGGCTGGTGGGGAAGCTTGACCCTGCATGAGGAGCATTTGTTATACAACTGGTGGGCTGAGTTTTAATTGTAGCCAGTAAGCTTGTATTTTGGTTTAAGGCTTAAACCAGTGAATCAGGAGTGGCTGTAAGAGGAGATGAGAAGGCCAGGGCAGGGTGGCTGGGTGGGGGCACATCATGGTTAACCCACAGCAAGGTGCCTGGGGCTCACCAGTGTCTTGGGAGCCCAGCCAGAGAGAGCTTGAGCCAAAGGGGGGTTGGAGCTGGGACAGGGCCAGGGGCTTGGTGCCCAGGGGGAGTGGAGACGGCCAGGGGCCCAGAAGCCAGGTCTGGTATAGTGGATCTAGGTAAAAAGGCGGAGGCCAGGAAGGCTGAGGCCCCAACAAAGGCTTGATGTCTTGGGGGCAAGGTGCCTGGTACAGTGAAAAAATGGTAACATCTGAATGGTATGGGCATGGCTGTAGGAGGCTTGGAGGCCATAAAATTAGACCTTTAGGTAAGTAGAGTGCTGTAGCACAGACAGGTTGGGAGGGCCCCCCTTAGCACCTGAAGGGCAGGGAGGGGTAGGTTGGGTCCAGGAGGTTGGGTCTAGCGCTGACTGTTGTTAGGCAAGGACTCACTCTGGGACCCTGGGGTAGCCTCCCTTTTCAAAAACCAGTAACTATGTTAAGGCGTGAAAAGAGGGAGGTACATTAGGAGCCCAAGCGGGGCAGGCATTGTGTGGCCACCAGCGGGTATCATGGCTGCCTCTGGGGCACAGCACCTATTACATTCCCAATACCAAATTTCAGACCTGTGGGAAGACCCACAGGTGAAATAATGTTGCCTTGCCAGCTGGAGGTTGAGCACCTCTATTTTATGAGATCATTCACTATCTTGTTATTCAGCATAACATTTAAAGCCTATTTGATTCCAGCATTTCCACACCAGTTTGTAAGTGATTTGTAAAATACTTTTGCCTCCATTAATATCTTTAGGAGACGCTGTTGGATCCTGGGCTGCTCGAGATTGCTCAGATCTTCTGAATTCCCTAGCCCTGAGCACTGTGTTGTCAAGTCTGTCTTACTTGCAGCTGTCTTTGTGCTAAATGTCTGTATTCTCTGGGGGCTGCAGCTGGGTATAAGGAAACTTGGAGACCACATCCTGGCAGCAGTGGTGTTGCCTTACTCAAGAAAACCATAAGAAGATGAAATAAAAATAATAATGTCCATCAGAAATGGTGCTTCAATGCCAGAGGGCATTCTGGCTCACAGTCTGGGAATCTGGTAGACTGCAATTTATTGCCAGCTCACTGCTCAACAGTAGTCAAGCTAGCCTCTGATCATCTACTCAGCTAACTAGAGAGCTGCAATCATCTCTTCTAATGCAGCTCCTGCCATCATAACTTGTTTGCCCTGAGACCGGCATACTTTTCTTGGGACTGTAACAGGGCAGTTTGTCACTGAAGGGGGGTCTAGTTTCTTTTTTTCCTGACTTTTAATGTTCCTGGTTGATGTGTTTATGAGTGTGCAATTAAAAAGGAAGTGGGAAAGACAGTGAACACTTTGTTTGCTTTCTGTATTGGAACAGTCTTTATCACCCACAAAAAGATCTCCTTTGTAAATAGACTCCTCTGTTTAAGGAGGCAGTAAGGAGTAAAGGTAGTAGTTGGCGCCTATCTACTTTTGGTTTATATTGCTAGACAACCACAGCCTTTGGCTTAGGCGTTATCTATACACAGTTGCAGCACTTCTAACAAAGTGTGCAGTTAAGCACAAAGTGTGCTTAAGCACTTCTAACAAAGTGTGCAGGGAATTTATACTTATTTGACTCCCTTACAAAGCCAAGTTAAATCCAGGTAAGGTTGTTCGCACAGAGGAACTGCACTGGTGGGATCAGATTGCTCCCTTAGTCTGGGGTGCTAAGCCATTATAAATTTGCTGAAGACAGTAATTTAAAAACAGTGTCTGTTGTCCTGTATAGTTTAAGTAGGTCCAAAGAGATGATTTAAAACGAAGTTGATTTCATCAGTAAATCTTGATGAAGTTAGTAGTCCTTTTGGGCTACTAACTTCTTTATTATTCTTGTGATTTACATGTTTGGATCTCTTTCCCACAGTAGGTAGATTAATAAATATTTATTTTTTTCACCTTGCTTGAGCTGGGATGCTCTTCTGCCCTTAGGAGGTGTCACCCAAGCTGTTCTTTTTCTGTAAAGTTTATGCCCTAAATCAGTCTGAAAGTTGAAACTAGTGCAGGGTGCTGTAGCCTGCTTATTAACTAGAGCATTTCATTGCATGTGCATGGTAGGTACTACTTGAGTTGCTTCAGCTGCCCAAGAAATACCTTTGGGAAATAAGGAAAGCAGCATTATGGATGAAGTCTGGGGCTGTGGGAAGGCAGCATTGCTAACAGTTATGAGATTTAAAAACACAAAAGCAAAGTCCACCTTCAATCATAATTCAAAGCAGAGGTGCACCGATGTATCAGGCCCATATCAGCACTGACGTAAGGAAAATTGACACAATCAGCTTTTTTTTGGCTGATGTGGCCAAAATGCCACTGATTAAATGCCCCGTGTGTGCGCAGCTATAATGCAGCATGCAGGTGGCCAGGCACACAGCCTGGTAGAGGGAGAGCAGCGGGTCTAGTTGGTAAGTCTGTCATGGGGAAAAGCAGATCGAGGCCCCAGTGGTGAGGGAGGGAGTGGGGCTGAGGTACAGGCAGGTGCTGCCCAGCCAAGGTGGGACATGGGACGGAGCTGTGA
>NW_017728886.1:25274634-25303210 GCF_001723895.1 Crocodylus porosus
CCAAGGTGGGACATGGGACGGAGCTGTGAGCGACTCATCTAGTAGCATGCGGGGGTAGCAGCCAAGAGGGCATGTGGGGGGGGTGCCCCCAGATCTGCACCTGGGGTGAGGGCAGGCTGCTGCTGCAGCTGTGCTGTGCTTAGGGCGGGTGGGGTGCCACTAGGAGGAGGGCTGTGGCAAGTTGCTGGGGTGGCTACAGTCCTCTCCCACTGCCGCCATCTGCCCCGAGCGCAGCCCAGCCCAGCCCAACCCCACATTGGGGAAAAACCAGGTGCTGCCCCAGCCTCAGCCTGCAGCAGCAGCAGCTTGCCATCACCCTGTGTGCAGATCGAGGGGCAAACACCTCCCCCCTATGCCCTCCTAAGGTGCATGCAGTGGCAGGGACCCCCCGCTCCCCCGCACTCCATGAACAAGCTGCTCAAGGCTCCACCCCATGCTCCATCCTGGCTGTGCAGCGCCAGCCCCTCTCCCTCCCTCTCTGCAGGGGTCTTGAGCTGCCTCACCCCATGGTCCTTCCCCCACAACAGACTTGCCAGCTGGATGTTGCTGTCCAAGCTGCCGTAGCACCTATCGGCAATCGGACTGGTATTGGCTGATATGACTCATTAAAAATCAACCATCAGTATCAGCCCAAAAAATCTATCGGTGCACCCCTTATTCAGAGTCTCATCTTTGATTGAAGAGAAGATTTTTAGTTGTAAAGATAAATATGAAGGCTCAGGCCCAAAGATGCAGAAAGCAAATGAGGAATGTACATTTGTAAAATCTCAAGCTCTTTGTATGCTGTGGATTGGCACAGCTGACTGTCATAGCCACATTTTTCCTGCTGCACCTGGGACCTCTGCCAAGAAACAAACTCTGCCTACTTGCACCAACTCTGTTCTTAAGCCCTAAAATGGAGTAACATTAGAGCAGTGTTGAGGTACCTACTCAGGACCCCGTTCTGACATCTCCATTGCCTTTCTGGCAGCATTGGTTCAAGGTTCAGCAAACAGGCAGTATAGGCAGAGCTTAAACCTGGAGGTTGTCTGTTGTATTGAAAACATTTTTTTTATATACCCTGCTTGGGACAGAGGGCCTGCTGGCAGGATATTTACTGCACAAGCCCAGTCTTTCTTGTTCTAAGATAACCTAAGTCTGCTGTGAGGATCCTATTTTCAGTAGGTTTTTTTTTTTTTTTTTTTTTTTAGGGCATCAAATGGCTGCTTGAGGGGTTTTGTTTGGAGGAAGGTGTAGGATGTGGGCAGTACCTGGGAATTTATAAAAGTTTAGAGTTTCTCTCCTTTAGCAGGCCTGAAAAGTTACCTGGAGGTATCAGCCTTTTGCTTGTCCTATTGCAAGTAATGATGGAAAGACTTGAAAGTTTCTAGGTATATGTTAGCCTATTGCATCAATTTCTACATTTGGGAGGCATTCATAGTAAGAGAGGCCTATGTCTCGCCAGAACTCCAGGTAAGGCTAGAGAGAGGAATAAACGCCCATGGACATGTCTGGCAGCTACACCTTCATATTTCCTCTGAATACAATAAGCTGAATGTCCCAGCTAATACCACCTAATGATTCCTCTGGTTGCAGGATTCCCACGTGGAGCCTCGCTACTGTCAAGAAATGGGAGTGAGTCATTTCCTCTCCTCTTTGCCCTCTGGTGCCTTAGTCTTGGACTTGGCAGTGTTTTTCTTTCTCTTCCCACTCCAAGTACGTGGTATCCTGCTACTCCTAGGTGCTTGGGGCTTTGCTGTGTGAGGGCCTGGGGGGATTTCTCTCATTAACTTGTTAATTCAACTACCTGTAACAAGGTGGCCTGGCTTTTTAAGGGAGGCAGACAGCCCTGGGGTAGCAGCCCGGCTGTGGGCAATTTTAATGTGCAGTTAAAAGCCCAATGGAAGAAAGAACAAGCATCTTGAACTTGAAAGGGGCAGGTTTCTGGTTGGAGGCAGGCTGAAACCTAGAAAAGCTTGCATCTAGGAAAGGCTTCCAGCTGCCTGGGAAAAGGCTATGCTTTACTTATTTGTTTGGACCAAGGATCATTGTTTTATGTCATGAGAACATGGCTGATGGGCTCCCAGGGAAGCCAAGCCAGACAGTGGGGCTACAGGCACCAGAGCCCACCCATGGACTATTGCTTGTACTTTTGGGAGGACCCTTAAGGATGCACAGCAGCAGGCCAATAGACCTGCTTACACTGTCCTATTGCAGATGGACTGCTCTTTTGTGAGAGAGAAGCATAAGCAGCCACTAGAGGGTGCCAGAAACCTTTCAGTCTCAGACAGCCTGACAAGCCAATTAGTGCAAAAGGGAAAATGCAGGCAGTGAATAGAAACAAGTCAAAGGGAATAAAATGAACTGGTGAGCAGGAATAAAAATATTCAAATTAATTTGTTCTTAAGTTCCCAGTATTCCAAAATGTGGCTAGGCAGTGTGGATGTGTTCATCGTGGCTGTCCCTGGTGTTTGCTGGCCCTCTGAGTCGCTGAAGGTCTTTTTGTCCCTGTTGGAGTGCTGCGTTCCAGGGAGGCTTGTTGCATCGTCTCTGCTCTGTACTCCACAGCTTTTCTCTGTAAAAGTGTGCATCGTCCAGGTGGATCTGAATTCAGAACAGGGGTTTCACTCCGCTGTTCCGAGAGCAGATACTGTCAGGTGACTGATTTCATGCTTATTAAAAATATTCATGCCCTGTCCCATATCGCACAATGCTCTATTGAGGGAAGAGATGGAAGTGAGACATGTTGTGAATGTAACTCGCTAGTCAGATACCGGACAGTCAGAGGGGACTGGAAACCAGAGACTTCTCGTTCTGCACTCTGGCTGAGTGTCCTTCATGAAGTCATTTGAGGACAAATTCTACAGTTTTCGCTTACACTGACTAGCATTTGCTCTGCAAATAACTCGGCTGCTTCCTTGCAAAGTAAGTGCTGCTTCTCACTCATAAGAGCTACACAAGTAGGCTTTCAATCTCGTTTGTTCAGTATCTCTGCTTGTACCATGAGGGTAATAAAAAAGCTTGGCTTACCTCCCAAAGGAATCTGGAAGGCATGTTAATGTTAAAAGTCCCTTGCATACATAGAAATACTATTCAAGGTCTGAATATTGTTGTATTTATTTACCAATGCTCTATTCCTGTAGGCAGTAGTCCAGATTGCACACTTTTTTGCAGGATAATATCTACACAAGCCTCCCAATCCTGATTATTCCTAACTTGAACTTGCAAAATAGCTTTAGAAGAACAGGAAGTCAGGACTGCTGATGTATAATTGATGAACTAGTATTAAATTATATCTGGAATAAGTGAACTCTATGTCGGAGCCATTTTACTGTTTTTTCTCTCTGTCTCACACATGACCTGTCTCTCTTTACGTGCACATACAAAAGATGAGAGGAGCGGGAAGAATCTGTTCTGGATGATAAACTGATAAATGGCTTTTCCCCCTCAAGCTCATTATTTTAGTGAATTGTCAGTGTTCTTCGATAGCCACATGCAATGGGGTTGATCTGTAATAAATGAATTTGGTATTAAATTAATGTTTTTATTTCCATGGTTACAAACACTGGCCCCCAGCTACTGAACAGGATAACTGTAATGACAATAAGGCTGTATACAGTAGTGGGCATCCTAGCTTGTTCTGAGTGGTCCTCCTCCCTAGCTGTGACCCCGAGTGTCCTGGCTAGATTAAACCAGGCCGGGTAGAATAGACTCTGAAGTACTTTACCTGCCAATTGTGGTGTAACTGGTAACTAGAAGTAAAGAGAATATGGGACTAAATTAGCCTAAAAATTTAAAAATGTGAATACAGTTTTCATCCATTTCGGCAAACTCAAAACTGTAGTTGAGGTATGTTACGTCTGTATTTCTAGTTTTCATCCAGCTCTACCTAAAGCCCCTCAGAGTTGTGTGAGCAAATGGAGGGCTCTTGAAGTCCAGGACCACCCCAGAGGTAATAAAAGCCTAAGTGGGGATAATGGCAAAGAGGAGCGGCCTTTCCATGTTGGAGTAGCGAAGCTGCCAGAAACTGGAAACTTGTGCAGTTGTAAGTGAGAATAGGGGTGGGATGGCAGGGGAGGGGCTCATTGTCTGTTTGGGGAGAAAAGTTAAATGACATAGGGTAAGCCAGGGCTAGAAAAGATGGCCTGTTTATCAAGTGTGGAGCTAGAATCAAAGTTGAGAGAAGCAGGGACAGAAGTATTCAAGAATGATGGCCTAGAAGAGTCCAGGGAGATAAAGCAGAGCTTTCTTCTTAGAGATCGAGAATCTAAGACTCGTAAAGATCCTTGGGGTAAGCGTAGCCTCTCACTGTTCTGTGGTCAGGATTTTGCTGGCCTGGGAACTGTCTTATTTGCTTTTGTACCTCTTGTAGTTGGGATGTCAGGTACTAGGGCCTCTATAAGCTCAACAGTTCATGTCTTAAGCTTGCAGTGCATCTTGTACATAGTTGGATGTCCAGAAGGTGAAGATGTGACCTACGTGGTGATGTCTATAAAAGAAGTGGAGAGTGACTGATGGCTCTGCCTCCAGCACCAGGACTAATCATTCTTTATTTTTTTTCACCTTCAAATCTTTCTTCTAAAATCAATCATTCTGGATGAGAGAGAGGGCAGGTGGAAATCTCATCTTAAAGAAAGTGGTGGTAGTTGCCCTTTCCTTTCTACTGTGTATGCTGGATGTCTCAAATGCTGTTTAGTGCCATGTATTCTTTGCTAGAGTAACACTCTAGGTGCAATGTGGTATGGGGTCTTTCCCTGCTTTAGCTATTTTCTGTTTTATCAGTTATTTAAAAGTATCTTTTTCATACACCACAAGAATTATCCCAGAAATCCTCATCGTGCTTATTTTTATTAGCCAGAGCTCTTTACTTCAAGCAGCATCTGGCATGTTTTATTGATCCTAATCTCTCATAGCTGGGAGCTGATCTTTGTAACCATAGAAACGGGACTCTTTAATGCCAACAGTAACTCCACGAAAAAGTAGTTAAGGGGGAGCAGGTTGTTTAAATTATTGAACAGCTAAAAAGCATTTTCTTCATAACTGGTTCAGAGTTATCTAATTTGATAGGATAAATAATGAATGGGAACAAAACCTTTCAAATTGCAAACTGCTGAATTTGCTAGGACAGCCTGTGGAAGAGAAACACATGAACCCTGGGATGTTATGTCTGGAGTCACATTTCTGATTTTAAACTTGGAAGATCTGGCCTAGTCACCGCTGCCACCCCATGATCTCTTTTAATGCTCAGGTTTTCATAACACTTATTGTTTTGTTGTGTTCTTGAAATGTCATGTACCCAGACTCCTATTGCCCTCCAGATACCGTGAGTACATCTTTAGTGCTAGAGACAACTATGAAAACTGAGTTCCAGAAATCTCTGAAGGAAAGAGAGACCCAAGAAGGGCAGCAATAGGGAGGGCAGCGTGTGGTGAGACCATTCCCTTTAGTTACCAGGATTGACCAAAGGGGGAGCCATATCCCACGTACCCCCCTTGCAGCAGTAGAGGCTGGAACAGCTTGGTGAAGATGTATTTAATACAATATGGGCGTGTCTACATGTTACCCTATGATGATGTGTAGTGGTGCACTACATTGCCATATGATAGTGATGTAGCAATTCCATGGGTCCTCACATGATCACCAACTATATCACTGTAGTGGCATGCTCCCCTGTTCTAGTGCACCGCTACGATGACATAGTGGCAAAGTCTAGTCCAAAAGTAAGCACCATGCTGTAGCAACATCATGATACAGTGATGTGTAGATGCGCTCTATGTGTATTAAAACCTAGGAAGCTGCAAGAGAAGTGCAATCTGTAATGTACCTCACTGATGGAGAAAAGCAGTGAATTTTGTTTAGTTGTAGTTTCTCAGACACTGCAATGTTGTTCTCTGTAGGCTATCATCACTGTTCACTGGGGTAGAATTCAGCCCATTGAACAGGCTCCTTGTGGGGCTATGCGCAGTGAATACTGCAAACCCTGATCTGCAGGTTGGGAACCCTGTTCTTCCTGTACCTAAGTTGCTAGATCATGGGGCTTTGCTTGTTAACTTCTGGTCTTGAGTGGAGTGCTAGGCACAGGTCCTTGCTCTACCTGATATCTGTGTGCTCAGGGGAACTCTGCACTTGTAGCTGATGCCGAGTTCCTTCTTCCCAGCATCCAGGAGGGTGGAAGACTTGGAAAGGAAGAAAGTTACAGTGGAAGAAAGACCAGGGAACTTTCTCCTCTTCTCTGTCCATGGCTGAGAAAGGTGGTGGTAACACATGGAGCAGGAGAGATGGGAAAAGAGAGAAAGGGACAGTCTCACCAAGGTTGATAAGAGCTTGGCTTGTTTTTACTTCTGTAAGGCGACAGTCTTCAGTGAGAAGGTGGGTGGTGTGGCGCAAACTGGTGTGACATTCCAACAGCTTTGGAAAAATTAGGTCTGTAATCTAGACTATTGTGTCTGATGGAAAAGAAAATGTAGGGATGATCAAAGCCCACTGCAGGGGGCTTAAGCAGGGCAAGGGGCACATGGTGGGCATGCCTCTGGCATGTAGCCAGCATGGGCTGTGTATAGGTTTGCTTCCTCTTCCTGCTGCCCCCAAGGTCTCTGGGATTTGCAGTCCAGAATCACAACAGCAGGACTCTCCAGGGTTGCTCATCACTTCCTCGTCTTGCTTCCAGGTGCCTCTGGGATTTGTAGTCCACAGTCACAGCCAGCAGTAAGTTTCAGTAAGTTTAGCAGCAGGCAGTGGTAATGCGTAGGGAGTGCATGGGGGTGCATGTGCACCCCCTGAGAGTGCTGGTGCACCTTCTTACAGCCAGCGCTCCCTGCTTAGCTGATGGGCGGGGGGGGGCAGGTGGAAGCACCAGTGCCCTCCCTGTGAGTGCTGGCCAAGGAGCGGGGGCACCAGGAGAAGTGCCACTGGTGCTTCCAGGAGCACTGCTGGCACTTCAGGGTGCCCCACTTGTGCTTCCTGGTCACTGAGATCAGCTGTGGGGGACCCCCCCCCAGTTGCTGTTCCCCGTCTCAGGAGGCACCAGTCACCCATGGCAGCAGGGCAGCTCTGTGCTCAGGGGAAGGTGGGTTTAAATCCTCTCCCTGGCCTCAGACCCCAGCCAAGTTTTGCCATGGGTGGGGGGTGCTCCCCCCCCCCACAAACCCTTCTCTGCTGGAGCAGACAGTGCAGCTCAACCCAGAGCTGGAAAGCATGCTGGGATGCTGGGGAGTGTGATTTAACTTGAACCAGGAAGGGATCTGGGACAGAAGTTTCATAAACCAATTTGACCCAAATCAGTTGAGTCTGATACTACATTCAACAAAGTTGATCTTAAACCAGTTTCAGCCATTTTGAAACTGGTTTATGTGCACTGAGCTTCTATTCTGTTACAAGTTTAAACCAGTTTCTGATGACTTAAACCAGTTTATGTGTAACTTCTGTCCCTAACCTCTACAAACGGACCTTGCATAACCTACTGTATAGCCCCATCCCAGGAACATGGTGCAGCACTGGTCCTGGTGTTCAGCCTTTTTCATTAGCAATACCATAGAAATAATATCTGTGTTGTTTAGCTCAACCTTTTATTTAATCTTATCTGAAAACAACTTTTTATGTTAATCTCCAATTAATTTAAATCTTTTTCTTCCTCCTTGGCCGACTGTTGCTGCATCTGATCTTAAATGACTTGAACGAACATAACACTTCTCTGATCTTCCACAGCCACATGGCTGCTGATCTCCCCCCCCACCAGATGGCATCAGCCTCCGGTTAGAGTACACACAATGGGACACAGTGGTGGGGCCACTCAAGCATGTTAATCTCTGCGTCAGGTCAGTGAATGGAAACAAGGCTAGGATTGTTCCTCCAGGGACAAGAAGAGGCGGGAGAGAAATGCAGGGAGCAGAGATGAAAGATGAGCCACACACTCTCCAAGACAATAGAAAGGGAAGATTATGTTGTTGTTGGTTTTTTTTCTCTAGATAATATAATTTCACTTTAAGGGCTAAACTTATCTTTGATCGGTTATCACTTGAAGATACTGGACTGTAAGACCTTGTAGTTATTAAATAACAGAGTGAATTTCCTCCTGGAGGAATCAGTTCAGCAGCCCTTGGCAGTGGCTGTTAGGAATTAGCTATGCACTAATTCACAATGCTAAGGGGTTAAAAACATTAACAGGCATTGTTCACTATCTTTTTGTGATGAATCTGAGAAAATACTCGAGTGATATAGATGAACTCTGGCAAGTGTGCAGTGTGTACAAAATTCAGTTATTGCCATTGCAAAAATGTGTGTGCACGCTGTCTTCAGTGTCCAGCAGTGTGTGAAGGAGTTGACATGCAGGGCTGTATTCTGTAATGCTGAAGAGCTAGTGGAAAGTGTCCTGTGGCTTGCTGCTTTTCCTTGTTGTGGTGTTTGACATGACAGAACATGTCTATTCTCTGTGCTGCATTGAACAGTACCTTAGGGAGAGCAGAGGATGATCAGGAGCATATTTATGCAACCAGGGCAGCAAAATATTTTTGCCATTATAAGCTGCTGTCAGTACAAATGCACCTCCCTACAGGCATAATTTCCTGGTCTCTCTAATGTTTAGGTATTTAGTGATGAAAGATGATCTAATATATCTAGCAATGAAAGAATATTATGATCTGATAGTGCAGGCTCAGCTGGCACTTTCACTGTAAATGCTGGGTTCTAAGGGAAAAGGGTTATGTGAAAACCCTTTGTGATGAGCTGTAAAGGTAGGAACAAATTTTCTTATGTGGTGTTTGTACAACTCCATAGTGTGCCTGGGACTGTTCAAACACTTTGAAGTGAGCCTGCAGTTTTAAATGCTACAACAAAAAAGAGTAAAGCATGATAATAGGAGTAGACAAAACAGAAGTGATTAGAGATAATAGTTTGAATGAGAATTGGTTTGCGGGGGTGGGGGGCAATGTGGTATGTGTGGAGTCGAGGCCCCAGGAACCCAGACCTCTGATTTTTAGAGCAGAGGCTACTTGCGTTTCATCAGAGTTCTGAGTCTGTAACAGAACAGAGCTGGAAGAGTTTTATTGTTTCAGTAGTAGCAATGATCTTAACACAGAACCACTGATTCAAATAAACCATAATGAAAGTTTTAGGACTGATGTGGGTGATCTAACATTTATAGTAACTAATTCTTAAGAATTTTTTTTATATCAAGCAATTGCTATTTTAATTTTACAACATCCGAGAAATTCACAGTATTGCACAGGCATAAGAAGACTATCTAGGCTAGACTGACAAGGGGAAAATTTAAGTATTTAAATGCTTTTTTAAGTACATAAATCTAATGTTTGTGTGTATCAAGTTCCCTTGATGCTTAAGTTTACACTGGTAGAATCCTATAGATGCAAAAGCCTCTGCAGCTGTACACATGCCCAGCTAGCTAGCTGCTCAGTATTTAGCTCACACTTAACCACCATCTGAATTCATAAGCGGGCATTGTCCCACCTGCAGGGCTCTGTAGACCTTCTGAGGTGGTGGCCTGCCTCTACCTAGCAGTCCCATGGTTAGAGCTCCACCCCGGATGTGGGAGACATGGTTTCCCTTCCTGATTCAAATCCAATGAGTACTTTCACACAACTGTGCTGGCCTCTTCTACCTTCTAAATGTTCATGATAAGCAGTGGTGAGGCCATGTTCCCCAGCAACTGCCTCTCTGCTTAGATGTGTGCCTATTGCTGGAAGACCACCATGTTAAGTCTCAATCAATGTGCTATAGTGTTGCTAAGGTTACCACAGACTGTCTGTCACACTGTTGAGAAATGTTTCGTGCACCCGAACCTCCATAAAGCTTGTTTCTGCTGTGGAATTTCCTTGTTTTCAAATTGTAAAGCTAAAATGGAAATTAAACCACCAAATGCCAGGTGAGGCCCAGTGGAAATGGGTAAAACACAATAGTAATCCTGAATTCTTACCTAGCATTTTTCATCACCTAGGTTTCAAAGCCCTTTGCTCCCAGGGGCTGAAAGTGGACATCGCGGAGCCTAGTGAAGGGCCTTGGTCGCCAAGGGAGGCTTCACGGTCACTGAGCCATTATACTCAAGTGGACTAGTTGTAGGTGACCGTGTTTCTTGATTGATAATCTGTTCTTCTCCTCTTGCATTACTCCTTCCCCTTAGGCACAATTGCTGTTTTATTGTTGCTGTCTTTGTTCCATATACTTCTGAGTAGTCTGTAAGTTGTATCCTTTGTTGTAAATTTTTGTATTTTGATGTTGTGTTACGAAATGCCCATGAACTGTTTTGTTTGCCTACTGGTGGTTTAGTTGCTTGAGGGTCTGCAGAAGCATCCCTTATTCATTATTTGCTGTCTTGTGTTTGTTATCTCTATGTACTGAACTTATTAATGTAATTTTGTTTATGCACGTTTAGACCATTGTTTTATCCCAGCTGGGTTTAATCTGCTGACAAATTGTTTAACCAGTGTTTTGTTCCCTTGCCTGCTGCCGGGAGGGCCTGCTGAGGGTAGGGGCTGTACACTAACTAGAAGACCACTGAGGGTCGAGGCCTGCAATGATGTAGTGCCTCTGTCTGCCATACCTGACTGTTATTGCTGGTGTATACGGTTAACAAGATTTACTGTCTTTGTAAATCTGAATCTGTAAATAGTTCATATAGCTATATGTACATGTTCAGTAAGGTTTTACTGACACTGCACTGTAAACTAAATCTGGAAATCGTTAAACATTATTGAATGTCCCTGGTCTCTGGTCTGCTCTGCGGGGGGGGAGGTGAGCTGGCCTAAGCTAGGCAGCCACTCTTCCACAGCACACTCGCATCCTTTAATGTCCCTTCAACTGAAGAGGCGGTACCAGCCGCATAGCACCCGGGTTACATCTTGTTTCCCTCTGTACGGCTTAACTGCATTGGTTGGCTTAAGTATGGGCCATGCTGCATTCGGGGAAGAGAAAGGTAAGTATTTCCCCTGAAAGAAAGGGCATGGAAGAAAGAAAACAATAATGGGTATTGTTTCATTTAGGCATTAAAAGGATTTAGAGCTGAATCTTGAAGCAGGACAGCTCGCTCTCATCAATGACTGATGTCCTTGATGGTGCTGAAGAGAAGCTACAGTAGGATGTCTAATCAGCGTGTTGACAGATTCCACAGGGGTGATCGGTAGACATGTTTAGACTAAACGAGTGACTTGACTCTTGGACTAGCAAGAACATTTACAAACTCTAACATTCTTACAGTAAGACATACATCTGTTAGACTGGACAGATTTGTTTGCAGGCAGTTTTCTAACACTTGTCACTTTATAACAACATCCAGCATGTTAACCAGAGTAAAAAGGAAATTATTTTAATAGCATGATGGTTAGATTGCTTCATAGGCTGACATAATAATTTTTCAAAGATGACCGAAGCTAGAAGGAACACATACCTTTTACACTTGAAGAGGTAAAAGAACCTGATGGTGACTTAGTGCAATGCTTTCCTTCCCTTGAGCAAGAGAAGTGCAATAAAGGTGCTGTGACAGTGAGATGTTCTTGCCTGTGGGAGCTGTCACAGTGGTGGGAAGTGTTTCTTTTTGGACAAAGTGTTTATTACCATTTTTCTCTTAAGAAAAAGATGTGATTCTATTTTCAGAGGAGCAAGAGCTCTTTTTATGTTTTACTAAGTCACTATTTAAGTTGAATATGCTCATTAACAGCTTGCCTCCATCTTGATTCAGCCTCCTGTTCCTTCTGGTTCTTGGCTTTGTTGCCAAGTCTACAAGGATGGTATTGGGAACCCTTTCCCCAAGAATTGTAGTAGACTAGCAGCTCTCAACTTTCTTAGACTTGAGACACCCCTCACTAGACTCAAAGGGCCCCTTGAAAAATGTCAATTCTTAGTTTTCACTTTTTTTTTACTACAGAAAAATAATAGAGCCATTCATCTGTTGCAAAGAACTCAGGCCACAACAGGTCAGAACGTTTCCAAGGCTATGGATTCCTAGCATGTTTGCACACGTAACAGTGCTAACATTCTGTGGCACCCGCAGCACTCTTGAAAGGATCTCAAGGCACACCCCAGGGTGCCGCGGCACTCTGGTTGAGAATCGCTACGCTAGATGGAGCAATCATTTCAGGTAGGTGATAGGCACCATAAGCCTCCCATAGGCACCATAAGCATTTCAGGTAGGTGAGAGGCACCATAAGCCTCGGTCACCAGCCTTGCCTGACGCTGTACAGCACTGCATTTCCTGTTCATTCTCTGGTACTCACAGATTAAAGACCAGTCTGCATCAAACAAAGGTGTGTGTCAACATAGTCATGTTAGCTTCAAGCTCCTTAGTTCAAGTACCAGTAGCTGCAAAGCTGATACAGCATGAACTTGATTTAGCAAGCCAGCAACTCAAGTAAAAGTCACCCAAGTCTTGAGTGGGCTTGTACAGCCTATCCTGAAGCCTCTGCTGTCACATCTTCCCTTGCTATTGATGTCTGAGATAGCTAAAGAACTTGCATCCAACCCATGACACATTCACACTCCTGATTGCAGTATAGACATTCCCAAAGATGGGACCATTCGCCAAGACTGAGACATGATAAAAGCCAGGCTAAATTACAGCAGGCTCAGTAGCTTCTTTCTTTGATGCAGTATTTCATGCTGTTATTTAATCATTTACCACTATTAACATACTAACTGTATCTTTAGCTGAGTAATTATAGCAGCACCAGCATCTTGTGATTTTAAAGATAAAATGAATCGGAAACTGTATATTTTAGAAGAGCTACACTTTGTGTGATCTTGTTCCACAGCCATTGGCTACTAATACAACACATGGAACGCATTTTCTAGTTACTACATTTGCCCTTGGGGAACTATGGTTTTATTTGCATATGTGTTACAATGTATTTTGATTTTGCTGCTCTTCACAGATAGCTGCTTTTGCTATCTGTCTCAAAAGCAAAATTATTTACAGCACATATTGACTTAGAATTGTGTCAGTAATTTACCTAGAGAACAGTTGCTTCTCATGACCTTTTATTAGGTGAAAATGACTTTTTAAAAATAAGATTAAACATGGGAAATGCCATATTTAATCTAATCTAAGCTGCCCCTGAATTTAAGATGACTCTCCAATAATTAGATTCTATACATGAAAATGTTATAAATATGTTATACTTTTCCATGTATAGAATCAAATTATTAAGGGGTCATCTTTTAACTTATTCCCCCAACTGCTGCAGGGGGACAGCCAGGGGAGACAGGTGGTGTGGGGAGGTCAAGGAGCTTTATCTCCTGCTTGTGCCTGCCCCCATGTCACCTGTCTCTCCCCCCACCTCCGCTCCCCTCCCTCCTCAGTCTCTTTTCTCACTGCCTCCCCCGCAAGTCTCTGCTCCCCACTTGCCCTTATCCTTGCTTCATGCCAGCAGGTTCCATTCCTGCTGTAGCCTGGGGTACTGAGCACAGCTCCAGCCCAGCCCCTGTAGCACTACTGCTAGGGACCAGGCTGGGGCCATGCTCAGTGACCCATGCTGCAGCTTGGATGGAGCCTGCTGGCATGCAGGAAAGATAATGGGTTGTGGGGAAGACGAGAGAGCAGAGCCTGTGGATGGGAAGGAGATGGTGAGGTGTAGAGGTGGTGGCAGGGTGGAGGGGGCAAGCAGCAGGTGTGGCTACACTCAGAACTGGGTAGCCTGAGCTGTAGCAGCTGCCTGCCCCCTCTTCCTCCGTAATATATTTTAAGATGAAGGGTTTCCCCTTCATATTAAAAGGAGGACACATCATCATACAAGTGAGTCAATACAGTATACTGTGTGCTGTTTTTTAATATACATATAAATAACAAACCCCTAGAAAGGTCATATTTGGCCCAGGATGTCTACTTCTGTGCCTCTGAGGAGACGGCCCTAAATCCTGCTCCTGCTGCTAGTTCTGCCAGTGCTTTAAATTCAGCTTGGGACTTCTGTCCTGGGAAGTGTGACAAACATTGTAACTCCAAAAAATATAACCACCACTAACAGGAAGTTATCTTCCCCCCAGCAGGCTGCGAGGCTGGGCCACAGTGGCTGTGAGGGCTGCCAGCTCCCACTGGGGAGCCAGTACTTTATTTTTAGTAAGTTTTTCCTTTTTTTCGGTGCAAAATTGTGGGAAATGCCATTTTTCACAGTGATCGCAGAAACCACTGTTTTTCTGCATTTTTGTGAAAATCACGAAACTGTGATTTAAATAGGCCCCTAATGATGAACTATCAAAGAGGATATTACTTGTTTCTGCTCTTTTACATGTAACTTAATGATGTAATAATATTTACCTTCATCCCCAACCCCAGGAATCCTCTGAGAGCAGTCTTA
Organism: Crocodylus porosus; assembly: GCF_001723895.1. Lineage (NCBI taxonomy): Eukaryota > Metazoa > Chordata > Crocodylia > Crocodylidae > Crocodylus > Crocodylus porosus. The sequence continues at coordinate 25,288,908 of NW_017728886.1, forward strand.
AATTACCAGGGAATCTCGCTAATAATGAAATCATATGAACATTCAGAAGTAGCTGTCAGTCAGTGCTAAAGCCCACTGAAATCAGTTTGAATTTTTCCACTCTATTAATTACCTACCCCGGATGTGAAGACCCTTGGAGCAGAGAAAGGACATGCATATAATGACACAGATGCTACATGGTACTTTACAAGCAAAGATCTAATTAAGGCTTAGGGAGTCTGTTCCTCTGGCACAGTGTAATTAGTGGGCTATTGGATGTTACTGGCCCGGCTTAGAATCAATAGAAAAATCTTTCTTGGGGCTTTGAAATGGAAACTCTCACATAAGTTCTTTGCTGTCTTCATGGTGTATCCTAGGCAAGTCTCTTGCTGCTAAGACTGTATGAAGTTTATGTACAAAGGAGTGAACTAAAATGTACGTATTGTCTTAGAAGTTAGAATTCAGTTAATTAGAGCCTTCTACAGGCATCCTAACAAGTGGTTTCTGCCTGCTCTTTTCAGTAGTTCACCTTTGGGAACAACCTACATGAACCACCTGCACCCTCAACAACTCTGAGACCATGCTTTTACATACCCAGCTTGGGCTTTGGTAGCACTAGGGTCCTACTTTCACTCTCTTCTATAATCAATATTTCTACCTTTTTGTAGGGGTTTGGTCAGCTTCCCCACAGTAGAGTAATTAGAACATTGTCAGACATGGGCCGCTCTCTTCCCTAATCCTATGGGGCTTTCTTGGTATGAAGGGCAGATTTGTGATGCCTACCCCTCCCATAGTACAGTAGGAGAAAGGAAAACACAGTTGCTCCTACTGCTTTATGAAGAGGTAGTGATGAAGACCCCTGATCTAATGCCATATGGTTAGTGAAATATTGAGGCTGCTGACAGAAAAAAACTCACAACGATTTACCAGAAGAGAAAGCACATTAGTTTGACGTGGCTCCCCAGCATCTGTATAGATTGCATAGTTCAACAGGGCTTTTTGGCACTTTTATTTAAAGCTGATTCAATCGGCTATTAGATAAAAGTGTCAGAAAGCCCCGTTGAAGCATGCAGTTTATACAAGTGTTGGATAAGCCAGGTCAAAACTAATGTGATGCATCTTCTGGGCATGCACTGGACTTGGTGTGGGAGGGTATGCTGAGCTTAGTGCTGGTTTTTTTTGTGTTTTCCCCACATCTGTAAGCAGCCTGAATGTTCTTCACTAAACTACATGCCACATTTTGCTGGATGTTGGTTGCTGGTGAACCCCCAGTAGTTGTTTATCTATTATGCTAAAGGTAATATGATTTCACTGTCCTTGGTGAACTATTTGCAAAAGTAGCATGACTAGGGGCACCACCTCCTGCCCTCCCCTTCCCCACTGTAAGCATTGCTGCTGGCATCTGCAGGCGGTCCCTGGTTGCTGTCAATGCTGCTGCCTACAAATGGTGCCCCACCAGTCTTGGGAGGCACCAGTTGTTCATGCCTGAGACAAAGACTCTTGTAAGAATGAGCACCTGTACGTACCCCTCGCAGGCTGGTCTGGGAGAGGAGAGGAGTAGTGGGGCAGTGCTCCCCACTCCTTTTCCAAACCAGAGACCATCTGGTTTGGGGAACGGGCTGTGAACTTTGCCCTGCTGTTCCCTTTGTTCCACTCCTGGACAGTGGAATGGAGGAGGCTGTTCCCCACACCCCAGTCTGGAGAAGCACCATTCAGCAGCTCCCTTCCCCCAGGGACCAGGAAACATTGAGCAGTTTCTGTTCTTGATGGCCTCTCCAGACTGGCATTGCCCTGGCTTGGTGAAGGTGCAGATAGCTAGGGAGAGATGGTTGTAGGCTGAATGGCTGTATACTTACTCTCCTGGAAAGATTTTTAGGAGTGGAAACTTTTATAAATTTCCATCATTAGAAATGAATGTCAGTTTCTGGCCAAGAAACAAAGCGAGGGAGAATTCAGACTTTGTGTCCTAAGCCTCTTACACACTAGTGGTACAAAATTATCTGCATTTTACTGGCACCACTCAACCAGAATAAATTCCTGGATGAGTTGCAGGTGACAAAATTCCTAATGTGTAAAGACCCAGCAACCTTTGAAAAATGTATTTACTGTTTTCTCTTCTGAAGATTAAAAACCAGTGAACTGTAAAGTTTCAGTGGTAGATAATAAGAGCAGATGTTCACCAAATCAAAACCTCCATTTGCTTTGAGGAACACTGATTTTTGTTCTTTTCTTTTGCTTTGCAAATCCTTTAACCTGAAATTAGAGAATATTCAGAGAGAGAGCAGACAGTCATCAAAATATCATCTTGGAAAGACTGTAATTTATCTACAGAGCAACGCTTAAAGAGAAAGCACCAACTTCCTCTAGAATCAGCAAGACTCACCTGAACATCCAGTGTGGTCTAGTTTTAATATACAAGTTTCCAAAAAATGACACTAAGTCAAACACTCATATGCATAAGACCTGATGTGCTGAACGTATGAGGGTATTTAAACACATCTGCTTTAGTGTAAACATGATACCAGGGAAAGAGTACAGACTCTCGGATTCAGCTTTACTTCAACACTTGAAATTGCTTCAAAATTGTGTCTAGGAGACCAAAGACATCTCAGTGATGTATCACAGGTACATTTAGTCCTTATCTCCCTTCTGACTTATACTTCTTGTTCAAGATTACAAGCATCATACTCCTTATATGGCCTTCTTCTGCCTGACAACATTAATAAAAGTTTCTTTTAGTACTATAAAGGTGAAGAGGTGACGACTTGGGCACAACTCTGTTTAGTTTTCTGGTAGAATAGTAAAAAGACCTGTATACCTCCGCAAGAGCCATAATCACTGAAGGAGCCATAAAATGCCTATGTAGCATATACCTAGTACTAAAGGAAATGTAGCAAACAGGATCTGCCATTATATTATCCTTAAATTAAGGGCTGAATTTATTTTTTCTTGACAGAGATATCAGCTGAATTTCAAAATATATTTCTAGAATGGGGAAGGGCACAAAATAACTAATTTTTCAATGTTCAGAATTAACTAATGTTTCAGTTTTCTATTCATATTAGTCTACCTGGAATCTCTTAATGTATGGTAGATATACTCATTTTACAGTGGCAGAGCAAATAAGTAAATTATCTAAGGCCACAGTAAGACAATATTGAGCTGTTATAAACAAGACGCCTCCTGTTTTCAAGAAATGGGTGTCTATCTCAAGACTGTTGATGTTGGAAGATGTTGAAGTTAGATACTACTCATAAAATTATCTGGATTGTTTAGGAGAAGAAGTTTCAATGCAATTAACTCTTATTTGGGGTCAATTAACCCTTTAGGAAATGACCAACTCTCTGCAAACTAACTAAATGATGACATGTATAGCTCCTTATTAAATAAATCTAAGGATTGCACAACACTCTTGTTGTCAAAAAGAAATAGTTCTGTTGCTTAACAATATGATTTATTTCTGATTCACTTAAAACCCTGTAGGGTGCATTTTTTCCCCTCTCTCAACATCCCTGATGAAAGTTGCTTTTTGCTGTGTAAAGATAAATCTGTTTACAGTTCAGCAACTCAGATGACTGGAATTCAAAGAAATATATGCAGGTAGCAAACATTTCTTTTTAAAGTGTGCCTGTTTCAAAGGGTGGATGACAGCCAATTAACGTATGGTGTTTGCACTTTAAATTGTCTGACTTTACTTCCAGGAATTCAGAAGTGATTATCTGGTAATCCACCCCATTTTTTTCCAGCAGATGGCAATAACCCATAATGGGTGAGCAAGATGAATGGAATGTACATACGACTGTATAGGGTGTGAACTGCCATCGGACTAAGAGCTTCCAGTGAAGAAACTGGAAAAAACAGAGTCCCAGGGGCCAGAAGGGGGAGAGAGAATAAATAATAGATGGCTAAAATCTAGCCAACTGGAAAATGCATACACAGAAGAGGAAAGGAGTGCAGAATTAATCTATAATTGCTGAGAGGGAATTTAAATTAAAGAAGAGAGACAAGCTGCACGTTCCCTTTGGTGATGGTTAAGGTCTAACAATGGAAATTTGTTTGTACTCAGCCAACGCACATTAATTTCTCAAATGTGTCCCATTGTCCTTTGTAGTAAACTCCTAGGATGCTATACATCAGGTGATGCAGCCGATAATAGAAAGGACTCTATGGCATGACTGAGACCTAAAGACAGCTATTGCATATTGTTGCGGAAAGGAGGTGGAACCACGCGAGTAGAAGCTGTAGCTTGGGAAGAGTAGTTTAGCAATACTTTACTGGTGAGTGTCCACAACGCTTGCACCTTATTAGGGGCACTGCTATTTCACCTCTGTCAGAAATGATTTGGAAGAATTCTATAGAGAATTTTCTGTCTTTTGATTCCTCGTTAACCTTTCCATTTGTATGTGGCAAACAATTAATCAATTTATTTGATTTTTTGCTTGTCATATTGAATGAAAATCAAAACTTTATCTTTATTCACATACTACTTGAAATAAGCAGAGAGTGGAAAGAATTGCCTGTACTGTCCTCAATGAACGTCTGTTCATTGAGGACAGTACAGGCAATTCTTTCCACTCCCCTGAGGAGATCTAAAGCTCTATCTCCTACTCCCCAGGATAGTGTACTAACCACCACATTATATGGTATCCTAAAGTGATTTCAAGCTCTCTTGCTGATGCTATTATAATATGAATAATGCAGTCTCCTACTTCCCAGGTAAGGGTCCTTATAAATAGAATAGGGAGACGTTTTGGATCTCTACTTCAATGCCTTTTTAACTATTTTGTATAGGATGTAGATCTGCTCCACCGGGGCATTTGAGGGAGGCCAGCTGAAGAACACTTGTTAACCTTTGATTAGGTACTGCAATGATCCTGCCTTGAGTAGGGGTTGGACTAGATGGCTTGCTTGACGTCCCTTACAATCCTATTTTCTACTATTTATTTAGGAGCTGGCAAGCTCAAATTCAGTTCCACTCTTTGCTTCATTCAGAGCAAGGATTTGAACTAAAAATGCTTTTTTGTTTGTTTTTTGTATTTGCTTTGCTTCAACATTAAAAATCCACAAAAAATTAGAATAATTTTTTATTTTGATTTTTTGATTAATCTGGGAAACCAAACCTCACCCCCAAAACCAACTAAGAATTATTCACCTAAAGGATACAATGCTATCTCCTGATCTAATAGACACCTCTACCTTTAACATTAGCATTTATTCAGCCCTGAAGTATGGTTAGTACCTGGTAAACTAGAAATACACTCAAGGCATTGCTATAGCAATTGCATTATACATACTAAAAAGCTGTACTTCGTTGCATACCTGTCTTTAGGATTATTGATTTCAGTCTTTACTCAGCTGCATTTCTGCCTACCTGGGATGTCATCCTTCCTAGGGCATGGTTCCTTAATTAACCTCAACAACTCTCTCTACAGCAGTCATGCAGTTAGCTCAGAAATTTCTTGTACTGTCTGTGTGCAGGAATAGATTTTAAACCCCAAATATGCAAAAATAGAATATACAGGATCTACCTTTATATTGTTTCTCATTAATGTAAGGAACTACTGGGACACAAATTTCTTGACTTCCTATTTGTAGATGAAACAGACTGGATTAGAACTGGGGAAGAAAATAAACCACCAAAAGAAACACCGACCCTACAAAAAACTTAAAATATGGAATGATTAGTATTTATCTGGGTCTAAAGCAGGGGTGGGCAATTTATTTGGGCTGGAAGGCCATTTAAGGAGCTTTGGTGAGCTGTTGAGGGTAGGGAGAAGAGAGATCATGACCTGGTCTTGGCCCCTCATTCCAATTGTTTACACCACCTGGCATGGCAGAGGAAATGGGGGTGGAGATGAGATAATTGATTGTGTCTGGCCCCTGGCCCATCCACCCTGCATCTGCCACTGGGGGCGCTGAATGAAGCAGGTGGATGGGATTTCCATGGAAACCAGCCTGGGACCTCGAGGGGCAGGACATGCTTGGTTGGGCAGATGGGAGGAGGCTGTGGGTAGGCAGAGTGGCATCTAGGAGCAAGAAGGTGGGTGGGGCTGGGGTCAACGCTAGGGGATTGCAGGAGGAGCGGGGGTGGGGGTGGCCCAGAACAGTTCCACAATCTGCTCCCCACATGTCCTTGTGATGGGCACCCATTTTGTGCGCAGGGGCCAGCCACGCCTCTGGAACTGGCACCTGTTGTGGGGATGTGCAGGGTGTGGATCATGGCTCTGTCCCAGCCCCATCTTCTGTCCTGTTCCCGGGCACTGCTGCCCACCCGCTTATGGCCCCATCTCATCCACCCGGCTAAGCATGCCCTGCTTGTGGGACAGTCCACCCACCTGCCCACTCCATCTGGTGCCACTGGAGTTGGGGTGGGGCGGGGGGACCAGGTTGCCCAGGCAGTAGAGCTGTGTCCAGTGGAGATGCTGGCAGCAGCAGTTGTGTAGCCCGGGTGTACGCAGGTTTGTACTCCCCTCTCCAATTGAGGGAATTATTGGCAGGGCAGTGTGCTGTGGAGGGACACAGCAACTCCGTGGCTGCCTCCATCCCCTATAGAGTTAGGCCCAGTCAATAAATTACTTAACTATATACAAATGTATTATTACAACAAAACCATTAAAGGGTAAGGACATTTGTGTGTGTGTGTGTATATGCGTGTATATATATATATATATATGCATATGCGTGTATATATATATGCATATGCGTGTATATATATATGCATATATAAATGCATTTATAAAACAATAAGCCCCATACCACACGCACACACACACACACACACACACACACATGCACCCAACTATTATTCAAAAATACAAATGAACAATAGAACAACCCAGAACAAAGGCTATTGATCGGGCAGCCCTATAACTTTATTAATATACAAACTATTACTTCAACTCATTCACATAAACTATAAAGCACAGTCTACAAATATAACAAGCAATCCTTAGACTACCTGGGTGCTCTCCAGGGCAGGGGCCCCACTCCCAAGGTACCGCTACAGGGAAGGAGGTGGGGGGAAAGAAAAGGAGAGGGAGACCCCAAAAAATCCTAAGCCCCCACTATTACCCAGGAGTGGCCCACGTGGTGCCCCCTCACAACCCTGGGGGTCCATCCCCTGTGGGGACCCTCTCTCCAGGGTTACTTACTACTCCACAGCCCCGGAGGGTTGCCTCCCATTCTCCTGGTCGAGCTCTGTTCCCTGCTGGCCTTTCCTGCTGCCCAACTCTGCTGCTGCCTGGCTGGCTTAGGGATACATGCATCGCTGTGTGTAGTTGGCGCTTTCCCTTGTGCTAGAGGTTGGAGGCCCGGGCAGCCTCGTGCAGCACTGGGGCTCAGTCTGCTCCCTAGTGTCGTCTGCACTGAGCTGCTGCCCCGTGCCAGCAGCTGTAGACCTGATCCACCTCAAGTGGCTCCCAGGGTCTCTCACCCTCCCTGCAGCGCCTTCTGCACTAGGCTCCCGGCCTTGTGAAGAGGTTGGGGACATGAGCCTCCCAAGTGGCTCCAAAGATCCTGCTCCACGCACCAGCCTGTGCACTGTGTCTCTGGCCGCACTCCAGAGGTTGCACCTCATGCAGCTCCCAGGGTCCGGATGCTGTGTGCCATGATGCACACCGAGAGCCTAACCGCTGGAGCTCCCCACCAATAGAAGTGCTCTTCTAAGCCCCGTTCTTCTCTCTTCTCTGTCCCCAACACATCTCCCTTGGACCTGACAGTGTTGCAGTCTTCAATCAGGTCCAGGGGAGCTCTTCTTCTGGCCCACACACCAGAAAGAGGCATGACTTCACTTCTCTTGCTGCCTCCTGATTGGTGGATGGGTTCCACTAATCAGGACAGCAGAATCTCAAGCCTGGGACTCAACCCAAGCTCTGAAGGGTAATCCTGCTACAGCTGGAAGGAGGCACCACTGTGGGGGCTGCTGGGAAGCTGAATCTGGCTACTGAATCTTGCACCATCCCTGCCTCATTGCCCAGCCTGTGGACTATAGGCCCCAGCATGCCTGAGAGCTGCGCGCAGGGATAGGGGCAGCTGTGCTCTATGCCAGACAGCATCTCCATGCTGAGGGGCAGTAGGACTGACCCCGTGCCTGGGCTGGGTGGGACTGAGGGACTCCCTGAGACCTGGATAGAATCATTTGGCAGACCAGATCCAGTTTGCAAGTTGCATTTTATCCCCTCCAGTCTAAAGCAAAACCCTTTTTTCGCTAAATTTTTCATTACATTTGTAATCAACTCTTTAAACAAATACCTTGAATGCTTATCAGAAGGTCTTCTTTAACAAAAGCTTTAGCAAATGAAAATTTTTGATCATCTGTAAAGAATGGGCCTTGGAATTGGTGCAAGAGCAGGGAGGCATGCATTCTGGAGCATAATCAAATGCTTCAGTGATGTGTAGATCTGCAGCAAAGTGGAGCAGTGCCTGTGCCACAAGCCACAGCAATGCAATGAAGCATTCATTTCAGCCAGTCATGTAATCCAGCTGGCTTTTTAACACATTATAATGGCTGAAACCTCCCCAAATCTCACCAAAAATCTAGAACTTGCCATTTTTCTCACTACAAATTGACGTTGGAATCTAAATCAATAAATAGGACCCAGGAAACTATAGGCCAGTTAGTCTTACCTTGATCCTGGGTAAGCTTTTTGAGAGAATTATCCTGGTTCATGTCCATGAGGGGCCAGCAGGGGAGATTATGCTTTGGGGCAACCAACACAGGTTCATTAGAGGCAGGTCCTGTCAGACCAACCTGGTGGCCTTCTATGACCAGGTCACAAAATCCTTTGACGCAGGGGTAGCAGTGGATGTAGTCTTTCTGGACTTTAGGAAGGCCTTCGACACTGTCTCTCACCCCATTCACATTAAAAAACTAGGGGACTGTGGTGTCGATGCCTATGCAGTCAAATGGGTCACCAACTGGCTGGAGGGCCGCACCCAGAGAGTGGTGGTGGATGGGTCATATTCAACTTGGAGAGATGTGGGCAGTGGGGTTCCCCAGGTCTCAGTCCTTGGGCCCGCACTGTTCAACATTTTCATCGGTGACTTGGACAAGGAAGTAAAAAGCACCCTGTTCAAATTCACAGATGACACTAAGATGTGGTGGGAAGTGGACACGGTAGAAGGGCTGCAATCGGATCCAGCCAGGTTACAGGGATGGGCGGATGAGAACAGGATGGGATTCAACACTGACAAGTGCAAGGTGCTGCACCTGGGGAGGAAGAACCAGTACCATACCTACAGGTTGGGGAACTCCCTTCTCATCAGTGCAGAGGCAGAAAAGGATCTTGGAGTCATCACTGATGCCAAGATGAACATGGGCCGACAGTGTGGGGATGCAGTCAGGAAGGCCAACACCTTATCATGCATCCACAGATGCATCTCAAGCAGGTCGAAGGACGTGACCCTCCCCCTCTATGCAACACTGGTCAGGCTGCAGCTGGAGTACTGAGGAGGGCCACTCACATGATCGGGGGCAGCAGGGAAGGCCCTCTGAGGAGAGGCTACGGGACCTGAACCTGTTCAGTCTCCATGACAGAAGGCTGAGGGGGATCTAGTGGCCTGTTACAAACTAGTCAGAGGGGACCAGCAGGCATTGGGGGAGTCCCTGTTCCCCCGAGCACTACCAGGAGTGACTAGAAATAACGGTCACAATCTCGCAGAGGGTAGATTCAGACTAGACATCAGGAGGCGCTACTTCACTGTCAGGGCGGCTAGGATCTGGAAGCAACTTCCAAGCGAAGTGGTGCTGGCTCCTACCCTGGGGGTCTTTAAAAGGAGGCTAGATGAACACCTTGCCGGGGTTGTTTGACCCCAGTACATTTTCCTGCCATGGTAAGGGTTTGGACTTGATGATCTGCTCAGGTCCCTTCCGACCCTACAAACTATCAAACTATGAAACTATGAATAATGCCTAACAAAAATCAGCCAGCCTTTTTCACTCAGTGTTCTGTTCTATTAATCATTTGCCTGCTACTTTTTAGAGCAAAGCCAGCTGGGAAACAGAATCAATACTGACAATGTTAACAGACCCCTTGCTACAATCACTTCCTCTAACACTGCCCTACTACAGTGAACTTATTTATTTAGAGTGCAGGGATGAGGCACCTGCTTCCCTTTTTTCTAAGTAGGGAAGAACAAAGGAGCAAACTGAAATGCAAACAGGCAAATAACTAAAGAAAGAGACAGCAAAGCAAACATGGAGGCAAACAGCATGACCTTGACTCCTCAGGGTGTCTTCACCTGCGTCCCAGCAGTCCCCACCTGTGCTCCCTGTTGGACAAAGGAATCCTACAAGCTAAATTGCCTTGATCTCTCACCATTGAATGATTATAATACAATTGAATTACTAAAATCTCCGAGCCAAAAAAAACTCCATCCTTATACCAGCTCACTCAGGGCTCTGAAATAAACAACTTGGCAATAACAAGAGGACAAAAATTGAAGAAGCAGACAAAGGAATATATTAAACTTTTATTACAAGTTATTTCAAAGTATTTTACAGAACTATGAGTTAAATACACTACTGTAAGTACTGATTTTATAGGCATATCAGTCTTAAGGAGTGGGACTGAAGGGGACTTTCCAGGTCTCCAAGTTCACTCCCTTTCTCTTTCAGGAATTACAATATATAATCACTTTTGTAAACTGATGAAGCTCCACCTTAAAAAAAGTTAGGCATGTTTGTCTCTTCTACTCCAGAATGGGAAGCTATTCCAGAACTGTGCTCCTTTGCTGGTCAGAATCCTTACTCTAATTTCCAGCATAAATGTATTTTTACACAGCACGTGGTAGCTATTCAGTTTTCAGTAGCTCACATACAACCTTAAATGCTAAGATTCATAGATTCAAAGATTCAAGTGTTGTAAGGCTGGAAGGGACCTTGGCAGATTATTGGGCCCAGCTTGCTACACCAAGCAGGAAAGACAACAGGGGTCAGGTGACCCCAGCAAGGTGACAGTCTGCTCTTGAAGAATTCCAGGGTAGGAGATTGTACAACCTCTGAGACGTTTTTAATATTATAACAGAATGTCCATTAGGAAGACTATCACAATTACTGAGCTTTCCTGATCCTGTTGAATGCTTTCCTTCTCAGGTGAGAGATCCCTAGACATCACCTGACGTAGGTGGACTCATACAATTCTCCACCCTCAGATCAAACTCTGGGTTTCACTACCCTATTTACTTCAGCAGCTCCCTTTCAGGCTCAGGTTGGTTCCCTTCAGGAGTAATGCCAGTGGTTAGCATAGTGATCAGGCAACCTTACTAAAGTACCAATTGTTCAGAATAAAAGATTTAAGAAAAAACTTAACACTACTAATACTCTACATGTGTATCTGGGTTTAGCAAAGGTTCAGCCATCTTCCACATGGGTTCCAATTACAACCAGCTCAGTACAGATTCTTCTGTGGAGCCTCCATCTGTCACAGAATAATAGGGCTGGAAGGGGCCTTAGGAGGATATCTAGTCCAGGAGTGGCCAACCTGCAGCACAGGCACTGCAAGTGGAATGGGCACATCTGTGTGTGGCAGAAATCAGTACAGCAGCTTGGTCAGGGAGCAGAAAGCAGAGCAGTTGAGCAGGTAGGGGAAAGGGACCGGAGTGACATGCAGAGAGAATGCAGGGCTAATCTGCCAGAAAGATTGGCCCCCACTGATCGAGTGCAACTGCCTACTCGTAGTAGTATCTTCCCTGACAAACCGTCCCAGTCAAGTATCTGTCTAACCTGCTCTTGAAAATGTCCAGAGATGGAGATTACACAGCCTCTATAGGTAGCTTCCTCCAGTGCATAACCACCCTCATAATTAGAAGTTCGTTCTCATATCCTACCTAAATTTCCTTTGCTGCAATTTGAGATTATTGTTCCAAGTTCTGTTCCTTATGGCCACACTGAATAGTCTGTCTCCATCTGCTTTATAAGCATCCTTCAGGTATTTGAAGACTTATCAAATCCCTCTACCCCATCAGTCATCTTTTCCCCAGACTAAACAGTCCTAGTTCTTTTAGTCTTTCTGGACAAGCCACATTCTTCAGGTTTCTGATCATTTTTCTCACTCTCCACTGGAGTCTTCCTAATCTGACGGCATCTTTCTTGAAGTGAACCCAAGACTCGACACAGCACTCCGGATGAGGCCTCACAATAGTGAATAAAGTGGAGGAATCACTTCCTTTGATTTGCAAGTGACACTCCTGTTTATACAACTAAGTATGTTATTGTCTTTTATGTCTGTATTTGTGCATGCAATTATTCTGTCCTAAGAGTAGGATTTTGCACTTGTCCACGCTGACTTTTATCCAATTGATTGTGGACCATTCCTCCAGTTTATCGAGGTCATTCTGAATTCTATCCCAGCTCCTATCTCAGCAACTCCACCCAACTTGATATAATCTGCAGATTTGCCAAGTGGGCCCACTTGTCTGTAGATCCCGACATCTGTCTTGAAAACTGGAAAGCCTAAAGCCATTTTGAAGGTGGTGATCTTTTAAATGACCCAGTGACCCACTTAAGTGAATGCTTCTATAGCTGCCTGCATAACTGCTTGTATAGCTGATCTAGAAAAATGACAGACAGAATATGAACCACAAAAAGTAATAGGGTGCTAGCTGTTGCAGAAGGGATGATTTGCTGTGAGAGAATGAATGGCAACATAGTTGTGATGAGGGAATGACTATAAGCTATAGCTTGCTGAGAGACAGTGGCTGGTGGAGAATAGTTGCTGGGTATTCTGAGTTGAATACTGTTATATCATTATATATGGAGGCTGTCAATCATGTGAATGTATAAAAAGTTACTGAAGCAATTTTGCCTGTGTGGTGTGTGAGAAGAAACCCAGCAGTGAAGAGAGAAAACATCTTACTGTTGGTGGTGGAGACCCCTATGTGGCGGAAGCTGAGCAGTAAAGGTCAGTGGTTATGAACAGAAGACGTGATGCTGTTTGGGGTTGGGAACCTCCTCTGTACCCTGGTGCTTGGAAGATGCCTGGCCAGTCAAACCTTTGCTGCTACTACTGAGTGAAAGGCCTATGTAAGATTTCTCATCCTCCTCCCCTGTGTTTCTTATGTGTTTAATACCTTGGGTTTTTGAATCTGGAATAGCTTCATGGGTCAATCAAATCTGTCTGTGCCACCCTTTAATAAGGGACAGGTAAGGTGGGCCATGCCTGGTGCAGTCTACTGTGGATGGAGATCAGAACAACCAGATTTATTAAACCTCTCTAGGTTATGAAGGTTGCAACCTTGCTTGGGGTGAGGGACTTATCTAGAACTTGGACTTGTCTGTGGTTACTAGACAAGTAGGGAATATCTCCAAGTCAGATTTCTCCCTTCTAGATACTCATCATGCTCTCAGAAGCTGATGTGTTTGAGAAGTGGGTAGTAGAGATTATAGCACCCTGGTTTGGGATACAGGGAAGTTACTTTAGTTTTGGAATGAATGGGCATTTGAGAATGATGAACAGGCCCTTAAGGAACTGTATAGGCAGTGGTCCTCTTGGGTGGCTTCAGGAAGGAAGCCACATGCAGACAAGAAAACCAAGAAGCAAGCAGCACTTCTAGGGTTGTCTGTGGTGTCCTGAGAATTGACTACGTCTGTCACTTAGAGAGAAAAGAGTCAGTATTTGGTGAATGGAAATTGTAGACAGATTTGAGAAATAGAGAATTTGAAAGCAAAGAGTTGGAAGATAAAAATTGTAGACAGGCTCATGAGAGAGAAATGGAAAGCACTAGTGGCAGAGTTGCAGGGAATGTTTTTGAAGGATACGTGTAAAATAGCCAAGACTGAGGAGTTTGCATAAGGCATTGCAAGCATCAGAGAAAAAAAAATCAGGAAAAAGAGATGTGAAAAAGAAAGTCTTGAGATGCCCAGGCCGCATTACAGGCAATTATTAAGGGTGCACAGTAGGCCTGTGTGGAGCAGCAAGTATTCGCTTTGGATTCAGCCAATTCCGGGGGATCAGTGATTTGATTTGGAGATTCAAATCACTGTTCTGATTCGATTCAGCTTCAGAGATCCGGCCATAGACTAAACAGGCAGAAGTCCTCACTACGCTGGACACAGCTGCCTACAGCTGATAGGTCTGTTGTGGTGGGCAGAGAGAGGAGGGATGGGAGGGATTTGGGCTGAGACAAACTGCCCAGCCAGGAAGCGGGGGCACGGGACTTGGGGAGGGGGGCATGGGGGTGTGGAACATGGATGTGGCAGTGCTGGGAGTGGGAGCTATGTCCTGCTGCCACTTGCCCAGTCAGGGTGGGAGGGGGAGAAGCAGCAGGACATAGCTATGTCCCGCTGCTTGCCCAGCTGGGGCAGGGTGGGGTGTGGGATGTGGGCA
>NW_017728886.1:25303384-25312506 GCF_001723895.1 Crocodylus porosus
CAGCTCACTCGGGACAGAAGGGGGCAAGCAGCAGAAGGGCACAGCTGGGGGCGCAGGATGCGGGCGCTGCTGCCACTTGCCCAGCTGAGGCAGGGGAGGTGGGCGCAGCAGCACTGGGAATGGGGGCTATGCCCTGCTGCTGCTTTCCCCCTTCTGCCCGGAATGAGCCGCACTTGCATCGTGTGCTCCCCCCCACAGCTGGCCAAGCAGCAGCAGATCATAACCCCTGCTCCCAGCGTCTTCCGCTGTGCCCACATCCCAGCCCCTTTGCCCTGGCTGGGCAAGCGGTGGCAAAGCAAAGCCCCCCTTCCCAGTGCTGAAGTGGGTGCGGCAGTGCTGGGAGCAGGGGCTTTGCCTTGCCACCGCTTGCCCAGTCGGGGTGGTGGGGGGCATGATACAGGTAGGGCCTATCACAGGGAGGACCAGGAGAGCCATTTGGCCCAGGCCTCTCATTCACGGAGGACCTCAAAGTTAGACTTTTCATGTTATCTCCAAATGAGGTTATACATACAGACACAGAAATACACTGACAGGTTTGAAAGAAGAAGACGTTCATCATGCAACTTTAAACATGTGTCCCATTACCGGGCCACACCGCGTGTAGTGCACTATGAATTAATAGTTTTTTAATATACCGGGACCCTCAAAAAACAGAAGTGGCCTGGGCCTCTCTCGACCTCTGAGAGGGCCCGGATACAGGCACAGCTCACTCCAGGCAGAAGGGGGCAAGCGGCAGCAGGGCATAGACTCTGCTCCCAGCGCTGCCACGCTGCATCCTGTCTCCCCCACCCCAGCTGGGCAAGTGGTGGCAGCACCTGCATCCTGCATCTCCCTGCCCTGGCTGGGCAAGCAGCGGCAGAGCAGAGCCCCTTGCTCCCAGTGCCTTCCACCATGCCTGCATCCCACCCCTGCCCCCCCGGGCTGGGCAAGCAGTAACAGGGCAGAGCCCCTACTCCCAGCACTGATGCAGGTGCAGCAGCACTGGGAGCAGGGCTTGGTACAGCCCTAGTGCACAGGCAGGTTAGCCTGTGGATCACAGTGTGTGTAAACGAATGTGTCTGGAAGGAGGAGCATCAGAGCTGTCCCTCCAGGATACTGTACAGGGAGCTATGAAATGGCTATGACATTGAACAGCGTCCTGAGATGCAGGAGCAAGAAAAGGAAGTGGTAAAAATCTCTGTGGAAACAAAAGAGGAAGGAAGTGAGAAAGATGTTCAAGAACAAGCAAAAGGATGTAAAAGAACCCAGGGGAGAAGAAAACAGAAATATCTTCTGAAGTGAAATCTGAACTAGTGGACTCTTGGTTTGTCAGTCGAATGCTGTGTTACAGCATGTGAGAGTCAATAATCAGATTCCATGGAGTTCCCAGCAAGGTCTGTAAGACAGGCAGACTTCAGAGGCTGCCAGAGCTGGAGGGTTCATTGGATGATGAAGCATGTGCCAGTGGTCCACTCCAAAAGTGTCTAAGCCAGACTGGGGGGTGACCAGCAGAAAGGCTTTCAGGACATGTAAGAGAGCGAGGATGGAGGGATCAGAGCATTTGTATGATTCCCTAGAAAGCCCAGAAGGACAAAAATCAGAGAGCTCTGCATCTTCTGTGGAAGAATCAATTGATATTTCTTCTGTTTAAAAAGCCATCCATGCAACCCAAGTCATTGAAACTGAAGAAGGAACAACTTCAAATGCAGAGTGGAAGAGAGAAAGTGTTACTTCTTGGGTATCACTTGAAAAGATGGTGACTTCTAAGAAATGTGTCAAGAGGCCTTCTGAAAGTGATAAAGAAGAAGTGGATAAAGGAAAGAGTGTCACTTTGTCTTCTACTGAAAGTGCAGCCTCTGAAAATAAGGAAAAAACTAAGAAAATGGTGAGGATCTGAAGCTGGGAAAAAACACAGATGAGCCAAAATGAAAGGTTGATACTTCTGTATCAGGGCCATCTTAATTTGTGTAGAATCAGCTAAGAAGAGAGTTAGGAAATCATTATCTTCAGATGAGGAAGACAGACCAAAACTTGCTAAAAAAGGCTGAAAAATAGATGAAGGTGGACAAAGCAAAGAAACCGCAGCAGACACCATCCTTACTAGTTCCCACAAAAGTGATCAAGGACAAGGAAGTTTTGCACCAGAACAAGCTAGAAGTTCATCAGAAGATCAGGGTGTTTCAACATGGGAACCATTTAAAAGGTTACTCTAAGAAAATCCAAAACTAAAATGAAAGAGAAAACTGAAGAAGTTGTCACTGGTTCCAATGGTGAACCTGGACAAGAAGACTCTGAGGTGTCATGTGGAAAAGGAAGAAAGAATCAGATGGAAAATCAGACCAAGTCTGTTAATCTTCCAGGATAAAAGTGTGGGGTAGACATAAACTATTGCAATACGTAAAATTACCTTTAATCTTTATGGCTCTGAGGTGAACTGCAGCTGCCCATGTGCCTGAAGGGTTGCAACCATGAGAGTTAACAGATGAATGGATGCAGCAAATGGGAAAAGCAGTCTCAGAGACTCACTGGCAGGTAGCAGTGGCCTTAGGAGTAAACCGGGACCAGATGGACAGGCATTTTGGGCCACTTGAAAGGCCAGTCTAATGGGCAGTTGGTGACCTGATCATATATTGGTCCATCTGAGCTGGACCTACTGAAATTGTAAATAAGTTTAGCCCTACTGTATATCCAGCTGAAATTTGGCCAAAAGAAGAAGTCAAATTAAAATGCATTCATGCATCATACTTGAAGACTTGGAAAGGGGATAAAGCCCCTAATAATTCTAACCAAATTTTTACCAAGGTAGGCACCTTGACAATGTTTCAATTTTGTTTTGCAGGTTAAGGATGCATTCCCACAGAATGTTCACTGAAGGAAGAGACAAGTTAGTTTGGACTCAGTGCCTTAGCTTTTGTCTTGGCTAACCAACCTATTCTATTGTTGTATATGTAGGGCAACGATACGTTTGTGTACATATGATATGTTCTTCTGTAGAAGGCAACAGTCAATTCTTCTGGATCATGGTATATATGTGAGAGGTTACCAAGACCTTCAACACACTGTTAACACTCACGGTTGCAACCCTTCAGGCACATGGGTTCCTCTCAGAGCCATGAGGATTAAAGGTAATTTTACGTATTACAATTGTTTATGTCTACCCCACCTACAATCCCCCCTTTAGGCCATTAAGACAGTATCCAAAGGCCAGAGTGAGCCTGGCCATTCATTTTCTTGATAACTGTAGTTATATGCACATCCATGAATTGAACCCTGGTGTCCCAAGTGGCAGATAACAATTCTACCACTGAACCACAACAGTGGGATTATTCTCTCATAATCATTAATGAAATGTATAGTCAATCTATAATTAACCATAGTAGTTTTTGTAATTGTACTATAACCAGTATAAGTGGATGTGATTTCATATTTAAAACTCTAGTATTTATGTTTCAATTGTTAATTCATTATCTTACTTTGTATAATCTTCATGTGCACAATAAATTGTTGTTAATGCATTAAGGTTCAGTGGGAGTAGGTAGTGGTCAACACCTGGCAGCACGGATTCCCAATATCTCAGCTACACACCAAGTGGCTGGTACTACCGAGATGGTGACAAAATTGCTAAGTCACCAACAGTTGCTGCTTACAGGATGAGAGGCAGGCAGCAGTTGTATAATTATACTCAGCTGAGATGTGTTCCCATTGAAGTCAAAGATATATAAATGCCTGTTACCATCAATAAGGTCTTAATGGAGGCATAGAAAGTAGTGTAATTTATGTGTGTGTGGCTGGGAATTACAAATAATAGGCTTGCATCCTGCCCAAATGTAGCTGTGAAACTGAAAATCAAAAGGGAGGGTGTGTGTTTGATAGCTCTAGTCTTTGAAGTATCTTAAAAGGCTATTCATACAATTTAGTATTTAAGGAAAGAAAATGTTTAGATTCAGGATTAATTTCTTAGTAGCATTTTCAAGTGTACCAAAAATTGTTTATGCCAGCGGGAGATGCATTCATTTTTGAGCCTATAGTTTTATCCCTGAGGTCAGTTCTATCTATCTAAATCTAGGTATACTAGCATCATGTCAAGAAACTAAACTACTTCCAACTGTGCTGCCTGTGAAAGATACTAAAGATCAAATGGCAGGACAAGATTACAGACACAGAAGCGCTCAGAAGATCAACTCTCCCCAGTATCCACACCTACTGAACTGGCACAGCTAAGATGGGCTGGCCACCTTTCAAGAATGCCTGACATTTGCCTACTGAAGAAAATCTTCTATGGTGAACAGTAAAAGGGAGCATGCTTTCATAGTGCACCAAAGAAGCAGTACAAGGACACCCTAAAAGTGTCCTTAAAGAGTTTCAGCATTGACCTGGAGTCATGGGAGCAAATCGCTTGTGACTGTCCATCCTGGAGGTTATTGGTCCAGAGTGGAGCACTAGCCTTCGAGCAGGGGTGCACAGCAGAGGCAGTGAGGAAGTGTGTGACCAGGAAACTGAGGAACTCTTGTGCCCAGTCCTTGTCACTCTCCTGCCCCTGCTGTCAGCAGATTGTTCAGGGCAAAAATTGGGCTTATAAATCACCTATGTACCAACACAACCTAGCCTCCACCCCTCTCCTCTCTTTCTCTTTTCTCCCTCCCTTTTTATTTCCCATTTCCTTTCTTTCTTCTTCCTGTTCCCCCTGGATGCGGTCATCTTCACTCGTGAAGGACAAACAACATATATATTGCCCATCAAGAATGACGGATGAATTTCAAATAATGCCAATACTCACAGTAGCCTCACAGTAGCAGGGAGCCCGGCTCCCACTTTTCCTCAGCTGGTCGCTCCTTCTGCCCTACCCGCTGTGCTGGGCTCCCGGCACTCTTAAAGAGTGTTATGGATAGACAGACACAGACAGACAGACTAAGCCCCTTATATATAAACAATACACACAGATCTACATAGATAGATATTTTTTGTAAAACTTGGTTTTGCTTTCAGTCTCTTTCAGAGTTATGAGCAGCTTTACATTGAGCAGGATACATTGAGCAGGATAGCAACTAGCAGCATATTTAAAACCTGTCTGATTTGAACGATGTGGAAGCACAGCCATGAAAATGAGCCCTCCAGTTTCCTCCTGATCATAACACATGTCTTCTTTTGCTAATTGACAACCGGACTGGGACTTATGCGATAGCCATTGAAAAATGACTGAAAGGGTGCATGTATTCCTGTTGGAAGGTTTTTTGCCCTATCATTTCACCCTTTCAGTTTTATTTTAATAATTCAAGTTGTTGTTATGATAGTAATGCTATTGTTTTTATTTTAATTGTTCAAGTTGTTGTCAGTATGTTAATGATGTTAATAGTTATGAAGTGAATATTGGCTTGGCATCAGGCAGCCGTGAACACTTTATGAGGCTTTCTCTTGTTTGACCAGGGAAAAGCTGGGTTGAGGTGACAGCACCACTATGAAGAAGATCCATCTCTGCTACTAGAGCTTACTCATACACCTCTTACAATCTTGTATTCCATGAATTGTTAAAACAACTGGTAGCATGAAGAAACTTTTATTTTAAACTAGAATGTTTACCTCATTTTTTGTTTGTATATAGTTCTGGAATACTTTTTATATTTCACTTGTTCCTGCTTATTAGTGCTGCATTAACACATAGGTCTTTATCTATTGAAGAAAAACAAACTTTTTTGCAGAAACTTTTGTGACCTAAGGGTAGCTTTCTTTAGCTCTGCAGGAGAAAGAAACAAGACACTGAGAAAACTTTATGTTATGGCTGTATTACTGACAATCCTTTCCTTATAAATTTATTCCAAGGAGACATTCCTAATTTAAAGGAATAATTTTGCCTTCAGTATGTTTTGTCTGCTAGCTTGAGCAATTGCGTAGATTAAGATAAAACTAGTTGTGCATAGCTGACTGATTTGACTGAAGTTCTAGCTTTATACATCAGTGCTAGAACAAAGGTTTTAGATCAGTGCAGCACAAAATTTTTTCCATTTTACCCATTATTTGTCATAAAGATTCCATCAGCAAACCATTTATTAGTACATTTATACATTTTAATCCGTGCAATGATTCACAGCTACATGATGCTGAAATTGTCTAATATGAAAGTTACAGATTTATACTGGGCTATAACTTCTTTAATGTTTTGGGGATAATTCAGGTACTTGTTTCTGAAAAGTACCAAATTGGGGTACCTGTTTTGGTTAGACTAAAAGCTGTTTTATGGTGTTCCCCCCCCCCCCCATTTAATTCAGGCAGATAATCAGGTGATTGTGAATTTGCCAGACACTGTGTTGTAAAGCACAGTAATCATATTTTCGCTGTCATACACTGGAGGAATTTTACAGAGAAACTTACAAATATTCAGTTTCATAACATCTATAGATAAATAAATGTAACCTTTTTCCATTCCTTTTAATTGACATAAAGTAAAAGAACTCCACTGGAACTTTATGAGTTTGGCAAACTGTCCTCTTTAGCTTAATTATGAAGCACATAGCTTCACTTAGTTTTTGAGAAATGATTTCTGATTAAAGCAGATTTTTTTGCTTTCTTGTTCAGTATGTTTCCAATACATTTGGTATTTCTCTTTTCCATCACTCTCCAAACAAAGATTCTGCATGCAGGTTTCCCTTGCTTTATGCAGATTCTGTACGTGCAAATTTGCTTTTCTGCGATGACCCTTTTTATACCAATAATTAGTTATATGAGAGGTAAATTCACTCTTATCCAATTGGTGTGGTAGAAACCCAGCCAGCTGCTTTGTGTGGTGCATTGTGGAAGTCATGCGCACCAAAACTTAGTCTCCTGTTTGGATCTGTGCTCCTCTCTCGTTGTCTGCAACACATGTTTCTGTAGTTAACATCCCCATTATGATAGTGTCCCATGGTTGTGTGTACTGTCTGCTGTTGGTGAGTACCAAAACTGTCTTGTAAAGTGGTAGAAATGGGTCTGGGGATAAGTACAGTTGAGGTCTTGGAACGTAGTCCTATTTGTTACATTGTAAAGTGGGTTCCCTTTATGCAAATTTGAGTTATGCGCCGTTTTCTGAATGCATGTACAGCACAAAGGGAGGGAAACCTGTAATTCACAGTGAGATTTTGTTAGGGGACGATCACAATCTAAATAATGAATTAACAGCTTAGAATTAGTAGCTTACGCACATTTCATACAGCAGATTCCTGTACCAACCATCAGTTCTGCATTATGAATGTTAATGACAAATCTTAAATGCACAGTTTTTAAACAAATCAGAACACAACCATTTCTAAAGAATCACTGCAATTAAGTTGTAAGATAGTGGACTTCTTAACAAGAGGGAGCGGGGGTTCAATCAGAGGGCTTACAGAGAACAGGAAAACAAAAATAAAATGAGAACTTGAGATTCCAGTTTATAGGACTATGATACATAGCTAGTTGACCCTGCTTTTTCCAGCATTTGAACCGAGGTTGTATATCTTTGTTTAATGTATAGGTCAGGTACCAGGTGGGCAATGATAAAAGACTCACATTGTTTTCAGTACAGTAAATAGAAAAGGTACATATCCATGTTCAGCTTATGAGATATAAGATGAGAACAGTTCCAGTGGTACGGATACAAGAATTTAAATTCTATAATAATCTGAAGATTCATGAAAGAGTATTTTTCTCCACAGCCCACACATTCTATGTACAACACAGCATCTTCATTTTCTTTTGATCTTTAAATTGTACCAACTTAGGAAAAAATATCATATTCATTATTTTATTCTAAAATCCTGTGTAGTACAGAACTAACTACACCAGGATACAAACATGCGTTAGTTGTTGTCAGTCTGGTTTCTTTTCACATCCTCGCAGGGGTTTTCAGTCAGTTGCTGTTCCTCTAAGGTTCCACTCCAGAAACATTGTTAGGTTGCTGGCAGTGCAAATTTCAGAAATATAAGAAAATACTTTTAAAATAAGGAGAGAAAAAAAGGAGGACATGCAATCTCCAGTTACAAAGTGCTCTGAAATGGAATGGAAAAGGTGGCAGGAAATACTGTGGTCAAGAAGCATTACTGGGACTCAGGCTATCTGGGTTCAATTTCTGGCTTTGTCACAGCCTCACTGTGTAATTTTAAGCTAATGATGTAATCATTCTGTGCCTCAGTGTCCAACCTTTTCCTCATATTTAGCTTCTCTTTATTCCTGCCATTAACTTGTCAATAGTCAAATACATTGGGGAAGGTTTGTTCTCTTATCACAGCTTTAAGTACAGTAACTGGCATGAAGGGGCCTTAATCTTGGCTGGGCATGCGAGTGATACTGTAATACCAATAATAATAAAACAGACAAAAATAAGTAGAAGAGTAAGTAGAAGAAACACAAGAAAGTAATGCTTTCCCAGCTTTTTCATGGTTTATTTTTCTGATCAGAATTTCAGTAATTCCAAATGAGCACAAACAACTAATGTATTATAAAACAAACAATGTATGATTTTATTTCTCTGGATGTTGACTGTTGTGTTGCTGGACCTCATCACATAGCCTTGTATCAGATTAATAACTCCACCTAAGTTCACATAGCATATTTCATCACAAAGGGCTTCCCAGACTTGGGACAGCAGGCTGGCAGTAGGAGCTACATGTGCAAATTAAGGGCCATTAGCTGGCTGTGTAGGCTTTGTGTCACTTCCCCTGTTCTTGAAATAGTCATGAGGTGTCTATATGGCAACCATTTACAGCTGTGATATACACTTGTTTAAGTGGGTGATTCAATGTATTGAAATTACAGAGAAATATGGATAGGGCAAATAGTAGAAACTAGAAACTGTTCAGGAAAGTTTACCTGATCCCAAAGGACTCTTTCCTGACTGTTCAAGGTCTGGGCCTCAAAATTACTTAGCATCACCTGGCACCTTCAGCAACCTGTCCAATTTATCGCTCTGCTGCTCGTGGGGCTGACTCATGGGGATGGTGAATCACCGCTTCCCCGCTGAATCACCAGCCCATATCCTGCAGCACCCCAGCTTACCCTGGCCGTAAGGAAAATAAGGAGGCTCAGGGGTGATCTGATGGTCACCTATAAGTTTATCAGGGGTGACCACCAGGATCTGGGGGAATGTTTGTTCACCAGAGTGCCCCAAGGTCTGGAACAGTCTGCCAGCGGAGGTG
>NW_017728886.1:25312553-25317184 GCF_001723895.1 Crocodylus porosus
CTGACTTCCTGCCCTTTGGGCAGGGGGCTGGACTCGATGATCTCCCGAGGTCCCTTCCAGCCCTAATGTCTATGAAATCTATGAAATCACGTTGCTAATGCTGGATTTTCAGATGGTTTTGTGCATGTGTTAGACATGTCATTAGATGAATCGCAACATGTTGAAAGTAATTGTGACTGCTAACTTATTTTGTGTAGCAAAATTATTGGAAAGCAAAGCTTTTTTTTTAAATCTAAAAATATCAGCCTGAATTTTGTATCCTAAATCTGTTCTCACATTTTCAATCATTAAAAATTAACTGGCAAAGAAAAAACTTCTTTCCTTCTGCCTTAAAAGTGGGAGGGGAAGAAGAGTGTACATCCTTCATCCCCTTTATGACAAATAAGGGATACAGCAGAGAGTTGTGTATGAAAGGTTTCACTTCATTAGCACTACCCATTGCTCCTGCCTAGCTGCCCCTCGCTTCCTGCAGATTTCTCCTGCCCTTGCCCCCTACATTTCTTTCCCCTCAAATACACGTCGCCATCAGGGCATCGCTGTCCTCAGGCCCGTGCCCCGGGTTATCTGGGCTCTGGGTGTCGTTTGGAAGGGGCATTTCTAACAACGAGGCAGAGTTGATCTGTTCCTTGTATTGCACACGCAGGGGCTGAGGGACGGCGCTGTCACGCGTGAGAGGCTGTAGGGGCAACGCGCGACCACGCGTGTCGTGGCCCCGCGTCTGCCCTCACCACGCACCGCCAACCGCCACAGAGGTCGCGTGGGGCAACGGCCAGCCCCGGGAGCGGGGCTCGCGGCCTACTTGGGGCCACGCCCCTCCCCCGCCACGTGACGGGGGAAGCGGTGACGCCGTCTGCCCTGGGGCTGACACTGCGCGAGGCGGGCGCGGCAGCTGGAGCTGCAGTCGCCTTCGCGCTGGAGCGGGACCCGGACCCCGACCCCCGCAGGTGAGGCGGCTACTCCGGGGGGCCGGGAGACGCGGGCCCACGCACCTGCTCGCGCAGCCCAGCCCCGCCCCGCGCTGTGCGGCTGGTGCCGCCCCGGCCCGAGGCCGCTCCGGGCGTTTTGGCACGGCCAAGGCGGGCTTGGGGGCGATGGGGTTGTGCCGCGGAGGCGGGTCCGTGGGCCCGGCCCTGCCCTGCCCTGCCCGCACATATGCCGCTCGTGCTGGGCCGGTCCCCGGGGCGCTGCTCCGCCGGGCGGGCAGGTGCGAGGAGCCTGCTGCTGCTCGGTCCCGTCCTGCGCCTCGCGCCGGCATGTGTGAAGCGGGGCTCGGCGGCCGCTGCGTTCGTCTGCGGGGGACGCGGTTGAGACCGAAGCTGTGACTGGAGGTGTCTCCGGCCGAACCGGAAGTGGTGGCCTGCTGGTGAAATCCAGTAAAGGCCCCAGTCCATCTCTCCGGTGGCGCTGGTTGCCGTCGGGTTGGCTTTTGACCCCCGGCGTGTGTTGGAGCCCGTTTCAAGAAATGTGCTTGCATCGGATCTGCCGCAAGTGCGGGGAGGGCACGAGAGGAGGGGTAGGGGTGGGAGAGGGATCCCACATCTAATCTGGCCCTAGTGTGGTTTCAGTGGCTTCCTGTGTTCGCGCATCAACTTCATCAGTCTGTTTGTTGTTGCATTAATGAATGTGTCAGTGAAATGCTTGCTGGAGCGGTGATACAAGAAGCGCACTGTGCAAATCACGCATGAATGCATACGACTGTCCAAGTGGATGGAATAACCGTCTGTATTTTGTTTGCATTTCAGTCCCTTGATTGCATCCTAATTTTAATATTTTATGGTAGTGTTTCCTCGAACATGCCTTCCAACTACAAGTGAACACTGGAAAGAGGTTTTATGGTTCTGTGAGTGATTTAGAGGAAAGGAATTCAGTCGCTAGATTGCAATCTCTTCCGCAGGGACGGATGGAGTCGACAGCTATGATCGCTCCTCACGTCACTGTCACTTGCTCGCTTGCTGGCAGTTCTGTGTGTTCAGAAGCTGGGGGATGTGGGAATGGGGCCGACCCCCAGTGCTAATTTTATTAATTTGAAATTTGGAGAGACCTGAGCAAATCTGTGTTTCTTTTCTTTCTTCTCTTGTAAAATTAAAAAAAAAAAAACCTTATAAAATCAATTTCATTAAACTCATGTACTTCTATATGTAGTTGCTCTTATTTAGGTTTGAGTGCCTTATTTTGGTTTAGGTTAACTTGGTTGCATGTGATTAAACTACACTGAAATAAGTTAATCTTAAACAGTGTAAAGTGCCTGAATACAAAGAATCATCTTTTTAAAGCAACCTAAACCAGTACAACCTAAACAAGTACAAGCTGAGACAAGGCTGTAGATTGTTTGTTTATGAATGAGCCTCTTCTGGCCTACTGAGAGTCTGAGAATGAGGGAAGTGTCAAAACAAAGGTATTGTTTCATTAAACCTGCTGAAATCTTTTCAAGAGTGGTTTTAGACTTCGGACCCGAGGCTGCTGGAAAAGAAGTAGGAGAGGGCTTTCTTTACTTCTTCTAAGGTATAATACCTACTCAGCAGTGCTTCCTTGTAAAACTTAATATTAAGTTATGGTCTCTTAAAAGAAATGTTTCACTTGACAGTGGGTAACCTAAAAATTCTGCATGTGAGCTTTAAATGTTCTGTATTACTTTGTGTGTGATGCACATTTACCTGTATTCGGAGACAACCGTAACGGGGCCCAGGAGAAATCAGCCCGTGCAGGGCCTGGACATGAAGTCAGCCCAGCTTCTCAGGGCCTCTCAAAGCATGGGGCCCAGGGCAGTTGCCCTGATTCAGCCCCACTCCCCCTCAAGATGGCTCTGTCTGTATTTCCTTTTTATGCTAGTATGTAGGCCTTGCAGATTGTCTAGTTGTTCCTTTGGTCAGGTAAAGCTGGAAAGCCAGAGAGGAACTAAAATAAAATTAACCACATCTGAGAGGTTGGCATCTGTTAAAACCTTACATCCGAACTGGGCTCGGATTGTTAGTGGTGAGTTTTTCTCTTGTCTTTTTATGATCATGACTGGATCCGTTCTTTATTAATGAGCTCTTCATGAGGTCTTCAGATTTTAAAGCCTGCAGTTACTTAACTGAGGTAATCATTCCATGTAATTTCTTTCATGTGAGATTCTTGAAGTACTTACTTCAGTAGGTATTTTTGCTTTAAATTTGACAGGCTAGGTGAAATTGTGACACAGCAAGGTTGCTAGAATAATTCTGATGTATCACTTGGACCAGTGTCAGAAACAGGAATAAAACCCAGCATTTCTGCCTCCAGTCATCTCTCTTGTCTTCTAACCTGGTGGCACATATGCTAAGGGACACGGTTTATAGCCTAGAGATTGCAAATTCAAGGCCATAGTATAAGCACTCTCAGTGAAGTAAAAATTTGTTGCATTTTGGAAAGGTGTGATTAAGGCACATTGGCTATGAAATTACTTGATGTTGAACATATTGCCTTGTACTGTGGCTGGGAAAGGATAAACTCTGAGAGTCCCTATTGTCTCTTAAAGCATCTTGTTTGATCCTGATATGATTTGTTTATAAAACTACATTAGTGGCCCAGTCTGTCATGGGACTCATTAATTGATGCAATCCTTGTCTGTTTGGATGGAAGAGTCAGTGTTACTCGGACTGCAGCAGGGATATTTAACATAGATGCTTATGATGGTGAAGGAGAGCTGCTGTTCCCCTTTTCTTTAAGAAATGGGAAGCACAGTTAGGAAGCTTATATCAGCATGGTAGCTCTTCATAACTGATTCCCAGTATTTATTCTCTCTTCCTTCACTCATTTACATCTCTTTAAAGCAGGAACTGCAAGGTCTATTGAACTTCTCAATTGTGAAATAACATTAAAATGACATTAAATGTTTTTTCTTTGGTAGAACAATTTATAGTTTTCTGTTTTCTTTATAGGCTCTTCTGTAAAATTTGGTTGTAAAAATCAGACTTTCAGATAAATGCCTAGTAGCCTTAATGAAAAAATACAGGTTTACTTTGTATCCAGTGGCTTCTAAATCTTGCCCTCTCCCTAAATTTTGATAAGAAATTTAGCTGTTTAAGTAACTTTAGAAACAGGTTAGATGCCAGACCGGTCAGATTAAAAAAAATTTAAAAAAGGAAAGAATATTCCTAGTAGAAATATTGATACTGGGATAAATGTAAGAATGTTGGCAGCTGGCACTTGAGGTAAGATATTCATTAAACATATCATGGTCCAAATATCAAAAATTGGTAAGGGAAGTATGGGCTGGGAAGTAGAAGAACAAAGATGTAAATGATTTCCATCTGCCCCCTCCCCCTTTCTTAAAAATACATTGGACACAGTTTATAGATTTCATAGACACTAGAGCTGGAAGGTACCTTGGAAGATCATGGAGTTCTGGTCCAGGGGCAGGAAGTCAGCTGCGGTCATAGGATCCCAGCAAGATAAGCATCCAAATTTCCATCGAATGTAGGTGCTTGAACCACCTCCGATGGCAGGCTGTTCCAGACCTTGGGGGTTCGGACAGTAAAGAAATTCTTCCTTATGTCCAGTCTGAACCGGTCTTGCTGGAATTTATAACCGTTTGACCTCGTCATCCCTTGGGGCGCTCTGGTGAACAAACATTCCCCCAGATCCTGGTGGTCACCCCTGATAAACTTATA
>NW_017728886.1:25317284-25335421 GCF_001723895.1 Crocodylus porosus
GCTCGCCAGCTCCTTGAGTACCCTGGGGTGTAGATTGTCAGGGCCGGCTGACTTGAAGGTATTCCAGCCTCTCAAGGTGTTCTTTCAGGAGGTCAGCATCGATTGGAGATGAGAACATTGTAGCTTGTAAAGTAAGAGGTGATTGGTGTTACCTTGCTTGTTAGACCTAACATTCGTATGATATCTATTTTGATGGCATGACAAAAGAAGCTAATCAGTTTATAAATCAAGGGAATAGAACTTTACTACAGGTAGTAATGGGGATTTTATGATCAGGGCATTAATGCCCAATGTTAAACAGTACTTTTATTCTAGTTTTGGCCTCCTTGAAGTTGCTATTTTGCATAAGCTTGATTGGCCAATCAGCTTATAAGCCTTAACTTGCAACTTAGTAACTGTATCCCCCCCCAATCAAAATGACCACTTATAAATTTTGATTAGGGAGCGGGGGAATACAGTCACCCTTATGACAGAAAATGGATTGTGGAAATGGTTACTTGTGTAAATATACATGAGCTCAGTACAGTTACATTCTTAACTCCTTCCACTTCCATTATGTTCAGTGGGCAATAGTCTTTCACGGTATTTTGAAAGACTAGGCTTCCTTCAGTAAGATCTATTGTGTGTTTCCAAAACTAGACTCTACTGCTGTAGCCAGGTTTGTATGATGGACTTTGTGAGAGGTGTGTGCAGAGTCAAAAATGCTACTGTGTTGCATATGCCCATGCAGACTTGACTGTAAATTTGGCACTTAAAACTTGTAGCTTTTTCAAGTATTTGTCCTCCTGAGGTAGTGTTTGGTGAACTATAAATGGCATATTTATTTTTAAAATAATTCTTTTAAAAAAATAACATACCAGCTACTTTTAAAATACCTTTAAAGAAATATACACCCCCGTCCATTGTATTCTGGATATCTAATTTTCATATGATTAAGTTAAAATTTATGGAGTGGTCAGAATCAGAGAGATTTGTTTTTTCTAGTTCTTAAATGCATTACATAGGATTTTACCATGGCAGCTTGGATTGCTAAACAGGGTGGAAAAAAAGCTCAAGATTTGGAGTGTATTTCAAACAGTATAGGCAAATGTTAAAGCCTATTTCAAAATTTTGGTAGAATACATGTATTGAATTATTTTAAAAAGAAAATGGGGAAAAGCCCCATGTCCACTCTTTGTTCATTTTTCATCTCCAGTCATCTCATTTTTTCTGGTGGTATTGTGCTTTGTTACAGTCTTTTTCTTCTGCCTCTGTCTAGGTTTTCTCGTATTTTCCAATGAGATAAGAAAAGTGTTTAAAAATAAATAAATAAATAACGGATGCTAATATTTACTCCTTTTCCAGACTAGTTTTGATCGTGCCAAAACTCAAAAAGTAAATAGATAACATAAAATATCTCAACTTAAAAAAAAATTAAAAAATCTGAGTGTCAGTCCCTGTTAATGGTGTGGATATGGGTTACAGCTCACTTAAAATCTGCAGGCATGCCAACTGCTACAGTATTAAAAGCCTGTGTCTGCCTATGGAACTTTGTATCTGGATGCAAGAGTCTCTTGCATTTGCATTGTATCTTATATTACTACCAATCTGTTTAGCCACTGGTTGTGATGGTTACAGCAGATAAATCCTCCATCCTAGGAAGGATTGATAGCCCATCCCATATTTGATTCTTTGGATAGTGGGAGAAGGTACAGGGCAATCATGCTCAATCTGTTGGCCCTGTGGGCCAGATGAGTGGCAAGGTGGCCAGTTTGTAGGCCAGATTGGGTTCTGGGGCCCAGCACTGCCTTGTCCCTTCCCTATGTGCCAGGATTAAGTCTTAGCATTGCCCTTCATGCTCCCCGTGCACCCATGTTGGGCCCTAGGGGCTTGGCATTGCCCCTTCCTGCCCCCAGTGTTCTGGGATTGGGACCCAGAACTGCCTTTGTCCACACCTGTGTGCCGGGTTCTGGTGCCCTGTCCAATACAGAGGCCAGGGCTTCCCATGGGTCTGGAAATGAAGAGGTAGGAAAGTGGTGCTACTGCTCCCCTTTTGCCAAATTTATGGACCTGTTGGGAGCCCTGCTGGCCAGATGACATGGCACTGTGGGCTGGATCCAGCCTGTAGACCAGGGGTTGAGTATCCCTGCTCTAGTGGCACTAGAAGATACATTTATGAGCACTTTGAAGGGGCCTGAGAGGTCTTGGGAGCAGGGGAAAAGCTGGAGTAGTAAGTAGTATACCCGCTTTTCTCTCTCTCTTTTTTTTTTCCTTCCTTTTTTTAAGATTTTAAATATAAGTGAGAGGAGTAGCACAGTTTTATGAAGAAATTAAATCTCATCTGTGAGTAAGAAATTGACTTCAGCTGAAAAAAAATTTCCTGATCTACTTTGCTAAGTAATAGAAACAATAGGCTTAATAGGTAACTTGCAGATATCAAGCCATTCTTCAGTGTTACAGGACAGAAGCTGTGACCAAGTTATACAAAATAATGTTTTGTTGTATAGCTGAGAGTATCTAGGAGTGTTACTGATTTTCATATCATATCAATTGTATCAAGACTCTATCATTTGCCTTGAGAGACTTTGATAATTTGTGCCAAGGGTTGGCAACCTATGGCCTTGTGGGGCCAGGTCTAGTCCATAGAGCTGGTGGGACTGTGGCAGTGTTTTGGCAGGGGTGGGGCTTTGCCCCCAAGACAGCCAGGCAGCAGAGAAAAGCAGCTGCCTTGTGGGGCAACTGGTGGCATGAGCCAGGCTGGAAGTGGCCCATGCTCAGAGTTAAGCTTTATTAAAGCAGCCTCCCACTTCTGAACTTTGCCAATACCTGATTTATGCAATATGTACCAGTAATTATGAAGTGTATTGAAAACATTTCTTATTCATAGGCTGTGGACTGAAGACAGCTTTTGTTTTTTGTTTCTTCCAGCTCATCTGATACAAACAGAAAAAGAAACAAATACCAAAGAAGTAAGCATAATGCGGCTTACCTTTTGTTTGGAAAGTTGAACAGTGCTTTCACTTAGAGATGGCTGACAAAGGTGGGAAGATCCTTCCAGTACCGTTATACATTGAAGTGGAGTATGACTATGAATATGAGGCAAAGGATAAAAAAATTGTGATAAAACAAGGTGAGAAATACATGTTGGTGAAAAAAACTAATGATGATTGGTGGCAAGTCAAAAAGGAGGAACATTCCAAGCCCTTCTATGTGCCAGCCCAGTATGTGAAAGAAGTAACACGAAAAGCACTGATGCCACCTGTTAAACCAGCAGGTGGACTGCCAAATAGTTCTTTGAAACTGATGCATGCAGGGTTACAGAGGTCAACAGAAAATGTGAACAAGTCACCAGAACTTTCCAGTTTTGGAAAAACTGCTCCAGTTCAAGTGTCTGGTCTAGTTTGGGATGCCAATCAGAATCTGGGACCAAATAGTAGCCCAGGTCAAACTGTTTGCTTGAATCTGGACCTTGCCCAAAATAATAGAAAACTAAATAATGAGTTACAGTCACCCAAGGTTTCCAGCCAATACAGGACCCTCTCTGTGGGCCATTTCCCTTGTCCTGAGTTCATGGAAATAGAAAAGACCAGCTTTTCCCTTGAACAGTCTTGTGATTCAGCAGGAGAAAGCTCAGAAAAAATCCATCAAGATTCAGAATCTGGAGATGAACTCAGTAGCAGCTCCACAGAACAAGTTCAGGTAAGCTAAATAGCTCTGTAGACATTATCACCGTTGTTATTTCCCTTTTCAGTTAAGTCTTAGCAGTTTCCTACTGTCTCTAATTTGCTTCCTATAAAGCTACGATTGGAATATTATAGTGAGAATTTTTTTTCCTGTATTTTATTAGGTTGTACGAAGTTGCCATATTTTAGTAATAACAGGTACTTTACACTGTCCTTTCATCCTTCTCATGTACAAGATCCTGGTATTGAGCAGTCTAGGGGAGTTTCCCTTAAAACTGCTTTTTAATATACTGTGTGGAATTGATTTGGTGTTATTCAGTAAAAGCAATTCTTAGCAATTCTTCCAGAGGAGGGGAGGCAAGTGCTATGAATTTTAGTTTGTGGACTTGCTGAACTTTGGTCCAGATGCATGTGATGGTCACTTGCCACTGTCAGTCACTGATTTCTCCCATAGACAAAACATGGATAATATTAATCTACAGTTTATATTTTTGAGTTGTTTAAGCAGATTCACACTGGTATGTATAAAATTGCTTTTGATACTTTCTGTAACGGTTATAGTGATATACAAACATCACTGACAGTCAATGATTTTAATTCTTAATTAATTTTTGAGTCATTGTCATTGAGCTATATGGTAGAAGCATAAAAGGGGAGATGTTTCAAGTATCTTCCACAGTTAAGGCAGTTGTTGCAAAGCTTGTTTGGTTAATGAAAACAAGTAAGTTTGATCACTTGGATCTCTCAGATATGTTTGAAATCGTTGATTTATTTGGATTTGCATCATTCATTTATCTTGGTTTATCTGTGTCTGACAATGGTCAGTACAAGATTCTTCTTTTTTTTTCTTGGAAGACCTAGATGTACTACAACAAACTAATAAGTTTTGAAATATTTGTTTGATTAGGCGGATATTAAGTGATCCATCAGCTGTTTGGTATGGTGGTCCAAAATTAATGTAAGAGAAACTTTCAAAAGTGTGTTGCTTAAAACTGTTTTCTGTTCTGCTTCTTTTTATAAGCTTATACTATAATTGAATTGGTTTTATGGTACATTTGGTACTATTTGATTTATGTTTGGTAAATAAATGCCCCTTTAGCATTGTATGGGTGAGCTCGGTATCATGGTTTGACAACCTATGGCCCACAGGCAAGAACCAGCCTGTGGAACCTTTGGATCTGGCCTGTGGAGCTGTGGCTTTGGCAGCATTTGGCAATACAGGGGGGGCTCTTCCTGTACCAGGCTGCAGTCGGCCACCTAGGGCTCTGGTGGAGGGGGAAGTCTGCCTGTGCTGTGCTGCAGTCAGACAGTGCAGGCTTCCAGCAGAGGGGGGCTTTCTTCCCACCACTCATCTGCAACATAGTGTAGAGAAGCAGTGGCAGTACCTGGCTGCTAATGCCTGGTTGCCTTCCACCTGAGCCACCCACTCCCAGCTCTGCTGGCAACTATTGCTGCCCCCTACTCTGCATGGTTTGGAGTTAGTCTTTTTGTTTTTCTTTGCTTTTTTTTTTTTTTTAAATAATTGAGTAACTTCATCTCATCATGATGAACCACAACCTCATTGCAATTTAAAATATTTGACATTTAGTAACCATAGGGATTAAAGTAGTGGTAGCACTGATGTCACTATCACTGTGTTGGCTTGGTTTAGATATGAGTGCCAGCCTTCTCCACTGGAACGGTCCCATGCTTTTTATAATTCTCTCAATAGGGAACACTGTTTAGCAGGAATCAGCTGTGCAGAAATTAATGGCTTAGAAAGCTGTTTATGTTGCTCTTAGTCTGTAGTCAGAACATCAAGTTCCAAGATTGCATACACAGACACATAATTTTTCATATCACAAAGCAGCCCAAATGGCTTTTTTTTCATTGTCACATTCAGTTTTATGCAGTCTGTACTACAATAATAAACTCTAGTTGAAGTGGATTTTAGATTGGTTCAGTCGTTTGTAAAACCGTTATATCCACTTCTTGAGATTCATTAAATCAGAGCCCTTGCTGATTTAATAGACTTATGCCTTTAAACATTGTTTCTGATTAAGTATCTGAAGGTTTGGGGACTTCTAAAAAAAAAAAAAATGAAAGGTAATATTGCTGAGAAATTCCACAAGTGAAAAGCTGAAGGTTTCAGGCATGATCTTGAAACTTTTTTTTCATAGTTCTTGCAGAAAACCGTGGTATACTTTTAAAAAGCTTTAGGGAAGTGTTTGTGTATATGTGCATACATGTACAGAAAGATGTGTTGGTGGTGGCTGAGGTGGAATAGGCTCCTTAAACTATTCTGATGTATGGAAAAGTGTTGTAGTACATTCTGCAGTACATTTTACAAATATTTTTGTCATTTGTCATTTGGCTTGAAGGGTTTCTGTTTTTTGTTTGTCTTGGGAGGGAATCGTAGAATATATTATGCCGAGTATGAAGGCACACTCTTTTTCCACTTCTTTCTATGCCAGCAGCTTAAGAATGGAGTTTTTGTGTTTTTTTGTGGGCTTCAGGGAAGCATTCTTAATGT
Organism: Crocodylus porosus; assembly: GCF_001723895.1. NCBI lineage: Eukaryota > Metazoa > Chordata > Crocodylia > Crocodylidae > Crocodylus > Crocodylus porosus. Next base: position 25,323,459 of record NW_017728886.1, read on the forward strand.
GGGGGGGACTTTTATCAAAAATGTTCTTAGGTATTCTAGGTCATGAGCACTAGGGTCATCCTGATTTTTGTTAATGGAATGCTATAGCTGAGGACTATCCACAGGCCAGTAGTTGAGGCCAGTAGTTGAGGTAGAGTAGTTTGAGGAATTGCAGCAGTCAGGGCTGTATTTCTCAGCAGGTCTCTAGGACTTGTGCTCATTGTTGTATGGGCACTTTCTGGTTCTGATGGTGGTGGAGACTGAAGAATGCAATTGCCATGCTGAAGAAACATAAAGTAGGACAAAGTGTGGTGAGGATGGACCATTCAAGCTTAGGACGAGGTCCTTTAAATGAAAAAATGTTGATAGAGAGCAGTATAATATGTAACAAGAATGGCATATGAAAAACTAACTCTTTAGGAGATAAGGGAGCTACCACAGTCCTTTTGAAGAAAAGGCTGTGATTCTCAGTTGTGATATTTTCTGTCCGTTATTTCGGCAATCAAGTGTTTCAAGCACTTTCATTCCATCGAGGAAGAGCACCCACCAACTGCTGAAACTTCCTTAGCCTGATGAAGGGTTTTTGAACCCAAAAGCTCGCTTAATAACTGTTTTCCAGCTATTTAAGTTGGTCTAATAAAAGATATCAGATTTACGCAAAGAACTTTGTCAAGCACATAGTGAAATTGCAGTTGTCACAAAAGAGCTTGTAATCTGATAGAGCAAAAGTGGGAGTGAGGCAATGTGCAAAATCAATGCCATATTGCTTTTAAAATAACAACTACTCCAGCTGTCCCTCAATCTACCCACTTCTAGTTTGTTTTTGTTTTTTTAAATTGTAGCTCTCAAGATAAATTTATGCCTTTAATGAAGAATTTGGAAAAAGAATGGTTAATATACAAAATAACTGGTTCAGAAGCAGTAGGGAAGAATGTTTGACGGTCACTGGAAAAAACTGATAATGCATAAGGGAGGAATGATGCTAGCATTATTAATGGGATGCACCACATAAGTGTAGATAGAAAGTGTTATGTAGAGCCTTGGCATGAAAGAAAGTGGAGTTGAGTTGATGCCCTGGATGTCAGAAAGTCAGTGAACTGCTTCAGAGTGAGGAGATGCAGTGTCAGTGCAGTTGCATAAATGTAACAAAGTGAAGGATATGGCCCTGAAAGCATTAAGTAAACTTTTTTTTTTTTCCAGTTGCATAAGGAACATTTTTGTGCAACTATGCAATAGACTTTGTTAGACATGTTTTAAATGTTTAGAATATTTTAAAATAGTTACAAAAAGAAATTTAAAGATGTGAAACTCATGCATATTATATGTCTTTTTGGGGATTAAGCCTAGGTACTGGTCTGGCATTTCTATAATAATAAAAATTTAGCTTTGTTATAAGTTTACCTCCATTAAAGTATAATTTAATTGATACTGTGTTCTTTTTTACATCAATGGAATATAGTCATTGGCTCTTCAGACATTTCTTTGTGTGTGACCTAAGAGTTGATTTAAACTGCTTAGACCACAAGTAGCAAACCGTTGTTTTTGTTTTTTTTAGTCTTGTTTATTCTTATAGTAATCCAGATGTCTAAAACTAAGTGAAATCTGCTGAAGTTTTTCCTAATAATAGCTGTATATTATCTTTTCAGGTTACTGCAGATGATCTCTATTGACATCTTAAAAGATAATCTATAGTACTAAAAAAAGGTAAAATTTGTGTATCAATGAAATGACACATTTTAATTATTAAAACATTGAATAAATAATGCAACCTTGTTAAATCTCTTTCATGAAATCCTGAGCAGGTTTGACTTCAGTTTGCTTTGCAGTTACATTATACAGAAACCAATTATGCTCGTTTATTGAGGACTAGGGTGCTCCATTTGGGTTTTGATCTATTGCAGCATACCTCTGTTCAGCATATTTGCTTTTTTGAGGGAAATTATGCTCTGCCTTGATTTGTTTTGATAAATATTTAGAATTACTTCTTAGATTATCAACTCATACTATTTTATGTCATATTTCATACAAAGATCTTTAAACCTGTATAGGGTTGTTTAATATAGATTAACTTTAAACCTGTGTAAAATGTTTATATAATCTTCTGTGGCATATGTTACACCTCTCACAATTTTGTATCTGGTGATAGTATACCGTTGAGCTAAGAGGCAGAAGGAAATCTTTCCCTCCTCCCAAGTATGTGACAGATCAAAACACTTTCTGATTTGATGTTACCTTTTCCTGTTAGTTGAAAAGGTACTTACAGCATTGGTTTGTTTTTAAGGATCAGAAACATACAGTGACCTATTTACAAAGATTGTTCTGTCCTTCATCCTCTTTAGTAATTGACTGTTGCATTAACTGTGAAGCACTAAAGGGGATTATTGTAAGGATGATTGTCTTGCTTTGATTAATACTGAGTAGTAAAGATCTGACAGTTGGAGTGCCCTCTTTTACACCTGCAGTTTCTCTGGAAAATGCGGTAACTTTGGTTTTGCTTAACAAAAAAAATGGTAAGTTTATTTAGGAAGAGGGTGGGTAAGTGCATATGCACACATGCATGTCCTGAGAAACTTCTGTATGGGATCCCAGAATGCCAAATTATATTTTTGGAGGAAGGATGTCTTAGGGTGATCGCTTTTATTGAACCAACTGTATAGTTGGGATAAAGTTAGACAAGCTAGTCTAACATTATCCCAAGCTTGCCTAATTTTATTCTAACTACATTGGTCCAATAAAAGACATGACCTTAAGAAATGTTGCCTCATGTAATTTCTGGACCATTATGGCTACAACATCACTCTGACACTACTGTAATATGGTAAATATATTTTATTTAATTGGTAGTTCAACATTTTAGGGATTTGCTATTTAGGTCTTTCTGCAGGCCAAATTAAGCCCCTAAATAAAAGGGTTCTGCCAAATTGTCTAGGCTCCAGATTGAATTTGCTTTTATTGTAAGGAACTATGTTGCTTAAACTTGTTTCTCTTCTGCTTGGCCTGGCAATAAATATTTTGATGAGTACAGGTGAAGAGATTCCAATTCAGAGATGAGTTCAGTCAGATAGGGCATTTGCATCCTTGGACTACATTTGTTTCTTTGGACCTGATCTTGTGCTATGTTTTAATATTTTAAAAGTAACTTAAAATTGGTGCCAGAATAATTGGGAGAAACAATTAAATGGTATTTACTGCAATAAGATGGAGTATGTTGTTTAGTATAGCTATAATTCTGAAATTAAATTTTGGACCAAATCCTAACTAGTAATATCTTCTTTGCCTTGACTTTTTTCTGTGAGTGACTTGATCATTCTACAGAACCTTTTGTGAATATTGTTACAACTTTTCTAGATTGAGTCATCTTTTACCTGATTGGAGGAGGCTCACCTACAGATAAGATAGGAAGTTCAGTTTCCTGGGCTTTTGTTGAGTTGAAAAAGGTGCTAATTGTGCTCTAAATTGTTAATGTGGGTATTTGTCTTAACTAAAAAAAAAGAAAGCTGTCTTTCAGTGTCAGTCAGCTACAGTTCTTTACATTTTGACACTTAGCAAGAGGTTTTATATCCTATTACCATTACCTTGACTTTATCTGCCCTTTTTGTAGTGAGATTTTTTTTTTTTTGGTGTTTAAAATATTATGAATATATCTCTGAATTTTCTGAAAAAAAGCTTTGCTGTTGATGCCTCACATATTTTACCTTTACTTTAGGAATCATTGGAAAAATCAAACTGGTGACAGGAAAGTTTTTTATTTTAACTTAATTATTGGAGCAGTCGAGAGATGGGTGAATGGGTAGGTGTGTATATTGTAAGTAAAACAGAAATCTGCTTTAGTGCATGCTGTCTTGTTTTACATTTGTATTTCTTTGTCATTTCTGTTATAGTTCAAAGTTGAGAAAAACGAAGATCAGCTTTGTAGTCCCACAGTTTTAATGGAACCCTGGATCTTTTTCCTGCATTTAACTTTTTTCAGTATAAAGTTACGCTAATTACGCTAATCTAAAATGCTTAAGATTATAAACTTTCATAATTATTGGTGTGAATGACTGACCCTACATTGACAAATGGAAAGTTGCAAATATTACTAGTATTACTCAAGGTGATGTATAAGAAGGCAGAGCTGCATTACTTAGGGAGTATTGTCATGTTACAGGATTAAGTTGGGTACTTGAGAACTAAATTTAGAAAATAGCTTGTCCAACTTTGAGTCTAGGTCATCATAATTCTGTATATACAGTCTCCTCTGTCTTCTGTTTCAGATGGTGCTTTGCACTATTTGGGCTGTTTGTGAAAATGCAGAATCCATGTCACAAGTAAAGAAAATGCTGAAATAGAAAATTGATCTAGGAAAGTAACATTTTAGCAGTCTTCTGAAATGAAATTGAAAGTGAAATTTAGCAACTAGAAAAGAAACTGTAGTTTCAGAACCTATGATCTCAAACAAATGTGAACCTGCTTGAAAACTGACAAAAATCCTGTTTGAAGACACTTGTGTGAAAATGACTCCATGCTAATGTCACATTTCTTTGCAGGAAAATAATTTGTTTATATGTAGTGGCTAGGAAAAGCCATACTGTCTAGACAGTGTTTAACGCTGCAGTACATACATATTAAGTAGCTAGGTTATTTATTTTCAGAATCACGATAGCAGGTTCAATTTCTGTTTTTCAGCAGTGTGAAGCTGCCTTAAATAATAGGAATGGATAGATGAATAGAATACAATTTAAAAGATGTTTTTCAGATAGTGTTTGGTCTCTAGAGTAGTTGCATGGGTTTGTGTTCACTGAAAAAAATGTTCATGCATCTCTGGTACATGAACCGTAATTTGTTTTCTCTCAATAAAACATCTTGTCAAATGGGTTTTCATTATAGATGTTAGCTTTTAATTTTCAGTAGTTGTAGAAATATCATAAAACTAACATCAGTATGTAATAGTTATAGTTTAGAACAGGAGCTGGCAGCCTTTTTTGGCAGAGATGTTGCTGTGTCAGGAGTAGACAGTGGGAAAGCCACAAAGGGCCTGATCCTTGTGGCAGCGCATCCTCTACCCTTTCCCTGAGGCGCAAGTGCCAAGGAAAATGCGTTTGAGTGCCACACTCTGAGACGCTTGCTGGGGGTTCTTACCCCTGTTTTTTTTTAGTGTTGCAGTCCTTTTGTTTTTGCTACACAATCTCTGTGAATGGGATGACCACTGTACTTTTTTGCTGTAGTTTGGGACCTCCTTAAATCACAGCGAGACTGGGTATTTCGCGGCCTGCTTATGGTGTGCACAGCCAATTTTTAAGGCATTTCACGGTGGCCTCACCCCTTGACACTGATTGGCAGAGGGGCCCTGAGAGGAGGAGCTATGAGTGGGTGGATGTCATCATTTGCTGGCTGCCCTATTTTGCCTTGCTTTTCAGCACTGATTGGTGGAGGGGCCCCAGGGGGAAGAGGAGGGATGAAGGGGCAGCTACCATCTTGTATGCTGCCCTTTGTGGCTTCCTGCCAGCAAGTACCTTCCCCTCCCAGCAGCAGGAACCACTGCCTCCCACTGGGGAGTCAGCATTTTATTAACTTTTTTTTTTTATTTTTATTTTTTTTTGTGGTTTCTGCAAAATCTGTGAAACCATGATATAAGTAGGTCCCTAGATGCAGTGGAATTGTCTCTTGTCTGTGTTTATCTGTGAAAGAGTGTTTTTTGGAAGCCAGTCCAAGTATGAGGGGAAGAGACTTATATAAGGGGAAATATCGCTCTAAACTTTACCTTTTTTGTCAGCCTTGCCTAGTATCTGTATGCAACTGTTTCCCTCTCTCATGTCCTGGCTTACCCTGTATAAGTTGTCCATCATTAAAGAGGAGTGGTAAGCACCACCTGTTGCATGAGGCTCTGGCCGCTGGACCTGGCAAATGCCATCTTGGACCTGGCAGTGTTGGTGGGCTGCCCCTTTTTTTGAGGAGGTGGTGGAGGATACCCTCTACCATCCTTTTCTTGACTGTCTTCAGCTGTGGCTGCTCTTCTCCACCCTTGGGCTCCACTTTGGTGTGCTGGACTTCAGTGTAATGATAGACAGCTGCAGTCCTGTACCAGGTGCCTGAGATGGAGGTAATGTGTCTGTCCAGTTTCTTCCTGGACCAGGCTAAGATGGTGACAATGAAGAGCTGCTGACACCAGACTGGCAGATCTGGATCTGATGATGTCCTCTGCCTCTGAGTTTGGGTGCTTTGTTCTAAAGCAAAATGTGGGCCGGTTTGCATTGTACTGGACCACTGAGGGGGCACTCGGGAGGACGGCCAGCTAGTTCTTCAAGTGTAGTCTTGGATCTGTGGGAATGGGGGAGGTGCCAGTGTTTATTTGTTTTTGCTTTATTTAAATGGTTCTTTGGTGGCTTGTTTTCATGATCAGCCCCGTATGGGGTTCTGTGCTTTTAATTGGTTGTCTGTTAGTTTTATTTATTTATTTATTTTACTTCTTTCTAATAAAAGTTATAAGTAAACTCTCTCTCTCTCTCCCTCTGTCTCTCATTTCCCGCACCCCTCCCACCACACACTCACTTACCATGGGGAAAAGAAAGAACTATGAAAAAAACACCATGACGGTTGCCTGTTAGGTTATGTAATATGTCCATTTTGTAAAGTGTTTCCCAGTGTGATGGTTCACATTAATGGAATCCATCTCTGTTTTAGAGTTTGCAGTCGAAAGGACAAAATAACAGGCAGATGGAAGCAGTGGAGGGAGGGAGGATGGAGTAACAAAAGTAATAAATTGCTTTAGTGCAGTGGTTGTCAACCTTTTGCCTAGACTCAAGGTATCCATCTGTAAATGCCAGCTCTTAGCTTTCACTTGTTTTTCGATTATGGAAAAACAATAAAGCAATTCTTGTGTTGCAAGGAACTTGGACAATAGGTCAGAATGTTTTCTTGACACTGTGGATTTCTATTTGAGATCTCTCAGTTTTTCTTGTGAATCATATGTAGTTGTGCCATACTTAAAATGATCTCACCCCAGGGTCCGTATTTGCTGTGGGGATACTGTATTTACTTGATTAAAAGATGTGGTTCCCCCACTTCCATTTAATATGGGTGGAATACAACCCCCAGCCTTACAGTTGAGCATGAGGAGGCAGGGGCTAGGGGTAGTGTAGAGGGTGAAGGGGGGGGGGCAGGTGGAGAGGGGATCAGGGCAACCTGAGGCTGCAGGGGATGGAGGGAGGGGGCAGGCGTAGTGGAGGTTCAGTGGGGGAGACAGGCAGCAGGGGTGAGCTGTCTGCCTCTCACTGCCTGACCTACTATGTGCCCCCCTACTGCCTGCCCCATTACTGCCTCCCCAACTGTCTGTTCTTCGCACTACTGCTTCCCGCATCACAGTTCCCCCTACTACCTGAAGTGATAGGGGTGTGTGTGTGTGTGTGTGTGTGTGGTTGTTTAAGATGATTTTCTAATAATTAGATTCCAAACATGAAAAATGATGATAAATGTATACATTTTCCATGTGGAGAATCTAATTATTTGGGGGTTAGCTTAAATTCAGTCATCTTGTATTCAGGTAAATACAGTATGTTCTTTCTTTCCATAGTAGAGCTAATCATGATCTGCTTAGCTGTTGTTAGATCAGGGGCAGGCAATTATTTTGGATGGAGGGCCACTTACTGAGTTTTGGCAAGCCATTGAGGGCCACATGACAGGCAGCCAGGGGCAGACAAATATAAATTTTCTAAATCTTTCAGGGGCCCTGTGGGTTGGATAGAATGGCCTGGTGGGCCGCATCTGGCCTGCGGGCCGCATTATGCCCGCCCCTGTGTTAGATGGTAGTTTTCTTTACGCGCTACTACAGAAAAAATTCTAGGAGTCATTAATTCAGTTCACATTCGTTAGTGTAGGAATTGTCCTAGGCAGTTTCTCCACTTTAAGGAACCCCACTCTGCCTTTCCAATAGAAAAACTTTTTTTAAAGGAAACCCTACACATAAAATTTCAATCTTCAGGGTTGCTTCTATTGCGTGACATGAGGGCATGTAAAATGTGAAATTATGTGGTCTGATTCCAAGAAACCTACTGAGACATGAACAAACTTGACAGCTAAGTTTTTGGCTGTGGTGCTTTCTAGCTTACTGTAGCATATAACTTCTCCTTGAAACGATCTGGACTAATTTTACTGAGACTGATGAAGAGATTTCAGTCGTTGTCTTTTGGAGTAACTTGATCTAGGACCTTTGCTTTGTACGTGGTCCAGTTAATTAAAATACACAACACAGGGAAGTTACAGCTTATCATTTTGACTGTTTTAAAACACGCAAACTTAGAATGATGCAAAGTGTTGTAGATCTTTTAGGGTAGAAGATGATGCTTAATTTTGTTAATATGCTTGTTGCAATGAAACAGTAAAAATGTGTGGAGTGTTTTGGGATTTTTTTTTAATACTGCTACAAAATTAGGCTACTCAGTAAAGCTTCACATTAAATGTCTGGGGAGTGAACTTTAACATTCTGTAAATATAATTAGTGTTGCAAAAATGTTTCTCTTCTGGTTGATGGATTGCCTAGGCATTATTTGAAATTTGATTTTTCTGTCACAGCATGTATTTTACATTTTTAAACACGTGGTCACTATTTATTCTTTTTGCTGAAACTTGTGATGGCTCACTTCAGAAGTGAGCTTATAAAATGAAAAAAAAAAAAAGGAACAGTACTAAAAATGCAAGGCTGTTTAAATGAGTTTGCTGACTAGACTATTCTTATTGAAATGGAGCAAGTTAGCAGATCTGCAGGCTTTTAAAAATTTCCAAACACATGCAATTATTGCTCTGAATGTTAACTTCTGCTTATCTGCATCCAGCCCTGAGGTCCAAGACATAGGGTTTACCTTTTAAGGGGCCTCATGCAAAGGTTCAATTTTGGGCTCCCACTTCACTGGACGTATAGTATACTAGACCTTAAAAACACAGAAAGGGGCCCCTTAACAATTATGTAATTGTGCTGTTCCACTACTCTGAAGCTGCCCTGTAAAAGCTCAAGTCCACAAAGGATCATGAGTTTGGCATTTAGCAAGGCTTGCTGCATGCTCTTTGAGCATATCTAGTGGATTGAGTTCCTTGAGGAGGTTTAATTCACAGATCAAATGGTCTTGGATAAAGAGATAAGCACTCATTCAAAATTGTTGTTGTAGCAGAGCACTAGGGTGCTCGCTACCAGTAATAGTAATAAGGACAGCTGCCAATCAACAGGGCAGCACAGGTGAGGGTTGCTGGGGCAACTAATGTTGGTCAGCTGGCTAGAAGGGGGCAGGGCCTGGCCTTTATAAGTGACCAGGCTGAGGCCAGAGCCAGTTCCCTTCTGGCAGCCTGAGGTGTAGGAGCTCTGCAGAAGAGCCCAGCAGAGCAGACACGAGCGGTGCAGCCTGAGCACCTAAGGGGCTGCAGCATGGTGCGGGCAGAGAGAATCCTGACGGAGATGCCTCTGCAAGAGGGCCAGTTTGGGCCTGGACCCTTATGTTATAGCTGGTAGGCTTATCTTGAGTTAGAGCCGGTTGGCTAGTAGTTTTGCTTTGCAGTAGGGCTGTTTATGTGAATACCGGCAGACCGGGTGAGGCTGTAGGGGTGTGAGGAGGCCTCACGGGAGCTCCCCAATAATCCGGGGGTTCCTGGTGCCCAGTGGTGCTGGGGCGGCACAGCGACTGGCACCATAGCTGGCACAGCGGGTGAGCCCTGGAGAGGCACGGTGTGTGGGGTGTTGAGACCCCAGCCCATGAGGGTGGTATTTTGCCCAGTAGGGCGTATGACCCAGGAAGGGGGTCCGGGACCAGGTAAGGCTAAGGCTGCCTGTGCCCCAACCACGGGAAGCCCGAGTGCGGGCAAGGAGCGCAGGCAGCGCGGTATAGGCCCCAGAGAGGGCAAGGAGCGCAGGCAGCGCGGTATAGGCCCCAGAGAGGGCAGACGCAGGAACAGGATGCCGGGGGAGTGTGCGGTAAAAGTCCTGGAGAGGGGCTGGCACGCGAGGACAAGCCTGGAGGGCAGGTTAAAATAAGAGGCTCCAGGGTGAGCGAAGAAGCCCCGGAGAAGGGTGGGCGCGTGGTGGAAGTCCCGGAGAGGGGCAGGCGCGCGAGAATAAGCCTGGAGAGGGACAGATGTGCGGATAGGGGCCTGACCGATGGGAGCTCGACAGAGCCGGGCGCGCGTTTAGAGGTCGGGAAGGACTGAGCACGCGACTAAAAGCCCAGAAAAGGGCGTGAGGGTGAACAGAAGCCCGGGAGGGGCGAGTATACGACACAAGAATGTCTGGTACAGCTGCGAGGCTTGGGGTATGCTAAAGGGGAGGTTGGAGGCATGCGCGGCCCAGAAGGCTGGGGTGCACCAGGTCGGTACACCCAGAATAGAGGACGGGATATACTTGGGCACTGTGTCCAAAGGGACCATTAGGCAGCCTCCCATAGAGAAGCAGATATCATCAAAGACGTGGCGGATGAGACAGAGGGTGCTGAGTCGCCCTACTTGGCACGGTAGGGGCGCCAGAGGGATCACGGCCGCCCCTGCACCCCGCCCTGTGACAGTTGTGTTTCTGGGATGCACAGCAGCAGAACTTTTTAAGCCTTAGCCATGGTACTGGCACAGGTAACCTTGCTGAAGGCCCTGTGGAGTTGGGCAGGATTTTAGTGGTTTGCTCTTTGGCTTAAGGGCCTAAATTGCATTTTGGGCTTCTTTTAAGGCTAAGGACAAAACTTAAACACAAACCAATAAGTGAAGTGGAACTGGTTCAGATCTGTAACACAACAGAAATCAGTGCACATAAACCACTTCAAAGTGGCCAAAAGTGGTTTAAGATGAACCTGGATAGATGTAGTATCAGGCTTAACTGATTTAGGTTAAATTGGTTTATTGAACTTCTGTCCCAGATTACTCTCCAGATTCAAGTTAACTCACAGCCCCTCAGCTTCCCAGGATACTTTGCACCTCCCCAGCAAACCTTCCTTTACAAAGTGGGTGGGCTAGCCTTGGCCCAAGCTGTCTGTTCCAGCTGAGCAGGAAGGCATGCTCTGGGGCTCCGGGGCTTCTGGCCTGAACTATAGCAGGGGTGGGCAATTATTTTGGGTGGAGGGCTGCTTATTGAGTTTTGGCAAGCCATTGAGGGCTGCATGATAGGCAGCCAGGGGCAGATAAAGATTTATTTTCTAAATTTTTTTTAAGGGCCCCGTGGACTGGATGGAATGGCCTGGCGGGCCGCATTCAGCCCCCTGGCTACATTTTGTCCACCCCTGTGCTCAAGGCATGTGGCTGCATTTCTGGAATCACAAGTGAATGCCTGTTCACTTGCTTATCAGTTCAGTCTGCGCAGCTTTGACTAACCTGTGAAGATTGAATTGATTCAGCCTCACGCTTTTTGAAAACTGAGATGCATTGCAAAGATTCTTGCATTTGAAATACCTTTGTCAAACTTTGAAGAAAAAAGAAACTCCAGAGTAACAAAGCAGGCCAAAGTGTGTGTCACTTCCTACTAGCTCTGTGCGAAGCTTCAATCCCCAGTTCGATTCGGTGACCGAATTAACGAATCCACAATGAATCAGAGGACCCTTTAATTTTTCTGAATTGAATCGGAACCCTCTGAATTGATTCAGAAAGATTTGGCAACTCAAACATAGACACGGCTTTAAATGTTTTTTCTACATACCTCTAGGTACCAGTCAGCTTGTGAACGCTGTGGTGCTGGGGCAGATGGAGTGTCCCACAGAAGTGGGGGGGGCTCTCCAGCGTGCTCGGCAGCAGACCCAGAAGCACACCAGAAGCGCTTCCAGTCCACTTCTAGATCCTCCAGGGAGCGCACTGGGGGACCCCCCCCACACACACACCGCCCCCCAGCTCAGCAACTGGTGCCTCCTGGGTTGGGGGGGCACCTGGGGTCCCCCCTTGGCTAATCGCCAGGCTGGGGGGGGAGGGTCCACCTACACGCTCATTGGCAAACCTGGAAGCGGACCAGAAGTACTTCCGGCGTACTTCCAAGTTTGCTGCTGAGCCCATGG
>NW_017728886.1:25335521-25337340 GCF_001723895.1 Crocodylus porosus
CACACACTTCTGTGGGACTCTCCACGCACCACAGCATCACAGCGATCACAGGCTTCAAGGTATGTAGAAAAAACTTTAAAGCTGTGTCTATGCCTGAATTGCTGATTCTCTGAATTGGCATCAAACCTTCAGATTTTGTCAGCCGAATTGGATCAGGGACCGTGATTCGAATCAACTAATCGAATTGCTGTTCCTGATTCGGGCCGAACCCGAATCGATTAAGGCCCCCTTTGCACACTCCTACTTTCCACTTTATTGGGAAGATGTAGACTCAGTATGTGGCTGGCTGGGAAACATTCCTTTTTTTTTTTTTTTTTTTTTTTTTTTTTTGAACGAGCAGCCTAAATATGCAGTATTCACAGACCTCACTGTTTTGACTTAAACCTGCTTCATTTTAGTGGGGATTTAAGGCTGGTAAATTGTGACCCTCATTAAAGCCTTACAGCTTCTGTACAGTTCATCACTTTATCTTCGTGTACCTCCTTCCTACCCCCCCTCTAAACTGTTTCATTGTTTCTCTTATCTATTATATGCAGAGAGAGGTAGTTAGTCTGAAGTCAGGCAGAAGGCAAGATAGAACTAAACTTTTTATAGGCTGACTAAATGGGAGGTTCATAAGCTGTGGCTCATGAAAGCTTTTTCAACTTTGATTTGTTTAGTCCAGGGGTGCTCAATGTCTGGTCTGTAGTGATGTGTCATCTGGCCTATAGGGCTCCCCGTGGGTCTGGATAAACTGAGAGCCCTGTCTTGTTTGTATCCTCTATGCACTATTTCAAACAAATCCCTGAATATACTGTGTTCTAAGGTAATTCTGTATTTGACATAATTTTTTAATTGTTGATAAATCAGTGGCTAAATGTCTAGCTTAGATGAAAGAGAGGATTTGATAGTTTGGGACTTGTTTTGTTTTAAAGCCTTTATGTAAAATCTGTTTAGTGCTGCAACTAATGAAGGTAAAATGAAAACAAGAAAATCGTATGCCCTTGTCCTAAGGACACTGAATTGGCAAAAGACAATCTGCGCTTCTAAAAATGAAGAAGATTCTTGCTAATGTCAGGAAAATAAAGGGGAAGAAAAAGTACAGAAATGTGTGTTAATGTCATATTTTCTACAGTAAAACTGTTGTGTGCTATCAAACTGCTTACAAGTAAAGAGAAATAGAAGTTAGAAGACACAAATATGTGCATAGTTTCAGATTGATGTTAACATGAAGGTAAAAATAACCTTGTGGCAGTCCTCTGTAACTTAACTCCTCTGTATGTACTTCTGTATAAAACAAGCACACGTGGCCTTTAACTATATTAAGTGGATAAGCAAGTCAGTTGTGTGTTTTGTTGGTTTTGAGGTGCTTGGCGCATTTACATCATCTACTTTTTTTTAAATCAGATTGTGGGATAAGTGACTTTCTACAAAATATTCAACTTGTTGTAGTAATCTTCATGCACTTTATTAGTTTTTACACTTCCATTTCATAATTTATTATGTTTTGCAGCAGAACCTGGAAACTTTGCAGGCATATGTTCCTTGCCCCCCCACATAGACGAGAGTTTACAAAGTACCTGGGAGTATGCAGAGCCACAGACAGTACTTCAGCTGTTTGCAGCGTACTTCAAAGGGCATTGTTTTTCTGATCTGGAGTGGAGGATTGCAGATAAACTCTAGGAGAGTGCAGAAGTGGTGTCCTTTTTTGCTGTGCCTTCCTCTTTAATCATACGAGTGGCTTATCTTTGGCCGGTTAGTCTTACCTCGATCCTAGGCAAGCTGTTTGAGAAAATTATGCTGGCACACATCCAGGAGGGGCCAGCAGGGGACTGCATGC
>NW_017728886.1:25338161-25361587 GCF_001723895.1 Crocodylus porosus
GTCACAAGCTGGCGGAGGGGAGATTCAGGCTGGGCTACTTCACAGTCAGGGTGGCTAGGGTCTGGAACCAACTTCCAAGAGAAGTGGTGCAGGCTCCTACCCTGGGGGTGTTTTAAGAGGAGGTTAGATGAACATCTTGCTGGGGTCGTCTGACCCCAGTACTGTTTCCTGCCATGGCAGGGGGTTGGACTAGATGATCTGCTCAGGTCCCTTCCAACCCTAGAAACTATGAAACCTAACAAGCTCAATGGGTATAGGCAAGATGCAAATAAAATCAAACGTTTGCTTATGACTTTACAAAATCTTTTGATTTTCATGTGAGCGGGGTACTGGTATGTAATCTTGTGCAGCTGTAAACTGTAACAACTCTGTATCCTCTCTTTTTTTTAATTCAGTATTGCATACAGTAACATAATTCACTAATAAAGTTTGCCAAAGGGGACTTAAGCTTGATTAGCACAATATTCTCCCTTTTAGAAATGTGCAGGTTGGCTGCCAAAATCATAAAGGTTTGAGAGTAGGAGAAATATTGAGGGGGTGAGATGGAATGTTTGGAATGCCAGTGCAAATTTTGAGTATGGATGCAATGGTTTAAAGTCACTGTTTATTGGAAGAGTTGAATTATCTTTCCATTTTAAGGTGTTTGCATTCTCTCTGCCTCCGTTCCTCCCTTTACCCCACTTCCCCGCTTTTAAAAACATTCAACAAAAATGTAAGTTTTATACTTTGTATCTGAGGACATTTTATTTTTTGTGCAAACAACATGCATGTGCTGGAACTATACCATCAGTTGCTAACCAGCCCTAACTCCACTTTAACTGTTGTAGTGACTTTAATGTTTTGTGAAACTGATAGTAATGAGAGGGGAATAATTTGAGATACAATTGTGGGAGTGTATGGATAGACTTCCTGACTGGGGATTTTAATTTTTGGAATCTGTTGACAGTGACCCCATATTTGCAAAATTGATTCTACTTCAAGTCTTCATCAACCATAACAGTTTTCAGGCCAACACAAATATGCATGTGGTTTGTAGGAGTAGGGAACCAACCTTCTTGGCAAGCATGCCTAAAATTTAGCCCTGCACACTCCTTGAGTGCCGCTCTTATTGCTTACCTCATTTGCGGCTTGGCTTTCTGCTCCCTGCTTTCTGTTCTTGACCAACCTGCTGTTCTGCTTTATTCTGCTTGCCCTGTGCTTCCTGCCTATCTGATGTTCTGCTTTATGCTCCCTGTCCTGTCTGTCACTGTGCTGCCTGTCCCATCCCTAAAATGCTGCGTGCTGCATTTTCATGTTGCAGATTGGATGCCCCTGGTTAATAGTGCTGTGAAAAATCAGCTCAAAACAAAATGCTCTACTGAACCTTTACTATGGTGCTTAAAAGACTGCCTCAATAACTCTTGGAGCAAAATTTAAATACTTATAATACTATAAGATAGGTGTTCTTTATATTTTGACACCAGTGCAATGTTATAGCTATTGAATAGCTCAGCAACTGATTACTTCTATAGTATTCAGAAAGTGAGAGCAAAGAGTTCCCATATATGATAGTATAGTTTACTACTATTCATGTTAGCATACAAGTAAAATGGGGGAAATTTATCTGCAATAAATAGTGCATTTGGAATCTCTTTGAAACAGAGTACAACAAACCTCAGTTTGCTACGGATTGTTTGCTCAAAATAGCTGTTGGGGCATGGACAGGCATAACTTTGTATATACTATCGTGCCAGTTAAAAAGCAGTGTGCCAATGGAATGTAAATGTCAATTGAGATGCCTTAATCTAGATACTTTACTCATCGATATTTTAACAAATAGTGAAGTAAGATACAAATTAAAGTACTAGCTAGTAATAGCTTGACTTGGAGGGTAAGAGGTGGGGAATGAGTTATGGGTGTTACTAGTGGGTTTTGACTTTACTCCTGACATGCAGATCAGACCACAACCTGATTAAATTAAACATTATTTCTTGACTAGCTAGACAAAACCAAAATGACTTGAGTAAAGTGTGCACCCAGCCTGGTATACACACTGCCACCTTTGCTATGTACAGCTGTTATAAGGTTAAGAGGGCCAAGCAGCCTTTTACTAATGTGAGCTGAAGGTTGTGACCCAGGCTACCATTCCCCTCTGGCTGCTCCAGTGAGAGTGAGAAATGGTGGCAGTAAGGGAAAGAAAGCATCCCTCTAGGCAGACAGGAGTGGCCAACTAGACAGTTCAGAGGCAACAGACCTGCCATTAGCAAAATGTGGACCCAGTTGAACACCTGGGGATCGGTGTGCCTTTAGTGTAATATGACCCAGATTGGATTTTGGAGTTCTGGCCTCTGGGATCCAGGTTGCTGGTGCCTGGGCTAAGAGGGTGGTCAAGTACGCTTATTTAACTGACAGTGAAAAAAAGGTACCAAGAATTACAAGCACTGTTAAGATTCCCTCTCATTCCAGTGGGCTTTTTCGGGGGTTCCCTTTCTTAGTTCTTCTGGTTTCCTTAGGCCAGTATTAGCAAGTTAGTAGCTGTTTGTTGTCTGTAAATGATTCTCTGTTCTTATCTGGACTTTGAAAAGAGAACCAGTTCATGTCATATACTTTGATTACACTCTTGGCTCTTTATATTGTCTAAACCAATATTTTGTGCAAATGAAATGGCTCCTCTTGGTTGTTTCTATTTCTTTACTAGATCTTATTCAAATATCCCTTAGAAAAATCCTGGGTAAGAACTTATTGGCATGCTTTGAGAAGATCAACAAACTTGGGCGCCAAGACAAAATATTCCAGCATCAAAGACCCTCCATGGAGATAATTTTTTCCCTGACGTGCACTCTTAGAACTCTCATCTTGAGCTTCAGTAGTTAAGTGTCACTTCACAGAATGGCATCAATATAAGTGGCTTCTAAAGCTTTGCATACACTGAATTGTTAGCCTTCACTCGGATTACATCCGTGTGTAGATGCTATTTATGTTAAAATACAGTTGTACATCTGCACAAGTTTGTTGAGGTTTTTTGGGGTTTTTTTTTTTACTGTTAGAGTTAAGTCTGGGGTTATCAAGTCAATATTGACAAGACTTAAAATCAAGAACTTAAACTAAAGAGCACTTCATTGGCAAAGACAAGCAGTCTGTCTTGTTCTGAGAAAATGTCACACTAGTCTATGAAGATTTCTCAAATAGTACCAAGAGTTTTTAGCAGTCGCTTATAAGTAACTGCGGTGCCTATCCCAGAGATCTGTTTGTATGTAGTAGGAAAAATTCTCTGTTGAATCATGAAACCAAAACACAGCTGCTGTTTTGTACAAATAGAAATGTTGTGTTCTAAACCCATTTAGCCAAACTATTGTTAGAATGCTATTTCCAGTTTTGGTGTTCATATTCCTGAATGAATGTTGACAAATTGGACATGGGCTGAAAAGGCTTTAGAAAGGACTACAATGTTGCCCTAGTTTATAAAACCTGACTTAGTGACAGATTACAGAAGATCAGTCTATTTTTAGTTGTTTCAAGAGAAGGTTAAGAAATGACGCTGTCAGTCCATAAGTACCTGAGCAGGGAGAACTTTTATAATCATAGACGGCTTTAATTTAACAAAACTGTAAAGTGATTCACTGGTGAGAAGCTGAAACTAAAACTAAACTAAAAATAAGGAGCAGTTGTTTTTTATCCTTGAAGATGATTGAAACTGTTTGTTTACTTTTGCCAGATTCTTCAGCAGTTGACATGTTAAATCAAGGCAGTATGCCTTTCTAAAAATACACAACAGCTCAACTGGTGTGCCCTTGGGTTTGGTGAAAGAATTAGAAGATTGGTCATAATGGTATCTTTGGTTTTAATAATATATCTGTGAAATCCTTTACTCAAACAACCTTGTCTGTCTCTGAAATCCTGGCATTGCTGAAGACAGTGGGAGTTTTCCTATGACATCCTTTTAGGCCATCATTTCATCCTGGGAATCTATATCTATCAATAGTTGTAGCATCTTCCTGCCTGCTAATTGCTTGGACTTTTCACTATTAGTCATGTTGTAAAGAATGCTTTTTATATTAAAATACAGTGCGTCATGAATGACTGGTGCCTCCCACTGCTGAGGGGGGCACCACGGGGGCGAGCAGGAACCACCCACAACCGCCAACAGTGGTGTTGGTGGGGGGGCATGACAAGTAGTGAGGGGGGACTGCCTGCAGCCACCACCAGCCAAGTGGCAACCACCTCCACTACCACCAGTGGCAGGGTGGGAGCGGGCAGCAGCTTTGGTGACAGCCAGTCTCAGGGCAAAGGGGGCACATGCTCCCCCATGCCTCCCCTACATGTTGCCTATGCAGTGCTTCATCCATTAATCTCTTATTCTTTTCTAATGGACATTACTTCACTGTATTACTTGCCTTTATTTCTGAAAGGTTTCTTTATTCTTTACCTCTTTGATTTTCTTTTGCCTTGAGTGCTAGGACAATACCATGTGCTTAAAAAAAAAAAAAAAAAAAGCTTCAGAACACAAACTGGGTGTGTATGGAAATAGAGAAATGGTGACGAGTCAGACTTGAGGTTCAGGTTTGCTGTGGGAAATCCAAAGCTAAATGAAAATGTAAATTTATAAGCCTTTAAAGATGAATATGTTTTATAGTGTTACTATTTGTAACATGATGATTGACTGAAGAAAGATGCATTAGTTAGGTCTGGTATAAGTGTTGGGAGATAGTGTAGCTATTGGGAGATCCACAGGGCTACTGTTATTATGTAATTATTTTCTGTAATAAATGAAGTTTTTGTCCTAGACCGGGGCGGGCAATTATTTTGGGTGGAGGGCGCTTACTGAGTTTTGACAAGCTGTCAAGGGCCACATGACAGGCAGGCAGGGGAGATAAATATTAATTTTCTAAATTTTTTAGGGGCCCTGTGGGCTGGATAGAATGGCCTGGCAGGCCACATCTGTCCTGCGGGCTGCATTTTGCCCACCCTTGTCCTAGACACTGTCCAGCAGAAATCAATTACAAGAGTCTTCCCTGGGTCAGATAAAGACCATAGGGGGGAAGAAGACACTAAACTAATTGTATAAATTATTTTTCTGTTCTAATAACCTCAATAATTTGGATATTACCAACCAATTATAGCTAATATAAACAAGAGTAGCAGATCTTTCTGTCTTCCTTCCCATGGAATGTGAAAACATAAGCTTAAGTGCACTTGTGGTAAAAGGAGTAGAAAAATGATGTTACTAGAAATTAAGACATTTTTAGAATGCTGCCAAATAATAGTTCAGGTTCATATTGTTTTGACACTTCCTATTCACTGTTTTCAGGACTAATTATTTTTGTGTTCTGAATATATTTTTATTCCACCTCCATTAAGAACAGATGCTTTCTATCTTAGTTGCATGCGCTGATTACTATGTAATATAGTAACTTGTAAATTTAATATTTAATAGTTATTTTCCCCCTTTCCTCCCAAGTATATATCACCTCACAATACTGAGGGGCACAGACACCATGTACCAGCGAAGTGAGATGACGCTGATTAAAGTTTATGCTGTTCAGGCTTGTTAAAATCACTTTCTGTGCAGCCTGCAAAGATCTGTTTTAGATCTATTTAAGTGCCTAAATTATTTTTCATTAAGGACTATAATAGAAGTAAAGGTAATAATGTAAAAAGATCAGTATTTTTTCCTATTGACTGACACACGTGCCTTCCTTTATTTTTTAATAAACGTGTCAGAATGGTACTCAACTTTGAGCCATTTTAACAAATAATAAAATGGATATATCAGTACAAAGGTGTGTTTGTAGTACAGGATTAGAAGTATACTGGTACATTGGTCCGTATCGTATTGGCACTGATAAAAGGAGTAAAGTGATTATTGGCAGTCGGCTTTTTTTGGGGTGGCAGCAGTGCTGAGGTGGTGGGGGGAGATTGGCTACAGTCACCCCAAAATTTGCTGCTGCCTACCCCAGTGGCAGCTCTGGCCCAGCCCCCCTGCTAGAAAAAGCCTGACATTGCCCCCGTCCCTGAGCACGCAGCTGCAGCCTAGGTGAGTGCAGCACCAGAAGCTGTCCCTCCACCCCTCCTCGTGCCCCCTGGACAAACTACTCGTGGCTTGGTCCCATGCCCTGTCCTGCACTGGCTTGGCAGTGCCTGCCTCTGCGCCTGCCCCACTCCCTCCCTCACCTTGATCTGCACCCCCCCCACTCCCCTTCCCCCACAACAGACTTACCAGCCAGATCCTGCTCTCCATGTTGCCAGGCTTGCATATCAGTAACCGGGTTGGTATCAGCTGATATGGCTCATTAATAATCGGCCATCAGTATTGGCCCAAAAAATCTTTATTGGTGTACCCACAGTATGGATAAAATTTGGCAGAAAATGGAAAAACCATGCAGTTTCTTTTCCATGACAGATTTTCTGATTGTTAGCTGTAAGTGTATGTTTTTGAGTCCAGGTGAAGGTTCAGTCTACTATATCCTTACAATTATCTTTTACTGTGATGCTTGTTGACATTACAGGCTTTGTTTTTTTTTGTTTTTTTTTTTTTAATTAAAAAGCAAAACGCCCACCGCACAACTGTTAAAATCTGTTAGTTTGGTTTTTTTTGTTAAAAGGGAGGATGTCGTTAATGACACTTTATACTAAGTTGCAGCTTTTTTAAAAGCAAAGAATTTGGGATTATCTTGATCTAAAGTACACTCAGCTATTTAAGTCTTTTTCAGTAATGTTATATTAATGTCTTCTGTACTGGACACATGACAACAGCAGTAGTTCTAACGCTTTGTCACCAAGCAAAGTAAGCTTCACTTAACCAGTGACAGCAGTTTTTAAAGTTTTGGCAGCCAGTTGGTTTCATGAAAGTTTTGCAACCTCAAAGACTTAAACTAGAGAGTCTCCAACCTATAAAATGTCCATAGCTAATAATTTGCCTGCTTATTCTTATAGGAAATTCAACCTGGCATATCAGAAATCAGTCTGCAGAAACAGAATTGTGATCAGTGCCACTGGTAGGGCATTTTTTTGGAAATTTGCATTGCTCTTTTTCCGATTAACTTAAAAACAAATGTTCCTGTTGATGGTAAATTGCTAACCATTGACAAATATTTTTCCATTCTGAAAGAGAGTAAACTGATAGAAGTGCTTTCTACTTCTACTTTCAGTATTTGTCAACCTGGTGAAGATATTGCCTTACTGGAAATGTTAAAAGTGACTGCTTTTTCAACCACAACTTCTTATGAAAGAGGAATAAGTTTAGAAGATCCCTTTATTTTAATTCTTACTGTTCGAAGAGGCACCAAAAATTCTCAGATAAATGTAGACTATTTGGCTGCTTACTCTTGTAAGATTTAAGGTAGACTGGACATACTAGACTTTTTTTAAACTAAAAGCTTTCACCCAAATATAGATACTTATGTTGAGACTACCACAAAGTAGATTGAGATGCCTCCTTGTTGCAGTTAGTAGCATGCTGAAATCCCAGAGGAACTCTCCTTGGCTTTTCATGTTGGTCATATTAGGTGGTTCAGCAATCTGTTTTTGTAGAACTACCTGAAAGTTGAACAGAGAATTTGGTTTCCATTTTAATCTACGTGTTTTCTGTAGCACAAAAGACACTCTGCTTCCAAGCTCTTTGTGCTTACTGTAAGCACATGAAGCATCTAATGCTTGCATACCTGTGTAAGCATTTCTTTCTAAGCATGGAAGATAGTGCTCTTACATTTTATTATATGCTTACCAGAAGTTAGTGAGAATGTTCTCCAAAAGTTTTCTTTCTAGCTGATCCTCTGAATGCTGAACACAGTTATAATTCAGTACTGTGTGTAGGGGGATGCTTGTTATAATGAATGCACCTGATTGCTTCACATTGCTTATTCAGCATTAAACTATTACTATTTTTTGCCATCTCAGCTCTAATGTGCTGCTAATAGGTTTATTTGTTTTACTGACCATCGAGGGCAAAGGAGTATGGAATGTTTTAATAATTTTAAGTAACAAAACAGTACACTTAATAAAGTTTGACACCCTTTTATAACCTCCTTCACATAGCAAACATAAAAGTAGTTAAATTGTTATTCCCATTGGTGATTGCTGAAAAGTTGTTTACTTTTAGTGTCACTGTCAGGATTTTCTGTGTAATTGATATCTCTTTCATGAAATAAGTTGCTGAAGACTGTACAATTTTGCAGTCAGATTAACAAGCTTATTTGTCTGTTGTCTTTTGATGCATGGCTGAAGTTGTAAATATTTTAAATGACTTAAATATTTTAAAATTTATTTAATATAAAGTTGCTTAAGTTTCTTACAAATGCTAGTAAATAATTTATACATTCAAGTGTGCAGTTGATAGGATGGTGAGTATATCTCCTTCCCTCTGACAGAAAGGAGTAAAATTGCAAAGAGGAATAGTACCAAGCATCTCTGTCCCACTTTTCTGTTGCCCTAAAGCATGGGATACAGGAGAGGTAATACTTCGTATTTTGATTGTAAAACCCCTAGGACCATGATTCTAGAAAAGGCTGTGGGTTTTTTTTATTGGTTCGTTTTTGTAACAGAAGTAAGAAAGGTAGTTTGGCACTTCTGGTTATGTTTTGTGGGTTTAATGCTGACATGCTTGTAGACTCTTGCAGAGGCCTTTATTAACCCCTTAACTAAACTCTGGCAAAAATAAAATACTTTTCATGCTAACTCTTTATTTCTTCCATATATATAGCTAGGTCATACTACTTTCCTCTCCAGATCCAGGTGCACAATAATTAACCACAGGGTCTTCTGTTATCTGTAAAGCTTGTCTGGTGCCATGGGCATAACTGAAAGGTCAAAGATCTTATTTTGGAATACAGGGGACTTTATTTATGGAAAAGTGAATGTATGTTCTAGATGTGAAATCAGTTCAGTAAAAATGTTAGGGAGGCCAACATCTTAAAACAGTTCTGAGATTTTTACATATGCAGCTTGCTGAGCTTTCATTTGGAGACCATCTTTACTAGACTTTTTCTTTTTTCTGGTGAGGAGGGTGGGACTAGCAATTTGACTATTCAGGAGCAGGTTCATAAACAAGGTGATAGTTCCAGAATAGAAATCTGCATGTTCTCAGTAATCCCAGTCATTTTAGAGTTGGTGTGTAAGGTTGATAAGGAGAATGATCGCTTCAGATCATGTAGATTTGTTTTATTCCTTTAAATGTTTGTGAAAATGATTGCAGCTGAATGAGAAACAGTATATTGGTAGGAGAAAATTGGATTGAGGCCCCCAGAGTGAGGGAGGGAGTGGGGCAGGGGCAGGCACTGCCCAGTCAGGCTGAAAGTGGGAAGGAGCCATGGGGGGCTCGTCCAGGGGAGGGAGGGAGCATCTCCCCATTGCTGCATGCACCCCTAGGGGAGACATGGGCATGTACCCTCTGGATTTGTGCTTGGGGTGGGGATGGGCTTCCTGCTGTGGGCTTGGGGCCAGGGGCTGTGCCAGCCTCTTCCCAGCAAGGGGGCTGGGTTGGGGCTGTGCTCGGAGTGGGTGGGGACAGGGTGGGTTCTGCTGTGCAGGGCAGGCAGTGGTGCTGCTGGGAGGGGCCTACAGGGAATTTTGGGGTGGCTGTAGCCCCCCAGAGCCCCACCAGCAGTGAGGGAAAGGCACCACAGCGAAGTGCCCCGAGCAAGGGCAGTGCTGGGGAGGGCAGTTGACATCCCAAAATTCTCTGTAACTCCTTTACACCCCACATATGTACCCACAGAAAGCTACTCTCCAAGTTCCCAGGTTGGATTCTGGACGGCATGCTGTGGTTTTGTGCATGCACGCGGCATTTGTCAGTGACATTTATCTGCTACATTGGCCAAAAAAAGCTGATGGCCGATTTAATGTTAATTTTCCTTTTTATTAGTGCCGATCCAATATGCGATTGATATATTGGTGCAACTCTAATTAATACATAAATTGTTAATATTTGTCCTTTTGAGCCACACGCAACTGAAAATTATCCATAATCTGTGTAATTTGAATTCCCTTGGGTATCACTGAATTTTATTGTTCAATGTTCCCTTCACAAAATAAGAAAAGTTTTTGAGAAGTAATGTTAGAGCCAGAGGAAATGATTTTGCAGGTTAATCGGTATAGTTATTGTTCAGATGATTACAGTTAGCTTGCAACCAGAGATGACCGGAGCAGGGTGCATGGGGCAAATCAGCCCATGTGGGGCCCCACTCCAATCCCAGATATGAAGAAGCTGCCACCGCCATCAGTGGTGGTGTTGGTGGGGATGGGGAGCAAGCAGCTGGATGCTGAGCCGATGCTCCGCACTGCCGCTGTTCCTCCTAGTGCTTGCTCCATGTCTTGTCCTGTCTGACCCAAATTTGATTAGTCCAGTCTCCAGCCTGAAAGCCCTGCACTAGAATGATAATTCTCAACCAGGGTGCCACAAGATCTTTTTAAGATTGCTGTGCAGTATGGTTGCTGTTGTGTGTGCAGACATACATGCACATGATTTGCAAGATAAACCCAGAGATTTTAAATGGGCATGTGTAGTGTCAGCCAACTGAATCCACCCAAGTTTTTTGTGACAGGAGAATTGCTGAGATTTTCCAAGGGATGTCTTGAGTCTTAATTGGAGTTGTCTTGAGTCTTACAGATTCATAGATTGTAAGGGGCTGGAAGGGACCTCACAAGATTATCAGGTCCAGCCCCAAAGTTGAGAACTACTGTATTAGAATATAACAGTTGAGAGGATTTGTTTTATTTGTTAGACAGATGAGTTAGTTTTTGGCTCAGTCTATAAATATTATGAGCTTCACATACACAAACTAGCTTTAGTTGGGCTACTAAAATATCTAAAATGTGGCTGACATGTTTATCTTCTTTCATAGCATCTGATAAGTGAGTTTTTTAATTCTCAAAAGCTTATGGTTTGTGTAAATAACATAGTCTGTAAAGTGCAAATCTACCTTGCCTTTATCTTAATAATAAACAACTGTACTATGAAACTTTTAAGTTAAACAGTTTTCCTCTTTAACTACTAAACTAGACTGTAATTGAAAGGTAAAGGTCTTCTGTGTAGTCAGTTATTTGATGATCAGCAAAGATTTCACAGTGAGAAGAAATAGCCATATTTTGAAGGTAGATGCCTAGGGACTTGTGCAAGATCAAGGAGCAGGTTAGTGACTGAGTTGGGGGGCACATGCACATGGTGTCCCCTGCCTAGTCGCCTTCCTTCCACTCCCCCATGTCAGGCTGATTTCCGATACAGACAATTTTCTTTATGTTGGTGCCAATCTGATATTGGATCCATGTATCGGTGCACCTCTAACCATTATGGTGATAAAATCTAACCTTGTGTCTAATACAGGCTGTACATAGAACTTCATTGTTAAGCTTGACTTTTTTGTTTGAGCAAAATTCAACATTTTAGAAAGACATCTGCTATTGATTTAGACCATGCCATATCTGTTCTTCTGTGGGGATCAATCACAGTTGCTGGGAAGCCTATTCATTGTTATAGTGTGCTGACTTGCTTTTTAATAAATCACTAAACTAGACAACATGATTTACCCTTGGTTCCAAGCTTTTTGTTTAACTTAGCTAGTCCTTAACTAGTCCTGCCAAAGTTTGGACAATGATTTTGGCATTGCCCAAACTGAAGTGGGCATCTAGCATTGGTGCTACTGGAAGCAGCCCTTTTTTCATGTCACCTGTTTTGACTTTATTGTTAAATTTGGTTTGCATGGAGAAATATGCAGTGAACTTTTTTTTGTTCTTGGAAAGTATGTAGTTGACTTAGTTGTACTGCAGTATTTGAGGTGTTGTAGTTTAAATACAAGGGAAGTGAGGGCTTCTCAGTTTTGTTTGCAAATAGTTAAAATGTCTTATTACCAAGTAACTGATGAAACAATGAAATGTTGTAACTTGTTTCAAGGAAGGCAAGTAACTTGAGGCTTCCTGTTAATAGTGCAGCTCTGAAAGCTGCTGACAAATGGGAAATTGTCACAGGTTTGGATGAAGCCATTCTGTTTTGAATATAAGGGTATTTGGGGCATAGACACTGTCACCTGCCATCGTTCAGCCTTTGCAGTTATTTCCTATTGCTACCAAGAGTGGTGTTTATATCATGGAAAGATGTTCTAAGCATCTGTCCTTATAGTTGTCTAATGGCATTCCTTAACATGATGCTACAGTTCACTTGAATTCTAATATATATATAGAACTCAAGTGATGGATGGATGGTCATTCTGAGTTCTATATATGTGTATATATATGAGAGAGAGAGAGAGAGAGATTTTCTTGCATGGTTACAATTTCTGTTGTTCTAGAACATCAGTAAATTAGTGTCCTCAACCTGTTCAAGCTCAAGGTACCCCTTGTTAGCGTCAAGGATCTTGGAGCTTTTGCTTGTTTGAAAAAAAATTATAGAATGGCTTTTCTGTTACAACTCAGACCACAATAGGTCAAATATTTTGGACACTATGGATTCCTATTTGCAATTTTGGGTTTATCTTGTGAAAGAGAGCTGTGGCACCCTGATTTTAAGAATCACTATATTATATGTTAAAAACGGACTTGTCCACTATTAACCTCTCACTCCTGACGGATTAACTTTCTTCACAGTTGGATTGTGTTGTGCTTTTGCTGTAAGCTTTTTCTGTCTGGTTTGTTTGGGTCCCATCTCAGTGAGAAATACTTATTTTTTGTAAATACCTTTTGCTGAAAGCAGCAAAAACCAGGCTAAAAGACTGAGTGAATGGGGACATATTTTTGCTTAAAACTTTTGATTAGATTCTTCTAAAAGCTGAGAAGCTTAATATCATTAACTAGATCCCAATGAAATGTGACTAGGTCAAGTGCAAACTCCTTCTCACATGAATTACAATTTGCCCTATATTGAAGGAAAACTTTTTAGAAGATACCTACCAATCACTTAAGTCCTTACTTTTAGGTTTCTTAATGTTTTGTAACTCCTTTGGGTTGGAACTTATTTTAAAATTTTAATGGCCCTGGAGTCTTGCAGAAATTAAGAACAGAGCAACTTGCCTTTCTTAAATTGGGTCAGGTACAATGGGAATAACTAAATCACTTTTTTCATTTTAAAGTCTACTGTAGTTTAGGTAAAAGTGAGTTTATCTTAGTTTCACGAATAGCCTTTAATGCAATTTTATTACAGTACTTATAATTAAACAGTCTTTATTCTTCAGAAATTGACAAGCTCAACAGTCAAACATAGCTAGGGATAACTTTTGCTCTTTTTGGTACTGAAATACAGCTTTTGCATCTGCTACTTGTATGGCAGCCTACCTGTAACTGGCTCAGAAGGAAGTTCAAGCTTTGTCTCCTTTCTGAAGAAAGACTTTGTTTTTATTCCTGTATTTCAGGGGTGGGAGATGTAAAATCTTGTGTGTTAAGCTTAGTAGCATAAGGCACTGACCCTAGGGTGTAAGGGTGGGAGTGGGGTGTGCCAAAAGAGCAGCAGCTGTGCTGTTGATTTATTGCCATGATCAGTGATCCCACTAGCAGCAGTGTAGCCACTGACACTTCCCAATGTGCAGTTGCCACCCAGGGTACTTCACCGCCCAGTTACACCTCTGGTTCAGATAAGATACCAATTTGCAGAGCTCTGAGTCCTTGAGTCTGAGGGAAAAATCACTTTTGTTGTTTTCCCAGAAGTCAAAGAATGCATTGTTGCCCCCAAGCAAATGGAAGTCTGTTTCACTAATGCATGTAATTACAACAAGCTCTTGTTTTCTTTCACCAGTCATATTACCAACTGTGTAATATAGTTCCAGTTAATACAAACAGATGATCTTGGTCTGTTGTTTAGAATTCTGCAGGTTTTTTTTTTTTTTTTCAGTTAGAACTGCTTCAGAGGTGCCCCATCTTCCTATGAGAATGTATGCATGCCTACACCAGTAATTCTCCAACCATGGTGTCATGGCACCCTGAGGTGCCTTGAGATCCTACTCCTGGGTGCTGCAGAGTGCTACGAAGTGTTAGGGCTATTAAGTGTGCAAACATGATTGAAAAGGTACGCCCAGAGATATCTAATAGGAATTTACCATGTTAAAAGCATTCTGACCCATAGTAGTCTTTTTGAGTTATTTGGAACAGAAGATTTGCTCTCTAATCTTTTTGTAGTCAAAAGCAATGATAACTCAGAGCTGATGTTTTCTGAGGGATGGCTTGAGTTTTAAAAAGGTTGAGAATTGACTTGTGCTCTTTCCTCTTTTAGAATATATTCATTCATGTTGAAATCTAAGCTGACTGTGCCAGTTGAGGGTATGGTATTGCATAATGAAGGCAGAGTAGAGATTCACCTTATGCACTAAATCAGAGCTGTATAAGCTTTCATGAGTCTGAAGTCACTTTATCAAAAGCTGTGAAAGGATATGCACAGAGCAAACTATCAAATGGAATGATTTGAATAGGAAAAAATAGGGGAGGGAGAGATGGCAGCAGGGGAAGTGCTGGAAGAGGCAAACAAACAAACCCCACCTCTTCCCGCCCCACCCTCTTGGGACACAGGGGTCTCAGAAGCTAATCCAGGTAATGGGATAAGAATCTGCAGTCACTGTTTGGACCATCCTTAAATCATCTATGGATTAGATTGTGTTCTTGTTCTGCAATTTCACATTCGAGTTTGTTTTAAAAGTGTTGTTTGAAAACAGTCTCTCAGGTCAGGGAGGTTAGTGTTCTGCCACAGGCTTGGAGCTGAAGTCAGATTGGCATTCATTCATTCTTACATGTAGGGCTTGCCTCATCTGTCCAATGTAGATAGTAGAGGGACCCTGTAAGTAGATGGTGGCATATATGATGTTGGTATAGGTGCAGGTGAATGGATGTTTATAACCTGTGTTGTTTGCTGCAGTGATTATGTGCTCTGTGTTAATGAGGGGACAGAGTTTGCATCCTAGTCTGGAGCAAGATCTGGTGCTTCAGTGAGAATAGGAGTTAGCCTGTTGCTTGAACACCCTGAGCACATCATTAATGATCTTCAACTCCTCCTGGAAAAGGACAACTGTCTCAAAAGTAGCCATGGGGATAAGCCTGTCCTTGCTTGAAAACCTACAATGAATAAATGTCAACATCTCTGGGTTGTCTGTACTAATGATTCACTACATTTTGTAGTCAATTTCTCCCCCCCACACACACCCATTTACTTTATTGCATATTAAGATGATTTATTTTTCATTTATCCCCAGTTGATGCAAGGGGCCATTGACTACTTTCCTCTAGTATGATGGGAGCCAACCTTCTGGCACATGCACCACAAATTGAGCCCTGTACCCTCCCTGAGTGTTGCTTAGATCCCCTTTCCCTGACTGGTCTGTTGCACTTTCTGCTACTTGCCCTAGCTGCTGCTGTGGTGCCTGCCCCCTTCCTGATCTACTGCATGCCATACACACAGGCTGCCCGTTCCATTTGTGGCATGTGTACCATAGGTTGACTATACCTTCTCTAGTAAAAACACTTTACATATCAAGACCTATTCCTTCTCTTTTGTTTTCTCTTTCCTAGGACCAAACAACCCATTTCCCATCCACCTTTCTTCACATACCTTTTCTCTTTTTCTGAACTTCTTTTTGCCCTTATTCTTCTGGGTTCTCTTCAGCTTTTCTACACATTTCTTTGTGTTATGCCCAGAACTGGACACAGGGTTCTTGCTGTACCTATGCTAAAACTTGGTGAGGGCTATCACTGTTAGAATAGCGAGGCAGTGGAATCAACTGCCTAAGGAAGCTGTGGACTCTCCATCACTGGTGGTGCTCAAGAAGAGGTGGGCAGTCCCTGGTTAGGGATGGTCTAGGTGTAGCTAGCCTTTGTTCTACCATGGGTATTTCCCATGCTTCTGGGCTTTCCTGGATGCGTTGCGTGCCTCTTCCTCCTCTCCCTCCTTTTGGGGTGTTTTTAAGCCTCCTTCAGAGGCAGTGAGTGTTGGCTGCAATCAACTTTGACTGGGGTGTGCTCCTGCTGGGACCAAAGCTGGAGGTTCCTAGCTTGGGGGTCTTACCCATCTACTTGGGGTCACGCCAATCACCATATTTGGATTAGGAAGGATTTTTAATGTACGGTCAGACTGGTATGGACTGTGGTGGGGTTTGCTTTCCTCTGCAGTGGGGGGTGGGGCGGACATGGTCCTCTACCTGGAATCTTTTGAGCATCTATTGACAACATTTTATAAAAGCAAGACATTGGCTGCCATATTTTCCCTGCTTTACCTATGGCAGTTTAGGGTGTTAGGTCTCTGTTGTCAGGGTTGATGGTAATCTTATGTAGAGTTTAGGGATACAGGTGATGATTTGGATAGGGATGATCTTGCTAGGCAGGAGGTTGGACTAGGGGACCTCTGGAGGTCCCTTGCAGCCCTACTTTTTTCTCCAATTCTCTGTGATATCAGTGATGTTACTGCTGATGTGCACAAAGAGAACTGTTCTTTTGTGGCATGAGGATTTTTTTACAGAACTTATTTAATACACTCCCATATCCTATCTCTCCATTTAGGATTCTCAAATCAGACTCTTCCTTTGACATTTGACATGCAGAGTCCCAGTTCTTCCCTTAAGTGTTCCTCTTTTGTCCCTCCCTTATTTAGTCATTGTAGTTGAGCGTGCACCCCACTGGACAGTTGGGGAACATGTCATTTGTGCAGGAAGATGGACATGATCTTGTAAGGCACTGTAAATTAAATTAAAGGCAGAGTCCCTTTGTGGATTGTGAATGTCAGCTGCCATGACTTAAAAAAGGCAAGTCAACCAATCATGGAAACATGATTTTTTTTTTTTATTTTTTTTTTTTTACTGTTTCACAGCAAGCAAACAAATTAGTTAAACATTTGAGTTCATAAGGTATGTCGTTAAATGAATGGCTGCTAAAAGCAATGTTAATTAGCTGTGTCAGGTTTGACTTCTTGATAGGTTCGTTGTCTGCCTTCATTGTAAAAGGAATGATATCTATGTCCATGTTGCACAGCGCACTGCAAAGTATTTCTGGTATAGCAGTACCATGTGTAAAACTTATAATTTTCATATAAATTATTGTTCTTCGCAAGGCTTTTGGTCATTCAAGTGTATTATTACAGACTTGGTTCAGAAGAGTTTATGGAGTCATTGTAGCAATGCTTCAAACTTACACCCCCCCAGTTTACTCATTCTCAATCAACTCATCTGTAAAATGGGGATACTCCTACTCCCTCATCTCAAGGGTTAATTTCTGAGAAGCTTTCCAATTTTGTAATGATGTCATAGAAAAGTTTATAAGGAAATTAATAATTGTTTTCAGAGCAGGATTTCATTAGTGTGAAGTTAAGGACCACACATTGAAGATTATTTTAATATTATAAAAGCCATAATCTGTCTGACTATAATGCTTTATTCACACTTTAATTGACTGACTGAAACAACCAATCGGTGTGGGAAAACAGCGTTGGGACAGGAGGTGGCAGCGCAGTGGAGTGCTACCATGATGGCAGGGACATGGGATAGAGGGGGTCCTCTGTGCAGCTGGCCTCTTCCCCCTTGCCCTGCTCCCTGGAGGCAGTGGCAATGGAATGGTGGGGCTGGCCTTGCCCCCTCCACCCTGCTCCTTGGAGTGGCAGTGATGATGGAGTGGGGGGGGGGCGAGGCCACCAGAGCTGGCCTTGTGCCCCACCTTGCTCCTTGGAGGTAGTGGTGGTGGCGTAGGGAGGGGAGCGGGGCCACTTGTGCTGGCCTCGACCTGCCCCTCCTCCCTTTCATGTAGTGGTGGGGAGAGGAGTGGGCCTGACATGGGGAGGAGGAGCAGCTATGCCGTGACAGCAGGGGGGGAAAGTGGACTCAGGGCCAATATGGCAGTGGCGGTGGGGGGAGGGGAGGAGTCGGCCCAGGCCCGATATGGCAGGGGGGCCAGGAAAAAGCCAGCCTGCCATGGCAGTGGTAGGGGAAAGCAGCGGGTGTGGCCTGATGCGACAGGGGCAGGGGAGGAATGGGCCTTCTCCACATGTCAGGTCCGGGCCCCCTCCACTCCCGTGTTGGTCCCAAGTCCCCACCTTCCGTCCCCGTCCACTGCCATGTTAGCCCAGGCCTGCTGCTACCTTCCCTCCCCCCCCAACACCATGGCAGACTGGCTTCTCCCCATCCCCAGGCCTGGTCCTCTCCCACACCTCCCACATTGAGCTCTGAACAGAAACAGCTTTCTTATCAATCATTTTTTCTTAGAGAACTGTGGGGAGGAGGAGCCAGAGAGAGGAGTGTATATTATTTAGGTGGTGAAATATAGCTTGGGTAAACTCTTGTTTTTGTGCATATTTTACAAAGATCCCATTTATTTAACAGCATTATTACAGCACTTGGATGTATGATATGGATTTAATTATTTATGCAGTTATGGAAAAAATATAGGTCCACGTTAAACAGTGCTCCTAGTTGTGATAGTCATGATACTGTGTGTTCTGAATATGCAAAATCAGGGTTTTCCGACCACTTTCTCCCTTAAAGAGCTGTTCTAGCAAAATTGCCTTTTTCATTGGCAGGCCAGACATTGTAAGGGGATAGTTTTGCTAGAATGGCTTTCAAACACTATTTCTAGCTCCACATGAATATTAGACGGGGGAACAAAATGAAGCTCGCCCTCTCTTTAGTTGAGAAATATTTGCAGTGCTAACAGATGCATTATTTTCTTGAGTATGAAACTTGGCAACCTAAAACAGATGCACTGGAAGTGTTGATAATTCTCTATTCACCCTAAGCATTTAAAAGCTTAAAGGGACCCAGTCAGTTTAGTTTATTGCACAATATTTAAGTGGTAGTAAGAACCTGTATTTGGTATTTATCACTATATTATCTGAATGTCTCATCAACATTCATGAATTTATGATATGCTTGGGATGTCTTGATTTAGAGAGGAAGAGCACAAAAGGATTCATTTAACTTGTTTGAAGCATAGCTGTTGGGGCATATGAACAGAAGGGAAGCTTGGATTACAGACTTGAAGCAAATAGCACAGTGGCAGGTATGTACAAACAAGCAGAGTGCATAGAAAGGTAGGTGTTTGGGAGCATAACGAATTTAAGACCAGTTCATCTTACACTAAACTTGTAGCTGTTTTGCCAGATCTGAATTATTTTTAGCTTGCAGTTTTTAACCTGACAGAACTTGACTTGTACATCTGTCTGCAGTCTGACTCAAGAAGCCTGAGATTCAACTAGTCTATAAGGTGCAAATTTACCCTGCCTTAAGCCTGTCAGAGCTTGGATATTTGGAATCCCAGTCATGTGCCTTAGGCACAAAACCTTAATTTTGTTTCTGAAACAAATTTTCTATTGACATTTTATTTTATAAACACCTTTTTAGTAAGTGTGCATAGTATTAGACATGAAAGAATGGAAATATGCCTGTCTTTCAAAGATTACCATGTCTTTTTTCCCTGAAATAAATAAAAAAAAATAGTGATAGTAAATAAATGTTTAGCTTTCAACTTAATCTAAGGGGAATTTTAACGATTTAATCTTAAAATACATTTTCTTCAATCGACAATATCTCTTCAATTTGTTTAATGTAGCATTCTTAATAATCGCTTAATTTCTGGATGGCATGTGGTAATATCAGATGATACCTGCTAATGTAGTGTTGGATGTACCTCTGCTCATGGGTAACTGGTGCCTCCTGGCTCTGGGGAGGCACCAGTGGCCGATCACCGATTTTTGGGGGGGGGGGGTCCCCCAGCAGCCTATCACTGACCTGGGAAGTAGGCAAGTCCCCAGCTTCTAAGAGAGGGTCTCAAACAAACTTAAAAAAATGGATTCTTCTTTAAAGGAGAAAAACATGGGAAACTGTGGTTTTTCCTCGCAGGCTGGTGGAGTTCCAGCCTACAAGGGGCTGCTTGGGGCCTCCCATGCCCTCCCCTTCCTGCCCCACATACAGGGGGCCTGGGGGCAATGGGTCCAGAGTGAGTGGCACTGGGTCAGGACTGGCCATTGATGTTTATAAATGGGTCCTGGTACAAAAAAGGCTGAGAACCACTGATCTAAAGCACATGTGTAAGAACCTGCATACCAACCGAGCACAGCAATAATTAAACAAAGTCATAGCCAATCACTGCTTTTCACTAGTGTTCCTATATTGACTTGCACTCATGCCTCGAGGACTCTTTGCTAGTTGGGACTGTCAACCAATAACTATGTATTTAAGCATAAAACACTTGCCTGGCACAGGGGCAAGTGTTGGAATCAGGGCAAGTGCTGCCCAGTCAGGGCGAGTGGGTGGGGGACGAAGCCTCAGCTCATCCAGGGGGGCGCACGAGGGGAGTTTGCTTTCCAGTCACTTGTCCGGGAGGACACTGGATCTTTGTGGGGTGAGGTGGACTGGGGCCAGTGGTATTCCCAGCAGAGCCTAGGCTGGGCAGGGACCGGGGTGAGTGGTTGCACTGCTGGGAGCAGGGGGCTATGAGGTGGCTACAGCCCCACCTGTAGCCCCTCCCAGTAGTGCTATCCTGAGCCCCGCCTGTCCCAGGCTTTGCTGGGAACAGGCCCCAGATCTGTGTGGGACTGACTAGGGCCAGGCTAATTCCCAGCAGAGCCTGGGCTGGGCCGGGAGCTGGCACCTCTGGAAGCAGGCTACAGGGGGGACTGCAGCCTCCTCATAGATTCCCTGCTCCCAGCGATATCACCCCTCAGCCCAGGCCCCAGCCCGCCTTCCCTGGTGCAGATCCGGGGGCATACACTCCCCTGTGCCCTCCCAGATGAGTGACAGTAGCAGCAGTGGGAGCTGACAGACCCGCCGCATGTGGTGGCAGGAGCCACCTCTGCCTCCCACTCCCCTCTGTGCCTCCTGGACAAGCCCTGTTCCATCCCACAGACAGGCTGTAGGTTCATTCCTGACCTGCCCTCTGCAACTGGGCAAGGCTTACCCCTGCCCCAGCCCCTGCCTCCCTCCCTCATGACAGGGCCTTGATCTGCCCTCCCACAGCCCTTCCCTTCCGCCTTCCTCTGCGCCTTCTCCTACCATACCAGACTTACCTGCTGGAAGCAGTGTATCTGATCCTGGATCAATATCGGCCAATATGCCTTCTTAAATATCAGCTAGTGGTACTGGCCTCAAAAATCCCTATTGGTGCGCCCCTTATGATTAGCAATATATTTTTAGTGGCGGGCGCCTCTACTATGCAAATCAAATTCTGAAGAGCTGTATATTTAGGCCTCATTTTGAAGTGTATGAATTCTGTAATAGTGTTTCTGTAAAATGTTTGTCTGTATCAGACCCTTTTTAGTACCACTTAACAAAAATTTGGTACTGACACAGGTTTTCCTGAATAAATTCAGGGGGTTTTTTTTCCTCTTTAGCAAGGGTTTTCTGAATATGCGTTTCATTTTTTGCACTGGGAGGTTATTGCATGAAAATTACCTAATATATATTAAAATTAATTTTGGAAGGTTTATAAAATGGTTGCCTAAATTCTTAAACACTAGAAGATACTGATGCTATAAGTTACTATGATAATAAACATCAAGAAAGCAATATGTTGGGGACTTTTTTTTTTATAACTCTTATTTCTATTAGAGGTGTACCAGTACTTTGGTTTGTATTGTGTTGGCACCGATAAAAGGAAAATTGACGTTACCAGCAATCAGCTTTTTTTGGCTGATGTGGCCTATTTAATGTCTCCAATTAATGCCACGCACAGCCACAGCTTGCATGCAGCCAGTCCAGCATCTTGGAGAGCAGTGTCTGGCTGGTAAGTTTTTTGCGGGGGGAAGGGGTGGGGAGCATATTGAGGCCCCCACAGTGAGGGAGGAGGGATGCTGGGAGTGAGGCAGGCTCTGTCCAGGTGGGGTGGGGTGGGGTGCGAGATGCAGCTGTAAGCAGCTTCTCCAAGGAGCACAGGGAGGTGGGGATGGCTTCTGCTGCTGCACACACCCCCGGGGGAGGCATGAGGCAGGTGCGTGCCCCCCTGGATTTGTGCATGGGGTGAGGGTGGGCTGCTGCTGGGGGTGGTGGTGAGCTCTTTCCAGCAGTGGGTTCAGCCAGAGCTGCACTTGAGACAGGTGGTGGCAGTGTTGGGAAGGGAGCTACAGGGTGGGCTGTTGCCACCCCAGAACTTGCTGTAGCCCCCTGCAGGCCCCGGCCTGGTCCAACCCCCCCAGACTGCAGCAGCGGCCTGCCCTTGCCCTTGCCCTCCCCACAGAACTGGTGGGGCACATGCCTCCCTCGGGTATATGCAGTGGCGGGAGCTGCTGCCCTCCTCCCTGTGCCCTCTGCATCAGCTGGTCATGACTGTCCTATGTCCTACCCCTTGCCCTGGCTGGGCAGCACCTGCCCCAGCTCCCCTTCTCTCTCATCACAGGGGCCTTGATTTGTTCCACTCACACCCCTTTCCTCCCTGCCCCCCCAACCCGGATGTTGCTCTCCAGGCTGCCAGCCTGTATATTGGCAATCGGATAGTTATCTGCTTGCTGATATGGCTTGTTAATAATTGGCCATCGGTATTGGCTCTCAAAATCATTATTGGTGCATTCCTAATTTCTGTCAGTACTCTGTAAATTCCTTTGATCTAAAGGCAGGTTTTTGGAATTGCTTTTGTTGTGATAAGGGTACCAGACTTGGTGTATATACAAAAAGGGTATGAATGTTTCACGCATGCAATTAAATATGTTTTGTTTTGTTTTTTTAAACCGAAGTTTGGGTAGTTGAATCTATTCCGAACACATTCAGCTACTGGATTATTTTAGTATACTTGATGCTGTAGATGATTGGTTTCGCAAAATTACTATTTATAGGCTAGAATTTTATTTCTTCTTATTTTGTAATTAATGCTAATCATGAAGAATTTCTACTATTTTTCTGGTTGTAAAGGAATATAGTCACGTTGTTTAAATACAGCTTGGTTAAAAACTGTGAAGGTTTTTTTTTTTTTTCTGAACAGCTGTTTCTGATCAATGCCTAAACTCAAGAAACAAGGTTTGCATTGAAGAAAGAAATTATAGTGCTGTTCAGGGCCTTGGAGCTCCACAGTGACAGCTAGTGGGTACTGTATTTTTCAAAAGTCTGTATTATGAGTTTAGGTTTTTTGGGTGTTTTTTGTTTTGTTTGGTTTTTTTAAAGGCAGCTAGAGTCAAGGAGAAAGATATCATATGTTAGGGAATTAGTTTAAACTTTATGAAACTTGAATCATTCATCAGTACATTATAAATATTTCAACAGTTTGTATTGCACAAAGATCCAGTGCCCACAATCAGTTGTGTGAAGCACTGCAGGTAGATAAAGATGTTTGCTATTTTAAAGAACTTAAATGATAATTATATTTTATGCATTAGTATTTCTCTATTTTTACTTCTGGATAATGACATAGCGCTTTTCAAAGATATACTAAAACATGAAAGCATAGATGGGGATGGGGGGACTACTGCCCCTGCTGGCCTGCTGAACAGCCCTTGCAAAGCCAGCGGACCAAGGCACTTAAGGGGGCACTTAAGGGAGCTCACCCCTGCCCCAGCCCTGGCACAATCTATGGGCAAGGCA
>NW_017728886.1:25362003-25385163 GCF_001723895.1 Crocodylus porosus
AGTCAGCAACACAGAAGTCCTTGACTTCAGAAAAGCCGACTTTGACAAGCTCAAGAGGCTAGTCGGTCAGACCCTCAGGGACCATGACCCCAGGGAGATGGGAGTTCAAGAAGAGTGGTTGCTTCTCAAGGATACTATAGATGTTGGTTACATTTCTACTTCCATTTCAAATATAGTTAAATAAAGTTGACCTTACTCATTTGTGAACCATGGGAAGGGCCAAAGTGTTTAAAGTGTTTGGTGTTTGAAGTTCACCAAACTTTAAACACCAAACTGTCTAAATAAGTTCCTCTATCCTGTATTGAGGTTGTGACATACAATTACTGTTGGACAATATCTTAATTGACTCCTCTGTGAAATCCTATGAAATATGAACTTTAATTTCTACCCAGGAGAACTTTTACGATTTCTCTGATGCCTGATGAAGGGTGTTTGTGCCCAAAAGCTTGCAATTTAAAGAATTGTTTTTGCAAAAATCTTGTTGGTCTAATAAAAGATTCCACCTCCTACCATGAGCCCTAATTATTTAAGAATAGCTGTTTTAGGTCAGTGATATTTCAGTTTTAAAAACTTACAGGAAAACCATTCACTGAAGTTCCCATATTCTCTAGTTGCAGCATTTAGGCCACATTGTTAGATCTCACTATCAGGATAATAGAAAACAGGCACTATCAAAGACATCTTTATTTTTTTCTGTTTCTCTGCATGAATTCAGTTTTGGGGGAGGAGCCACCTATGTTTTACGCTCGGAAAGCAACATCTAACAAAAGTTAATGCTTTACACTTTGCATATCTGGACGCTTCAACTGAATTTTGCTGCAAGTTATTGGAATCCTGCCTAATTCCTTTTCAAATCTGTTATATAAAACTAGTTATTTAGAGGAATGTTAATGAAACAAAACCGCTCTTTAGGTATCTACTAGGTTGAAATAGATAAGGTCTGGGGAATAAACTTTAAGTTTATCGGCAGAAAAAATATTCAATTCTTTTAATAACCATACCCTTTTAAATGGCAGAAGTTTCATAGTAGCTAGGGTCAGGAGAGACCTGAACAAATCATCTAGCCTGACCCCCTGCCACAGGCAGGAATGAATGCTGGGTTCACAAGACCCCAGACAGGTGATCATTTAACCTCTTTTTGAATTTGCCCAAGGTAGGGGCGAGGACCACTTCCCTAGGAAGTTGGTTCGAGATTCTGGCCACCCTAACCTTAAAATATGATCTCTAACCTAAACATATTCTCCATCAGCTTATTACCGTTGTTCCTGTTAATTTGCATTATCCTATTTGTGCATTATCCTATTTGTGATTTAAAGGAGCATAATAATAATTTGTTTGCAGTTTCAATAATAATGAATTATTTCTTTTACAATAGCCAACTACTCCACCAAGCCAAGGGAGGCCTGATTCACCAGTTTATGCTAATTTACAAGAACTGAAAATATCTCAGTCTGCACTCCCACCTTATCCTGCAAACCCACCAATTCAAGTTAATGGAGAGTGGGAAACTCATAAAGACACTACAGGACGCTGTTATTACTACAATCGAGGAACACAGGAAAGAACCTGGAAACCTCCACGTTGGACCAGAGACACAAACATAAATAAAGGGGATCCGCAGAGCCAACTAGATCATGAGGTATTCTCTATTTTTGATGCAAACAGATTGCAAATGTGTGCTGTTTTGCTCTTTGGTTATGCTGGTAAAGTTTTAACACTCAAAGATGTACTTGTTTTGAAGTAGAGAAGCATGTTGTTGTCTTTTGTTTTTCTTCTGTAGTTAGATGTGCATGGTAAAACTTACATGAAGTCTATTTTTGCTGGACTCCTTTGTCCCCAGATCAGAAGTGAATTAAAACCTCGGGCCTTGTGCCTCTCCTTCCATTTGGGTACCTGTAGAAGCTATTTTCTTTAGTCTTGGCT
Organism: Crocodylus porosus; assembly: GCF_001723895.1. Lineage (NCBI taxonomy): Eukaryota > Metazoa > Chordata > Crocodylia > Crocodylidae > Crocodylus > Crocodylus porosus. The sequence goes on from NW_017728886.1 coordinate 25,363,927, forward strand.
CCCTTTTTTGGAAGAAATAAATCTATGAATGATCTCTTATTAAAGTAACAGGATTTTCTCTGGGGTAAGGAAGACAGCATTGCCATTCTTGTTTCTGAAACAAGGAAGCTAACATTCCCTTTTCCTTTCTTCTTTATGAGAATACCTCTGGAGGAAGGATCTTGGAAGCTGAGTTAACATGTACATTTCTGGTCTAAAAGTGTACCTATTTAATTCTTTTTGCTCTTGAGTTGAATCTCATCCTCCCACCCCATTGGAGATTTAAAAAAAAAAATGCCACCAATATTTGGCCAAATAATTTTGGCACCTTTTTCTTTTGTGCATCATCTACCCCCCCCCCCCAACTGTTGTAAGTTTTTTCTCTAATGGTTCTGCAATAAAACAATGTAGGTCATAATCTCCTAAAACTATACTAATGCATGCTGACATGCAGGTTGTGTATAGATTTTCCGGCACCTCACATTTCATTCTCTCAGAAGATGCCACTGCTGTAAATATGGCATCCTCAGTCTATGTAGTTGGTGGGGGCATGCTAATTAGTTAGCATAGATTTCCCTTTTTCCTTATATACCACCAAAATTCAGTGCTAACAGGATCTGAAAGTGCTCTACCAATATTACTTGTATAGGGCAACTGAACTAATCCGGGTGTCAAGGTTTTGTTTAGAGTTCCTTAGACACAGAAGGTGCATTTGTAGAGAAACTATGGGGAAGGTGATTTCCTTATTTTGAGGGGGGAGCAGGGGAAGGTATATAAGGGTTATTGGGAAAGAAAGTAAAAGTTAGACTCCATGATAGTAAGATTGTTCTGCCAAACGAATATTTAGAATGTTTATAAGAATTTTATTGGCAATGACTTGTAAGGAAATAAAGAACAGTATATTGCTAGATTGTAGTTAGAAAATGAGATTAAAACCATATTTAATTTTGTTGGGGGTTTTGTATAGCATGAATTAATACACAACAAAACAGAAGTAGTTTTTAGATGTTTGGTTACTAGTTAGACAGGTTTCGTGTCTTAATAAATATACAAACCTAAATCTTTTATGTAATTCAAAGACATTTTTATAGAATGGATCTAAAAAGAAAATAGTTGCACACTTGGGTCCTACTACTTTTCGTAAGGGTGTGTTTTGCGTGGTGGCTGAATTGGTATCCAGAAATGCTATCCTAAGTGCAGAGTAAAATAATGCCTGCTTGTATCTATTTATGTAAGAATATGAATTTTATTTTTGAAATTGGAATTATTGTATACATCTGTTACAGTTAAAGGTGTGTAAAAGATGTCTTACTTCTAAATTAGGAGAGAGCGATTCTTTTATGTTCAAAATTTTGAATCTTTTGTCATGCTTGACTTTATAAGAGAGAGAGTTACTGCACTGAATATGAGAAACAGCATGAATTGTATGTCATTGTAAAAACAGATCTCGTTTGTCAGTACATATGGTGGTGTATGTAGTTTTTATTTAACAGCTTAAAAAAAATTAATCTGTCCCTAGTTTGAAATTTGTAGGAACTACTAATCTCCAGACCAACTGCCAAACGGGTACCAAGCATGTTTACATGTGAGTTTTAATAGGCATTAGCCTATTCTCATGTACGGTAAAGCATTGTCCCCCAAAAATGTGCTTTTGCTGATGTGCACGAAAACAGGCTAATGCGCCTTTTTCTAGTACCTCACAATGAAGGCATTAAAATTAATGCACATTAGCAAAAGCACATTAATAAATGTTTAGAAGTGCCTATGGTGGTGTTTGGGGAAGGGCTTGCTTTTGAATTACACAAATAATTAATCTATTACCTGATATAGTCAACAGAGGGCTGGCTAGGTCTACAGAGATGCATGTATAGATCAGAGGTGGGAAAAATTCAGTCCGTAGGCTGGATCCAGCCGACCAGGCAATTTTTTTTTCATCCAGCATGTGGGCTCCTACCAATTAATTGTACCCCACTGAGCCTGTACCCTTCAATTCCATCCTCATGCACACAAGGGCCTCAACCCTGGCCAGCATGCACAGCTTCTAGGCAGAGCTGCTGCAGCCACTGTTGCAGCCACAAAGAAACCTGCTCGGTTTCTCTGGTCTCCAGTGGGAGTTCCTCATAGTCCTGGTTGCGGTGCTTGCTCCATGCAGCAGGTAGGAAAGTGGTGGCAGGTGTTGGGGAAGCATAGGGTTGGGGTTGGTGGGAGTGTGGAGTCCGGAGTCTGGGTTGACTTGGTTCTTTTGCGCAAGACTTACCATGGCTTACGTGCAGCTCCCATGACTTGCATACCACTTGAAGCAGAGCTTCCCCCTGATGGCATGCAACTCCCAGGAGCTGCATATGAGAGGTGGGGAGCCTTCCACAATAGATGCAGTCTGGCCTGGCTCTGCTTCTTGCTGCCACGTAAGCTCCTGAAACTGGCTAGAGCCACGTGCTTCTGGGCAGCTGTGTCTACATGGGCCATGAGCACCCTGAGGACGTGCTGCTGGTGGTAGTGGGGGCTGTGTGCCGTTGGGATGGGGGTTATGTGGGGGAATCCCACCCACCCTCTCTCACATCCCACAAACCCCACCTACCCACACATACAGCCACATCATCTCAAACTTCACCCCCCCCAATATACAAAAGTAAGACTTTATTTCTGAGCTATTATGCAACCACCTCTATATGCACTATACGAACACAGATAAATTGGGACATTTTTTTTCTGCAATAAAATTAAAATATGTTATAGCAGATGTTTGACTTTTTTAATATATGATTTCTTTTTTTCCTTGGTTCTAAGATGGCAACCCTACCCCCCTGCAAAAGGAGTACTTTTTGGGGCAAGGGGAGGGACTTGTGGTGGCAAAGGTCAGAAGTTAGGGGCGGGACGTCCAGTCCCTAGATGGTGACCAGGGGTTAAGGTACCTGTCAAGGGGTGGAGCTACACTTCCGACCCTCAACAGTTCACCAAAACTCAGTAAGGAGCCCTCTGGTCAAAATGATTGCCCACCCTTGGTATAGATGGATAAAATAATTTCTTATTAGCAAGTTCTGGGGGCCTGTTACAGTGGGTCCTTAATTTTCTTGGACATTTAAAAGCTACCTTCAGGTGCTTAGTAGGTGTGGCCACCAGGCTTCAAATATCTGTCCTCGAGCAACCTTCGCCCTGATGGCAAAGTGGGGCATTCTCCCGGCTCGCGTCTTAGACCTAGTAGGTGTCTCCTCCTCGACTCGCCTTCCCTGTTCTCGCCTGCCATGACTTATTGGTTCTTCAGTGGACGGGGTTGGTCGTCGGGTTTGCTAGTGGCCTGCGGTTCACCTGGCGGTCATTCATGGGGCTCTGCCACCCCTACACCCCGGCCTCACGCCCCCTCGTGCGTTGTTCCTCTGTCATCCTTGGCCCCTCTCATGGCATCGCGTCCCCCTGCTTATCACCTATTATGATGGTTCTCCTGTGCGGGCCTGCTCTCTCTGTTCCCCCTATCTCCACCCCTTCTGCCAGGGAAACAAAGAAAATCTCTGAGGCTCTCCTTTGGCCCTGTTCCTCAGGGTACTTGCTATGCCCTCTACTCCTCAACCCCTTCACACAGGGCAACAGAACAGAAAATCATTAACAAAACATTGAATGGTGAACCACTTCCTAGCATGGCTACACCCTGCTCCCTCGCTTCTCTTCCCTTTACTCTAGCTCAGGGATACCTCTCTTGCTACCCGCCATCTCCGTGATTTCCTCCCACTCTGTCATTGACCCAGCCAAGAATGGCGGTGATACCTGCCCCGATTGTAACCCCCCGGTGCTTTTCTTGGGGTCCTCCCCTTCGGCCTGGCTCCCCTTTCTCCCTGGTCATCCCAGTACTTCCACCTGGGATCTTTTCGAGCCTCTGGTTTGTCTCTGGGTCTTCCTTTGAGTCCAGGGTCTGCTGCTCGTTCGCCTTTCCTCTACTGCTCCTGGCGGAATGCTCTGTCCCACACTGCTTTGGTCCGTCACCAGCTTCTCTCAGTGGCAACTGTAGCTCCTTTTCCCTGCTGCTGTCTCCTTCCTCTCCTTCTGCACCATCGGCCTTCATTTTTATCCCTGCCAGCCGACGCTCATGGCTAACGTCACCAGCTGGCCTTCATTGAATAAAGAAGCAGCTGACGAGCCGCATGGGTTTTTGCTTCTGCCCCTGCTGCTCTGTTTCTCCTGCTGCCTGTAAGTACTTATTATTATCTTTTTGCTCTCCCTTCCTGGGACAGTAGGCAAAACACCTACTCCAAACAGGTTTTCAGATCCTGTTACTTGAAAGTGTTTTTTTAATAGTATTTCTGAGCCCCTCTCACCCCCCCCCCCCCCCCCCCCCCCCCACGCACACTTGTATTTTTCCTAACTGTGCTGCTGTTTACTGCTGTTGAGCCCTTTCTGTGTATGGATATTTCTATCGGAATGCAAATAAGACTGGGAGGGGCCTGTTGAAGGGGTGGAGGTTCCTCTTTAAGTAATTGAATGCATGAGAATCTTAAGGTTGATATGAGTGCTAGAAGAAGTAAATATTTACCAGGATATCTCCCACTTCACTCGTATTGCCAGTTTTAAAAGTGTAAGATTATATTTCTTTCTGAATTGTTAGAAATCATTCTTGTTACAAAGCAATGAACACATTTTAAGGTATTTGAGTCCTAATATAGAAGGCTCCACCACTGCCTTACGAGAAATTGGAGTGAGAGGGGTTGACTGTCCTCTGCTCTCAGGGATGGGTATCTGCTGTTCTTCTAGATTCTGAAGCAGCAGCACTGTGGCATTTACAAGAATTTCTTCGGTTTAATTGTTTCGGAATCTATTGGAAGTAGCAGTGAAATGGATGCTATTCTTGTAAAAGTCATTGCTGCTTCTGACACTTGGCTATTACTTTCCCACTCACCTCTATCAAATAGGACTTTATTTCATACCCAGTTACTATAGCAGCTTTTCAAGTAACTGACTCCCTAAGCAGTTTCCTTACAATGAGCTTATGGTATATATGATTTGCCACCCCATCTTTCTTCCTGCTTCCTAATGTCAGCACTTTTAATGGTTCTTTTGTCTTTTCTTATATCTTTGAACCATAAACTTCTCATGTGGTTCCATTGTCAGGAATATTTTTATTCTTTGCTACGGATACATCATTTCATTGATGGTTCAGTTTGTCACCTTGTTCATGATCCTTTTATACTTTTTTTCCCAGATAGTCCTGTCTAGTTTTCAGTCTCTGAATGGACACTGGGGATGCATACTTAAACTAATATAAACTTGATTTTGGTGAAGAATTCCCAATATAACAGGCTTCTTATAAATAACTAGCCCTAAAAGTCAACTGTAATATAGGATGCAAACACAGCAGATCTAGATCTTCTGTGATTTGGAAGATTGCCTGCTTTCTTTATATGTGTACCTGTTTTATGTAGAATAGTAGAACAAAGAGTTTTCACTTATAACACGTTGAATTTATGCTACCTCTGGCACATGTTCATATATGACTGAAGGGACTTAGTGTCATAGCAAATATTAATTAAAAAGGATAATGGCCTCCCTATAGTTCTTTAATTTGTATTCAGTGAGAGAGGATTGGTTGCTTATATTCCATCAGGTTGGTGATTTTATATTTTATCAGTTAAGAAACTGGAAATAAGATGACTTCAATCACACATGCTTCTAAAATAAATTAGCTTAATATTAGACTTGTAACTCTTTAATTAGGTAAGGAAAATTTAGAGAATTAAAGCTGTGTATACGTTTAAGCAGTTGAAGCAGAAGTGAATTGTGTGCAAAAATCATAGGACAAGATGAGGGCTATGGCGGAAAGAAGAAATCTGTATGATTCCAGCAGTGTTTTGTATAAGTTCTGGCCCTGTTTAGTACAGTGGAAAAATAGAATCTAAAAGAATTAAAGCCAAAGATTAGAAGTATAGGAAGAGATAAAGAGGTCTGGATTTATTACATGAAATTAATCTTCTGGGAGTGCAAGCTAATAGAACTGGGGAAGAATAATGAAAAACAGATAGATGTTCACTAGGAGAAACGCATTAGACCATAAAGAGATCTAAGCATCAAATCAGATTTGAACTAGGAATGCTATATGGTAGCAAAATGGATTTTTGAGTGTATTCAGTATTTGTATTGTTGGGGCAGTGAGTCCCTCTGAGCATGACACACGGGCTACAACGTAGACTAGAATATTCAGTTCTGGATATTTCATTAACAGTAACTTTTACAAACAATAAATTATACGTGTAAAATACAGCAGCAGAGAAGACAGGACAAAAACTCAGGGATATATCTTCAGAGACCATGTTGGCCATAGAAATGGATTGTGGAGAAAAAGGTGAAAATACCTGAGACCTATGAATGTGCAAGCTTTTGAGAAAGTAAAGGAAACTCAAATGCCTATTTTTTTTATGCCAAGTTTTCAGTTTCCTGTGGAAAAATGGGGAAAAAAATAATGGATTTTCACATTTAACTGAAGAAAAATGCAGAATTTTCATTTTAATGGAGTAATACACAGATTTTTCCACTTCTGCAAAGGCTGGCAGCATTCCAGCCCAGTCTGGGTGGTGTGGGAGGCTTGGGGCCTGGGTCTGGAATGTGTGTGTGGAGCCATGGATGGCTTGGGGGGGCTGGCTCCCCACCACTGCATGCACTCCCAGGGGGCAGGCAGATGCCCCCCAGATCTGTGTGCAGGGCAGACTCAGGCTGCCTGCCCTGCTGCCCTCCCCCTGGGGCCTCTGTGGCCCAGCCGGTGGGACCTGGTGTGGCAGGGCAGAGCAGGGCAGGGAAGCTCCTTGTTGCTGCGAGCCCTGAACTACCCTGGTAAAGCACCCCTTGCATGTTTGGCAGCAGCAGCAGGGTTGACAGTGCAGAAATGTGCTCCTTGCTGCTGCCAGGTGAGCAGGGGGCACCTTGCCTTGGTAGCATGGAGCTCCCAAAAGCAGCAAGTTTCCCCACTCTGCCCTGCTACACTGGGTCCCACCTACTGGGCTGCTGAGGCCCCAGGGGGAGGACAGCAAGCAGGAAGCCCGCAGCAGGCAGCTTGTACCCACTATCCCCAACAGGCTCTGCTCCAGCTATGCCATCCATGAGGGAGGGTGAGCTGGGCTCTGTGCTTTGCTACAGCAGCTGCTACCTCCTGCAGGCAGCAGCCAGGGCTTGGGCACTGCTGCAGCGATGCAGGGGGCTGCAGACACGGGTCCCTGGCCCCATTGCCCTGGCAGCTGGGGGCGCCCTCTCACAGGGCTGGGGAGGGGTGGGAAGCATGGGACTGAGTGGGGAGTGAGGGGCACCAGCAGGGCCAGAGGGCTATGGGTTGGGAGTGAGGGGCAGCAGAAGGGCTGGTGCACTGTGGCTTCAGAGTGAGGGCCCTGGATCTGTCTTGGTGAGCAAAGAGGGCAAGGGAGAGCTTTGATTTTTCCATGATTAAAAAAAAAACAAACCCAAATCAAATGCCAAAATGTATGGATATATAGAATTTATTTTATTATAGTGATTTAAGGCACTAGTGGGCTTCTAAATTTCTTTAAAATTGTATATCAATAAAACATTGTATTCGGTACACACGCACGCACGTTTCATTTTAGTTGTGGATTTTAGAGATGCATCGATGCATTGATTCAATATGGGATCGGTGCTGATATAAAGAAAATTGGCTGTATTAGAAATTGGCCTGATGCAGCCGATAATTTGGCCGATTTAAATGCATGTGCATTTCAGAAGAGCTGGATAATTGGTATGTGTGTTAGCAATAAAATCTCCCTCAGCTATTATGATATCTGGGCAAGTTAGGTAAGAGATAGAATAAAGGAATGCTATTGTGTTACCTTGTTAGGACCACAGTTTTTTGTAGGATTTGCTTTTTATAAAATACTTTTTGGGTGGGATTAATTAAGAGAAAAGTAGACAACAAAGCAAATCAAGGTTAAGGCATGGTTAACAAATCAAGGTTAACAAATCTTCTGCTTGGTTTCTGCTGTACAGTACTTCTGCAGTGGAGGTAATTGCAGGGCAGAAACAAAATATAGATGCACTTCAGTTATTCGATAAAACTGAGTATTTAAAAATGACCATAGCCTGCTAATTTGGCTTAATGCCAGCACACTTAAGACACAATTAAAGCATAAGTTATAGATCTAAAACCTCTATAGATCCTAAAGGTATCCTGTAAAACTGAATCATGTTTGGCCTATTCCTGGTATTCCTCTGCTGTCACAGTAATTTCAATATAGTTCTTGATATCCAGGACTAAGCAGAGACTAGAACTCGAAGAACTAAAGACTCTTTTTTTTTTAAACTCTACGAACTAGCATGTCAAACTCAGTACACAAGTGAGCTTTAAGTTTATGGTAAGTGAATGAGTCTTTTCTTGAGACTGTGCCCTCCAGAATGATCAGATTTGGTATGCTTTGTTTTTAGCATCTAGAAACAAGTCTAGGTTTTTGATAGGTTTGGGATTCATTTGGGAGACCAGCTTAACCTCCCACTATTCACATCTCATATCGCATTGCCATTATAGAGCAGTGGTCCTCAACACATGGTCGCTATTCCAAAGGTTGCAAGTTCAAGGCCATAGCTGAATTGCTCACAGTGTGGCCATGTCATATTCCAATGAATTTGCAAATTTTGCTGAATACCTTGTCACAAGGACATGGACATGAACATTTTTAGATTAAAGGCATCCCTTGGAAAAATACCAACTCATTTTTGGCTTTGGAAAAGTAATAGAGCATTTTTTCTGTTCCAGAGAACCTAGAAAGAACACAATAGCTCAGAATGTCCTTAACCTTATAAAATCTTATTTGACATCTCTGGGTTTATCTAGTGAATCATATTTGTACACTGAACAGTGGTAACATTGTTATTGTACCCTGCAGCACCCTTGAAATGATTTCAAGGTGCATCCCAAGGTGCTGTGGCTCCCTGGCTGAGAATCACTATTGTAAAGTATGCCAAAAAGGAATGCAAGATTAGACACTGATTAAATTAAAACTACACTAAAGGCTGTAGATATGCCTGGTTAGCAAAAGCCACTGTTTTTCTTCTCTAGCAAACTGAACAGATATGAGAAATCTAAGAAATTTCAGCTGTTCTTATATCACTAATATTTTTAATTGGATTGGATTAAAGTTCTTCTTGGGATCTCGTGTGCATCTTTTTGAAGATGAGCAGATACCCCACCCCCACCCCCAGGTCCCCCTGCTTCCCTTCCTGCTTACCATCAAAACTTGTGTTGTTTACCATGTCCCTTCCTCTCTTTAGCTGGTCTTTTATGGCCATGCCTTAACTGTTGTTTGAGTAGTATAATGTGCATTCTCCTTCAAGGAGCAATAATTTGGCATAATTTCTACTAGCCTTGGTAGTGGGAAGAAGAATGTACACTTGATTCCCAGAGAGCTTTTTTAAGAAAGAGGAATACTGGGGGCAGATAAGGTGAAAGAAGAGGTCAAGTTAGAGGGGTTTTGCTCAATCTTCCATCAATTATTGATGTAGTCTTTTTTGCTCCCACTTCGTCCTTGCCTTTAAAAGATGATCTTGGAGTATAGCTTCCTTTGACTTAACTGCTGTATATTTCAAAATGGGGGACTCTAATGGAAATTGGCAGTGCCCTAGCATCCATTACCTGTCCAGTGAGGAAGTGCTAGGACATAAAGCAAGTGCAGCTGAAGCTCCAAGTAATTCTTGGTGTATGGAAGCCCTTAGTATGATGCTGTTTAGGAATTGGGAGTGGGGAGGAATTTTGCTATAAACAGCTAACAGGCTTCTAAAAAACGAAGGCATCTGATCCTCAGATCTCATAGATGATACAACTTATTGCCAGCTGAATCATTTGGTTAGCTCAATAAAGTCAGTTATAAGTATATGAATAAAATGTAGATGCCTTACTGGCTAAAACACTTGAGAAAACAAATTTATTTGAAATGGTTTGGTAATGCAATATTTAGATGCCAAAACACTTGGTCATCTGAGATCTGATGTCAATGGGAAGTAAGCAGTGGTTTTTATGTTCTCATCTCTCAGAATCTTTGAACAAGCTAGTGACAATGAACAAGGTTTTCAATGGTAGAAATGCACTTCTCATTTTCTGACCTAAAGTATTAAATAAAACTATAAAACTCCCTTAAATTATCGCTGCATTTTTAAATCTTCAATTTCTAGCCAAGTAAACTTTGATCTCTTTCAGATATTGAACTATATTTATTCTCAAAACTCCCTTGTATGTTTCTGACTACTTATAGCATCTTTCATCAGAAGAAAACGACCACAGTTCTTGTTACAGCCAGTCAGATAGTCAGTATGGTTCTCCTCCAAAGGGTTGGTCAGAAGAGTTGGATGAACATGGTCAAACCTTATATACCAATGACTATACTAATGAAAAGGTACATTTTCCTTTCTTCTTGTCACTTTGTAGTCTAAATCTTTAAAGTTAATTATCTCTATTAATATAAGTTTCTATTTTAGTGGTAAAGCTTTTCTATAATGCTAGCTTCCTTTATTCTTCAATGAGTACAGAACTTTGGCAACTGAACCAAGTTTGTCCTGATGCATGCCATACCTACGTGCTGTGAAGATGTTTTTCCTACTGGTAGCTTTAAAATTGGGACATTATATACAATTTAAACAAACATGCGTTGCATCATTTTTTTTATCCTCTTGTGATGCTATAGGGAAGTGCTTCTTGCCAGTGTTTTGCCTTGTAGTACAGAAGAGTTCTTCATGCATAATGAGCCATTTTATTAGTTTGTTTATTTAATCTTGTACAATTTTCTTTGAGGCAGCAAATTTTAGTCATTGGAGCACAGCAGCATCAAGAGAGATGTGTTTTGTTTGTTCTTTTTCTACCATTAATTCATTTTGACAACATTTTACCTATCAGTTTTCACATCTATAAAATAGGCATAGAGCTTTCCCCCTATTTTGTAAAACAAGTTGTAATCTTGTCCTATTATGTTCACACTAATGCTGGTATTGAGAGTGATTGATTACTTTTTAAAAATGGACAGTGAAAGAAACCAAGTATTTAATGTCCATGAAATAGGTATGCTTCTGTAATATACTAATCTACAGTAAAGTGTTGGTTTTTTTTTTTTTAACTGCAGTATTTAAATTGGAAAGCTGGTTTTTTGTTTGTTTGTTTTAAACTTGATAGTTTTTAAGGTGATTTGTATCTCTTTGTAGAACGTGCTGTCCTGTTTGTTGCTTTAGTTTCTAAAAACTTACATGGAAGTAACTTCTGCATTAGATTTATTTTAGAAATGTTTTGAATTTTACTGTGAACAGATTGTTTTCTTATTCAGATTTCTTCCAGCTGCTTGAGATTTAGCTAAGTAATGTTGTATAACATTATAAACTTATATTGGACTTTATAGTAAAATGCCTTACCTGATGCCCAGAATATGGGTTCATGGGTTGACGGACATACCTTTGAACATCTCTTTGCCGGTTTATAAAAAAAAGTTTAGTTTGCTAGGTCTCTTTCTTTGAAAAACAGAAAACATGTACTATTTGTTTAGAGCAGTGGTTCTCGAGCATTTTTGTATCAGAACCAATTTGTAAATATTAGCACCCAGTCCAAACCCAGTGCTCCTCACTCCCAACCTGCTGCTCCCCATCCCCAGGCCACAGCCCCCAAGTGTGTGTGGGGGGGAGTGAGTGTGGGGCATTGGGGCCACAAGCAGGTCCTTGAAGGTGGGAACTCTGGCGACCTGCAAGGGACAAGCCATAGTTTCCCATGTTTATTAAAAAAGGAGAATCCATTTTTTAAGTTCGTTTGTGACCCCTTTCCTATATTCTTGTGAGCCACTTTGCAGTCGTGACCCATGGGTTTAGAAATGTTGGTTTAAAGGGCTTCTTCTAAGTGTTACAGAAGAACACCATTACATTTTTTCATTATTTGATTAAGAGCAATATCCATGTTTGATGCATATCTTATTGATACTTTTGTAAATACCTTATTGTATTGTTGTGCAATAATATCTGAAATGCTCTACAACTCATTTATTAACTCTACAGGAACCTTGATTGAGCTTGTGATAATAAGGTTATCATAGAAAGGGTTGGAAGGGACCTCAGGAGGTCATCTAGTCCAATCCCCTGCTCAAAGCAGAACCATCCCTAACTAAACCATCCCAGCCAAAGCTTCATCTAGCCTGGTTCAGTGTTTTACCATCCTAATGAGAAAATTCTTCCTAATATCTAACCTAAACTCCCTTTGCTGCAGCTCGAGACCATTGCTGCTTGTTTTGTCATCTGTCACCACTGAGAGCAGTCTAGCTACATCCTCTCTGGAACACCCCCTTCAGATAGTTGATGCCCGCTGTTAAATCCCCTCATTCTTCTCTTGACTAAAACCCAGTTCCCTCCGTCTTCCCCCATAAGTCACGTCCCCCAGCCCCCCTATCGTTTTTGTTATGCTGGACCCTCTCCAATTTGTCCACATCTTCTCTGTAGCGGAGGGCCCAAAACTGGACACAGTACTCCAGATGTGGCCTCACCAGTGCTGGATAGAGGGAAATAATCACTCCCTATGACCTACTGGTAACACACATTATGCCGTTATCCTTGGCAACAAGGGCACAGTGTTAAGTTTCTGCATTTAGTTCTCAATGCTTTTTAAACGTAACATTTCAAAGAGTACCATATATTTTATTTTATTTTGTTTGTTAAATCCACTTTGCTCACCTAACAAACTCAACTCAATCCAGATTTTCACTAGCTGTGACATAACAGAGCACTGTGCTATAGGGATGACAGGAGAGAAATTCACAATAAGTGACTTGAGGGTATAGGTTTTCAAAAAAAGAGAATTTTATACCCTTGTTTGTGTACAATGGAAATATTTTGAAAGTAAAACAGTCAAATTTATTTTGAAAGTAAAACAGTCAAATTTACTTGAAGCTTGATGCTCTGGTATTTAGCTGCTTGTCATTATTTATTAAATTTTCTATTTATTTCTGCAGTGGATAAAACATGTAGATGAACAAGGTAGACCATATTACTACAGTGCTGATGGATCACGTTCAGAATGGGAACTGCCAAAGGTTAGTAAAAATTACAAAAATGTACTGAAAACTCATTTTTCAATATAAGTGCATAGAAATAGATGTGTAGTTAAGAATTCACAACAGAAAGTGGGTGGCTTATACTTTACTTATACTTATTTTTAACACTTTTTCTGTGAAGGCATTCATTGTAGTGAATGATAGGACACCAGAAATAATTGGATATAACAGTATCAGAAATGTTTTTTAACACCTGTACTTAAATGTGCGTATGCTGACATTGCTTTTTCTAATACACTGAAGAATAATTTTCTAGAAGAGGAGCAGGAATATAAACTTGACACATTCTTCACTAAACTAATATAATTTCAGCTAAGAGAATATAAAATTAATTTCCCATCACATTTTTCTGAACATAACGATTTAAATTATATAGGCTTCAGTTTCCTTTTGAGGAGGGATAGAAAACAGATAACTGATCAATAGTTCTTTAACTTTTGGGATGTTACCAATAGAATTTCAGGCGAAATTTGTTTTGGTTTTCCTTTGATTCAACATGAGAGTTTAATTTATTTTCCAATAGCAGTGAAAATTTAAGAATACTGAAAAAGTGTTATGGACAATTTCCAAATAGAGTATGTCACTCTTTATAGAGAATGATTTCAAAGTATTTATAAAATAAGCTATCATTTTTAAATATTTGGTTATACAGAAAGCATCCACCATTGGGTCTTTAGAGAACCTATATACTTAGTTGCAATCAAACAGAGTTTTGGATTTTTTTTATTTTAACTCACATAGCCAGATATATGAGCAGCTGTGTTACTAGTGAGTTTTGGATTCATCTGTTATAGTGAACCAGGGAGATATTTCTTTAATTTTGTGATCAAGTAGAGATCCAGTTTTGTGACAGCTCATACCTACCAATATCCTTAATTATATTGTTTAAGAATAAGAATAAATTATTAACCAACTGTTTCCTTTTATGGTGCTTAGTCCGATTTAAATATGATCAGATAGGCTTCATCAATCCTGTCAGTTTGTTAAATCTGAGAAGTAAAGCATAAGCTGGTGTATTCATTCTGGAACTTTTTTAATGCAGAGGGAATGAGCTGACAGTGGAGTAAACTTGAACTTTGTTTTGGGTCTGAGTTAGACGTAGTTGATACTATTAACTCTAATGCAACAGCTGCAGTTTACATTGACAGCGCAAGAGTAAGCTAGCTTAAAAACCAGCAGGGAAAGATAAGTGGTCATTGGTGAGGGTGTCTTTGTAGTGTTTAGATTCTAGAGGTACACTGTATCTGTACAAAGTAAAAATAGTCTCAGAGCTTGCAGCTTAAATTTTCCTTTATCTACCATACTTTAATGAACCCTCTGGGATTTCTCTTGAGGCTCTGGCACACATTACAATTATGGCATGATTAATGTGTTAATTGTACCATAAATTGTAACATGCTACATGTGTACCCAAATTTACAGTACTATAACAGCAAAATCTAGCCACAGAGATGTTCCACATTTGATATGGGACATCTTTTTGTGGCTGTTTTGTATTGAACCTTAAACTGAACATGTGGCATGTGTCTAGTAGATCTGGGACTGCCCTGTAATGCAAATATGGCATGGCAGGACTTGTGAGTGTTGGGATCAAGAGTCAGATCCCATCATGCCATTAAATTGGGGGCGGGCAATTATTTTGGGCGGAGGACTGCTTACTGAGTTTTGGCAAGCCATCAAGGGCCACATGACAAGCAGCCCAGGGCAGATTAATATTAATTTTCTAAATTTTTTTAGGGGCACCATGGGCTGGATGGAATGGCTTGGCAGGCTGCATCTGGCCTGTGGGCCGCATTTTGCCGACCCCTGCATTAAATGAACATTTGATCCCTGAGAAACATTTGATGGAAAAAGAAAGACCAGCTGAGAGAGAATTAATTGATATTGGAAGTGGTGTCCTAATATATTAGGAGCAATACAAACAAATATCCAAGACGAGAAGAATCAAGAAACTTTTTGGTTATAAAACTAGCTTGAAACTGAAATAATGCTACTCTTCAAAATTAATTAAACTCCTGATTTACTTCTGGAGAATTTTAACTGGGTCTCAAACATCCTCCTGCAATATTGCTAAAGGACCAGACATTGAAATAGATAATCATTCAGATCTGGTCATATTGAGCCTTCCATGGGATTCTAATGGTGCCTCTGTCTCTGCTCCAGTAAAGCATGGAGCAACCTAAATTCATGGTGACTAGTCACCTAATTAGTATCCTAAGGATATTTCTGATAAATGGAATAAAATGAACTTTATGCTGATTATAATTGCTGTGCTTGCATGCGTTTCCTGATCTGTCTGCATCTTCTAGTAATCTCATTCTATACTTTAGACTTTGAGTTTTTTTAAGTCAAGGGTCATGTTTTAGTTTCGTCTAGGGAAGCAGTTCCCAAATGAGGGTTGCGGGGGTAATGCCGGTGGTTCTGCACACAAAGGACAAACTGCGCCGTGTAGTGGGAGCTCCTGCCCCTGGCTGCCACCGCTGCTGCATTCTGCTCCCAGCAGTGGGTTGCAGCAAAAAAAAAGTTGGGAACCACTGGTCTAGGAAGTCAAACCCAAGCTTGTCTTGACTGGTATCTACAGAAACAGTAAGAACACCTGCGTTGAATAGAGTGTTCTTATTCATCATTTTGGTTGCTTGAAAAAGATATGAACTTACTCTTAAAAAGGCCAACTATATAGTGAGATGTATATACAAGTATTATACAAAGGACATATGAAATAATTCTGCTCTACTAGCACTGGTGTAAAGGCTCAGCTGATGCATCATGTCTGTTTTGGGGCACCACAGTTTAAGAAAGATGTTGATCAATTTGAAAGAATCCAGAGAAGATCAACAAAAACTATCAGAGGTCTAAAAAACACAACTGATAAGAAAAGTATTGTGGGATTTCTTTTTAAAAGGATACAGAGAAAAGTAGGGCTGAAAGGCTCCTCCAGAGGTCTAGTTCACACCCTGCCTGAAGTAGGATCATCCTTAAAGCCATCCCAGAAGCTTTTCCAGATACCCAGTATAAGTTTACTTTTGTTGCAACGTCAAGTTGTTGGTCCACATCCTTCTCTGTGGTGAGAGAAAAGGTGCTTTATCTCTTCTTTATGACAGCCCTTCAGGTATTTGAAGACTGCTGTCATGTCCCCTCTTAAGTGCCTTTTCCACAGGCTGAACGTGCCTAGCTCCTTCAGCTTCTCCTCATATGACATGCTTTCCCAGTCTTTGATTATCTTTGTCATCTGCCTCTAGACCCTCTTTAACTTTTCCACATCCTTTTTAAAATGTGGAGCGCAGAACTTCACACAGTACTACAGATGAGGCCTAACCAGTGCCAAGTAGAGGCACTATCACCTCCCAGGTCTTGCACCTAATGCTTCTATTGACACAGCCCAAAACCACATTTGCCTCTTGTGTGGCTGTATGACACTGCAGATTCACATCGAGTCTGTGATCCTACTGAGATTTTCAAGTTCTTTAACACTGAGGTGCCATGCAGCCAGGTGTCCCCCATTTTTGTATTTGTGTTTTTGATTATTCTTCCCAATGTGTAGCACCTTGCATTAGTTAGCATTAAACTTCATCCTGTTTAGCTCCAGCCCAGCTTTCCAATCTTCAGTACCCCTCTGAATTGTGCTTGAATCCTCCATGTTCACAAACCTTTCCAGCTTTGTCATCTGCAGATTTTCTCAAGAAACTTTCTATGCCAGCATCCATCTAGCTAACACAAAATCTTGGATGATTAGAGTTGCATTGACAACTGTCAAATGAACTACACTTAAACATTATAATGTGACCTTAGTTTGCAGTAGTGGAACAAATGAGTATGCTGACTTACAGCTTAAAGATTTTTTTTTTTTTCTTTAAAGAATATTTCCTATCCCCCGTGTGCATCCCACTGACAGGGATTTTTTTCACTTCTCAGGAACTGCTTTTTAAATAAAAACTAAAAAGAAGTGGACTGAAGTCCACAGTGGTGGGGTTGGGTTTTTTTTTGGGGGGGGGCTGGAAGAGGGGACACAGTTTACTACATTTTAGTGCAGAGTATGCATTTCTGTGAACTTTAAATGTAAACAGTGCTTAGTAAGTATACTACATTATTAGTTCTGTGGGATTATCAGATTCAAAACTGGCTATTAGAGACCTTGAAAATGAGGGATCTAATAAGCTTCAGGATTGCTAATATCCCATGCCTGACTGTGCTGTAAGCAATGGTTATTTGTTACATAGCTCTGTCAGAGATGTATAGTAGCCCTGAAACAGAGTAGCAGGCCCTCATTTTCAAGCTTTGTAAAAGCAGCTCTTCAACAGTTTTTCTTTCCTCTCTTTTTTCTGGCCCTGGAAAATGGAGTGCAGTTTCTTACCATCAGGGATCCTGGCTGCTTCTGTTTACAAATGGCAAATTCTGTGATTTTAATCCCTCTCCCCAGCAAATTCTATAATACCCCTCCCCCCCCCAAATCTGCAGTTAAAATGAAATGCCGTTATAAACACCATTTTGATTTTTATATAATAATATTATAATAAATAATGTTATTATACATCTCTCTATAGAGAGAGATATGCAGGTGTGTGTACATATAGTGTGTGTGTGTGTCTGTATGTATAGATGTGTGTTTATAATATATGCGTGTGTGTGTGTGTGTGTGTATATATGTATCAGTTGAACACAGTGTTTCATTGATATTGTACCCGCCTGGTTTCAAACATCCAGTTTCGTGCTCTGCACCCCCAAATGTTCGAAGTTGTCCGCCCGTCCATCCCTGTGGTCTCAGTGAGTTGATGTTGTCAACCTGAATCACTTCTCCCCAATCTCGCCTGCCACAACTTGATTTTACCACAGTGGCGGGGATTGACTATCGGGGTTCCTCGTTCCGGGGACCACAGGACGTTGGTCTTCTGCAAGGCTCCTCCTCCCCTCTACCTTGCCCTGGCACCACACCTCGATGGATCTTAATGTTTTGTTGGCCTCGTCCCTCTGATCATTGGGGCCTGGGACCCTCAGCCCAGTCGGCCTTAGGAATTCAGCTAGCTCTTCCCCACCTACCAACTGCTTGCTCTGATCCATCTACTCCCTGTCAGTGCAGTACACCTCACCTCCCCTCCAGCAGTGGGTAATGGAACAAACCCAAATTAAACCACTGGCAGTTGCACCAGATTCTAAGGGCTCCGTTGCCCCCTTCTATGGCTGCACCTATCTCCCACTCTGTTGGCCCAGTTGCCAGCTCAACCTGCCTAACCTTGGCCTGGGGTCAGCCTGCAGTGCTCCGGTTGGCCCCTCGATGCGTCTCCCCTGGAGCTCTTTGGGACCACCTGCACCCTCTGTAATCCCACCTGGTCAGGTGATCTGGAGCCTGTCGCTTCTTCGTATCGCCTGAGGGCTCCCCCAGGTCTGGGTGTTCCTCCACCCTTCTCGGCCTCTGCACCTTGACCTCGCTTTCTCATCTCCTTCCTTGCTGCTGGAGACTGTCTTCTTCTGTGGGATCCTGCTCTCTGCGCCGGGGCTGCCAGCTGCAAGCCCCCACATTCCTTTGCTCCAAGGGGACTTGGTGAGAGCTTCTTTCTCCGGCTTTCCACCTCTTCCCCTGCCCCTTGGGGCTGCTTTCTGCTGTTTTAAAGTCCCCAGCTGGTTCCTCCCTCCATAGCTCTCAGCTGGCCATAATTTTATAAATACGTGGCTAACAAGCCGCTCGGTCCCGCCGCCACTTCCAGTTTCACTGCGCCCTGAAGGTAAGAACTTTTCTGTTTGGTTTCCTTTCCTTCCTTTTTCCTTTCCGCCCCGTTCCTGCTCCCCGGGTTCCTCCTGGGCTCCCTGAGATTTTTCCCCTCGGCTGTTCCCCAGGACAGATAGATATATTTACAATTTTAAAGCAATTTGAAAGCCTACCAGTGTCTCAATCACTATAATAAAATAAATTCTAAGTACCTGTACATTTTGATATTTAATTTTTGTTTTTTATCATGGAAAATCAGAATTCCCCCTGCACACTTCATTCACCAAGACACAGGTCCAGCTGTGGCTCCTCCCCCCTCTCCCTCCTTCCCTCTCCCCACACATACACACTGGTTTGTGGTGCTGAGCAGTTTTGATATGCCATTAAGAGCTAACATAGAGCTTTGGCACCTTTAAAAGGCTATGCTGAATGTGATTGTCCAAGTTACCAAGGTTATATTTCCTTTTGTCATAAAATAATTGCAACATCAACCCCTTTCTCTCCTCCTCTGCCTCATTCCTACACGTGGAGTTCAAATGCCAGATAAGCACCTCAGTTTTGGAGATCTCATTAGACAACTGTTCCATTATTAATACCTTTACCTTGTACTATATCATCTGATATGAGCTGAAGTCTGAGTTTGAAACTCAAACCTGTGATCTTCTCTCTTATTGTTTGCTTGCACAAAGCCGATTGCTGTGAGGAAGTGAGGGTGTGAATTTTATTGTACATCAGCTACTTTGCAGCAGCTGCTTCTTACCCAGTAAGTGTGAGGTAGCTTGCTGCCTTGCATTTAGCATGGGGTGAGCTGGTGCACAGGGGCAGTTACCATTTTGGTATGTTTAGACCCTGGATTAATTGTGGTAGCTATTGCCTGTTATGCATAATATAATATAATATAAAAAACTATAAAATTAGAAAAGACAACATGTACTGCTAAGGTGATGTAATAAAACAAATAAAAGGAAAAATATGAGAAGAGAACATACGTTTTTAATTGTTCAGGTTTTTAAAATGCTTGCAAACTAATGACATAATTTAGCCAATGAAAAGAAGTCATTAAATTACATGTACAACTGAAATACTGAACTTAAGGCTCTCATTTTTTTTTCCTTAAGTATTTTAGAAAAATAAAGGTCCCATACAACTCCATTAATTTTTCTCATTTTCTACGGTATGTTACGACCTGCCCCCCCCCCCCCAAAAAAAAAAAGGTAGATTAATGAAAGCATCATGAAAATTTACTACCTAAGGGAGTGTCTTGAAGCCCTTGATCCTGCAAAGTCAAATCGATGTGTTTTAACTTCACTCCTATGAATAACAGTGTGGACTCCACTACTGCTGTACACAGTGTAGTGTAGAGATGTTCAAGTTAGTTTCTAAATGAGCAAGCTCAGGTACTATTCAAGTTCAGTGGGAGCATTCAAAGGAATGAGTTCACTCTAGGCTTAGGCTGGAGCTGCTGCCCAGGTGTGTCCTGTGTGGCCTTGCAGATGCACAGTGCCAGGCTGGGGTGGGCCAGGACCACTATGCTGCACTTCTGTGGGCAGGTGGTAGCACAGGGGGGGCTAAGATGAATTCAGGCAGGGCTATAGCCCAATCATTCCCCCCAGTCCCAGTGGCTTCTCCAGGGGCTGCCAGTACTGCTTGCCTCACCCCGGTGGGGGGGCAGCCAGACAAGCCATGGCTTAAGCTGGCAGCCCTGGAGAAGCTGTGGGGCCTAGAGAGAATGACTGGGGAGTTGGGGGATCGAACCAGAATCTGGGGAATTGAGCTGGGGGGAAGCCCCTGTTAATTCCTCCCAGCCCTGTGGCTTCTTCCATGGCTGCCAACACTGCTTGCCTTGTCCCAGTGGGGGGGAACCAGGGGAGCAGCTTCTCCTGGAGCTGCCAGCTCAAGCCAGGACTCATTTGACTGCTTCCACAGTTGCTCCCATCGGCTCTGCCTAATGCCTGCCTGTACAGTCTATTAGGTCTGTGTGAAGCTGTGGTCCCTGATTTGAGTTGGTCCAATTCAGCCTGATTTTGGTGGCTGAATCTCTGAATCCAAATTGAATCGGAGGACCCCTTAATCTTTCCAAATAGAATTGGCACCCTCCAAATTGATTCGGAGAGATTCAGAAAGATTCAATGATTCGGACATAGACATGGCTTTAAATGTTTTTTCTACATACCTCTAGGTACCAGGCAGCTCATGAACACTGTGATGCTGGGGCAGATTGAGTGCAACACAGAAGTGTGGGGGACTCTCCAGTGTGCTTGGCAGCAGACCCAGAAGTGGACCAGAAGCACTTCTGGTCCGTTTCTGGATAAGCGCACTGGGGAACACCACTTCCTGCCTCAGCAGCTGGCACCTCCTGGGTCTGGGGTGGGACACCCAGGATCCCCCCGTGGCGGATCACCAAGCAGGGGGAAATGGGGATCCCCCCTGCGCACTCCTTGGCAGACCCACAAGTGGACCTTAAGTACTTCCAGTGCACTTCGAGGTTTGCTGCTGAGCATGTGGAGG
>NW_017728886.1:25385263-25391122 GCF_001723895.1 Crocodylus porosus
CACTTCATGCACCACAGCATCGCAGCAATCGCAAGCCTC
Source organism: Crocodylus porosus (assembly GCF_001723895.1). Classification (NCBI taxonomy): domain Eukaryota; kingdom Metazoa; phylum Chordata; order Crocodylia; family Crocodylidae; genus Crocodylus; species Crocodylus porosus. Next base: position 25,385,303 of record NW_017728886.1, read on the forward strand.
GAGGTATATAGAAAAAACTTTTAAAGCTGGATCGCTGGTTCTCTGAACTGGCATTGAACATTCAGATTATGATTCGACAGAATCGAATCAGGCACAGTGATCCGAATCAATTAATCGAATCAGTTAGAGCAGCTAGGATCTGGAACCAGCTTCCAAGGGAAGTGGTGCTGGCTCCTGGCCTGGGGGTCTTTAGGAGGAGGCTTGATGCCTACCTAGCTGGGATCATTTGAGCCCAGTTTTTTCTCCTGCCCAGGCTGGAGGTCGGACTTGAAGATCTACAAGGTCCCTTCTGACCCTACGTCTATGATTACTGTACCTAATTTGGGCTGAATCTGAATCAAATAGGGCCTGCTTTGCACACCCTTACAGCCTATGGCCAAATCTCCAAATCTCTCTGAATCCATTCGGAGGTTTTTGATTCAATTTGGAAAGATTAATGGGCCTCCTGATTCAGTCACCGAATCGGGCTGAATCTACTCTGAATCAGATCGGTTACTGAAGCTTTGCACAGCCCTACTGTTCATGTAGACTCCGTTCCCCATTAGGGATTACTTTTTTTTTTCTTCTTCTATACCATACTTATCCCAACGGACCCTAATCCTCTATTGGGATTCCTAGGCAGTATCTTAACACTAATAAATGAGTGATGCAAATAAGTTTTGATGAAAGTGACAGCTCAGCAAAATAATAGGTCTTTTTACAACCCACTGCCATGGCAATAAAGGGCATTAAAAAAGAGTTAATAGTTGTCAATCTGAGAGGAAAATTAGAAGTGCTTGAGATAGGATTAACAAAACTGCAGTTTAGCTTGCTTGCAGTCCAAAGGTCTTTGAAACAGTAAGTATTTGTGGCTACACAAAGGGAAATTATGTAGTTAACAGCAGTCTTTTAAAACCAATAAGGGAATCTTTCATATGAAAGATTATCTACAAGAAGTCTACTCTCCCTGAGCTGTAAAAAGTAAGCCTAAATAGCACTAATTACCATGGAATGGATTGTGAATCCTGGGAAAAATTCATAATCTTAAAAAGGCAGCAACCTTCAGTATTTTGGGGTCTATTGTGACAAGTGGAATGTAACCCATGTGGCAACAATACTTATGACTGTTAGAAGTTGTTTCAGGAAAGCAATCATACCCTTAGCAATACTGGAAAACTTCTAGCTGGTCTTTACACGTGAGTTGCTTGCATTCATTAAGTGAAATATTTAGTCAAAAACCAGTTAGTTTATGAAATGTACTATGCAGACAAGTATAGCAGGTTAATTTTTTATCTGTATAATGTAGCAGAATGCATCTATGTAGGGAGAGAGATTTTATTTGAGACTTTAGCTTCCCTGGCTCACTCTTCTTTTCTTGTATTTGCTCATAGCTGCACTGCAAATTTTCTTAATAAGAGCACAGTTCAGTTTCTTGTAGAAACTATTAGCTTGAATTGAAACACTAGTCAGTCAAGGTTATAATTTTGCAGATCCCTTATAAGATAAATGTGATTCTGATGGGGTCCCTTGCCTGTATATTAATGAAAAATGGCCAGTAGTTTTATTGTGGTTTGACATGCATAACACCAAATGTAAATCTTCATTTACATCTTCATGCATTTCATTGGCCAAGAAAGTGGTAAATTCCCACTATTGTCATACAAGGTTCTGAGGACACAGCTGAGGCGGCAGCTAGTGGTGAAGGATTCAAGCATATCTGCAGATTTAAGGATCATGGAAGAGTGTTTCCATTGTGCTTTAGAGCACAACACATCAAACTATCATGTCTCTTCATCTCAAAAGTAGTATGCATTCATGCAAATATTGCACTTGGCCCTATTTTCAGAGTCTGGATCTATCTGTTTACAGCAAGTTTGAAAGAAAATTAACATGCGGTTGGGTTTTTGCCTTTGATTGTCCCAACAGAATTACTTTTACATTGGCATTTACATCAGTCTTATGTTCATGGACAGTATAGTGAATACATTTTGAGAAATAAGGTTTGTAGTTTGGGTGCAGCCATTGAAAGTTCCACCACTAATGTCCTCTAAAATTCAGCTACTGAGAAATCCAAAATAAAATTGGTTTAAAGGGGGATGTTATACCATGCAAACAAACTATTGTGCTGTAGCCTGAGGTTGGAAATAACTGTTAAATGTATTTCTAATACATCAGTGTGCCACTTTATAAATGAGGGTAAGGCTGAGTAAATGGCCAACCTTCCTTCTTCAGCTACTTGAATTTTGGGTATTAGTACGCCCTGCCCCCAAAAACGCCAGTTTCGGATAGAAAAGACATCTTCTGCTTTGGTAGGAATAATACAAATGGGCATAATAGCAGGATCTATTGCAGTTAGTACTTGCTTCCAGTGAACTTGTGAATGTTTTAAATACCGCAATATTAAGAAATTCTGGGAATGCAAGGTTTGGGGGAAAGTGTGATTTTTGCTTTTGTTTCAAAGGCGGTCTCCAGTTGTGTTTTGCAACAACCTCTTCCTTGTGGATAGGTATGGCTTCAGGTATGGCATCTGTCTAAGACCTCGTTGATGTATAGGCATACCTAAGCAGGAAAGTGAGCTTTTTTTACGAAACGTGAAAAGAAAGAACAGATCTGGAACCTGTAATTTATATTTTATAAAAAGTCAGGATATCATTTATATTGGTCAGTTTGAAAATGAGACTGTCTGGGCACCCTTAAAAACAGCAAAATTACTCAGATTATCAGAAAATGAGTCATGAGAGATTTTCAATGCATTTGTTAAAACCTCTATGAATTTTGTGATTTTTGCTTCATTTGAATAAACTGATATCAAAGAGCATTGCAATAGGCATGCCAGAGATGATGAGAATTTTTACAAGGATTAAAGCAGAGACGGGCAAAATGGTGGACTCCATTTCCTGGCAGCCTCTGCCCACATCATTGCTGCTGGTTTCCATGGAGACCCCAGAAGCAGTGGCACTGTGGAGACTGAGGAGTGCAGGCAGTGGATTGTGGTTCTGCCCCAGTTCCAGACCACGCTGTCACCCCTGCAAGATCCCAGCCTTGGAGCAGCTCCCTGACAGCATTGCTGGGACCAGACTCCATGCTGTCTTGGCGGCTCTGCTGCTCCTGGGGTCTCCATGGAAACCGACCACAGTGATGGCTGGAGCTGCTGGGAAATGGAGTCTACCACGGGCCCATTCCAGCCTGTGGGCTGGACTTTGCCCATCCCTTGCTTAAAGGCTAATGGTAAATGTAGTAAGTCTTAGCAATTTATAAAATGATGTTGAAGTATCAAAATGGAGAAAGATTAGTGGAAAACAGAGTAAACCCCATGTCTTTAGCTGAACCAGTGTCAGTTGTTCTCTTCTTTCTTTTACATTCCCCCAGCGAAGATGCATTCAGTTCCTTTTCATTTGATTACAGATTCATTAACATAAATGCTGTAGCTCTTTCTTGAGAAACTGACAGACCTATGTCATCTGCATAAGAATGAGGACAACTGCTCAAAATAGCTTATTGGTGGGGTATTTGTTTCAGTCACAAATGGGCTAGGACAGAGCCTTGAGCCATACCTCATTATCAGATTAGAAAGAAATATAAATCACTCAAATGCAGACAGCTGATAGGGGTATAAAAATGAAACCAAGGCAGGAAAGGCTTTTATTTAAGTGTCCTTCTGAAGAGGACAGATGCATTTAACAATGCAAGTAGGACTCTCTGACCTCAATTCAGAACCAGTATACAATTACCCAGCTCAAAGCTTCGCTAACAAAAAGGCTGGGTTACTTGGTGCTTGTAGTTAGTTAGATCACAAATTTATGCTTAACAAACCAATACAATTTAGGCACGATCTCCTTGCACACTCCTGGAGTGAAACAGACAGTGAAAGGGAGGATAAATTGAGATGGTGCTGTGATGCTTTGTGTAATGGTACTTGATTTCAGTCTTGGGAGGAATAGTGCTTAGAGTTGGAAGGGACCTAAACAGATCATCAGGTATGACCCCCTACTGTGGGCAGGAAAGAGTGTGGGTTCATAACACCCCAGCCAAATATCTGTCCTCTTGAAGACCCACCCAAGGTAGGAGAGAGTACCACCTCTCTTGGAAGCCCATTCCAGAGCCTGGCAGCCCAAACTGTAAAGTAATGTCTCCTGATGTCCAGCCTGAACCTTCTCTCTAACAATTTGTGGCCATTATTCCTAGTAACCTCGGGTGGTGCCCAGAGGAACAGAGCCTCCCCCAATTCCCGCTGGTCCCCCTTGTGAATCTTCCTCCTCAAACAGTATTTTACATACCCTGAACTTGCCTTTCCATATCATTTGATGATCTATCAAGTCTGCTTTTCACAGCGAGAAATATAGATTCAGAAGGAAAATATTCACTTCCCATATACATGTGTAGCTGTGAACTTCTTAAACTGTGACCCGTGATATTTGCTGATGGTTGAGAAACCTTCCTGGTCACATGGTACTATAATGCTGCTGCCCTTGTGATTTTTACTAAAGTGTGCTAGAGATTGTTGCTCTCTTTATTGTAGAGCAGTTCTGTAGTTTTCCCTAGGATATTTTGTAATTTGGAGGGAGGATGATAATGCTAAATAATTTCCAGAATTATAATCTACCATGAGAAATCTTTGTACGTTCCCCCACCAAATATTCAGTATTGTATCCAGCCACTATCCAATGTACATTTTTGTCTGAAGTAGACCAGCTTTACCATGTGCCCTAAACCATGAGCCTTTTAACTTGAAACTCATTTTGGTCATCAGGTATAGGGGTGGTGTGCATGTATTCTGGATATAAGTATAGCCAAGATCATATCATCTGGACAGAATATTATATCATATATATCATTTATACACCTTGTATCCAGACTATATATATATGATCTTGGCTATGCCTACTTTATCCAAACAAATTATCCTTTTTTCAGTGCCAGTTCCAAAGATTGATCAGTAGTGGTCAGGTCCAAAAACATAGAATCATAGGAAAATAGGGCTGGAAGAGCCCTCAAAGTCATCTAGTTCAGCCCTCTGCTCAGAGCAGGGTCATTCCTTAGTAAAACCATCCCAGACAAATGTCTGTTCAGCCTACTTTTGATATAATTTCTGAGAATGGAGATTCTACACATCATCTAGGTAGCCTGTTCCAATGCCTACTCACCCTCATAGTTAGAAAGTTCTTCCTGATCTCCAACCTAATTTTCCCTGATTCAGCCTGAGACCATTGCTCCTAGTCCCCTGTGGCCTTGGAAAAGCAAGTCTCCATTTTCTCTGTAATTGCCTTTAGTGTATTTGAAGACTGTTATCAAACCCCGCTTCAGTCTTCTCTTCTCCAGACTAAATAACTCTAATTAGTTTAGCCTTCCTGCATAAGTTTTGCTTCCCAAACCTTTAATCCTTTTATCACGCTCCTCTGGACCCTTTCCAATTTGTCCACATTCTTCTTGAAATGTGGGCTCCAAAACCAGATGCAGTACTCCAGCTGAGGTCTTACACATGCATAGAGTAGAAGAATAACTTTCCTTGATTTGCAAGTGACACTTCTGTTAATACAATCCAGTGTGTTGTGGGTGTGTTTGTTTGTTTTTGTCAAGAAAACCCACATTGTTGGCTCATATATTCAGTTTATGATCCACTGTAACCCCCAGGTTTTTCTGAGCAATGCCTAACCAGTCATTCCCTATTCTGTATTTGTGACTGTTCCATAGGCGATGCGTAGGAGGGGCACAAGGGCACATTTCCCCCCCCCCGCCCCGAGATCAGCCACTGTCTGCCCTTGCCACTGCCGGGGGCACCATGCTATATTCATTCTATCTATGAATCCCCTCTCCCCCTTATTCTCACTGTACTAAACTGTG
>NW_017728886.1:25391222-25394322 GCF_001723895.1 Crocodylus porosus
AAACTCTTTCAGTCAGTGGCTCTGCCTCAGGGGGTGGGGGTAGGCAACAGAAGTAGGAGACGGTGGGGTCCAAAGACTATGGCAGGAAAGTAATGGAGTGGGCCAGGAGCCTGGGAGCTGCTAGCTAACTCTTTGGGGGACAGATGCAGTCTGCATGTTGGACAGTCCTGCTTTCTAAGCCTGAATAAATATAAACTATGTACATTCTGTGCTGGGGTGCTAGTAACAGGAGAGAAATGTTATTTACTTTCCTAGGAAAGAAATGAACAAACTTCTTGGAAGTGCCTGGGGTATAATAAACTGCTTGTGACAGAAGCATTGTCCTCAAGCATAAATAAATAATCTTTCTTGAAACCATACTTCAAAGAAGATGGTTATTTCTATTAGTATGATAGGGAAAATGAGCCTCAACAGCGGTAAAGTCTTTAAATAAATGGATTCCTGTACTGGGCTGTTTTAAAAGCTGAGATTTATCTTTGGCGGAGAGATCAATCAGTTTGTTCTAATTTTCTCCTAGTTATTCCCACCATTTTTTTCATGTGTTCTGCCATGAAAAGGAAATGAAGTGTTTAAGCACTCAAGTGTAGAGATGTTTATTTGACACCTACATTGCAAGAATATATATCAAACAGGTAAATGGTCCTTTATAGAACATATACAGTCTTAACACTGTTTGCATTGCCAATGCAAAGTATTTAAGCTGCTAAGAAGCAGTGCATCTTGCCTCTGAATTTTAACAAGGCAGTCAGCAGTGCTTCTCTGACTTTTATTTATTGCTCCCTTGTTTCTCTAGCAGATAAGTTTGTAAAATGTGGGGCTTGCATACTGCTTTGCAGTTCCCTCCTGCTTCGAGATGGAGTTGTCTGTTTGATCAGTAGAGACTCTTGATAGCTTATGATGGTATCAAAGGCACCTTTGAATATAGATTACTTGCAGTTAGGTCCTGTTCGCATTTATAATTCTTAACATTTAGTTCAAAAGTTTAATTTTTCATTCAAATTTGGCACACCTCTCCTTGACTGAACTTGTATAGTAATTTAAAATATATTCAGAATAAATAATCAAATATCAAAACAAATACAGACTGCTTATATAAGTTGCAATGATGTTAGTAAACGTAACTGCAGTAGGCAGTCTAACTTCTCTCTAGCAGGAAATAATTTTCTAATGTTTCGTCCCAACAGCTTCCTTTAAAAAGCAGTGTTTAGACTCTAGGAATGATCTATAAGCATAGTTCCACTACATGTGGTCTAGGTTTTACTTGCAATATTGAACCGGAGGCTACAAGAACTAATAGCTTGAACAAAGTAGAGATACAGCACAGTTGTATTGGACACTAAGTATAAGGTAGGAGGGAGCAGAAATGCATGTCAGAATAATGACTCTTGTCTGGTTTGTGAAATATGATATTTGTCTTTGATACTGTAAGTTCTGAGAGTATGTATTTGGATTAAGTGCCTGCAGAGTGGGTATTCCATAGCAAGCAAGTCAACTGAGATGAAGCATACTGCAGCAGCAATGGTGGGGAGAAAGACTAAATGACTAATTTCATTTCTAAACATGAAAATAAATTGTGAGGGCTACACACAACTCACCATTGAACTTTGTTAAGGTTGACATGCTAATGAGCAACTCCTACAGGATTGAAAATTTATAAAGCTCTGTCTATCCACACAACTACCCAATTTTATTGAGGCTGGGGAAAGAAATTTACATATAAACCAGTTTAAGTCATCACAAACTGGTTTAAACCTGTAACAGAACAGAAATTCAGTGCACATAAACCAATTTCAAAATGGCTGAAATTGGTTTAAGATGAACCTAGTTGAATGTAGTATTACACTTAACTAATTTGGGTCAAACCAGTTTATGAAACTTCTGTCCCAGATCCATTCCTGGTTCAAGTTAAATCACAGTCCCCCAGCATGCTTTTCAGCCCTGTGCTGTGCTGTCTGTTCCAGCAGAGAAGGGGTGGGGGAGGAGGCAGGGACTCCTTCCCCTGCCAAACCCCAACTGGTCTGCGGCCAGGGAGGAGGGCTAAACCTACCTTCCCCTGAGTATAGAGCTGCCCTGTTGCTAAATTTGCTGAAACTTACTAATGGATGCAACTGTGGATTACAAATCCTAGAGCCACCTGAAAGAGGAAGTGATTAACAACACTGGAGAGTTGTGTTACTGTGATTCTGGACTACAAATCCCAGAGACCTTGGGGACAGCAGAAAGAGGAAGCAAACGCACAGCCCATGCTGGCTACGGTCCAGAGAGGCATGTTCCACTGCCCCCTGGCTTCTGGCCTGAGCCACTGCAGGCTGATTACAAGGAGATCAAGGCCTTCTGAAAGGGAGGAGAGTCAGTCTCACCTTCCTTGTGGGGGATGAGTGCAGGAGTTAGATAAATTATAATGTGCCATTAATCTAATATCAGGGATGGCACCCTACAAACCAGTATATACATAAAACTCACAGACTGTACCTGTGTTCACAAGATCAGCAGTCATCCCAAGCACACCAAACAAGCTTTTATCTACAAACAACCTTCTGATACCACTGCATCTGCTTTGAGAACACTTGATGCTCACTTGACCAGCCTAAAATCTGCCTCTATACAACAAAGACACTCCAGTAGAGAAATAAACCATACATTTGATAGAGCTACTCAAATATCCTGTACTAACCTGCTACAATACAAAAAGAAAATTCTTTGTGCCTGCATCCCATTTGTGGTTACCTGCCACCCCACGGAACTGATCAGAAGAATCACCAAACAGTTGCAGCTTATACTCAACAAAGATCATCAGCTATTGAGAGAGATATTCCCAGACTCTCTGTTTCTTGTTCTCAAACAGCCCTCTAATCTTGCCTAACTCATCATTGAGGATCAGGTTTTTCCATTGCCTATTTCGGGTGGAAAATCACAGTTTTTTTTCTTTTAAAGGAGAAGGGAAAAAAGCTTTAAAGCAAGAAACCAGGGGGGGAGAACTGATGTGAGGGAGGTGGGATGGAGACTTAGAACAGGAGAGTAAAGACATGAGGGGATTCCATGGCACAGGGGGGAGGGGAGGGAGCAGGATTGGCAGGAAACAATGTAGAGAGGGCACTGG
>NW_017728886.1:25394577-25396002 GCF_001723895.1 Crocodylus porosus
TTTTTTTTTTTTTATTAGAGAATTTTGGATTTCTTAACAAAGAAAACCAGGATTCCTGTGTATCAGAAGCAAACTCTCTACTACCTAACAGCCCTCAAGTGAAATGCAGCCTTGCCTTTGCAATAAATGCCTAATCTGTTACCATACCTCTCTTGCCACTACTATCAATACCCCCACCCAGATCTGTCCCCTGGGTGGGGAGGGGTAGGGAATCAGAGCAACTGCCCTGTGCCCCGTGCTTTGGGCGGTCCCATGGACAGTGTCGCACAGACCCCAAGGGTGTCACCACTCCACGTGGCCCCTTTACACCACCAGCTTCGTACTCTAGCTGTTCACCATCCCCTCCCTCCCCTACACAGGCTGATATGCCCTGGGCCCCATGCACCCCTAGGCTTCACTCTGCCTCCCCCCCCCCCCCCCCCAAAATAAAAAAATTCCATCAGAATCCTTGATTCCTACATGTATTTGTCCCAAAATGTGATATAACTAGGGCCCTACCGAACTCACAGTGGAAGTGGGTTGTGAGGTGCCTCCTTTAATCTTGCAGATTCCCCTACATGCCCCTTCCCCACACTGTTGCTGATTGGCTGAGTGGCCCCGGTGGCTCTGCTAGTTGTTGTCAGCAAGCTGGGAGGTAAAAACAATGCCATATTTAAAGCTGCAGTTTTTGCCTTCCTGCCAATCGGGAGCAAGTAGTGGGACCCCTCTGCCAATTTGGGGTGGGACAGGCAGGGGAACCTGCAAGATTAAAGGAGCTGCCCTGCAGCCCACTTCTGCCATGAATTTGGCAGGCCCATGGGTAGACCTGAACCAATGCAACAATTGCTTTCATGGCAATTATGTGAGTGAAACTGAAATTAAACAACAATTGCACACCAGAATGTACTCTCACAAAAAAAAAATATAAAGCATGGGCACGCACACGCGAATGCACACAAGTGTACAGCCCTCCCCATTAGGAGCACAATTTTCACAGAACAACCACTCCCTCTGACCTTGTGCTCAAGGGAAATGTACCCAACACCTTTAAAAGGTGAACTTGGGTACAACAGTTTATTACGTGACTGGACACTAAGAACCAAGGACTAAACATAGATATCAAGTTTATGGCACATTATAATTTATTCAGCTACTGAATTCAGTATCATTCTAGTACTAATGTAACATAGAATTGTAGAAGTAGGGTCGGAAGGGACCTTGTAGATCTTCAAGTCTGACCCCCCCCTGCCTGGGCGGGTGAAAAAACTGGACTTAAATGAGTCCAGCCAGGTAGGCATCAAGCCTCTTCTTAAAGATCCCCAGGGTAGGAGCCAGCACCACTTCCCTAGGAAGTTGGTTCCAGCTCTGAGCCACCCTAACTGTGAAGTAGTTCTTGCGGATGTCTAATCTAAACCTACTCTCCAGTAATTTGTGTCCATTGTTCCT
>NW_017728886.1:25396436-25400328 GCF_001723895.1 Crocodylus porosus
CCAGCTCCTTGAGTACCCTGGGGTGCAGATTGTCAGGGCCGGCTGACTTGAAGGTATCCAGCTTCTCAAGATGTTCCTTCACGAGGTCATCTATCACTAGATCTCAAAGCACTTTGAGAGAGAGCCAGTTCGCATTTTAGTAAAACTTTAGGTGTTGAACCTCTTTCACATTGCCCCACTTAGTAGGTCACATTCCCTTGTGTAATAAATCAACAAAAGCTATGGGTTGAGAACACATTCTATTTTTTTCAACATTGCCCTGAAAAGAAATGTCAAATGAGAGATTTCTTTTTTAAATCTTTAAAAGTTTATCTCTTTGGTGTTTATATTGTAGTGCAAATGTTTGATTGAAATAGTTGTATAATTTTTTAATGATACTCTACACATTTTTGTGCATACCAGCTAGCACTGCTATTTAAGAGATGGTGAGTGTGCTACAACACTTAGGACTTGTGCAGGATCCTGCTTATGGGTTTTCTGCTTTTGTTTGTTTATGAAGCCTTGGACACATAGGGTATTGGACGAAATTAACTATTAATTGGTTTTGATACAGTGATTGCCATTTTTTTTTGCTCTTACAGCTTCAGCACCTTAACTTTTTACTCATATATATTTATCTTTTTTTTTTCATAGCCAAATGTGGCACAAGTACTTCCTGAGCCCACAAGTTATTGTCTTTCCAGTACTATGAAATAAGGCTTGCTCTCAGAATAGACCACATTTTGGTATCATTTCTTCTCTCACCCATTAACCTTGTGGCTAAGTAAAGTTGCATATTATGCCCTCCAGAATCTATTGCAGCTATTAATCCAGAGGACTGCTGTAGGATGACCTGGCATACCACTGTTATACAAGAGCTGAGCAGACTGTAATACTACTAACATTGTGGAGAGGAAGGTTACAGTCCAGTTTATTCCTACTTGCTGAGAGGCAGGCAGTAAATCTGGGATTAGAAATTGAACACATGCCTGGCAGTACAAGTATTGTTTTATCAAGCCGGCTTCTGTACGATGCCTTAGGGCGGGGTTCAGCCATGTTTCAAAGCTGGGGAAGGCAAGGGTGCTGCTTTATCAGACTTTAGCTCCAAGTGCAGGTCTCTTCCAACCAGGCCTGCACCTCAGTCATCACCCTCTCCTCCTCACCACCTGGCAGCTCTGCCACCAGTACTGCTTCTCACTGCCAAAATGCCACAGAAAGTCCCCTGGCTCTGCAGGCTGGATCTGACCCACAGGTTGCTGACCCCTGCTTTAGAGCAGACAACACCCTGTCCTTCAAAACAATATAGGCAGTAGAGAAAGGGCTTTTTTCCTTGCTAAATTCAGTGTTTCAGTATGTTGTACTGTTAGTGTACATTGATGAATTCTGTGGATTTTGTGTTGATATAAAATTCACCCTGGTCATAGTGTGATTTTTCTCCTCTTCAGTATAATGCTTCGCCACAGCAGCAAAGAGAAATAATTAAGAGTAGGAGTCTGGACAGGAGGCTACAAGAACCAATAGTTTTAACAAAGTGGAGGCACAGCACAATTGTATTGGACACCAATGATAAGGTAGGAGTGAGCAAAAGAGCATGATAAAATGAATGACTATTTTCTGGTTTTTGAAACATTTGAAATGCACTGATTTCTAAAGGATTTATTTGGTGATTTTTTTTTTTTCCCCCCCCTCATGTTGTATACCGTATACTGAGTATATATTTTCAGTAAAACCATGGGTAATTTCTTAACCTGTTATCTGTTATTTTATTTTTAATCCAAATCTATTTTCTTACATTCACTGATTTATACTTTTTTACTCAGAACTGTTTCCTTAAATCTTCTTTTGACTGGCTGATAACTCTCTTTAAATTTTAAGCTTTGGGTCTACAAAAACATTTCTTCTAATTAAGAACCACTTGCATTCTGGCGTAAACATGAAGAATAATCAGTGATCTTAATTTTAAGTCCTTTGTATATATTCATAGTTCTTATGTAAAATACACTGATATTTTGTATCTGAAAGTGAACTGTTGGCAATAGGGATATACCATATTTACCTGAATCTAAGACAGCTGTGAATTTAAGATGATTCCCCAATAATTAAATTCTATACGTGGAAAATTTATAAATGTATTATTATATTTTTTTTCTGAAAAGAATCTAATTATAGTGGAAACTTGCCTTAAATTCATCCCCTACTATTGCTGTGGTGAGGAAAGCAGTGGCAGAAGGTGAGGGGCAAGATCCCTGCCCCTTGTCTCTTCTGTGCCTGCCCCAATGTAGCCTGCCCCCCAACTCTTTGCCTTCCATGTCTGTGCCCTCTACTCCCTGCCCTCTCCATGCCTGCCACTTATACACTTCCTGCTTCCCTTTCCCTTCCCCCCATCACATACCTTCTGCTGCAGCTCTACTCTGGCTTCTGGGCAGCAGTAGTGGCTCTAGCCCCAGCCCTGCCCAGGCAGGAAGAAGTGGTGGCAGCTCTGGGCCAGGGTGGGCTGGGGCTGGAGGGACCAGAGGCAGAGCAGAAGGTAACTGGGCTAGGGGGCAGGCTGCATGGTGTGCCTTGCACTCCCCCTGAGTTGCACATGTGGGTCTTCACCTTTTTTCCTCCTCCACCACCTTGCAGTTTCCCCCTCACTCTCTCCCAGCTGTGAACCCCACCCCTGCCAAAGGAGCCGTCCCAGCCTGGGGTAAGTGCAGATCGTCTCTGGCTTGATCCCTGAGCTGGGGGCCAAAGTTGGAAATGAGCCGCTGCCTGTCCTGGGTCACTACTCGAATCGAAGACAAGGCTTCTTTCCTGCCACATTGTCTGAGTGGGGAGAGATGCGGGAGGAGAAGCCCTTTCTTGGATTTTGAGTAAATATATAGTAATATGAAAACACTGATTTTAGTACAAAGAATTTATAGCCTGCTTTTTCAGTGGTTTAAATTGGCTTCAATGTCTCACTAATATTGGGCATACATAGTTAATTGCCGAGTTAAATAATCACCTTTAAGATGGGAGTACCAATAGAAATATTTAGTGGCTTAATTCCTGTAACAATTGTTCTTTGATTTTTTTTTTTTTATTGCCTTAGTTTTAGTTTGAAGCAGGCTTCAATTTGGATCATTTTGAGGAGGAGCTAGCTTTACTAAAGGTGCACCAATACATCGGTTCAATATTGGATCGGCACCAATATAAAGAAAATTGATTATATTGGAAATCAGCCTGATGTGATTAATAATTTGGCCAATAAATGCCTGTGCGTGCATACGTGCAGCCTCAGCACAGTACGCAGGCAGCGAGGAGCACAGCCCAGCAGCTTGGAGAGCTGCATGCAGCTGGTAAGTCTGTTGTGGTAGAGGGGGAGAGGGCAGAGAAGGTATAGCGGGGCAGATCAGTGCCCCCATGGTGAGGGAGGTGGTGGAGCTAGGGTAGGTGCTGCCCAGCTGGGGTGGTGTGGGATGCGGGATAGAGCCATGGCTCATCCAGGCGCTGTGGGGAGGGAGAGTATCTCCCTATGCGCACCCTGGGAGGACACGGTGGGGAGGGGCACATGCACTCGGATCTGGACAGGGCGGGCTGCAGCTGCAGGCTGGGGCAGGGGTTGTGCTAGTCTCTTCCTGGCAGAGGGGGCTGGGCCATTCTGCACTCGGAGCAGGTGGCAGCAGTGCTGAGAGAGAGCTGTGGAGGGTCTACAGCAAAATTTGGGGTGGCTGCAGCCCCCCTTGCAGTCCCCCTTCTAGTGCTACCACCCACCCTGAGCTCAGTGCAACCTAGCCCCTACCAGGAAGAGCTCACCACACCCCCAGCCCACATCTGCAGCCCACCCTGCCCTGCCCTGTGCAGATCTGCCCCTCCCCCACCCCTGTGCCCTCCCTGGGTGCACACAAGTGGAAGCCGGTTCCCCTCCCTGCGCCCCCTGGACGAGCCA
>NW_017728886.1:25400428-25405697 GCF_001723895.1 Crocodylus porosus
CGAGCCATAGTTTTGCCCCACCCTGGCTGGACAGCACCTACCCCAGCTCCACTCCCCTCCCCCCACCACCGCAGGGATCATTGATCTGCACCCCCCCTCCCCTTCAACCACAACCGATTTACCAGCTGTATGCAGCTGTATTGGAAATTGGATCAGTATCGGCTGATATGCCTCCTTAATAATCGGCTATCGGTATCGGCTTCCAAAATCTCAATCAGTGCACCCATAAGCTTTACTTAAATTCATGGTATGGAAAGTGCTAATGACTGGGTTTTAGTTTCTTTTCCGAGTTCAGCTGAGAGTTGAATGGTCCTTATTTCCTCTCAAGTTCATTTTAAAAGTTTTCCTACTCTGTTTATGTGTGCAGTCTCTTTAGTACTTGCCAAAATGCATCTTAAGCAAAACAGCAGGGACAGGTCTTCCATCTGTTCCCTTTTACATCTTCTGTATGATTTATAGTAGAGTCAAGATTTGTTTTGACCATATCTTCCAGTAAGTTACAAGTTTATTAATATTAATGGTGAGAAATCAAATTTTGCTTAGCATTCAGAGCTAGCAGTCAGAGGATTGATGCAGGTAATTTTGCAATATAATGTAAAATCCTCAATCTGTGTGCTCCCCTGCTTTTCAAAAAACCATTGCGAAAAGTAGATACTTTGGAAATTGGATCTTCACAAGAGACAAAAACATAAATGAGAATCTCCACTGTCGTAGACCTTGAAGAAAGAACTGAGGGGTTGTTCTAAATAGTCTCAAATGCCCAAAAGAGTAATTTGACATTTACTGAGATTACGTCAGAATACACTTTTGTTCATTTTGCTTGTGTCCTAAGTTGTTTTTCCAAAAACATCAGTATTCTGCACCTTACAGCTGTAATGTTAACACTCCTTACAATGTCTAAGTATTCTGCTACTTTTAACTCTGGGTTAAAAAGCAGTCTTGATATAACATGTATACCCAGCATGATCACAAATGATTGTGTAGTCAGCCAGATCAAAATAAACCTTACAGTGGAGCAAGAACAGCAGAGAGCTGAGGCCAATATGAAAGAAAATGGGAAGTAGTAATCAGCTGTTTAAAAATTAGGGTTGCCCACACAATATTACTAACTGTCTTACTCTGCACTATTAAAGTGTAAAGTGGCATGTCTACAAAACTAATCTGACTCTTATCAAACTTTGTGACAAGTGGCTAGAAAATGGAAAGAAATATTTTCCACCAGTAACAAGAAGGAAGTCTCTCTTGCATGTTATACCACCACTGAAAATCTGTGGGGAAATATCACATAAAGCTTTTCAATGCAGAATCATCACAGACAGTATTAGAGAAAACATTAATGGTTTTTCTCCCCCCATTTGGTTTACTTTGATCTTCAGAAATTTCGTATTTTTTTTTTCTTTTTGATGCATAATTAATACGTAGCTCACAAATCCAAAACTGTGATTTCTGTTATGCCCTCAAGACACAGTCGGCCTTAGATTGCAGGAAAATTAACAAAAATAGTTAAAAAATTAATACTATATCTGTTAAATAATTTACATATTAAAGTCATTTCATCTTTTTGGTTACCAACTAAGCACAGGCATAATTCTTATTTATAGTTGGGACAAATACCCAAGAATACCCCAGGCAAAATTAATATCCAGAACCTGATTTTATTTTGACGATACAGGTGAATTTGTAAAACACTGTTGAGACAGCCTCCAGTAAGTTCTTCTTCTTAGGAAAATGAAAGCATCATTGTACAGCATGGTGGTATTGTTAAGACTCTGCTTTAATAAACATGTCCACGTCAACTTAGTATGATTTCATTCTATAAACCTTATAGGAGCACCTCCTTCAACAAACAGTTATATCAGTATCTCATTATGTTATCTTTGCTTTAAACCACAGTGCATAGTCCATGACTCACAATATGAAATGCTATACTGGAAAGAAAAAAATGTAATTGAAGAATGAGCAGTGCTGCTGTTCAAAAGAGTAACTTTTTGTATTATCTGTCTTCACTTTTTAGGATTCTCCATCTGCTTCCAAGACAAGCTTCCCTGAAAATGAGTCATCTCCTTCTTCACCAAAGCACCAAGCCACCGTCAGTATTGAAGTTATTTCACAATATATACTGTAATGACTGGGCAGCTAGTGAACAAAATAGTTTGAGAGCAAGTCATGGGGTTTAAGTCTTGCCAATCTGGCCTAAAGAAGTCAGAGATCTGGGTTGCAGGCCCTCTGTCTGAGGGTGTTTCATACCTAGGTCTCCCATCTCCCAGGAAAGTGCTGTAACCATTAGGGCTGTAGGCTGGGTTTTGGATGGGTGGAGTTTCCACTCTTCTTGCAGCTGATCTACTGCTTAGAAAGGAATACAAAACTAATGAGGAAGAAGAAGCAGTGGGGAACCTCTCTTCAGTAATTAAGACAGACACATGCACACATTCCTGCTCTGGGTGAGGGAAGATCTGGAGCCTGGCCTTTGTTCCACAGATTATTTATATATTTTTACATTTGAAAGTTATCCAGCAAATATTGGGATCTGAGACTGAAACCCAGGACTCCTCTAAAAAAAGGTCTAGGGATGCCTATTAGACTAGGCCTTAAGGGGTTTTGGTATTAAGATGCCCAGTTTGTGAATCCTAAATTATACTGAGCTACTCGGCATTTTGAAAGCAATGTTGTATATATACAGTCGCAGAACTTTGTGTTTCAAGATTTCTGGAAAAAAACTAGTGTATTTGGTCTCTCAATGTTCAAATAACTAGGGTTTTTATAGATTTTTTTTTATTATTATTATTATTTTTGTTTTTTTAACCTGGACTAAGGTGCCTAAATTCTGCATTCTGGTCACAAATACTTTTTTTTTTTGGTGATCTGGCCCCTAGTGTGAGTGAGGAACATCCCTTCTGCTGTAGTATTTTTAAGCACGGGAAGTATAACTAATTTTTTATGCTCACCAATGGAACATCAATTTTCTCATCTTTCTGGTCTATTAATAGATATTGGTTTTAGGTGAAATTTTAAATAATTTATGAAACAATATGAACTTTAGTTCTGGAATGTGAAAAACATTGAGGAGTTCCTTAAAAAAAAATCCATATATTATAGCATCAGGAATTGTTGATGCATGATTTTAATGATCTGTTGGTATGTGTTTTGGGAGCATGAAGGTACCATTTTTTCTCATCTTTCACAGTGCACCAGTGTATAGATTGAAAACCCTGCTATTCATTTACAGTAATCTATTCTATGCTGCTTATTTTATGAATTTTTAGATTACTGTGAATATAGGCAGATTTTCCTTAGTGTATTTCCTAAGTTTCTCTCAACAAGTAAATCTTCTGTCTTTGTGCACAAGCAAATACTGCTGCTTATTTTACTTCAGATGTTTTAAATATGGCACAGTTTTTAAGGTATTATAATTATCTTTAGTAAATAATGCACTGCTTGTCTTAGACAACAGAAAAATGCTGGTTCTCCAGCAAATTCAGTATTTTCCTCTGTTTTGTTCAGGTTTGCACATCCACAAAGAAAGCTTTTTAAATCTTTTTGCATTGCTTGAGCCTTAATTCATTTTTCCTTGCTATTTTCCAGTGGGACTTCACATTAGCACTCCCCTTTTCCCCTGATTAATCAGACCTTTGTTTTATTTATTTGCTGCTGGGGAGAATTCTTCCTATTGGTAAGATTGATATCTGTGTTGTCCAGGCATATCTATGGTGGATGCAGATAGTGAGTTTTTATGTGTTACTAATAATTTACTATGAATAATTAGTGATAGCATGTGTCAGCATGCTGTAGTAACATTGAAAAAGCAGAGGAAGATACTCTGAGGAATTCCACCTGAATGTTAAAGCCTTAGAAGGTTTATTTGCAGTTTACATGAATATTAGCTATTATTTGTCATAGAACACTAATGACATGACAAAGAATAGGCTAATTGCCGGGGGGGGGGGGGTTGTAAACCATTTTCTCATCCAAACCAAAACAGTGCTGGAAAAAGTCATTTTTCCATAGATGTCTCAACTAAAAGGAAAAATTGTTGAAATGTCCCGTTTTCCACATTTTGTAAATGAAAAATTCTGTTTTCCTACTTTGAAATTACTTCATTTAAAATTTGATTTAATCATAAGTTTGTGCATGTATCTGTTTAATATATAGATATATATCTATTTATATAGATATACTGTATATCTAGATAGCTATATATCTTTATACCATCCCTGAGATTTCAAGAAAAACTCCCCATCTCTCAAGTCAGGCAAAAGCAACAGTCTTGGAAGTTTTAAAACAGCAACACCTACCAAAATTTCAGTTAAGACCAAGGCGTTTTAAAAATATATTTATATTTATATTTGTATTTATATTATATTTGCTGTTTGAAAACTTCCAAGACTTTTTTGCTTTTGCCTGACTGTAGAGATGGGGAGCTTTTCTTGAAACCTGAGGGATTTTTCTGTGCAAGGAAGTTATGCTACTGCTAGGCAGAAAACTGTAGTTCAGTGGATTAACAGAAATCAAGTTGGGTCAAGACTGTCCATAGACTGTGTCATATTTATCTTAAATTGTTGTTGCATCTTTGAGTAAAATAAGCATTATTCGAAGGATCTATGAATAAATCCTACCAGCCTCACACAATCAAAAATGATAAAACAAAACAAAAGGTCTGGAAGACGGGTTTAGTCCTGTCCCTTGTTTCATATATGTAAACCATTCCAGCCAAGTCAGCCAAGTACTTGTCTATCCTGCACTTAATATCTCTCAAATATGGGGATTCCTTAGATGTTCCAGTGCGTGATCATCTTACAGTTAGAAAGCTCTTCCAAATATGCAAGCTAAAATTTCTCTTGTTGCAGTTCAGAATTTGCTTCTTTTCCTGTCACCTGTTGAGACATCAAATAGGTGATCATCACTCTTTGTTTGTATTTGAAGACTTATCAAGTCCTCCTCTCAGATGTCTCAATAAATAATCTTTCAACCCATCCATGAATGTAGATAGTATAGGTAGTAACACCCCAAAAATTTTATCTGAGATAGAATCCTTGTGGATAGAAATTCTGTGCTTGAATAAAAAGAACATACCATGTTTATGCAAATCTCAGATGATGATAAATGTAATATAACTCCCCAATAATTAGAATCTATACATGGAAAATTTATAAACTTGTTATAATTTTCCGTGTATAGAATCCAAGTATTGGAGGGTTGTCTTTAATTTATCCCTTCCAACTGCTGCATAGGGGCAGGTAGGAGGTCAAACAGCTTGTCCCCTGCCTCTCCT
>NW_017728886.1:25407202-25409262 GCF_001723895.1 Crocodylus porosus
ACGAGGAAGTATATTCCTCCTTGATGTAGAGTGCTACTCCTCCACCTTTCCTTCCTATCCTGTCCCTCCTGTATAGCCTATAGCCCTTGACACTCACCGTTTATATTAAACAAAAGGAAATGCTGATAAGTCACCAGGACTGGATGGCATTCACCCAAGAGTTCTGAAGGAATACAAAAGGTGAAATTATAAAACTTGGTGATATTTAATATAGTAAAACTATTGTTACAAATAACCTCTGTGCCAAAGGACTGGTGGCTTGCCAATGTGATACCTACCTTCAAAAAGAACCCTTCAGGTGATCCTGAGAACAACAGACCATTCATTGAGTCTCGCTTCATCCCTAGCAAGTTGGTAAAATTTATAGTACAGAATAAAACTGGCAGTCACACGGAGAAATAGGATCTACTAGGGAAGAGGCAGCATGGTTTTTTGTAAAGGGAAGTCCTGCCTCATCAATCTGCTGGAGTTCTTTGTGGGTATCAGCAAGCATGTGAACAAAGGGGATCCAGTTGACGATATATTTGGACTTTCAGACCCCAAAGGCTTAAAAAATGCAAAAACAAACTTATGTAGATTAGTAAAGTCAAGGTATATGATATTCACTGCTCTTCCTCCTGCCTTGCGTCCATCCACAAAGCCAGTCACCTTGTCATAGAATGAAATCAAGTTGGTTAAGCTGGATTTCATCTTGACAAACCTTTGTTGGCTGTTTCTTATCACTTTATTTCCTGTATGCTTAGAAATAAATTCCTTGAAGTTCTTCAGTCTCTTTCTGAGTATCAGGGTTAGATTGACATTATAATATGGATTTTATTTTACTTTAAAATTTTAGTATTGTACATCAGCTTTTTAAAGTTTGACAGATGTAAGTCTGATTTAGTATGAAGTGCTATCAGAGTGTACACTAAAGCTTTTTAGGTTTTGTTTTCTCTCTCCTCTCTTGTATTCCACATGTACTGTCCATTTTAAAGACAAGATTTAAATTAGAATGCTGTAGGGACTGGGGCATTTTTTCATTGACCCTATGTTGAGGACATCTTGCTATGACGGTGCTAATTTAGATTCTTTCCCTAGTTGATTGTGTCATCTCATATTTTAATGTCTAAGTTAGGAACTGTTACTGAAAGGAAATTGATTTAGAAAGGTTTCATATGAGCATTTCTTTAGCTCCACTCATTGGTTGGACCAGGGATTGGCAACATTTTTTGGGGAAAGTGCCAAAAAACGTAGCGAACTGGGGTTTGAAGATGTTGGTGTGCCAGGGGTGGATGGCAGGGAGCCACGACAGGGCCTGATCATGGCAGCACAGTCCTGGCCCCTTCCCTGCCATCCTGCTTGGGACACGTGTAGCCACCCAGCAACAAGCGGGGCCAGTGCAGCTGCTTGCAGACTTGCAGCTACCGGGGATCCCAGGCTGCTCACAGGAGAGAGCCACGAGCTTGAATGTAGCTGCGCTAGGGTCTAGAGCCCTACCCTGCTTGTTGTCAGTGGAGGCTGCAGGCATGTTTTGGGGAGCGCAGCGGGGAAGGGGCTGGGGCACTGGGGTGAAGGGTGTGGCCCCTTCCCTGCTGCAGGGTAGGTGCTGGTGGCATGCTCAGAGACCATGCAGACCCCTCCCGAACCCATTGGGCTCCGGAGGGGAAAAGAGCCGTGGCCCATGTTTGTGCTACCCCGCAGCAGCAACCTGGCTTCCAGCTCAGTGCAGCTGGAGCAGGGGCTGGCAGTGTGTTTATGTATGGCCTGCTGGCATGTGGGCATGAGCGGAGCCCCCTGGGACCACCCAACGCAGTCACCCCTGCAGCACTGCCCCCACCTGCAAGTACTTTCCTTTGGCCTTGCGGTCAGGCCAAGGGCTGCCCTTCCCTATCCCCAGAGCTGCAGCTCAGGCCCAGCATGCAGCTCCCTCGGCCACTGTGTGGACAAGCTTTGTGGTGACAGGGAGACATGGCTGGGGGCCCAGAACTGCCCTGTTGGAGACCATCCTGTGTGTGGCTGCCACGCTAATACAGCTAGCTCGCCCTGCCCTTTGCAGTCTGGTGGGATGAGGACAGGGATGG
>NW_017728886.1:25409398-25420727 GCF_001723895.1 Crocodylus porosus
ATGTGCCATGTTGCCAACCCCTGAATTGGATTAAGGTGAGCTGGCAGAAAGTATGGGTAGAATGAAGATGAAATTCTGTCATTCTCTAATGGTACCTATATAAAATTAATACCCTAGAATAAATTAATAAAATAAATTAATTTATTTTATAAATATGCCTTTATATATTCTTAATTTTGCATAACATCTGAAAACATTTAACTTTGTACTTACAAGGGCATACCTTTTGTTAAATGGCGTGTTCTGCCTAATGAGTCAAGTAATTTGAACTGCAAATTGCTATACATGTTCAGATGTTTCAAGTGCTCTAATTCATAAAAAATAGCTAAATAGTTTGTAGTTTTAATAGTTAAATCTTTGAGAGGAAAATAATATATAGGCTATCAAAGAAATATTTTATCTTTTTTTTTTTTTTTTTTTTTTTTAAAGCTAAATTTAATAATACTTTGTAGACCCAATAGAAAACTTATTTTCAAATGTGAGGTATTTGTTAAAATAAATTTAACTCTAAATTCAGTTAATTATTTAATTCTTCAACTAACCCTGTTTGTTTTAAGGATAAAGATGGTAAATATGTCAGCAACAGAGATGTCTTCATATACATACTTCAGTTTCCAATATGCTTCACCAGGCTGACAAAGAATTTAAGTCCAGTTAATTATCGAATATGTAAGGTCTTGATTTGGGGAAGCTGCCTATTTATGAAATGGTAATGATTAATTCTGTACAGTCATTCTGTGTTTACCCCTTTTGTTACATTCAAGTAGACTTATTACAACTCTGGATGTTGGAGATAAGCCAAAACTTTCCCAATGCAAGAAGCCTATTACTAGGGAGGGAGCAGGGTTAAGTTTTGGCTTAAAGAATCTCTTATTTATCGATTGTTATTTTAATTGATACTACAGGGTCAAGAGAAGTATGGATTATTAAATGTGACAAAAATTACAGAAAATGGGAAAAAAGTTCGGTAAGTCTATACTTCAATTCGATTTTCTTGGTCTTTGTTTTATTGATATATGAATTGGGTAGTTATCAGTGTAAATAATAGTTGAATAAATATTATGATTTCATATTAGTAATTATTGCTAAACAGGTTTTTAATATCTTGTTTCCAGGTGGAATTTGTTATAATTTTGTGTAAATTTGCCTCAGAGTTTCACTTGGAGATGCAGCATTTTCCCCACTGCAATATTAATGATCTTCTCAATAGGCTGAAGACACTAGGCTTTTAACAGTGGTACTCTAGTATCTAAAGCCCTTGCTGAAGCTTTGTATTACTTGAAAGTACTCAATTATACTTTGGCTGCTATAATATCCTGAGGCTAGATCAATTAATAATCCAAAGGTTCACCTAAATAGTTTTTGGTGTGATTACCCATTATTCACTTAATGTCAGCAAAAGTCGATAGTTTAACTAGAAATTTGTTGCCTTTCAAATTGCTCTACCCCAGGTTTGGCTGTATCCAGCCTGTTGGGCTACCAGGGGACCACTGGAAATAGGGGATGAGGGCTGCTGTAGAACCCCAGGGTCTTCAGCAATCAGCAGCAGGAAGGCAGGCAAGGGCTGGCACAGCCCCAGGCCTCCTCCAGCTACTTTGGCTATCACTACCTCTGTGGCCCCAGCTAATCAGTTGCCTGCCCCACTGACCTGTGCTAAACCCAGAGCTGGAGTCATCACCAGTGCTTCATGCCAGAGTTCCTGCCCTGGCACAAAATCTGTGTTTGGCTGCAGTTGCTCCATCTCTGGTATGGAGCATCTGGCTAGAGCTGGAGTTACTGCTGCCACCACACGCATCTGACAGAGGCTGGAGCTGCTGTCACTGCCAGCAGAGCCATCCCATTCCCTGGATGATTGATCTGGACCTGGCTTGGGGCCTTGATAGATTTTTTTTCAGTACCAAGCTTAATTTACTTTTCAACACTGTTTTACAGGTATTTTTCTGGGAACAAACTATGAAATAGGGCCAGTCAGCAGCTGGCTCAGCTATGAAATAGTTAATTGTGTTGGGAAATGGAGGTAGTTCACATATTTTAAAGGCGCCCCGTGGCACTAGAACTACAGAATTTGCATTTGAAGGATATTAGTTCATAATTCTCACTTGAACAAAAGTTTTTTTAAAAAAAAAGAACGAAAGATGAAATGTTTTAGAAATCAGTAAGCTACCGAAGGAGTGTCAATCTGCTGTGTGCCTAGAATATGAACTATTGTATATAACTTTTAGACTAGATGAGTTATTTCTTCCGAGTTTCTCGGATTTTTTTATTTAGTGCCACCCATACAGTGTATAATTTAAATGCATAATAAATACGCAGATGTATTGAGGCAAAAGTTTGGGAATTTTAGCCTCTTTAAAGTATATAACCTATATATAAGTACATTTTTCCAGTAATTGATGCAGTATTCTTCCAGCAGTATTCTGAATGTTAATATCTTTAAACTCGTATGCATTTTTTCCTGGCAGATCTTTGAAGATTTTAGCCTCTTTAAAGTATATAACCTATATATAAGTACATTTTTCCAGTTAATTGATGCAGTATTCTTCCAGCAGTATTCTGAATGTTAATATCTTTAAACTCGTATGCATTTTTTCCTGGCAGATCTTTGAAGTGAAATGACCTAGGTCTAGTGTTTTCTTCAGTTTCATGGATTTCTGCTTAGAAAGAAGTAGTTTGGCCATCTTATCTCTGAAAATAGCTAAATTACTAACTGTTAGCTCATACTTGCACAACGAAGACAAGGACTTTGGGGTGCTGACAGACATGAAAAAAAATGCGCTTTATTGGAAGGGGCAGCATGTTAGTTCAACCTGGCTCCACAGCATCTGTAAAAATTGGGTGATTCAGCGGGGCTTTTTGGCACTTTTATCCAATAGCTGATTCAGCTGATAAAAGCGCCAAAAGCCCCACTGAAGTGCCCAATCTATATAGATATTGGGCGAGCCGGGTCCAGCTAACGCAATGCCTCTTTTGGGCATGTGCTGCTTTCAGCACCAGGGCATGCCCATCTTAAAATAAATCTCTGTTTTGGGGGGGAGGGGTTCCCCACATCTGTAAGAAGACTAAAATATTTTTTTAGCTATAAAGGGACAGTGGGGGGGGGGTGCTGAAGGATAAGTATGGATTTGTTATGCTGCTGGAATAGCTCACCTCTCTTTTCTGCATGTAAATTCTCAAAAGAAATATCCCTTTATTACACATGTAAGTTAATTTGTGTCAGATGTGGAATACTTAGATTCTTTTCTGGTATGGGCTACAGTGCCTTGTTAATCTCAAAATGATGCAGTGTTTTGATATAATCTATTTAGTATTTAGCAGTTTGGGCATAATTATACAGTGGGGTTTTTTTTCTAGTGAAACTGATAGCTTTCACTGCTATTTAGGTCCATTTGATTTGGAAACTTTGGCCAGCTTGGGACTATTTAATACAAATTCCTCTCTGTAAACATATTAGTAATTCAGACTTACTGATATTGCTAATGATCATTGCAATCATTACACTGTTAATTAACATGCAAGTCAGCTTTTCAGCAGAGGGCAGATTTTGAAATAGTTTCGTTTCATTTTATTTGGAAACAAATACAAATATTAGTCATTTTAATTGTAGGAAAAACTGGACTTCATCATGGGCAGTATTACAAGGTTCGTCATTATTGTTCACTAAAACCCAAGGAAGTGGAACTGGCTGGGTAAGTGCTTTGCCTATTCATCTCTTTGCTTGATTTAATTGTCTTTCTGATTATGCAAATTATATTGCAGCTGTCATCTGAAGGGTTGACAATAACAAGATCTATGGATGTAGAAATGAGAATAATAAGGGAGGAGGAGAGTAGTGTAAATACAATTTTGTGATGCAGCATCAGAAGCAATCCAAATGTCTTTTTCCCCCCCCTTGTATCTGGATATCTTATGAATCACTCACCAGGTCTAAATGAGAAACTTATAAAAGGTTTTTCAAGTGTCTTTAAGTTTGTCTGACCTGAACTGAAAGATAGAATGTGCTCCAGACCAAATATGTCCTTGATCTCTTTCTCACCAATGGGTTTGTTTAAATTGGATTCTGTTTGGTCTGTCTCAATTTAGTTTCTTGAAGAGATTATTTTCACAGCTGAAGGCAAGTTGAATGTGCTGTCGTTAATACGATGCAATAACCTCCCTGCTATTGCACTGGAAGTTATGAATAATCAGTAATGGCTTACGTGGAATTGATGAGATAATAGGATCTTATGGGTAAATCAATGTGAAACCAGGTAAAGTCCAGGGAGAAGGCAGAACTTTAATGTTTGGTCATATTATAATCCATGCTTTATCACACTTCTGCTTTGTTTTGTGTCTGTACATTGTGAGTAAAATGTTCATATCCAGTTGACAGTCAATGTGAGAGGCACAGTTTGATGATACCCTGAGACTGACAATTTATATATACTCCAAGCTTAGTAACAGTTGTAGTTACACTGACTATGAATTTATTTGACTTTGGGCATAGAAGCAGTCTTTCAAAACATTTTCTGAAGCTTCATATTTTAAACGATATCTAGCCCTATTTTGAGTCTAAAGAGCAGTTTGATGAACAGAGATTGTATTTGACTGGCATGTTCATGCTCCCTGGAGCTTTTTTGTTCTGTCTTCTTTCTGCTGTTTGGCTATTTCTGAGCAGCAAATTGATATTGACAGTATTTTTGAAGCCTTTCAAGAGATCAGAAATTTCATCAGTTCTTGTCCTTCTGTTGCTAACTCCAGTACTTAAGTAGAGTGGAAAGTTGCAGGAAATGAGTAAGGACCTCAGAGAAATACCAGTAGGAGAGGTCTAAAGCAATTGGGATGGACCAGGAGGTATTAGGAAGGAAAGCCTAAATAAATAGGGGGTGGAAGAAAAGCAGAAGAGCAAAATGAGTAAGGCAATATTTAATTAGATTACACTGGTAGAGAGTGGACATTGAGGTGTGTACTGCAGTATGCATTGGTAGCAGACACTGGAGGGAGAGTGCGCAGAAGGGGAAATAGAAAACCAATTTAACACGCACAAAAAAATAAAGGGAGCAAATTCAATTGAGTGTGAGTGTGTGTGCGCATTGTGGCTAGGGACAGAAATTACACACAAATCAATATAAGTAATTGGAAACTGGTTCGAATCTGTAACACAACAGAAGTTCAGTGTACATAAATTGCTTCAAAATGGTTGAAATAAGTCTAAGATAAACCTGGATGGACATAGTATCAGTCTTAACTGATTTAGGTTAAATCGGTTTATTGAACTTCTGTCCCAGATCCCCTCCAAATTCAAGTTATCTCATAGTCCCCCAGCGTCTGTTCCCCTACCATCTCCCCTGTAAATCCCGTCTTGCAGGGTGGGGGCGGGTTTACATTGGTCCAAGCTGTCTGCTCCAACTGAGCAGGGAGGTGTGCTCTAGTGTCCCCTGGCTTCTGGCCTAGGCCACCGCGTTGAATCGATTTTAGCCTTGGGTTTTTTAACTGTCTGTACTTAGCCTGTGAGACTTAGGAAATGTATATGCAATTGGCATACTTAATTATAAAGAGAAAATTGTACATAAATGCTTAAATTATTTAATGTTACAGGGGTGTCAGTTGTAGGCATGCTGGTCTAAGGGCATAGGCAGACAAGGTTCTTTGCGTGAATTTGATATCTTTTATTAGACCAACTGAAATAGTTGGAAAACAATTATTAAGCAAGCTTTTGGGTTCAAAAACCCTTCATCGGGCTAAGGAAGCTTCAGCAATTGGTGTGTGCTCTTCCTGGATGGAATGAAAGTAAAGAAGCCAGGGGCTGGGCTGGGCTGCATACAAGACAGGTAGTCAGTGAAAATGTAGATTGAGGAGTCAAAGGGTGAGAGACCGGCTGGGGGTGGGGGAGAGAAGGGGGGATGAATAGTGGAGAGCTACCTAGGGAGTCAGGTGTCAGGCAGGTTATAATGTGTCATAAATCCAGTGTCTATATTTAGCCCATGATTTTTAGTATCCAGGAGGTTGATGAAGTGGAGTTCGTAGGCTCGTCTCTGGGAAGTGTTTTGTAAGTTTCCTTTGAGGATCAGGACTGAGAGATTGGAGAGAGAGTGGTTTTCTTGTGAATAATGTGCCCCTCCCTACACGTAATTGGGTATTCCTGTCTTTGATAGATTCATTCTGGTGCGCAGTTGTTGTTTGGTCTCTCCTACGTATTTTCCCTCAGGGCATTTGGTGCACTGGATGAGATGTATTACATTTCTGGAGGTGCAGCTGTAAGATCCAGGAATACTGATGGCTCTGTTGTGGGGTGTAGATGTGTTCAAACATGGAATCTCTCTCTCTGGAGGAGTGTCCTTGTTGGGTGAAAGCCTTTTTAAGATTGGTGAGGTGGCAATCCCGGGTGTTTTCTTCAGTGCAAATTTGTTGGTAACTGAGGGCTTGGCTGTATATCACAGCCTTTTTGGTGTGTTTAGGGTGATTGTTGGTTCTGTGCAGATATGTATGTTGGTCTGTGGGTTCCACCCAACAGGGACACTCCTCTAGAGAGATGGGTTTCACGTTTGAAAGAGCCACCCAGATACCACGTGAAGAACTGCTGCAGTACAGATGAAACCCCCCCACAAATTGCACACCACTGGTTATGACATATCACCCCTCCCTTGAACCGACACAGAAAATCCTCAAACCTCAATTGCAACCCACACTAGAAAGAGACCCTACTCTTAAAAAGATCTTCCCAGAGCCACCTTCCTAGCCTTCAAACAAGCACTGAACCTCGCTAACCTCATCACCAGAAGCTAACTTCCTCAAGCCCAGAACACACCAAAAGGACCCAGACCATGCCATGACAAGAAATGCAAAACCTGCCAACACATCTCCGCCACCCCCACAATTACTACACCCCACAACAGAGCCATCAGCATTCCTGGATCTTACAGCTGCACCTCCAGAAATGTATTACATCTCATCCAGTGCACCAAATGCCCTGAGGGAAAATACGTAGGAGAGACCAGACAACAACTGCGCACCAGAATGAATGCACACCAGAAATCTATCAAAGACAGGAATACCCAATTACCTTTGGGGGCCACATTTCTCACAAGAAAACCACTCTCTCTCCAATCTCTCAGTCCTGATCCTCAAAGGAAACTTACAAAACACTTCCCAGAGACGAGCCTATGAACTCCACTTCATCAACCTCCTGGATACTAAAAATCATGGACTAAATATAGACATTGAATTTATGACGCATTATAACCTGCCTGACATCTGACTCCCCAGGTATCTCTCCACTATTCATCCCCCTTCTCTCTCTCTCTCCACCCCCACCTCTCTCTCACTCATTGACTCCTCAATCTACATTTTCACTGACTACCTGTCTTGTATGCAGACCAGCCCAGCCTCCGGCCTCCTTAATTTTCATTCCATCCAGGAAGAGCACACACCAACTGCTGAAGCTTCCTTAGCCTGATGAAGGGTTTTTGAACCCGAAAGCTTGCTCAGTAACTCTCTTCCAACTATTTAAGTTGGTCTAATAAAAGATATCAGATTCACACAAAGAACCTTGCCTGCCTACATTATTTAATGTTTTTTTCAATGCAAAACTAAAGAAATGTGTATAAAATATCACAACAAATAAAAAGAAAATTGGACCTAATGTATGATGCATAAAATAAAATGAAACAGTATAAATTAATAGAAATTTTAAAAAAAGTAAAAACGGAATTCTATTTGATTTTGGTCATTATTCTTTGGAATAGCACAAATACACCTATAGAGTAAAAGACAGGTTATCAGCTGGACAGGAGCCAAATTGTTTTTTTCTTTGTTAGTCTAGTACTAAAAATTTTCCATTAATGGAAAGATCCATTTCCCTCTTACTTCTATAAAGAACAAACAAGACTGTAAATAGTGAGTTCAGACATCTATCTCATTTTTCCCACAAGAACATATCATGTCTGAATATGGGTTCCAACACCACCTCCCTATGGTGAGTGCCCATCTCATTAGAGTGATTTTTCACTCTTATAACAGCCTCTCGCTTGTGGTTTTGCTTCAGCTAGGTTCAGTAAAATGGTTAGACTTGGGAAGAAAGCAGATCCTAACCTTTCTGCCTTCTCGGCATTAGCTGACAGCTGAGTTAGAAGGTAGGAAAATGGTATGTCCCTGACTGCATGTTGTGAACTTTGATATTTAGTCTTCACTATGTATAAAGATGACTCCTCCCCTTTAAAGCATACTTGTAGTACTGGTACATACTAATCTGGTTTTACTTTATGGTAGTTAAAAATACAGGGTGTTTGCAGATGTAAAAAATCAAAACAAAACGGTACTTTATTTTATACTTGGTGCATTCCCACGCTGAGGCCTGCACATGCCAGAAGAGGCAGCTCATTACTTCAGCCCAGCTCGCTGGCCATCTTTAAAGATTGGGCGCTTTAGTGGAGCTTTTTTGGTGCTTTTAGCTAATAGCTGATTGAATCAACTTTAGCTGAAAGTGCCAAAAAAACCTGCTGAAGTACCTGATCTTTACAGACACTGCTCAGGCAGGCTGAAGTAATGTGCTGCTTCTTCCAGGAAAGCGTGTGTTTTTGTTTGTTTGTTTGTTTTTTAACGTCTGCAAGCAGCCATAATGCTTATGATCTTCCTAATTACAAATGAATAACTTAGAAGCAACTAGGGACAGAAATTACACACAAAGCAGTATAAGTGATTGGAAACTGGCTCAAATCTGTAACACAACAGTAGTTCCATTCAATAAAAAATACCTGCTCTAGTTTAGAGAGCACAGGTCACAAACTTTAATTTTGAGCTGCATCCAAATCTAGTCATTGGACAAAAAAGACCCAATTGCAACTGTACATTGATAGCAAAAATCTGTTTAATTTGTTAGTGAATTATCGAACACTGGCACAACACTGTTTAGTTATAGTACCAACACTGTAAGAACTTACACATGGTATATATACTGTGCTAAACAAACAGGTTCTGAAGTATTCTCTGAAAAACTGCTGTGAATTGGTTTGTGATCTAACATAAATGCAACAAACATTTTAGCTAGATATAGAGTAAAAAATATTTGTTTTATGTTACCATTGGGGTGTAGTATTAGAACCAAATAAATATCTCTGTATGGACAGATTAAAGTTGTGTATTAAAATATCAAAGGAGAGTTGGTTTTGAAGACTGTGTTTTATATACATGAAGTTTTGTTATCTTTGATCATGCGTTCTAAAAACACATGTTTAAATTTACTTATGGTATTGTTTGTTAGGAAATAATTTGTTTAGTACTTGTTTAGTGGTTACATAATTGCTTATTCTCTTGTGCATTGTTTTGTGACTTCATCACTTTCTTCCTTTTTCTCATCAAGTCATTTTGCCAACGGGGCTCAATTCCTGAGCTCTTGCTTTCGCTGCTTTCTTCTTGGAAAAATGCTCTCAGTCGTCGGCCTGCTGTCACCTATGTAAACTCTGACCCTGTTTCAGCTATCAGTGTATGTGTTCTTGTTGCATGCCTCTTGTCACTCATAATACAGTTTTATTCACCATTAATCTTAGAAGTAAATTTGAAATGTCTTTTTGGCCCAGAATTGTTGAGTTAACTTTCATACCATTTTACATAACACTTTGTTTTCTTTGTATTTTGTTATTTTTGCTTGAAATTCATTGTTAAGGCTTGTGCTGGTGATCAGTACTGAAGTTGTAATCCAAAATTTACCTATCATTTGAATCACTAGTGTATTGACTAATGAAGAGCATGATATAATACGGTTTAACAAATTTTAGGCTATGTGCCTAATTCTTTCTAACTACTAATTTAGGATGTTTAGAAACTATTTTATGTGCATTTGGTTGACCCAGTGTGCTTGAAATTGGTTAATTCTAGCTGTAATTGAAATACATAATGATGACATGGCTAAGCGATGCCTAAAGTGATACCCTAGATGTCCATTTCAGAGGAACTGTAAAAAGATCAGAGATGTCTTATTCCACAGCATTCAGAGAACTTCTACAAATGCCATATGAATTTATAAGGATAGCTTTCTTTTTATATAGTGAAGATAAGTATGAAAATGTTATATTTTCAGAAAAGGATTAAATAGTTGTAGGTTGTACTGTTAGCCTATGGCTAAGGGCAAGTAGTCAGATTATTCTGAAACCAATTATCTTCAGTTCTCAAACATTTTCAATGTAAATGATTAAGCTCAAATACAAAACTCCAAAAACTATTTTCAGTTTTCTTTCTTTTTTTTCCCCTTTGCTGTAGATGAAGCCAATAAAGCAAAAATTTTGGTTCCTTTAAGACGGAATATTGGTGGAAGGAACCTTTTAGCTTTCCCCAGAGGAGAGGAAACAGAGCTGTTAACTTTTAAATTCGGGGTGCAGGCAGATGTTAGGGCCCTACTCTAACCCATGACACTTTACATAAAGTACCATGAGTCAGACTCCCTTCCTTGTCTCCCCTCACCCCAACCAGTGTTCACTTGTTGGGTTGTGATAGTCTCCACCATCCCAAGCCAACAGGCAGGGGCACTGCAGCAGCTTCCCAGGAGGTGGCTGAATGGCCAGAACTGGGGGGGTGGACTGCAGCAATGAAGCCCTCTTGCTTAGGAGTCCGATCTGGCTCCTACAGGCTGTGAGGTGAGGGGGATCCTGTTTCCCGTCCTCTCCACCCCCCAAGCTCTGGCCATTCAGCAGCTGGGAGGTCCTGCTTTTTTCCCCCTGACAGTCCAGGAGGTGCAGGGCAGGGCACCCGTCCAACCCCACCACCTGTGCAAAGCACAGGTTCCCTAAGCACTCAGCTTTTGAGCACCTGAATGTGGTACTTGCTTTAACCAGAGTTAATTTTTTATCCAGTTGGCCATTTTTAAAGTGCTCTGCAGCCATGCATATGTGACCTTGGCTGTAGAGTGCTGTCAGGGGCCAGGTCACTTGAAAAATATAATTTCTGTCTGCATCCTTAGTTAAAATACAAAAGACTTGATCTGGATGCCAACAGCTCATTTACTATAATCAGTTTTGATTGTGATCTCCTTTTTTAGGCTTTACAGTAGGCAAATATAAGAGTGTGTTTGCATATTTTATTAGCCATGTAATAAGATTATAAAGAGGTATTGAGTGAATCACTTTTCCAGTCAGTTCAATGTGCAAGAAATAACTAGGCCCAGATTTCTGTTTGGTGCAAATTAAGGGCTCCTGTACATGTGCAGGTAAAGGAACAATGGGATCTAATGCATGATTTGCACAAACGCACCTCCTGCCATGCAGATGTGGCATGTGGGTTATGGATTGTGGAATATATCTTATCACACCTTATTGCCAGTGCAGGGTAAGCCCAATCCCAGGTTCCCCTGGCTGGGTCTTTG
>NW_017728886.1:25421232-25473392 GCF_001723895.1 Crocodylus porosus
CATGCTTACTGTACCTGTGAGGTTTAGTGCTGCAGAAGAGTAGTAATGTGGATTTTCTGTGCTTTGGAATTTCAACTGAGTCTTGCTTTGCAGGGTGTGTGTGTGTGTGTGTGTGTGTGTGTGTGTGTTCCATGAAATTTGTGACCTGCTGAAATACAGCAGACTTGATCTGAGCTTTGCAATGTTCAACTGTCTATCTGTGTAAAAATCTACCTTCTCTGTTAACATCTGCATTTAATGCATATAGTCTGAATACTAAGGTTCTATATACTAAGCCTATAAATATCGTGCTGTCATTTCCTAGCTGTGTTCAGCATACAGACAGAAACATCAAAGAATGAAATTACAGCTGTCTATTTGGAACATTAAATCTTTCTGAAGATTCTGTTTCTTTCAGTAATTTTTCTTTCTTGTTTTTG
Organism: Crocodylus porosus; assembly: GCF_001723895.1. Taxonomy (NCBI): domain Eukaryota; kingdom Metazoa; phylum Chordata; order Crocodylia; family Crocodylidae; genus Crocodylus; species Crocodylus porosus. The sequence continues at coordinate 25,421,652 of NW_017728886.1, forward strand.
CTGTGAAGAAAAAAAATATTATTCACTCGTACAAGATGACCCCCCCCCAATAATTAGATTCTGTATACATAAAATTAATAAATTTGTTATAATCTTCCAGGTGTAGAATCTAATTATCAGAGTGTCTTGATTTCATTCCCCCTCCCACTACTTCAGCGGGGAAAATAGTGCCTAGGAGGGTCAGGTGCCCCCTTGCCCTCTGCCCCTCACAATTTATTTCCCTTGTAGCCTTCCTGTTCCCCTTCCTCCCTCTCACCGGCTCTGCGCACCCCATCCCGCTCCCACCACCATCGCCGCACCTGGCGAGGTGCTGCCCATGCAGCAGGTACTGGGGCCTGTGCTGAGCCAGGCAGGACCCCCCCACCCCACCCATGCCTGGGAGCAGGGGGATGGATGCAGGTGGGGAAATGCCCAGTGTAGAGGGTGGGGAGGCAGCTTTGCTATTTGCTCCTAGGGAGGCAGTAGAGCCCCTTCTCCCTGGGCAGCACCAGCTGGGTCCCCCTCCATGGCCACTGCCTGTGCAGCCCCCTCCCCTGCAGGGTACCCCAACCCAATCCTTGCAACCCCCCAATTACATTTAAATATGTTAATTACACTTAAATATGTAAATTAGATTGTTTCTATACCTGTTCTGCCAAAATTTCATAGACATTAGGGCTGGAAGGGACCTCAGAAGATCATGGAGTCTAGCCCTCTGCCCCAGATTCTTAGAGTAAGTTTGGCAGTCCACAGTATATAAAAGGTTGGGAACCACAGTCCTACAGGACAGTGTCTGTTACAAAATTATTGGCGCTAACTGGCTTCCTGGTACTTGGGAACAATCTCAATAGAGCAAAGAAATGAAACAGGCACGGGCCCTGAGCTGTTCTCATACTTGCCTCCTGAGCCCTTTTGAAATCTGTCTGTCAAGACTGGAGTTTGTATAGGTGTTGCTTTCTTCGGTAGCTAATCAGGGGTTTTTAATCTCTAGTTGTCAAATAAATGCTTTACATGACCGCTATATTCACTTTTCAATAAACAGAAAACATGTTTAAGTAATTACTTTATTGCAGCTAGAAGTCTTTCCTAGTATGCCCCTGCATTTTTGTACCGCTGCCTCCTTATTTCTAATCTCACCTTTTGGCTACTAAGAGTCGTGGAACCAAAAATTATTCATAACCAAACTTCAGTTTTCTGTCTATATAAGGACCATTGACCTTTGAAGCCTTTAAGGGAAGTTGAAGTTGCATGAAGGGGTTAAAATTGTTAAAATGCCCAAGTTCACTTTTAAGAGTTTATGCTGGTCTATGAGGGTGTGTTTTACTTTTATTATGCTTTTAAAGCTAAATTGGGAAGTGTAACACTCCAAGTTTAGCAAGCTTATTGCTGTCTGTGCCATCAGGAAAAAAACAAAAAAGCTACAGATGCCCCACTCTCCCCCACCCCTTGTTTGACTGGATGCTTGTGGGTTAAATCACATTTTCACCATTTGCTTGTTGTTCAGGTTTAGACAATGAAATTGCTTTCTGCTTCAGCGTACTCGCATTCAGTTCTGCAGTATTTGTGCTAAAAAGTGCATCAGGGAAACATTTTAAGTAAAACTTGAATTTTAATGTAAACTATCAGTTGATGTTTTAATAAATGTAAAGGATTGATGTCCCTTTTCAATACACAAGGTGATTTTACTATCTTCTGTTAAGGGCATGTCACTATACGTCTAGCGAAGCCAGTAGTGTTTTTGGTTTTTTGTGTTAAGCCCAGGTACTGGCTAACCACTGAAATGGTTTCACCTGTAGAGTTGGGGTGATATTGTAGCTGTGGTGATCCAGGAAAAAAAGTGAGGGGCAAGAATGTTTGTGTGTGCTGTCTTTTACTGGACCACTTGTCTTTGACCAAATCATATATAATCAAATGCAGCTGCGTGTAGTTTATCATTGTTATAGTGAAACAGAAATTCTCTGCAGGAGCCTGGTCTGTATTTGAAGCTAGCCAGCTACATACTAATGCTACCAGTAAATATTTTAAACAAAAAGATGTTCTTTCTTTAGACATAATTTGTTTTTCAGGGCACCACTTTAGCTAGGTAGTGGCAAAGTACTGTACTCGGGTTAACTTGTGTAGACTGCAGAATTCAAAGATCGATTACACTCAGGGGAACATAAGACTGCACACACATTTTATGGGTCACTTCTCCTGGAAAATAATCATCGTTCTTTTTTTCAGAAGTTTGGGGTTAATCAATCTAAGCCAGAATTTACAGTGGATCTTAGAGGGGCATTTATTGACTGGGCTTCAAAGGACAAATCCAGCAAAAAGAATGTCATTGAGGTAAATTTAGTTACTTATTTGTTGTTTTAAAAGAAGTTGTTTTTGGTGGTGTAGTCATTTCAAGATAACTTTTTTCGTACTTAAATGTGTACACATATGGATGTAGTATGTGAAAACTGTACAATAATGGCTTTGCTATTTGAGATTTACTCATCTGTTTTTTCTGGGGATATAAAGTTTTATTCAGCAAACAGTAGCAGGCATTAGACTTTTTTCATTTTAATATGGCTTGTAAATAACAGTTGACCTAATTTTGGTGTAAAATAACAATGATTCTGTGTGTTGAATAACTTTTAACTATTGGTCACCTTGTTATATCAGTATCTTATTTTGTAACGTCTTTTCTTATATTAATCTAAGATTACTCTGAATTTAGGGTGACCCTCCAATAATTAGATTCTGTACTTGGAAAATGTTATAAATTTGTTGTAATTTTCCAAGTATAGAATCTAATTATTGGAGGGTCACCCTAAATCTATGCCCTGCCTCCAGCCTGGGGCAAGGAACATGTGATTGCTCCAGCCTCAGCCCAGTCATACAGCACCTGTTGCAGCAGTAGGTCCGGCTGGGACCTGAAGCCAAAGCCTGGGCCAGAGCTTCCAGCATTGGCCAGAGCCCAGGCCAGTGCTGCCACCACTGCTGCTGCTACCTGGCTGTGCTGGAGCTAGAGCAACCATGTGCTCTGCCCTGAGTTGGAGCTCAGCTGGAGCCCTGCCAGAGGGCAAGGGGTGCAACAAGTTGTTGTTGCACTGCTAAATATCAGAGGGAAAGTAGTGTCTTTGCATTACTATTATCTCTTCTTAAAATATTTGTCCTTGTCTCCTGTTTAACATCCTGTTGGTGTATGGTACTGAAACACTGAATCATATTTGAATATTTGTGTTTGTTTTTAATTCACATAAGTTCTTTCTTTTCTTTAAAGTTGAAAACCCGACAAGGAACTGAACTCTTAATACAATCGGATAATGATAGTTCGATTAATGAGTGGCTTAAAGTTCTTACTTTAACCATCAGTAATCAGGTATGTGCTTAAATCATAAAGACATTCTTTTCAAGGGCATGCATAATATTTAGAAAATTAATTTGTGTATTTATTTTATGATTCCAACTTCTCAAACAGTTTTGTTTCCTTGCTTCGCTGCACAAGTACTAGAGGCGGGAAGAAGAGGGCATATGATACTTGTTCTGTATTTTCTGGTGACTGATTAACAAAATAATATCAACACTGACAAGGAAAGAAGGATGGTGCAATGACCTTGGTGACTGACTGGGACTTGTGGCCCTGGATCCAGTTTTCTAGTCAGATGCAGCCTTGCTCAGAGTGGCTTACTGGACAAGTTCCTTGATCTTCCCCGTCCTTGAATTCCCCATCTGAAATATATTGAATAACCGAAAAATTCTTGCATGGCAGAGAGATGAATCTTAAGTGTACCTGAATTTGGAATCCTGACTTCTGTTTGAGTTTGTTACTGTTAGTCACTTGAATTAGTGGTGTTTTGGTAACATGTAAATTAGATCTGATTCTCCTTGCTTGGTAAAAGTCAGTATTGCCTTGCTTTAATCGATTATCTGAGCTTCCCTTCAGAAGACATGAGGCCAGTTTCTTTCTGCTGATACAAAGGTGATGCTGACAAATAGCACCTAACACTGCCTGGAATCTTTGTATTTGGGAGAGGTTATTGGGGAGATTGTGGTAGGACACTTCCATCAGAATCTAAATTAATACAATCTGTGACTTGGTCTATTTGGGCACTTTTACACATGCTCCAGAGGTGTGGCAGGGGGTGCTTTAATTAGAGCAGCTCCCAGAACTACTCTAATTAAAGTGCTGAATGGTTGGAATCTTTGATTGTGGAAAATATTCCACACTGATAGAATTGCTCAGATGCAACTTAATGTGCTGAGAAAACATGAACGTTGATGCACAGGGCAAGGTTTTCAGAAGCCAACAAGATCATTGTATCACACTGATTTCAGTGCATGGTTCTGGTAATATATCCAATAATGCTCTGCCAACAGTCATGTTACAGAAACAGCAAACTTCAAGATTAAAAGGTAGGGTAACTATCCTATGTTTATAGGAAGTAACCCTGTCCTCACGCTGATTAAAAAAATAATAATAATAATTCTGAGGGGGAATAATGAAATGGCTAGTATTGTTTACAAGCCTGTGAAAAAATACCATATATATGTTGTTTGAGGCTTTTGAAGTCTCATCAGGTGTGTTCTTTTCCTGCTCATTCCTCAACATTGACTGTATTCAATTCATTTTTTGAGTGTTCAGTAACATTTTCTGAAGTTTATCTTCTAAATTATCCCCATAATTGTTAATGATTAAATACTGTTCTTACTGATACAGAAATGAAAATAACATAATAGATTATGACATCACAGTTCCAAAAGATCGGTGGTTTAGTATTTTTTTTAAGCATTATTTTATTGCAGATCGGATTTCCCAGGAGTGTGATTAAAATATGTTATTACTGTGTCCTCTAATCTGCAAGAGTCAACCTGATTTGCCTATATATAATTTTTTTTAACATAGGCAGTAGAGTCTGATGAGGCATTAGAAGATGATGTACCAGATTCCCCAGGGCTGGAAAAGCAAGACAAAGAGAAGGATAATAAGGATTCTAAGAAACTTCGTTGTAAGTACAGCTAACTCTTAATAAGTTTCCATTGATTATGTTGATCCCACCTAGCTTTTTATGGTTGGAAGAAGGTTTAATTTAAACAAAGAAGATCTCTTATGCTATAAGTATAAATTATTTAAAAGCCAAAAAATGAGAAGAAAGCAAATATGAGGTTAATATTACTCAAAGAATCTTATCAGCTATGTGCCAAAGCACAGTGCAACATCCATATATTTAATTATTACTGCTTTTCATAATTTTGAAACTTAACTGTCTGATTTTAAGTTCCATTAATTTATTTGCATAAGCTTTTCAAGACCTACATATCTACACTAGATTTTTTTCTTTAATTCCACATTTTAAAATTCCTTGTTAAACTTAATTCGTCATTCTGTCTAGAAGTCGGTTCCTCTCTCCTCTCCTTTCTCCGAATTTGGACAATTCACCTTGTAACAAAATGAGCATCAATTTTTCATCATGCTGGGCCATCAAGAGGGTATTTTGCAAGGTGGAAAATGGACAGCTGCTCCTTCACATATAATTCCATGAGGGACATGGGGGAGGGAGGTTTCAACCTATAGTGACATTGTGGGGGGGGGGGGCGTTGCTTTTTGCTGGCAAGTGTTTCACGCTCAGCCCCTGGGAAAGCCACATACCTTTACACTTTCACTGTTTGCTTTTAATGTTTGTATAATCGCGTTCTAAACAGTAAAAAGTCTCTGTGTCTCTGGCACGGTAGTGGGACAGACATGGTTTCAGGGCCCACAGGTTGAATGGCTACACATTAACCACCCATAGGCTGCCCATCGGACTGCCATGGTATAAAACATCTCATTTAATAGTTCGTTTGACCTTTTTTTCCTTTCAAGGTGCCATTTATACAATAAAGAAAAAGTGCCAATGGTGACAACAGAGCCGCTAGCCTACAGCCCGGTGTTTGAAATGCTAGTCAGGGAGCTAGAAGGCCCAGATTCAAATTGCCTCTTCCCTTATTTAGATCAGGAGCTTGAATTTGGGTATCCTCTCTTGAATGCCCTAGTCACAAAGCTGTTAGGGTATTCTAAGGTAGTCTGTCCTGTTAAAGATGTTCTACTTTGTATAAATAATTACATCTTAATTGGAATGATTCTGGTTTCTGTCCTCATTGAAGAGTATTCTTAACTACCAGATGGGCCTTCAAGTTGTGCCTTCCCAATGACTATCGACATTCATAAAATATGGAATAGATGAAACAGGAGTGACTGTATCCTGGCAGACATTACATTTCTGCCATGATTAACATGTTAATTGAGCCATAAATTGCACCATGCCACACTTTCAACCTATTTATGGTCTGATAAAATGGCAAGTCAGCCACAAAGATGTTCCATGTGGAATATAGAACATGTTTGTGGTGGGTATGTATTGTGTTTCAGTGTGTGGCATGCAAGATTGGGCTTCATGGTATGGTTTTAAATGTTCCTTTACTGGAAGCCAAAGGACTCCCTTATGTGGAGACATTTAAATCCAGGCTGAACACCCCATTCCTGGGCCTGTGTCACAGACAGCTGGGAGTCTGAGACCTCACAGATGTTCAGCTGCATACACTTGTACATGGAAGCTTTTGAGTTGGAGCATGGGCACTGGGGAGCTTCCTGGCTAAATGTGTGCCCCTATCAGGTTTGTGGCATGGGCAGCTGGGGATAGAGGAATTCGCAAATCCCCAGCTGTTTACTTCAGTGAGCAGTCACCTGGTCGCATGCACACTGCTGACAGCACACTTTAAGACCTAACACTGCTCTGTTCCCAATCCTGAAATTCAACTTAGTGTCAGGATTGGGCACAGGGCAGCCCCAGGTTTTGGGAAAAAGTCACTCCCTTTCCAGTCGATGGGATCAGGCTGGGGACAGTGCCATTTTGTCCTGTGCCAGTTGCACAGTTGGGATTTAAGGAATTTTATGCCCCATCCCAAACATGCCTCCTGCCAGTGTATGTGTGGTGTGGCAGAAGTATAGTGTAAAATATCTCATAGCCCAATCATTCCTTTTTTTTTTTTAATGTCTGCGAGGGAACAGAGACTTACCCCAGACCACCATGTAACCTGTTAGTAGGTAGCCATTCTCCTGGGTGGTGAGGCCCAGGTTTAGGTCCATCTTTTAAATCATGCAGAGGGAGTGTTTTGAACCAAGGCCTCCTACGTTAATATCCTAACTTTGAATTGCTTCTGTGTCACTGTGCCAATTTGTAGGCGATGCTAATGTTTCTAGGTTACCTAAAAATTAAATCTTGCTTTTTGTTATGTGTAGATAATGCGAGACGACAACACACACACAGATTTTTTTTCCCCAAACTATTATACAGTTTTAAAATACCACATATTGTGTTTGCTTTGTCCATTATATTGTATTAAAGTGGAAAAGTGTTCTTGAATTGGTTGTTTTACTTGTTTTATTTTCATCTAAATGCAGCATCTATAAATACCTCCACTGTTAAATTAGAAATTGAATTGCAATTAATTTAATACTAATATAAATTAATCTTTTATAACATGAAAGGAGTAATAACTTTTTATCATTGCTTCAGCGTGAGGACTGAGTGCAAGTGTTTCTTAGTCACAGTAGTGAGTTATTTTGTTCAAATGTAATTTTATTTTTTGCTTCTGGGCTTATGTGAAAAGCTTAACTTTTCACGGCAGGTGAGACTTCACACTGAGGAGGTTTGAGTCTTTTTTTTTTTTTTTAATACGGAAGACTGAAAGTAAGGTAAACTGGTAAATTGTGTAGTTGTGATAAATCGCATGTGCCTGAAGCAGTGTTGTGAGTAATCCTCTTTTTTTTTTAAGATCTATAAGAAGGGGCTTTCTGAGAGTTTGGAAAGGGCCCAGCAAATAGCACGTGATTTCATATATTAAAATTAAACTTTGATTCAGTCGTCCATTTGATGTGCTATTTTTCTCCTGAAGCATTTCCCAGCTCTAGCATTTCTTCTGTTGTTTAATTACTCAGCGCTTCTCAATTTTATTTGTGTATGTGTGTGTGGAAGAGATTATTTTTGTATTTAAATTTAATTTTTCTTCTTCAGCAATGAAGCTGTCTAGCAGTATAGATGCTTCAGAACAGAAGAAGACCAAAACAAAGCTGAAGAAATTTCTCACACGGCGACCTACGTTACAAGCTGTCCGTGAGAAGGGCTACATTAAGGGTAAATTAACCTTATTTATGCAGAATGCTTTTTAACAAGCTAGGTTTTTAAAAATCTAGGTCTAGAGTAGTTCTAGAGGAAGACAGACTCATAGTTTACTGTGTAAGAACCAGTCATCTTTGTTGCAGATGGTAGATGTATGTTGGCTTATCAGTGTATTGATTGGTATATAATGGCTCTAGAAGCCACCGAACTCAATTTAGATGGAGAATATAATCTTCAAATTATTATGAACAAGGATGAGATTCCAAGAACATTTTGAAAACTGATGTACTTTTGGAAAGCAGAGTTTATTGGTAGGGATCTACTTTAATTGTAGTCTCATGGTTTTCATGGAAACCAAACTGTTTTCATGGTAACTGCAAAAAATGGCATTTCCCACAATTTTGTTTGGAGTCGCCTCAAAAAAAAAAAAAAAGCATAGCAGTCACGACAGCCATAGAGCATGTGGTTTGAGAAAGCACTACTGAGTGGCTGAGCTGTTGACAAAGACTCAGTGAAGGTACCAATCAGGAAATCGAAAAGGTCTTAGCACCATCTTTTAAGAAGCCATTTGCAATGCTGCAGCATGAACATGAGTGATTGACCTCTTGGCCAATCAGAGATGAGGGAAATGGCTGCAGAGGCCCCTGGGCCAATCGGCAGTGCAGATGGTGGGTGGGGCTCACTGAAAAAAAAAGCACAAAATTGGCTGTGCGTGTCATGAGCTGCCCACAAAAAACCCTTTGTCTTGCCAATAGGTAAGTCCCTATTTATTGAGCTGCACTTCCAGCTGGAATGCAAAAACGAAAGTGAAAAAAATTGTTTTCTCGGGGTATGGAGTTTGAGCGCACATGTACATTTTCATCTCTCCATTTGGGCTTTTGCCCCATGGATGGTACCAGACAACCTTCTATTCAGAACAACCAAATACCAAAATTAAACAACATGAATTTAAAGGAGATTTCATTAATGTCTTTATTCTTTGCCTTCCTCTTACTTTTACTGTCACTTAAATGTATTTTTTCCAAACAGTCTTGCATCAGACTTATATAAGAGTCGATAGATTGGTATGCAGTGGTTTCAGTTGTTACACATTTATTTTAAAAAACCCTAAATTAAAAGTGTGCTGATGCAGATTTAAATACTTAAACCATTTGTTTACAAACACTGTTTACCTGATTCTAATTCTAGGTTTTAGGTTTTAATGTATCCAATGTACAAGAGATTGCTTTGAAGTTAAGAGTCCCCTTGAGTCAATAACTATGGGGATCACCCGTGTTGGTAGATATGTACCAACTGAAACCACATTCCAACACTGACTTGCCAAGCTTCACATTTCAACTAATTTGGTTCAGTAGTACGAGCACCAACATATATACCATGTCTGTTTACATGCCTAAATCCTAATTACAAAGTAAATTGAGATTTTTATTTGGTTTGGATGCAAAGAATTATCCCCAGACTGCCAATTTTATTCCATTCAAATACCTAGAATTAATTTCATAGATTTCATAGGCATTAGGGCTAGAAGGGACCTCAGGAGATCGAGTCCAGCCTCCCACCCGAAGGGCAGGAAGTCAGCTGGGGTCATAGGATCCCAGCAAGATAAGCATCCTGTTTACTTTTGAAGGTGCTCGATGTAGGTGCTTGAACCACCTCTGATGGCAGACTGTTCCAGACCTTGGGGGCTCAGACAGTAAAGAAATATTTCCTTATGTCCAGCCTGAAACAGTCTTGCAGGAGTTTATGACCATTCAACCTCATCATCCCTTGGGGTGCTCTGGTGACAGACTTTCCCCCAGATCCTGGTGGTCACCCTTGATAAACTTATAGGTGGCCATCAGATCACCCCTGAGCCTGTGCTTTTCCAGGCTAAAGAGCCCCATGGCTCTCAGCCAGTCATCGTAAGGCCCATTTTCCTGACCTCTGATCATGCGCGTGGCTCTTCTCTGGACTCTCTCAAGCTTCTCCACATCCTTTTTGAATTGTGGGGCCCAAAACTGGACGCAGTACTCCAGCTGCGGCCTCACCAAGGCTGAGTACAAGGGGAGAATGACGTCCTGGGATTTGCCTGAGAAGCATCTATGGAGCAAGCCAGCATTTTGGTTGCTTTATTAGCCACAGGCTCAATTTAATAGTTTAGTGTTTAAACCTCTGAGAGACTAGCAATAGTGTGATCACTGGGCCAAAACATAACTGTGTTAAACTGCTTGATTTACCAAAGCAGCTGATTAGGGAAAAAGTTGAAAAAATGATAGGAAACAGTGTGCATTAATTAAGACTAACTGTATTTTAATATATTTTAATAGATGAAAATGTTAGTAAAATTAAAGAAAATGTTTTAAGATACAGTGGAAGAAAATGCAAATGTGCACTGAAAGATAAATGTTCTTAAATAGTCTAGGGATTTCCCGTTAGGATTCACAGCTGCAAAACTTACTACGTTCCTGTCTGAATTTAGGCAGGCACCAAAAGAATATTTGGTGCTCTATACCAAGGGTAGGCAACCCATGGCCATGGGACTTTCAGGGGCTTTTGGCAGGGGCCTATGGCTGCTAGATCTTTCCTCATGTCACCTTGACGAGAAGTGGCAGCACTAGGCAGGTCGTAGCACCTCCCCCATCTCTGACCTGAGGCTGGTAGTTTTAGCTCGAAGATGGACAAGGTTACCAGCAACTGTTCTGTATAGTGGGGGAGGGTGCACAGAGAGGGGACCATTTTGTTCCAGACAGAGCTTTCATTCAATCCTAGACAGAAGGAAAATGTTCGCAGGCAGTCCCCCGAGAGGTGGTCCATTTATACTTGTAAATGTCCTTTTCTGTTTGCTTTTTCATGTATTTGTGAGCTTCGCGATAGAAACAGGTGATTTAGCAATTTGCTGACAGATTTGAAATGGAGAAATAAAGACCTGATGGACCTGAATTGGGAAGGTTTCCAAGTTGTGGGGCACCACTAAAGAAAGCAAAAGACATGAGGGGCAAAAAGGTACAGGCCAACATCTTTGGCAAATGAAGGGGAAAGCAATGTAGAAATACCACACGATAGAGCAGGGGTGGGCAAAATGGCAGATCCAGCAGCTGGGCTACATTTCCCAGCAGCCCCTACCCACATGCCTAGGGCCAGTTTCCATGGAAACCCCAGCAGCAGCCATGCTGTAATAGCACAAGGCTGGGGTTGCTGTCTGGGGCAGAGTTGCCATCTGCAGCCTGCACACCCCTTCCCAGGGCATGCAGGCTGCACATTACAGTTCTGCCCTGGCTCTAGACCACACTTTCACCACTGCAGGATCTCAGCTGGGCTCTGGAGCAGCTCTAAGCCCTGCCAGCAACCCTGGAGGGTAGCTTGGAGGGGGCTATAGCCACCCCAAAATTCCTCGTAACCCCCCACATAGCCACCCCTCCCAGCAGCGCTGCCACTGCCTGCCCTGCACAGGTGGCAGCAGCTGAGCCCACCCCACTCCTGCCTGCAGCACAGCCCCCTCTTTATTCCCTACCAGGAAGAGGCTGCCTCTCAGGGCTGCTGGGACTGGTTGCCATGGAAACCCCAGCAGCGCTATTACAGCACAGCTGCTGCTGAGGTCTCCATGGAAACTGGCCCCAGCTACCCAGGGAGGGGCTGCTGGGAAATGGGAGTCCACTGCTGGCCGGTCCTGGCCTGGAGGTCAGACTTTGCCCACCCCTGCTACAGAGCATCAGTGGCAGATTATTCTGTCTTAACACAAAACGTGGCACAAGTGCAGACTCCAGCAAATTACTGAAAGATTTAAACTGACATGGCAAGATTCTTTATTAAACACTAGCTTGCATCTCATTGTCCATATAGCTTTTCATTCGGTTTTGCAGTCAGAACCTTACTACATCCTTATTTTTGTTACTAGAAGGCTTTAAGAAGAAGGTTCAAAACCACTTGTTACATAACCTTGTATATAGGCATCCAAACCAGGCCCCAAGCCTGTACCAGCATGTCTGTGCAGAGCCCAGTTTCGTGTCCCCAGGCAAACATCCATCCTTCTGCCGTGATCACACATCATATCACATGCTTAGAGTACTTAAGTCACTTACAGATGAATATGGGGTTAAACGAGTATATAAGGTGAAAGGTCATTTTTAGTAGCTCTTTTAAGTACTATTAAAACTAGTGTCAGAAACTTTTAATTCAGTGTCTGCTGAAACTCCTTCTCTGCCTAAAAATGTAGGCCAAGGATGACAGTAATTTTTTTTTTTTTTTTGCACAAACCTGTGTGGTCACTCTCGTCAGGAGCACAGGATACAACAGGACATGCAGAAATCCTTTAAGTTCTCTTCTTAAAATGACAGCTCCATGGTACTTATTATAGTTTACCTAAGGGTATGAGAAGTGATTTCTGTAGGTCAGGCAGTTAGATGCTGGAATGCTGAGTGCTATAACAAAAGAGAAGTGGTTAAATATCTCTATTTTTATCTATGTGTAAGTTTTATTCTAGTATCACGATAGTGCCAAAACACAGATAAAAACTACATGCAATATTTTTACTGCAATTCCCAGATATATGTGAGGTAGAACTGTGAATCGGGGGGTACACTAATTTTTTTATTTCAAATTCCTTGTGCGATCATCAGACAGACATGTTGGGCTGGATTTCAGAATTGGACTGCTCTTGTATTTGGGGATGGGTTTTCCATGGTTCAGCACCCAGCAGCTACTGCTGTTTTTAATGGTAGCTGTTGGATGCTTAGCAGTTTTCAAAGACCTGCCTAGTGTAACTCTTAACCCTCTGGGTAACCATTTCCATCAGCTTTTACTCTGAGAGACTTTGCATGAAAGTAGTTATATCGTTGAATCCCATTCCACTGTAAATTTGTCTTTTTTTATTTGTTTACAGATCAGGTGTTTGGCTCAAACCTCACCAGCTTGTGTCAGAGAGAAAATAGCACCGTGCCAAAGTTTGTGAAGCTGTGCATTGATCATGTTGAGGAACATGGTAGGGTGAATATATTTGTCTTTTCTTGCCCTCTGAGTTACCTAATTTTGAAAGGTTAAAGTTCTGTGGCTTTCACTTGATTCTTGTAAAGTCAATGGACTGCATACAGAGTTAGTAATCTCCTTTGGGGTGCAGATTGGAGATGGACAGAAAGGGGTCAGATCCCTATCGGAAAGTTGTAGTTGAGGCTTGGATCTTATTTGGGCATATATCAGGCAGTTCAGCAGCAGTGGGGATCCAGCAAGATAGGTGGCAAGTAAGAGGAACTGGGAGCATCTCTTATGATTTTGGACAGGAGGGGAGGAAGTGGGAAGTGGAGTGTCAGGACGTAACCAGGAAAACTGCTGTAGTAACAAAACACCATTTTCTTAAAACAAGACTATTTTTTTTCTGTGAGTTCATTTCAAGGAAACCTTACTTACAGCATCTGTGCTTTTAGGTGACATCAGATTAGTTGAGGTCCTTCAACCCATTGCACTGACAAAAGTTAAAAAATGGTTCACACAGCTAAAATGATCAACGTCTACAGCTTTTATAAATGTTGGAATATATTGAACATGCTCTCCTGCACTCCTGTAGGCAGTAATAAAAGTACAGATCCTCTTATGCAAATATTAAAGGATGTCTAAATTGAAAACCACCCTTACCATTCTAGGAAGTCTGCACAAGACTATAAAACCTTATAATATCATTTATTATATGTAAAAGTGTAGATGACTAGGGCTCCAAACTTACTTTTATTTCCTCATCTATAGAATCATAGAAAATTTAGAGTTGGAAGAGACCTCAGGAGGCCATCTAGTTCAACCCCCTGCTCAGAGCAGAACTATCCCCAGCTAGATTATCCCAGCCAAGGACAGAGTCCACAACCTCTCTGGGTAACCTGTTCCCTAGTTTTACTACCCTCCTAGTGAGAAAATTCTTCCTGATACATAACCTAAACTTCCCTTGCTGCCACTTGAGACTATTGCTCCTTGTTCTGTCATCTGCCACCACTGAGAACAGTCTAGATCCATTCTCTTTCGAACTCCCTTTCAGGTAGTCAAAGGCTACTATTGAATCGTCTCTCAGCCTTCTCTGGACTAAGCCCCACACACAGAAACCAGCTGCCTTTGCCACTCCCTGCTGTGTAGACCCGGGACTCTGTGGGGAAGCAGGGACCAGGGCTCCCCTCCACTTCCAGCGGAGTCCCAGAACCTGTATTGGAGAGCAGCGAAGGTAGCTGGCTCCAGCATGCAGGGCTTTCCCCAGTGCCATAGGAGTGCTGGGAGCTCCACGTGCACTGTGCGGAGCCCCCGTGATAAAATTGGCCTGGCAGGGCTGCAGTCATTGCCCCTGCGTGCAGTGCTGGCCGGAGCTGTGTGCTGCTTAGCACAGGCATAAGCACTCTGAGTGCTCCTGCATGATGGTTTCATAGCTTCGTAAATCGTAACGCTGGAAGGGACCTCGGAAGATCATAGAGTCCAGCCCCCTGCACCAAGCAGAAAAGGTAACTGCAGGTCAGGTGACCCCAGGTGGACATTGTGGGATACTAGATCAAAGGCCTTTTGGAAATCAAGGTATACAATGTCATTGTGCTCCCTCATGTCCTGATGGCGAGTTACGTGGTCATAGAAGGAGATGAGGTTGGTAAGGCAAGACCTGCCTGTGACAAAGCCATGCTAGCTGTCATTAAGAATCTTACTTTCTGTAAGCTTATCGCAGATAGACTCCTTGATGAACTTTTCTAGGATTTTCCCTAAGATGGAAGTTAGGCTGATTTGGCCTATAGTTAACTGGGTCCTCCTTCCTGCCCTTCTTGTGAATGGGCACAACATTGGCCCCCTTCCAGTCCTCGGGGACTTCTCCAGAGTGCCACGAGTTGTGGAAGAGTTTTGCTAGGGGTTCCTCAGTGAGTTCAGCCAGCTCCTTCAGCCCCTTGGATGAAGATCATCTGGTCCTACTGACTTGTAAACATCTAATTTTTTAAATTGGTCATACACCAATTCTACAGCAATAGTAGGAAGGTGATTATTCCTACTGTGCTCCTGCTGTTAACACTGGGGACTATGTATCAAGGGGGGAAGGGTGTGGGGGTTTCCTACACCATGCCACGATCCCTTATACTCACACCCTGGCCACTTGAGCTCCACACTCCCACTGCCCTCTTGGGCCCAGGCTCCACTCGTGGTTTTATTTATTCTAGAGAGAATACATGTGTCTTAAATTCTTCATGTATTACGCATTGCTTGCAATAAGTAAATATTAGAGAGAGGATTTTCAAAAGTGCCTTACATAACTTTATCTCAGACGTACTAAGCTGGATACCTTGCTTCACTGGGCACAACAGGAAGCCACACACTTTTAGTATGTTAGATTTTAGAAATTATTTCAACTGCGTTTTGGAATGGCAGGACTGCTTGTCGGTAAATAATTCACCCCTACAAATCAACAACAAAGTAGCTAGTTTAAATCAGCTTTTATTGGCAAATGTATTTGCAGTCTACATTTATTTGGGGGGGGGGCGGGTTCTGTCTGTTCTCTAAAGCAAGCAGCAGATTAATGTACCTGAATATCCATAAGAATTTTTAACCTATTAAAATGAATTTAAAATGTGTTTTAGGATTAGATGTTGATGGGCTATACCGAGTCAGTGGCAACCTTGCAGTGATACAGAAGCTAAGGTTTGCAGTTAATCATGGTAAGTTCCCTTCAACTTCATTAACAGTTTGAAAATCTCTGCAAGACTATTTGTCAAAACTCTTAGACCTTCAGATTGTCTAGGAATATACTTTTTTGGTTAATCTTTAAGAGAAGACTGCAGTCTTTCATTAAAAAAACAAACTGCTGTGCCCCCCTTCACCTCCCCTCCCAAAACGAAAACAAGTTTAAAATACTCTTAAATAGCTACTTCTGAGTTCTGCAAGGTACCAGGTACCCAAGCTCTACAAAGGTGCTATCTTTATTCTTTAACAAATAGCATGTCAGGGTTGCTCATAACTAGGGCTCTGTATAATATGCCACACAATTCTTAAAAGATCATGGCAATTTAAAAAGAATTTAATTCAAATAAAACATTTCCATACTCCGTAGAAAGCAAGCAACTGTACTGAACTTACAATAGCATTTGATATTTTTCTGCCACTTACACCAACCATCAATGGGATTTTTTTCTGCACTCCTGAAAGGTCCATCAAAGGACTCTGTCCAGAGGAGATCGGAGTCAAACCGACTTTAAGCCAGTTGACCATCTTAAACCTGTACTGTTTTGAAGGTTGAAAAGGCCCTTTGCATAACCTAGATAGTCCTGTGGGTCTGTCTTTGTTACTGTAGCTGCTTCAGGGCTGACCTGTGAGCTGCATTGCCACATATTGCATCAGAACTTTGATAGGGGGTCATTGGATCAGCCTTACATGGGGGGGTTCCACAGTGCCGATGCTGCAGCTCCTCTAACAGGTAGGTACAGAGCATGTAGAGCTACTGCTCCCATTCTCTTGCCCAGCAGAAAGGGGGCTGAAGCTGGGGTAAGAATGTTATCCTTGGTTTTAACTCCGAGTCCTGGAAATAAGAGTAGGAGGTGTGTCCTGGGTTTTAGGTTGGTTAAATTGCCTACAATTATATTCTTTACCTTGTCTTTCAGATGAGAAATTAGACTTGAATGACAGTAAATGGGAAGACATACATGTCATCACAGGAGCGCTAAAAATGTTTTTCAGAGAGCTGCCAGAACCACTCTTCACATATAATCACTTCAATGACTTTGTCAATGCAATTAGTAAGTCCAGAGACGCGTGCAGAATTTTCATACATCGTGCACAGTATACTTAATTATTCTCCTTTTCATCATTTCAAAAGGAGATATTATGAAATGCTGTCTTACTGAAGATCATTTACTAGTACTATATAATTTGGCCAGCAGATGGCAGTATGCTACCTAATATCAGCAATACAGAATTGTGCCCTTCATTGAGTTTTTGATAGATTTTAAATGAAGTTGAATTATGGGTTGTAAACTTTTATCTTTTCCAGAACAAGAACCAAGACAACGTGTCCATGCTGTCAAAGATTTAATTAAGCAATTGCCAAAGCCAAACCAAGATACCATGCAGGTACTTTTCAAACACCTCAAGAGGTAAGTAACAGATGGAGGAGAAAGTCCTATTGCACAGCTGAACTTTCTTAAAAAATATAAATCCTGAGGGACCGATGTACTACTTTTTTCCTTTTGATGTTCATTGTGTTTTAATCAAAGTAGAACACCAGACTTTTGTTTATACAAGCTTCCAAAGACATGAACCCAAGTTCGGCAGTGAATAAACTGAAACACTGTCCATGGCTTTAGATTATAGGGATCTGAGGTTGGGATGCTGTCAAGAATATTGTTTCAAGTATAAGATTTTTCTAAGCAGAGGGAGTTACAGCAGTGGCTATATGGCAGCAGTGTTTTATAGATGCCAGAAGGAATAAATGTGTTGAAAAGCAAAAAAAAAACAAAACTTATTGACAATAGTAAGTTCTAACACTAATTAATTAATTTATTTTTAAAGTGTATTTTCTTTTTTCCCCCCTTCAGAGTAGTGGAAAATGGGGAGAAGAACCGAATGACCTATCAAAGTATAGCAATAGTTTTTGGTCCAACTTTATTAAAGCCAGAAAAAGAGACTGGTAACATAGCGGTCCATACAGTGTACCAGAATCAGATTGTAGAATTAATTCTGCTGGAATTGAACTCCATCTTTGGACGTTGAAGTGTTCTCAGACTGCAAACTGGAAGTGATGGATTGGCAGCAGTGTCCCATCAGAAGTCAGATATCTCTGTATGTGATGTATTGTGTTTGTGGACCAAGCAGCATCTTGATTTTGCACTTTTGGGGGCGGGAAGGAAGAAACGGGAGGAGAGTTTGACCATTTTAACTGCTATTTATGCAGGTTGTTAACATTAGGATTTCACTCGTTACAAAATTTCAGTAGTTTATACTCTGCGTTTTTTGTAACAAACTACACATCTAGTATAGGCATACACTGGATTTCTTGGTGAGAAAAACTTGATCTCAAACTGGATAATCTGGAACTGCTTTTTATTTTATTTTTTTTAAGTCCTCCAGTTGGTAGGGCAAGAAATCTATCAACTGGCCTTGAAAATTTAAGTGAAAAGAATTGCTTCCTAAGCTCTTTACTAAATCTGTTTGATCCTGTGTGGATCATTTCAGCTGGGTTTCTGCATGCAGTGGCTTTCTTAAATTAGTGCTAACAGTGGCCAGTTTGGTTTACAGTAATCCAAATCTAATCCTTCATTTGAGGCTTTTTTAAAAAATTATTATATTGCACATTATCCTTGGTGGAATTTTTTTTTAGTGGTTTGATAAAGCAGCGCACTAGTATTTCAAACACTGAACTTTCAAGACTATCCAGCAGAGGATATTTGTTCTGTGGTGATCTAGAATTTTTATTTAATACACAAGTCCATTTTCAGGGTATTTCTTGGGTCACAGTTTGTGCTATATTGATTTGCAGCTAACAATCCTAAGTAAATACCGATCTTTTCTAATGCTATACTGAGTTTTCAGTATGATCCTGTGGTAGTGAACATTTTTCAATGTAAATACATGCTGAAGACTGAATGGCCTTTGGCTTATGTACATAAAATCAGTTGTATAGTCTCAAAGTACCTTCTAGTCACACATTTCTAATCATGAATAGAGTAGCTACAGGTAGCTTAATACTTCCAGTTTGGGTTTCTGCAGAGAAACAGACTGTTTGGGAAAGCTAACTGCGTGCACTTTTAGGTGTTAATTACATTTGCAGGCAAATAAATATAATGCAAATGGTACTGGAAAAATACTGTGTGTGTGCTTGCTAAATTGTTAATGCACTACAAGAGGAGCCTTTTAGATTATTTAATATGTACAGGATACATTAGAGAAATGTATAATGAATTCTAACATCTACAGATAGTGGAAACCCATGTTTTCATAGATAGATGTTTGATGGAAACAATGATGATGCTAAATTTGAGAATTCCTTTTTACATTAATGTAGATTAATTTGTAAAATTGGTTTTGGAAGATTTTGTTACAGGGAACATGGTCTGCTGAAGATTTTTTAAATGTATTTTTCTAGACTAACTGCTGTACCTGACACATTTGTTATGTCTAATCTGAATAAAGAAAGGCATTAGATATTTTGGGATTTGCTATTTCAGATTTAGACAACATTATATCCTGTTTCAATTTGCAAACATTTTGCCAAATATTCACTTACTGTCTGTTGAAAATAATACTTTTGCAGTCATTAAGATGTTTTTAGAAATGAAAGCTTAACTCAGAATAAATAATGGTTTCCCCCTTTCCCACCTCCTCTCTCAACAGTACTTGGACATTATGATAGAAGTTTTGGGAAGATTGGAGTAATTTATACAATTAAACTTTCAAATATCCTTACAATTTTTTGTGCTCTTTAGAACACCTGCCCGCAGAGAAGTAGAGAAATTATTCTATTTTACCTTTGATCTTTTTTCTGCAGCACTTAAAAAGAAAAGCTACGGATTCTGGCAGTGGGGGATAAACAGAAATGTAGACTTTTTTCCAGGAACACCTAACAAAATAATGAGTAGTTTCTCGACTTTAAACCAAACAGCAGTAGAGTTCCAGCGACAGAAAGCTAGCCTGCAAGTCTCTGTTAAGAAAAGAGAGAGAGAGAGACAGACAAACAATTTACCTTGTGGCTTTCTCACTCTTTTATTGTGGCAGTGGTGAAGTTTTGCGGTTTGCTGCACAGCAACTTGGTGAGAATTGTAATAACTACAAATCGGTGTTGCATTTTCAGCCTCCTATTCTGCTCTTACATGTTTGAACTGCAGTAGGAAATATAAATGCAGTTGAACGTGTTGTAGTAATTTATTCAAATCCCCATTTATTAGAATGTTAAAAAAAGAAAGAAAATCTTATTCAGCAGAAAAAAATAAGATTGCTAAACTACAGATCATTTTGTCTGTATATATATTGCTGTATTCAAAGAAGAGATTGCCTTTAAAAAAAAAAATTAAATAGTATGGGGAACCGTAATATTTTCCACTGTATTCCCAGAGAATAAAGCATTTTGTTTTATCTGTTTTTGTCTTTGTCCAGTAAATGTTATGAAAGCTTAAACATCTTAATAGTCCATTTGAGAAGGAGTAAATATTTTCAAAACCTTCAGACAATGCAGAATAAGACTTTTATTTACCTGCTAGCAAGGAAGAATATCCCAGCTTGAATTTTTGTAAAACAGTATAATTAATTCATCTTTCTAGATGTAAAATATAGCAAATGATGTCTTCCATATCTACCATTAATTCTTTTTTTTAAAGTGTACTTTAAAACTTTGACATTAAAGAAGGTCATTTAAAAATCAAAAAAAGTTTGAACGTACCTTGACTTACTACTATTTACATTAAGAAATCTTTGCTCAAAATAAGAAAAAGTATTAGGAAGATATGAATAATTGAAAATAATGATTTATAAATATGATTTTTATTCTTAGAACTGAAAACAAAATTATTAGCATACCAAAATTACCACTGAGGATAGCTAAGGTTATAGTATTTGTATATTGATGCCAGCTATTTTCATAACCCCAATATTTGTCCTGTTGGCAATAACTCTGCATCTGTGGAGATAGTAGATATAATATTACTGAAGTGACATTGCTTGGGCTTGATATTGAAGAAATTTTGCTGTAGCTAATATGAATCAACATAAAAAATTGGGCACAGGCATGAAGACTGCTAAATGAATGTATCAAGCCCTGTCAAGTTGATTTGAAAGTCATTTCACTGTTTGTTTTTTTGTTTTTTGAATGCATCTCGGACAGTGGTGAGGCTCTCCTTAACTTTCACTATCAGCTCCTAATAGCTTTCTTTCCTTTCTTTCTTTTTCATTTGTAATTGCATCCTCTCTTTATTATGACATGCAAATCCTTGACTCCTTACAGCCTTGAAGAGGTGAGGTAGTCCCCTATCGGAGTTCACTCTAACAACTAACTTAACTCTGTTTTAGAAGAGTTGTGTGGAATGCTACTTTTCCCTTTAAAGGAAGCTACTTTATTCAGAGACAAAGCAGTGAGATTATGGAATCAATTGGTAATTCATAAAAGCTATGAATGTAGGCTAGGCACAGTTAGACCGACTGTTCTGGAGAAGGGGGAGGTACAGAATGTCTAATGAGGCATTCTGTAACCACCAAAGAGAAGGGAGTTCCTCTGAAGAATCTTAATTAGTCTCCACAATTGCAAAGTTTTGTGAGCAAGCAGCTGCTGAGGCTGTATTCTGCTGGATCAAGCCCTTACAAAGTAGTCTTATGTGATTATGGAACTCAAATGAACATTTTTCTTCGTGGCATTCTCGTAAACAGAGCACTTGTAAAACAAGATAACACTGTGACAAAGGAACAGAAAGGCATTTAGAGGGAACCCTGAACTCCCTTGCTCCCCTTTTTTCCCCAGAGAAAGGAATGGCAGCTCTAACATGAAAGATTTTAGAATTTTACGAAACAGATGGATTTCACTGTTGAGAAAAATATATAGCACTGCCTAGAATTATTTCTGGTGGGGGAAAAAAATGTACTCATCAATTTATTCTCAACAGCCTCTGCTATCTGTAAATTAGCAATTTAATTCTCAACTGGGCTTTAATTTATGGCCATGATGTGACTAGTTATTGTGAAGACCTTGATAATGAGTAAATAAGTAAGACTGCTGCCCGGTTGCATCCTGTACTGCATTGTAGCTTGCCTGGAAAATAAATCTAGGGCCCTGGTTTTGGGGTGAGCAATATGAACTGCAGAATTCTGAAGGTGACTAAGGGGAGACTGGAGAAATCAGACACACAAGTTGGATAGTGGAGGAGAAATGACCCAAAGCAATTGGAGTAGTGCAGCTAGAAGCCCAAAATAGCCAACTAGAAAGAAATCGGAGAGTGGCAGTGGCCAGGGGCCAGAGACCTCAGAGAGCCAGATCTCATGCAGTTCTGTGCTCTGTGTCTGCCAGGCCCTATTCTGAATAAAATGTATAAAGCTCATGAAGAGACACTTCTCTGTGAATTGACTGGGGGAAGGTTTCCTGAAGCTCTGAGAGGAAATTCTGTTCCCATTTCTCCTAGGATATAGACCCCTAGTTTAACAGGCAGCTTTCTGCAGTACTGATCTGTCTCCTGTTTACTCTTGTGTCGTGTCTGCAAGGCACACAGCTGAGCAGACTACAGACCAAGGGAAGGTTTGATAGTGCAACAAGGAAGGGGGTGGGGAAAGGAACTTGTGTTAACTTAGGCAGTTTCCCCATCCTGATGACTATTGCCACAGGCTTGAAGAGCACTCAATCCCACTTCTAATCTCCAGCATTTAAGGAAAATCCCACAGCTGACCTCTGATGGACAGCACAGCTTGTATTACCACTGAGCTAGATGCACAATAGGATTTAGATGCTGAGCTCCAACTCAGGCATACAAAGCCCAAATTGTGATCCTTAGCTGCAACCTAATCCTAGAGGTCCCCAAGATTTTGTTCATAAAATCTTTACCTTGGCACATAAGGATTTATACAGCATGAGAGAGCACCTTCCAGAAGTAGCTGAGCTAGCTCTGAATGTACCATTTCTGGACCCAGGACATATGGGCAGAGAAAGCACACCTGGTGTAGTAAATCCCACTTGAAGTTGTTCCATTTCTGCACAGAATGAGTGACTCACTGGAACAGATGGGGCAAGAGTGCTGGCGTAGATACTCCAGTCAGAGGCAAAGGGATTTGGGTTCCAATCCCAGCTTTGGTGAATCTACGTGAATGATGCCCCAGCCTCCTGCTGCTCCACAGCCCCACTTAGGGCACCTACAAGAACTGTGAATACTGAGTGATTTGGCAGTAGCTTTTAATGACTGCTCTGCCTTTCTTCTACAGTACTTCAGAAGTGAAGTGAAAACTCAGGTTTATTATTACAGCTAACAGGCAACTGTCTGCTGTTCTTGCAAAGCTAAAAACCTTGAAATGTTGCACTAGGTTTAAAAATGAACCTGTTACTCATGCACCATAGACTTAAGCTATCATGGAGCAATGCCTTCAGAGAAAAACATGCCATGTCTTACCCTCTTACTACTCAGCGTCCTAAAAGGCTGAATTAATGTAACCCTTAAAATGAGTCTCATTCTACTTCTCACTCCTCCTTTAACTTTTGGAATCCCACTGGGGCTGTCTACACACAAGGAGAAAGTTTACAACAGGAGTTTGGGATCTATCTAAAAGCAGGAAGAGCAAGACTGGGACCACACTTCAAACACTCTGCTAGTTAATAGTGGAGCTTACCATGTTCACTTGAAGATCAGAGACTTACTGTGGGTACTACCCTTATAGAAAATATACCTCTACATCTGGGAGTATGATTTTAGGTCTGCCATTGTATTCTTCCATTTTTGTGAGAGACCATTTTGTGTTAAAGTTAATTTAATTCTTTTTCATAGTTTCATAGTTGGTAGAGTTGGAAGGGACCAGAGCAGATCATCTAGTCTCACCGCCTGCCATGAGCAGAAAAGGATGCTGGGGTCGAAAGACCCCAGCCAGGCAGCTGTCTAGCCTCCTTTTGAAGACCCCCAGGGTAGGGGTGTGCACCACTTCCCTTGAAGGTTGGTTCCAGGTCCTAGCTGCCCTGACAGTGAAGTAGTGCCTCCTGATATCCAGCCTAAATCTACTCTCAGTCAACTATGGCCAGTAGTGCTCAGGGGAACAGGGACTCTCCCATTGCCTGCTGGTTCCCCTTGGCAAGTTTGTAGGTGGCCACCAGATCTCCTCTCGGCCTTCTTTTGTGGAGGCTGAACAGGTTCAGGTCCCATAGCCTCTCCTCGTAGGCCCTGCCCTGCTGCCCCCTGATGATGGGGGTGGCCCCTCTCTGGACCCTCTCAATGTTGTCCACATCCCTCCTGAAGTGCGGCGCCCAGAACTGGACACAGTACTCCAACTACAGCCTGACCAGTGTCACATAGAGGGGGAGGATCACCTCCTTGGACCTGTTCGTGATGCATCCGTGGATGCATGACAAGGTGCAGTTAGCCTTCCTGACTGCGTTTCCATGTTGCCGGCCCATGTTCATCTTGGAATCAGTAGCGACTCCAGGATCCTGTTCTGCCTCTGCTGATGAGAAGGGAGTTCCCCAACCTGTAGGTATGCTGCTGGTTCTTCCTCCCCAGGTGCAGCACCTTGCACTTGTCCATATTGAAACCCATCCTATTCTCATCCGCCCACCTCTGTAACCTGTCCAGATCTAGTTGTAGCCTGTCCCACCCTTCTAGCGTGCCCACTTCTCCCCACATCTTAGTGTCATCTGCGAACTTGAACAAGGTGCTTTACAACCCCTTGTCCAAATCATCGATGAAGATATTGAAGGGTGGAGGCCCAAGGACCGAGCCCTGAGGGACCCCACTGTCCACATCTCGCCAGGAGGAAAATGACCGGTCCACCACTCTCTGGTTGTGGCCCTCCAGCCAATTGGTGACCCATCTGATTGTGTAGGTGTCGACACCACAGACGCCTAATTTTTTAAATGAGGATGGGGTGAGAGACGGTGTTGAAGGCATTCCTAAAGTCCAGGAAGACTATGTCCACCGCAACACCTGCATCCAAGGCTTTTGTGACCTGGTCATAGAAGGCCACCAGCTTGACAGTACCTGCCTCTAATGAACCCATGTCAGTTGCCCCTAAGCATAAACTCCCCTGGTGGCCCCTCGCAGATGTGCTCCTGGATAATTTTCTCAAAGAGCTTCCCCAGGACCAAGTTAAGACTAATGGGCCTATAGGTTCCTGGGTCCCCTTTCCTCCCTTTTTTGAAAATGGGGACCACACTGGCCCTTTTCCAGTCTTCTGGCACCTGGCCAGAACACCATGAGTGCTTGTAAAGCTGTGCCAGAGGTCCCACAATGACTTCTGCCAGTTTCCTAAGCACTCTGGGGTGGAGATTGTCGGGACCTGCTGATTTGACCATGTCTAGTCCCTCCAGAAGTTCCCTGACTGGGTCCTCACTGACCCTGGGTCTGCCCCCCGCCCCCCCCCATCTTGTTTGCTCTTACAGTAGCACCCCACAGCACACCTGCAGTATGTCCCAGTGTTACAGGCTGTACAAACAGTACAAAGATTCCCATCTTGAAAAGCTAGTTTAGGATACCATCTGCAGGCCCAATTCCAAGATCAGGATCCCAGATAACGCAATGGCCTAAAGAGGTCACCTTCAGGTGGTGACAGACCAAGGGTGCAGAGAAAGGAAGGTGTTTAGCTTGTCACCTCAGTTTGAAAAGTGTAAGAAATG
Organism: Crocodylus porosus; assembly: GCF_001723895.1. Taxonomy (NCBI): domain Eukaryota; kingdom Metazoa; phylum Chordata; order Crocodylia; family Crocodylidae; genus Crocodylus; species Crocodylus porosus. The sequence goes on from NW_017728886.1 coordinate 25,447,011, forward strand.
GAATTTGTGGGGTCTGTATAAATGGATAAAACAGCACTTAGGATGCTCAATCCATGTCAATAAATTCTTTAGCAAAGGTTTTATAGCACAACACAGTTTGCTTTATAGGTCTAACCTGCTGTAACTTTTAGTCACATTGGAAGAAAATACCTCCTCCTTTTTTTTTAAGTTGAAATATTTTTAACAAATGCAGGAATAAAAATAGTTTTTGACTTCCTGTCTTGCAGGCAGGTAATGGAAGATAAATGTTAAACATCAATGCTATATCCATCTCCTGACTGATCTAATTTGTCTAGTTCATAATGCACTGTGGCCAGACTGATGAAATCAAGCTGTTAATGGTGAATTACCTGTCAGACTGATTTGCCTGCAGTCTTCATTATCTTTAGCCAGATTACAACTGCAAGGGGTGGGGGGGTTATGTGTGTTTGAAACTTTACTGAAATGTACACAGTTTAAATGATTTCACATGAAATGCTAGCGTGGGCAGAGAGACGTACTTGTTTTCAGCCATTGGTCTCAGTTAAATATTTTTCAATTCCAAATAAAATGCATTTTCACATCAGCTGAAACCAGGCCCTGCTTTATTCTCAGGAACCGGGCATTTCAAGTGGGCCTTCACCACATACCCCTGAGAAATGCTGAACTACTCGCTTTCCTGGGGTCCTGGGATCTGTATGTAGGGAAAGGCTGATGAGCAACTATTACTTGCGTCTGCTGTGGCGGGAAGGCTGGGACAAACAATTGACTTTACAACATTCTTTTGTGACGAGAAACTCAGGGATGTTTGTGTAATAGGCAAAGCGTCTCCTCTGTTTATGCATTAATGTTCCCCACTCATAAGAATGCAGCTACCTTTCCAGACATCGTGTAAGTTCGCCTAATAAATCCAGGAGTGCAGTTTGTCTCAACTCCTTAACTGAGCTATTGTTAGCCAATGATCTTACACTCACTCTCATTGTACCCTGAGTTCAGAATTCCCCCTCTGTAGCTTTAAAAATAACACTAATCTGTTCTTTCCCCTCTTTGGTAAGCACTGACTTTTCTCCATCCACCCCCGTTTTATTTCAGCTGCACTGAAAGTCCATATGACTTGGGATTGTTCGCTTCCTTATTTGTACAAGATCACTGAGACTGTCAGCTGGAATGTACTCTCCTCTGCAAAGAATGCTGGTTTGCTCCTTTGCCTGAACAGAGAACATGACACGTTCAAGTCCATCCTATAACACTAACGCCCACTTTTTAATAATGAGACTGTACCATGTGTAGTACTTAACAGACAAAAATAATTGAGGGTATAGGAGACTAGACCCACCATGTCCTCTGACTGATAACTGTTAAGGAAAATGTAGTAGTCCCTTCTTTCATCACATGCCCTTAGTACAGAAGTGGATTTAACAGTTTGTCCACAAGCTATTTCTGAAGTGATATTAAGGCAAGGCAATATAATTCTATGCAACCTTTTAAGCATCATTTGAAAGTAGGCTGATCCAAAACTATCAAAGCATGGTACCATCTGCACACTAAACTTAGCAACTACAACAGCCGAAAAGTATTACTAATCCTGTCCCATTTGCTAGCTGTCTAAACTTCTTTATACCAAGGCAACTTTTTGCCTATGTGCTCTGTTCTTTTGGTGTCACACTTGCAAGGTAGGAACCAAATGTCTATTGTATCCATGTAGCCAGTGGATTTGTAATTCCCCCATATGTACCAGTTTTTCTGAAGTGAGAGTAAAAGCAGTGGGTAGTGAACAGTGGACGGTATTGTTCGCTCTGAAAAACAATCCAAATGAACTCTTGCAGTGGTTGCTGGGTGTGCTCTTGGCTTCCTTTGTATCTGTAAAATACTAGTCTTCCCATAAAGCGCACATAGCATGATTCAGTGCAATGCCAGTGTTTTACTAGCATTATGCTGCAGATGTCATACTAGGGGTATCCCTGTTCTCGTACAATACTATTGCTGTAGGTCTAGGTGAGGTGGGGTCTACTGCTTTTTCCTTCCTGCTTTCTCTGTAACACTAGACGATACTCTCAGGCCCGTAGAATGCTGCATGTCATACAGGATGATCATACGGTCCTCTCTAGCTCTAATACATGAATGAGTTCAGCATTTGCCTTGTGTAAGCATCTGCCTTTCCTTTTCCTTCCTGGTCATTCACATGACCAGCTGAAAGTGGGTTTCTTGGTAAGGGCTTTGCGTTCCTTTCCTAAAGGCGTGATGTACAGCTGAGTAAACCTGTCTCTGCCCACTGCATAGCCTTGGTTCTAGCACCATGTAGCTATTTGGTGTGGCAAGGGAAGTGACCATCTAGGATAATAATTATCGCCAGATTACTCACTATGGGCATGTTCCAATGAGTGCACATGGGCAGGAGCACACATTTCCCGTGGGACAAATAACTGCTGCTATTTGTAGGTGAGGCTGGCGCCAACATCTGTGCTGGGCCCAGTAGCCTTACCTGACGTCTTGGGGGCCTCCCAAGGCCGCAGCAGCATCTGGCCCATTGGAGCCTGGCTGGCAGCCAGTATATGGTTCTGGCCGACCAGCCAACCAGGCTCCCTTTGTGGTAGCGTACACTGCTGCTGCGTGCACTGCACCACTTTGATCAGCAATGGTTTCTTTAAAATCTGGGATCATTTTTCAGCGGCAGATTTTATTTTATTTTTTTGACGCCAGTTGCACAAGCACTGCGTGTGGTTTGCAGTGCCTCAAAATGCTTTGAAGCTCTACAAACCACACGTGCACTCATCAGGACATTGAGATCCCAGAGGAAATGTTCCCAGGGGAAATAAGCTTGCTTTTCAACTATCGCAGCCTAAAATAAATGTACATGTTTTAGAAATTATAAAAAGTGCTGTAGGGAGAGTTGCTTACTCAGATCTAATATAATCCCTGAAGCAAAGCACTGCCACTCCAAGGAAACAAAATCAAGACTCCATCCTTCACAAGAAAGCAGGGTCCGTGTTTAACAAGGCGAGATCGTCTTGGAGTCTTAGGGGAATGTTCTGTGGGGTAACCTGGCAGTTCCACTCCACTGGTTGGTTACAACCTCATTTGTGCACCAGTGTAGATGGGATTTTGTACAAGATTACACAAAGCAGATGAACATTTCAGACTAGTACGAGTGTTTATTAAAAAATAAATTTCAACCTAGCAGGAAATAAAAGATTATGCTGCTGAAGTTTAAACAAGAAAGCTTATTTGTCTTGAAAGACAGTACCTTGATTAAGATCATATCATAATGTTGTCAACTTCTAGAAATGCAGGGCTACATGTAATGCATATTTTGGTAGAGTAGAATGCTGATAGGCCTACACAAGAGCTACACTGAAGATTAATAAACCATGAGATTCAGCAGTTATACAGCCATAGCTGATTTATAGTGACAACATCACAACTCTAGCCTTCTACAGCCTTGCTTACCTGTGCGCTCTCCCCTTACACAGAAGAAAGTACAGTTACTGCAGTATTTAGTGAGAGCAGTGTTAGACTGAAATCAGCCTGAAGGCAGGGCAGAATGCACCTTGGACACTAACTAGGTCAGAGAGGTAAGAGCTTTCATAGGCAACATCATACTTTGCTACATGCCATCTAGTATGCCTTTAAGCTCATGCCTCTAAACTAGTCAGTCTGCAGAAGTGTCATCCTGCTCTTTCTCCTCTAGGATGTGATGATGTCTACTGCTTGCTTTCCTTCTTTAAGGAATTCCTGCACCAGATAAATTAAAAATACAATCCAGTTTGAGCACCAGCAGCAAAGCAACCTGACTGCTCAAGAGCTGCAAACTATGACACCAATTTTGCACCAACAGTGTTCTCACTGGCTTACAAGGAAACAATTCTCGTGCCTTACACCACTGCAATACTACCGTTTATCTATCAAAACCAAACACCTTTACCACCCTTAGAAACCACTGTGCTGCTGGGGCAGGGTGCTAGGCTTGTGTGGGCCATCTCAGTAGGAGCACACAATGACCTGCTGTCTCCTGCTCCTGCTCCAAGTTCCAAGTGAGCACCGAGATGAAGGTGTCCCCACATACTGCTCAGGGTGTTGGCCCTTCCCGACTAGGTCATGAATAACAGCAAACTCACAGGTCTCTGCTGTTGGCACTATGTACCAGGCACCAGTGACATCCTCCAAAGCTGGACTGTTTGCTTGCTTTCTCCCTTGTTATCTCCTGCCTGGGGCAGGTACTGTGCAGTAAGCAGTCTGTACCCTAGCTCCTGCATGCTAAAACTCCTAGGCAAAACAAGTGTGTGCTACTCTTTCACTCCATGTCCATGGTCCAGTCAGTAAAGCACTATTGGCTCCATTTTCCCAGGCAGGTAAAAGCTCACGAGTGAGCAAGCACTGAATCACGGTGTCAAATTTAAACCCAGCCCCTTTGCCCTTTGTGGGTGGGCTGACAGGATGCCCAAGCACATACAGCTTTCCCTCGCTTTATGCTGTACATATGTTCCTGGAAAATGGTGCATAACTCAAATTTGCGTAAAGGGAACCCATTTTACAATGTAATAAATAGGGATATGTTCCAAGACCTCGACTGTACTGATCCCTAGACCCATTTCTACCACTTTTACAAGACAATTTTGGTACTTGCCAGCAGTGGACAGTACACACAAGCGTGGGGCACTATTATAATGGGGATGGCAACTACAGAAACATGTCACAGACAACAAACAAGGAGCACAGATCCACATAGAAGACTCTATTTTGGTATGTGGCCCTCTCACAATGCACCACATAAAGCAGTTGACTGTGGACTTCCACCACACCAATTGCATAAGAGTGAATTTACCTTACCTATAACAAATTTTTGGTATAAAAAGGGTCATTGTATAAGAGTGAATTTGCACATACAGGTTTCCCTTGCTCTGTATGGATTCTGTATATCAATAGCCTTGAGCTCCCTCCCTCCTCCCCGCCTAGCTTGCACTCTTTCCAGGGAATCACTCTTGCCTCTAACTTCTACCCAATTGTTCTCATTCACGCTCTTATTTCCCCTCCCCCCATACACACTCCTTGCAGTCAAAGCCGCTGGGTTCTGCCTTTCCTCCTTGCTCATCACTGCCAACAATCAGACAGAGTAGGCACCATTTGGTCTAAGCAGCATTCCTCTCTGAGTGCAGTGAGACTCCATATTAGAGCACCACTGGATGAGGGCTGTGTGCATGCAGTTGTACCCTTGCAAGGGAACCCTGTTCCTGACTAACTTGCTTGATAGCCTCAAATATATGTTGAACAGGGCAGGTCTATGAATCAAACTTAATGCAATGAGGCAAGCTTATCCTGCAAAAGAAAAGACAGCCCTGTCCATATCCTAGTAGTTCTACAAGCAAATCAAACACCTGATGAACAACAGTATAAAGGCAGCTGACACCCCAGATACTAGCAGCATGGATACCTGAGCCTTTAAAGAGACGCTGGAAGAAGGGCATGTGTCAGTACTAATTCAAATAAGATTGTCAGAGCGCCTCTCTGCTGTTTCAATTGGCTAGGGAGACAGCAATTGGTCAGGCATTCAAAGAACTCATCAGTTTGGAGGGTAAGGTCCCCCATCAGCACAATCTGACAACAGCCAAACTTAGTGTTTTGAATTATGATCAAGGCTTTCACTTATTTTCATTTCTTTAGTGGGGCGGCATCACTCTAGGTAAGCAAAGGTATTAAAATTGTCTGTCAAGGGTGCAACTAAGTTGGCAGGTCTCAACTTTTTTAGACTCAAGGCACCACTTGCAAAGTGTTAGCTCTTAGTTTTCATTCAATTTTGACTACTGAAAACTAGCAGAACAACTCTTCTGTTGCAAAGAGCTCAGAAAAAAAATCACAACAGGGCAGAATGCTTGAAATGCTGTGAATTCCTATTTGATATCTCCAAGGCCTGTGCCACACATTATGCTTAAAATGTGATTAACCAGTTATTTGTGCCTTAAGTTGTGACCTCGCCACACATTCCATGAATTAATGGCATGATAGAACATGGAATAAGCCACAAAATTATCATATGCCACTAACTGAATGTGTGGCCAGGTGCACCCCTGCTTCTGGGACCACCATCACCAGGCTGCAAGAGCTTGCTTCTTGCTGGTGCAGCAGGAGTCTAGGAGCATTATCCTGGGCTCCCTCTGCACTCGCAATAAAACATGACATGACCTGATGCCATATCCCACAGTCGTGCCTCTGGCCATGCATATGTGGCATGGCAGGAAGCATGATTATGTGGATTATACATCAGATCCCATTGTGCCTTTACCTGCATGTCTGGAGGGGCCCTGAGTTTATCTTGTGAATCATGTTTGCAAACCTAACATACCTAACATTGTATGGCACCTTGCTATGCCCTTGAAAGGATCTCAACACACACACCGCCACAACACACTGGTTGCAAATCATTGGACTAAATGCTTGGCATGTACAAGTGCTTCTTTGGGTTACCTTGAAAGCTGCTGTGTTTGTGTGGCAGTGGGCGGGATTAGCAGCCCAAATTATGAAAGTGTTTGAACAAGGGAGTCCTGAGACATTCTCCCCCAGCTGAGATTGAAAATTACATGACATAAAAAACTCATTTTTGCATATAGCATGTGCTCTGAACTGACAGCACCTTTTCAGGGGTTCTCTCAGGTAGTACCTGGCACCTACTGGCCCATTGCAGAAGTAATATTTTATGTGGTACTTCAGGGAAAGGGCTAATGAAAGAATATGGCTTAAGGCTTTAGCCATATTGACCAGACAGAAGGAAAAAAAAAAGCCATTTACACGTGTAACATGCATCCCATTGCAAACCAGCCCCATCACAAACCAGCATGTTTGCTGGCAGTACAATAGAGGGTGAACAGCCCAAAGGTAGTAAGAGGTTGCAACACCTGTTTTCTAGTGCCCTGCTTCCTAGTGGCATCCTCAGCCCTCTGATCAGTGCTCTGGCTCCTTAGACACTGAGAAGGCAGGCAGGCAAAGCCAGTATGATGGAGAGGAAGCTGCCTAACAGGCAATACTGAGGAGAGGGGTGTGTCTTGCTCTCCATTGGGACTGTCAGGTGGAGCTGGTGCCTGTGCCTCACCCACAACCTGCAAGTAGAGAAGAAAGTGTTGGCAATGAACATTTCTTTTCTAGTTAGTATTTATTGTAAGCAGGGACTCAACACCAAGGCCCCCATCCCTGGAGGTCAGCACCTTACCCTCTGGGCTCTATGGTCACGCATAGATGATGTAAGCCTGCTTTCTCTCAGTGGCTCCATGAATGTTGGCTTAATGTTAAGTGAATAGCTTCCTCAAAGAAGATCTACAGCATTTGAGTGGAAGATTCCCTTAGAGGGGGGAAAAAAACTCAATCTACAACTATCTTGCCTGGATGAAATGGTGCTGAGTAAAAGGATGACTCTCCCTATACCAGAGGTGGGCAAAATATGACTTGCAGCCCCTATCAATTGACTTTATCTAGCTTGCAGGCAGACGGCAGGTTCAGCTCTGGCCTCTGCCAGCACTGCAGGGGACGCTGGGTGAAAGCAGCTGCGCCTGCCTGCCTGGCACCGCACTGCAGGCCTTGGGCAAATCGCACTTGGGCCCTGGCACCCTGCTTGAGCTGGGGCAGTGGTGCAATGCCTGCCTGTGACTCAGCTGGTGAGAGCCACCCAGGTGCTAGGACTGTGTGGTGGGTGCTCCACACCTGTGCCCAGAGGTGGAGGAGCTTCCCCAGTGCCTCCTCACAGATGAAGTCCTGGCCCTGGTCCTGGCACTGGCTCCCACTTTGCTTTGTGCGGAGCCATGAGCTGACCCACCCACCTGCCATCCTTCAGCTGCAGCCAGCAGGCTCCCATCCAGGTGAGACTGCCTCCAGCACCCTAGGGCTGGGGCTCCTCCTGGGGGAACAGGGACCCCCCAGGCTGCAAGTGGGCACAGCCTGCATGGCCCTGGTAGGGAGCTGGGGCAGGCTGGAGGGGGCTGCTGGGCTTCTCCAGGCTTTTTGGGGGCAAGCGTGGATGGGATGGGGAGGCAGGTGGGTTTGGGGTACAAGTGATTCTTGAGGGGCATGTCAGGGTATAAGCTGAAGCAGGAGCTCCTTTGTGATTTTTTTTGGGGGGGGGGAGGGGGGGGCTGGACTCTGCTGGGGATGAGGTTGCATCCTACTTTGGCTCTGTCCTGCTGGCTGGTTTTTGGTTCCCTGGGGAGACAGACTTGGAGCTGTTACGCAATTGCTTCTACATGCACTACTCAGAAAGACATAAATCATGACAAAAATATTTTTGAAATAGAGTTAACATATTATAGTAGATGTTTGATTTTTAGCATGCAATTTATGTAGAATTTGCTAATATTATATCTTCACTAGTCATTTCATGTGTGCAGCCCTTGACAGCTCACCAAAACTCATTCAATGGCCCTCCAGCTGACATAGTTGTCCACTCCTACCCTATACTCTTCTGTGGGGACCAATACACTATGTGCCCACAAATGAGGCAACTAAGGTAGCTTTTGACTCTTGAAGGAGCTGTGATGCAAGGTGACAGGGTTCAGTAGCTCACAGTTGATGCCCCAGGTACCTCAGTACATACCCAGTAGCAAAGCTTTAGGTGCCTGCACCACTAGGGTCAAGAAGAATTTTTGAAGAGCTAACATTTGGACTTGGGTAGAGGCAAGTTCTCTCATCAACATGGGCTCGCTTGTGGCTCAGGCTGAGACTTTGTGGCCATTAGGCTTAAGCTGTTTCTGTACACTGCAAATTCAAGCCCTGTCCTTGGCAGCTTTCTGAGAATTATGCAGTGCAAATTAGTTGCTCTCTGCTTGAATGCTGCAGAGATGCTTTTTGGAAGGTTTCCCTGAAAGCTGAGCTCTAGTTTAAGAGCTGATATGTCAAACTGCTGTAACATTCACAGGCAGACTCAGGTCTTATTTTACAGATGCTGGCAAAGAGAAAACAGCATTAATTACATCCAAGGAAGAAGGAAGTTTTTGGGAGCAGCTGTAATTAGTATCATATCATCACAGCCCATGCTCCTTACCATTTTTTCCCAGAAAAATGGGCTACAAAAAAATCCAAAACTCAAGCAGCTGAAATTTTCACTATTACGGGAGGTTCATTTGATCAGACTAACACATGTGAAGTAGAGAGCCATGTATGAGGGGCTGGTACAAAGTCTGATGTAGACTGATGCAATACTAGGGTATTCTTAGGGATCAGAACAGGAGCTTGATTGTGAGGAGAGGGGATATTCACAATAATCCATCCTATCTTCACCATCAGAAGGTAACAGCCTTCTAGTTATCCACAGTGCTGCTCTCTCCTGGACAGGGGTGTCCAAATGAGCATAGAAAGATGCAGTCACATGACCTTTTAAAAAAAGTCATGAACAACCCTCCAGTGATCTTTCCCCTTTCATGAACTACTTTGGAGAAACTAAGGAGCACAGTCTGCCAACATTTAACAGCAGTGCTGTTGGCCACAAGACAGCAGTGCTCTAAACCATTTTCCTCTCCAGAAACATCCCAACCCTAGTGCAGTCTGAATGGCAGTGGCAATACTTTGCCCCCATGATACTGCTGTGCCACATTAGAGCCATGGGGAGGGTTAATAGTGCAAGCTGGCATGGTTTGGGCATGGCTTTCTCAAATACAGTCTCTCAATATGAGGCCAATTTTAATAGTCAAAGTTTTTTGATGTTCCCTTGCATAAGGAGACAACTTTGCAGCAGTGACTTAACCCTGGATGTAAAATGCCAGACTTCACATGTGATTACATGGCAGATAGTCATGCTGTCAAATAGACCTTGCTGCTCTGTTGGCACTGCCCTTCCCAACTAGAGAGATCAACCATGTTCCTACTCTATATCTCAGCAGTGCTAAGTAGCCTGCCTGCAGCACTGCACAGACATGGCTCCACTATAGCTGGTCAGGGCAACAGTCTGCATGGGGCAACATAACACCCGGGAGTGCACATGTAGTGAAGATCTATGCTGTGGAAGACGCACAGGGATGCGTGGCATTGAGAAGAGGGAAGTGGGTTAGTCCACACTTCTCTGAGAAATTGAGCACAGCCAAGCATCCCCAGCAGCTTTTCTAATTCATATGAGAACAATGTGTTTGAGGTGGATGAAGCACTCCACACCTGTACAGTCTTCGTTGGCAGCCCCTCAGTAACACGGCAGAACCCACTGACAGACTGGGAGTGCAGAACTATTCAGTGGTACATGTTAGTTCTGTCTGAGCCTGTCCTGCAACCGTACCTCAGCACCCCTGCCTCTCCCATGACAAGCAGAAGGGATCTCTTCAGGGAGGCAGAAGGCAAGCACAGCTGAAGACACTCTCACACTGCCTTCCTACCAAGACAATAGCCAAGCCTGGCGTGGGACTAGCTAGTACCTGCTCTGCACACATTGCTTTGAATCATCAGATGTCTCCATGCCTTCACCCCTATTTTAGGGATTCTCTCATCCTCATCACCTGCATTACCTCTGCAACCAACACCCCTCATAAGCCCAGGCTATTTCACTCCTTTACCTGCACAACTGACGTAGCTCAGCAAAGAAAGGGCACACATGTGCCAACTCCCCTCCATTCCTATTACTGTGTAAGCTGTGAGCAGGCCCTGTGCTAATCTGTACAGTGCCCCTCCTGTGCACATGTAGTCACGTGAGCATTAGGGCTGGGCAAAGCTTTGGTCACTGATTTGATTTGGCGGAGATTCACTGGCTGAATCTCCAAATCCGAATCAAATCAGGAGATCTTTTAATCTCTCCAAATTGAATCAGAACCCTCCAAACTGATTCAGAGAGATTCGATGATTCAGACATAGACACAGCTTTAACTGTTTTTTCTACATACCTCAAGGTACCAGGTGGCTTGTGAATGCTGAGATGGTGGGGTGGATGGAGCATCCTACAGGAGCGTGGGGGGGGGCGGTCCCCAGTGCACTTGGCAGTGGGCCCGCTGTGGAGCGTGCAGGGGACCCCCCATCCCCTGGCTCAGTAACTGCTGCCTCCTGGGTCTGAGGGTCCCCCCATTGCCAATTGGAAAGAAGGACCGGAAGTGGATTCCACTGCATTATGCAGGTATATATCAAGCATGCTGTGAGCATGTCTACCAAATCATGCCCCTTGGCTCCCTTAAACACTCTACCTAATTTCTGGATCCCAGTTGGGCTTGGGTTCCAGCATAAGGTACCAAGCTACACAGACCAAGGCAGCTCTGAGGCTAGGCAAAAGCATAACTTCAGGCTTTTGGAGAATGCCCAAGTCAAGCAGGGAGGCTCTTAGTGAGTTTAAATGCTAGCTGCTGGTTATTTTAGAATTGAAACTTTGCACATAGGTGTTTCAAACCCACTTCAGTTTCTGGAAGCTCCACTTATGACTTCATAATTTTTTCATGTTGAAGTGCTATCACTGCCTCTAGGAGTATTGTCAATATGATGGCTACATTTCGTATAAAAAAAAATGAAGGATTTTCCCTTTTGACCACCTTACTAGGCCATAAGGGCTAGGGACAGACATTACACATAAACCAGTTTAAGTGATCAGAAACTGGTTTAAGCTTGTAACAGAACAGCTATTCAGTGCACATAAACCAGTTTGAGAATGGCTGAAACCAGTTTGAGCCCCTACTTGAATTTAACTGATTTGGCTCAAACTGGTTTATGCAATGTCTGTCCCAGACCCCTTGCCGGTTTATGATAAACCAGACTCCCCCAGCATCCCAGCATGCTCTCTAGGCTTGTAGGGGCTCTCTGCTCCACAGCAGGGCTAGCTTCTTTACTCTGCTCCCTAGCTGCATCTCCAGAGACTGCAGGCGGCTCCCCCACTGCTCCCTGCTAAGCATGAATTTCCCCCTCCCCTCTGCCTTGCTGAGGAGGTGTCTGTGTATTAGCTAGCAGACCACATGCCGGCAATGGTCCCTGCTGAATCAACAGGTAGAATTACCAAGTAGCTGGTAATGTCCCTCTTTTCTTAATTGGGTGATAAACACCATCATCAATTCCCAGCTAGGCTAATCAGAGCTCCTCCTAGAGCCTGGCCACATCCCCCTCAGCTCCATGCTGTGAAAAGAAGGGAGGGCTACTCTAGTGCCCCCCAGCTTCTAGCCTGAGCTACTGCAGGCATGTGCTTGCATTTCTGGGATGTCTGTCCAGTTTCAAAACTGGTTTAGCCTAGCCAGGTTAGACTAACTCAGAGGCGACGCATAGAGGGTGCATGGGGGTGCACGTGCACCCCCGTCAGCCCGTGCTCTCTGTGTAGCCAGTGGGCAGGCAGAAGCACCAGTCCCCACCTATGAGCACCGGACAGGGGGTGGGGCCGCCAGCAGAAGTGGCCGTGCCCGCTCCAGAAGTGGCTGTTGGAGTTCCAGAAGTGGTGCAGCCGCTTTTACGGTGAGTGAGATCAGCCGTGGGGGACCCCCCCTACCCCCACAGCTACTGTATCAAGAGGCACCAGACACCCATGGACTAACCTGCAAAAATTGAATCAATTCAGGCTCAGGCTTTCTGAAAGTCTGTCCCTAGCCAAGAAGTGTCATATTGGGACCATCAAGCCCAGCATCCTGTCACCAACAATGGTAAGTAATAGATGCTTCAGTGGGAGTGTACAGGCACAGGGCATGTCCAGTATTATCCGTCCCCTGCCACACCCTCCCAGGCATTATTTGTTTAGGGAAGTCAGAGGATAAATGGATACTGTTCCATTTAACAGCTATCAATTAACCTATCCCTCACAAATTTGTGCACTTGAATATGAGTGTCATGTATGCTCAGTGTAATTGTGCCCCGGTAAGACTTTTGAAACTGTGCAAGTTCCTAATGTTTTTTAGTGTCTGGAAAGAAGATGGGTTTTTCCCCCTGAGGACTCTTGTTGTAGTGAAGTGGAGATGGTTGTGTTCATAGTAACTACATCCTCCAACAGTCCAGTTCAGACTGGCAGGCTAGAGAAGGGCTGTGTAACACTTAGCAGGATTCTCAGCCAGACATACACTAGTCATACTAGTCCTGTTTTATACATTAGTAATATTTTAATTGTAAAATTAAAATATTTTTCATCTACAGTTTAACATGTATTGAATATTATGAGAAAAAGTAAGAGATCCTAAGATTTACAGTTTAAAAAATAATTTTAAAGTATCACCACAAAAATTACTCAGGACCTTAACTTTACTGGTTCCCAGCTATGGCACTACAGATTCAAGTTCCCACCAGAGTAAGTTAAGTTAGATCTGGGTGTTGGCATCCAGCTGTACAGGCATATATAGTGATGTGAGCACAGGTAGAAAGGTAGTAACATCCTCTTTTTAAGAATGCATACAAACAATAATGAAGAATAAATCCTGTACTTCAAGGGAATCTATACCTATCCACCCAGGTATTGCCTTCCTTTCATGTAGTCCATTTGAAAGTAAAGCGATCATACTAGAAAACCAGTACATTTAATAATGGAACGGAAAATAAGCTGATATTTTAGTTTAAATGTGAAGTGCTGCTACATGCAGGTTAACTAAAGAGAAAGGCGTTTATATTTTTGAACTTTTTTATAATCACAAGTAAAATCTCATGGTAGTTAAACGTCTTAGAATGAACAATAGGATTTAGAGCACCCAGGTTACAATAATAAGAGTTTCCTATTAAGCAATTTATATGCTGGATAAAAGACAAAAGTTGAATTTCCTATATATTTCCAGTGGTGAGAAAGTGAAGTTCTTACTTATCACCTATAAAGGAAAGAGATTTAGTTATGCAAATAAACGAAGGATGTGTGTTTTTCAAGTACACTAAAAGGAAAGTAAGCTTGCTCTCTGTTTCTGCCGTGGTACTATTTATGGTGGTCAGGAAAGGGGACAAGGGTCAGGCTTTTTTTAAGCACAGATGCTGATAAGAACATTTCCAGTTCTTCCTTGTGCTACTGCAAATCAACTTTACCACTGAATGCCATTCAGCCTCAGACTTACAGCTTGCTTGCATTAGATGAACTGCATCTAGGGTACAGATAAGAAGCCTATTGATTTTATCCATCACAGTCCAGGGGAAAAATTAGTATGACACGGCTTTGCTCCAGACAGAGGTTCAAAAAAAAAAATCCTAAAATTCAAATTAGCCTCCGACTCAGAGCTTTTGCCACCAGGGCATGAATGCTAAATAGTTTGCTCCCGGTCCAATCTGTTCACCGCCTGGCTAATGATTATTCTCCATAGAAACCTTACTGGAGTCAGTTATTATTCTCTCCTCATGCACTTGTATCTCTCCTGTATTTATATAAGATTAAGTAGCCCTGTTAGGTTTTTACCTCTCTGATTGGAGCTTATTTTAACCTCAATTAAGCCATCAGCCCAGCTTTCTGAAGGCAGAGCAATAGCTTTTCCATTATAATTCTCTCCACCTTTTGTATGAAAATGATGTTGATCATTGGTTGCTTTGGGGATTACTCTGTGGCAGGTAACCAATGAGAAAAGTCATGGAGGATAAATGGTGCCAGACTCCCAGAGGTGCCGTGGCACTGTGTAATTATTGTTCCAGACAGCTGAAAGCAGCAGGGTTTCTGGTTCCCCTGCTTAGTTTCAGTCTGCCATGATTGCTGGCACAGAAAGATGCTGATTATAAGTAAACATTAATTATGCCCTGCTACCAAGCTGCTTGAAGTACTGTGCTCTCAACTTAACAGAACTACAATGCTATACCTAGCTTATTTTTTAGTAGCATGTTTTCCAAGATTCAGCCTCTACATCCTGATTTTCTTGTAATAAGGCCATTTTTTCCAAATATCGTCTTCATGAACTGCTAGAGTTAAGGCACTCTTATAGCACTGAACATATATGTTGGTACAGTAAGTAATGAAACACTTGAATTATGCTTTGATGAAGCATCAAACATATTTGCTGAGCTTTGCCTTCATTACACATCCACCTCTGGACAGGCAGATTAGTTATTGCCTCTTAAATCTATCACTCAATGTACATAAGGTGCTGGTTTTTCATAATGTAACATTTTAAAGTGAAACTCCCACATGTAGTTGCACAACTATATTTGTTGCCCCATGAGCTAAGCAGACAATTGCACAGTAACTTCCGTGGCACTGTAAAACTCTGCCTCTAACCATGAAAAAATTTCACTACTCTGTGACTGCACTGCATTGCAGTGAAACAAGCTCAATTTGATTGTCTGACTACACCACTTCTCCTGTATTTACAACCTGACTGACCTCTGGGGAAAGGATAGGACAGCCAGCCAATCATTCTGGAGATGTTTCAAAAGGTCAACGCAATATAGCATTTACTATTATAATTCACAAGCCTTACAATTCAGAGACCATGTTCTCAAGACAAAAATTGGCAGAACACAGTTAATGGGAAATATTTATCCATTCTTTTGCCCGAAAGCTGAAAAAATATAAGAGTTTTTATTAAAAAGAATTAACCTTTCCTCTATTTCAGTGTTTGAAACTACATATTTTCTGCACATACATCAGAAGAGGCTAAAAATACTTAATTTCCAGAGTTACACTAAGCAACCTCATAGAAGTCCCCACTGTTCTGAAGCAGTTAACTTAAAAACTAGCTTCCCCTTTGTAGGTTTTCTAATTTTTTATCCTGAGGCTTTTATATTGCCTAGTGATGCCTGTGTTTGCTGATGCTGCTTCAATTACAAAACACTTCAATGTGCAAGGCCTGACTAGGAGCATCTAAACCCTTTGACTGAACTTTCACCCTGTTATCATAAGGGGGAGGGTTCATGTAATCCCACCTATGCCATTACAATATATACCGGTCAGATCTCCTGAGACACAAAATACAGGCTCCCCTAGCCCCCTAGAAAAGTGTGCTTGTGTCCAATTTGATACTTTGGAAATGGAAAGATGGGCAGACCCTGAACACTAGAGCCCAGTAAGGTCCAACTCCATATTATTATGGAGATGCAACAATTGTATTGATATCAAAAGGCATTATGTAAGCTGGTTCGATGCAACTTTTAGGTCTGCATGCTTCTGGAGTGAAACAAGCATAGCAAAACCATTCCAACTTTAGCCCTGTTGTACTCAGGGTGAGAATTACAGTGATTTAGCTCACTTGAGTTACTACAGGTGCATGCAGATAGCACAGTTGTATTGTAAGAGCTGATACACACCCCCAAATGGCAGCTTCCCCCTCTCCTTTTAAAGACGGGTCAGAAAGGTCCATTTGACACACCACCTCCACATAATATAGCTCATCCACTGTGTATAACACCCTGACTGAGGAGGCCTGCTTGCTGTGTCACAGAAAGGCCTATCACTGTAGGACTCTTCCCAGCACTATCATGTATAAGGTTACTAGCAAATGTTCATTTAAAGGTGGGGATCAGATCCCAATCTGGGCTCCCCCTGTACTACTGGGTGCCCAACTAGTGGATCATGGGCTGGATCAGGACCTCATCAGGGCTCCAACTGGCCCTGATGTGATCATTGGAGCTGCCCAGTGATCATCTGATTGTCAGCTGGTACAGCAGGGTAGGCCCTACGTGGAGAGGCTATAACACCCAAACCTGTTCGGCCTCCACAGGAGAAGGCTGAGAGGGGATCTGGTGGCTGTTTATAAACTGGTCAAGGGAGACCAGCAGGCAATGGGAGAGTCCCTGTTCCTCTGAGCACTACTGGGAGTAACAAGGAATAACGGCCATAAGCTGACTGAGAGTAGATTCAGGCTCGATATCAGGAGGCACTACTTCACAGTCAAGGCGGCTAGGAGCCGGAACCAACCTCCAAGGGAACTGTGGGGGTCTTCAAAAGGAGGCTAGATAGACACCTTGCCGGGGTCGTTTGACCCCAGTACTCTTTCCTGTCCATGGCAGGGGGTCAGACTTGATGATCTGCTCAGATCCTTTCCAACCCTACCAACTATGAAACTATGAAAATTAAATCCTCATGCTATATCCCTGCAACAATATGTTAATAATTTATACGGCAACATCCTTCCACAGTTCTGAAATAATAACACTCAGTAATAAATTAAGTTTCATTGTTCCCCAAGTCTTCCATTCCAAGCTGTAAAACGTAGTACAGCACCATTAGTTTTTAAAACACTGTTTGGAGCTTTGACTCCCCCATGCCCCTGCCTACAGAAACATTGGCTGGAAGGCTCATAAGAATACAAAATGGGCAGGTTTTTTGGTTGCTGGTTTTTTGTTTGTTTTTTTTTAAATTTAGCCTTCCCCCTTCCAACACCTCTGGAGGAAATATGTGTCGTAAGTGTCATATTCACTGAAATCACTATAACTATAGTCATATGTGTACGTGTCTAAAAATACATCTCATAAACACATACCCCTTACAAAATGCACCTACTCCTAACTGACATGAGTGTTAAGGAAAAATGAAAGAGAGATTGATGGTACAGAACTATAAAGCTGATTTGTAACTACTGAAGCATCCAAAGGGAAACTTGGCCCAGCCCAATTCACTCCCTGCTCAGTAACTGTGTTAAATGCAAACATGGATTGTTCCTGCTTTGCCTTCTAAACTGAAATTCCAAATTTTGGAGGCACTGAAATATGGATCCAAGTTTTGCACGTCTTGCCCGTGTGCAGTGAAACTTTATGTAGTGCCAAATCTCCCTTTGAAGTCAGACTCCCAGATCTTCTTGAGTCAATGGTAGTTTGGATAGGGATCATGTTCTTGTTTGCCATGTATTTTGAGCTATTTAAAAAGAAAAAAACCCACAAATATTTGGCATGATGTTTAATTAACACTGGGGCCAGAGATTTTACATGTTTTAATGCACAAGTGAAGCCTGACAGCTACATCTCGTATTCTTTATCTGTGGGGCAATCCCCATTTCAAAAGCAGTCTAATAAAGTGTACCTGGGTGAAATGATGTGTACTGCATCAGATCCATGAGTCAGCATAAATCAAAACACCTCTAACAGCAACTTGTATATGAAACTGTTTGATTTAGACACAGCCTCAAGTTCAGAAAAAGAGCAGTTACTACAAATCTCACAATGCAAGTATATGCAGTAATATGTGCAAAATCATAGAATTATATAATCACAGAAAATTAGGGTTGGAAGGAACCTCAGAGGGTCATCGAGTTCAACCACCTGCTCAAAGCAGGACCATCCCCCAAATACATCACCCCACCCAAGGCTTTGTGTACCTAGATCTTAAAAATCTCCAAGCATGGAGATTCCACATCCTCTCTGGATAACCTGCTCCAGTGCTTTACTACCCTCCTAGTGAAAGTTTTTCCTATTATCTAACCTAAACTTCCCTTGCTGCAACTGGAGACCATTGCTTCTTGTTCTTTCACCACTGAGAACAGTCTAGCTCAGGGGCAGACAATTACTTCAGGCAGAGGCTGCTTGCTGACTTTTGGCAAGCCATCGAGGGCTGCATGATAGGCAGCCAGAGGCAGAAAAATATTAAATTTTCTAAATTTTTTAGGGGCCCCGCAGGCCAGATAGAATGGCCTGGCGAGCCACATCTGGCTCACGGGCCACAATTTGCCCACCCCGGTCTAGCTCCATCCTCTTTGGAACCACCCTTCAGGTAGCTAAAAGCTGCTATTAAACACACCCCCAGTCTTCTCTTTTTCAGACTAAATAAACTCAGTTCTCTCAGCCTCTCTTCATAAGTCATGTGCCCCACCCCCATGTTGGCCTCCATTGGACTCTCTCCATTTTGTCCACATCCTTTTTGTAGTGCGGGGTCCCAAAACTTGACACAGTACTCCAGATGTGGCCTCACCAGTGCAGAATAGAAAGAAAGAATCATTCCCCTTGATCTGCTGGGAACACACCTACTAATGCAGCCCAGTATGCTGTTAGCCTTCTTCACAAGGGCACACCATTAGTTTATATTCAACTTATTATCCACTATAACCCTAAGGTCCTTTTCTGCAGAACTGATGCATAGCCGGTCAGTCCCTAGCCTACTGATGTATAGGATTGTTTTGTCCTAAGTGAAGGACTTCACACTTCTCCTTATTGAACCTCATGAGATTTCTTTTTGTCCAATCCTCCAATCCGCTGAGGTCTCTCCGAATCCTAGCCCTACCCTCCCATTTAACTATTACTCCCAAGAGCTTGGTGTTATCTGCAGACTTGCTGAGAGTACACTCCATCCCGCCTTCCAAATCATTGATGAAGATATTTGTAACAGGGGGCTTTCTCAGTGCCAGTCTGCCATTGGCCCGCTCACATTTCTGGGCCAAATGCCCACCTCACTCATCCACCATGCCTTGTTGTTTCTTAATTGGTTCTAATTTAGGCAGGAGGCTGCCCATTCTTGCCCTGATGCCAGTGGCCGCAATCTGCAGCTCTGTTCATCCCCTATACTGCAGCCCAAGCCTTGCAGGTGGCATCCAAGTGACACAATGCTCCTGACCTTCAGCTGGACCAAGCTTAGCCCTTGTTGTCATGCCTCAGACAAACACACATTCATACCGCCCTCCTCTCACTAAGGCCTCTCGCACTCTACCCCCTCTCACAGGATCTCTTTCACGCATTGACAACTTATACTGCCTTGCTCCCACTCAGACCGGGCCCCTTCAGCCATAGGCTTTATCTAGCACACACCCTGGATGGCAGACATACTGTCTTTTGGGTCTCTCCTGCAACCCTCACTGGGGTAGTGCCCAGCCAATTACCCGACTGGGGCCAAGCTTGCCCTGACCTCTTCCAGGGCAACTCTATACAAACTCACATACACACACACACTGGACTCCCAGCCCTCTGGTTTCCCCCTCACTGGGGCTTCACTTCTCTACCCCTTCTCTGAAGCCTACCCTTACTGGGACTAGGCATCTTCCACCCCCTCTCTGGGGTTATGGGGCTTCCCTCCTCAGTGGGGGCTCAGGTGACTGTAGCCATGCCTGGCCCCAACTGCTACCCACAGTGATATGGGGGCTAGAGGTTATTGAGGTGCTCCAACCTGCCTTCCACCAGGGTGGTAACTGCTTTGGTATTTTCCTGGAGGGTCCCCCACCACTGGGAGCCCCACCAGGCCATCCAGTCCCGGCAGGGTGCAGTTTTAGGTCATGCCCAGGACCCAGAGCCTCCTGCTACTACCTGTAGATGTTCTCATACAGCAGCTCAGCCAGGTAATGTTTCCTGCCTGAATGCCAGCAGCAAACTGCTCTGTTTATATAGGTGGCCATGGTCCCAAAATAGCCACTGCAATCAAGCACCTGCTGGCTGCTTGACTTGGCCCTTAAAGTGGCAGGCACCACCAGTGCCCTGCCACAATATTGAACAAAACTGGCCCCTGAGTCATTCCTCTTGATACTGGCTGCCAATTAGACATTGAGCCATTGACTGGCTAGATAGTTGAGCTAATCTTTGAGCCCAACCATCTAGCCAGTTTTCTATCCACCTCATTCTATACAGCCTACTCATCCAACCCATATTTTCTTAGTTGCCTGCAAGAATGTTGTGAGAGAACGTCTCAAAAGCCTTACTAAAGTCAAGATATATCACATTCTCTCTGGATCCAAAGAGCCAGTCATGCTGTCACAGAAGGTAAACAGGTTGATCATGCATGACTTGTCCTTGGTGAATCCATGATGATTGTTCCTACTCACCTTCTTCTCCTCCAAGTGCTTAGAAATGGATTCCTGGAGGATCTGCTTCATGATCTTCTCAGGGACTGAGGTAAAGCTAACTGGTCTATAGTTCCCCAGCTCCTCCTTCTTCCCTTTCTTAAACATGGGCACTATATTTGCCCTTTTCCACTCATCCAGGACCTCTCCCAATCACCATGCATCACATCCAGCCCTAGGAACTTGTACTCGTCCAGCTTTTCTAAGTAGTCCCTAACCCAGGGGCAGGCAATTATTTTGGGCAGAGGGTTGCTTACTGAGTTTCTGCAAGCCATCAAGGGCTGCATGATAGGCAGCCCAGGGAAGATTAATATTAATTTTCTAAATTTTTTAGGGGCCCCATGGGCTGGATAGAATGACCTGGCAGGCCGCATCTGGCCCCCCGGCCACATTTTGCCCACCCCTACCCTAACCTGTTCTTTCACCACTGTCGGCTGCTTACCTTCAGTCCAAACTGTGCTGCTATGTGCAGTAGTTTGGAAGCTGACCTCGCCTATGAAGACTGCATTATCTGTCACTAATTCATACCTATTAGCTATGATTTCAGTAGCTATCTAAGCTCTGTGGACACGAGCAACAGATAGACTTCTGTCTGGGGGAAAAAAAAACTAAGAACATTTTCCTCTGACCAAAAAAAGAAAAGAAAAACAAACAAACAAACCAGGAGGTCACTAAATAATTTGCTAAGTACAGAAAGCCTGTCCTAATTTTTTTTTCTTTTTTTGGGGGGTGGGGATCAATAAAAGATAACATATTCCTCAAGGGAGGGTAAAAGTATACCTGAAGTACAGTGTCCCTCATCCATCTCTAATAATGCCCCTGGACAAGACACCAAAACAAAATTGCATCTTGCACTGAAAAAAGAAAAGGAAAAAGAGAAAGAGTAGGAAGAGAATCTACATATGTCTCTGAATGTAACTAGCCAAGAGCGTGAAGGTAATGCCAAGAGCTGAGTGCCAAATAACAGACTCTCTTCACCAAGCAACTGCAAGTCTAAATGTCAGCAGCAAATGAACCTTATTTCTGTAATAATCCACAACAAATTGCTACAGTCCCCTTTGTGTCCCAATTCACCTTCTTATAATAAAAGATCCAGGCATGTGCCAAGGAGCACATATTCTAGTTAGAGGTGGGTAAACACATGTAAAGGATAACTGGGCAACTACTACT
The DNA here is from genome assembly GCF_001723895.1 of Crocodylus porosus. Lineage (NCBI taxonomy): Eukaryota > Metazoa > Chordata > Crocodylia > Crocodylidae > Crocodylus > Crocodylus porosus. Next base: position 25,468,718 of record NW_017728886.1, read on the forward strand.
CACACAGCAGCTTGAATGAGCTTTGTACCATAGGAGGTAAATGCCAACTTAATTTCACAGCACCTGGTACCAGCAGGATGTGCCATGTAGGGGGCAGTAGTTTGGCCAGCTGTATATGAATGGCTCAACAAAGTTTTGGAAAAATTGCACCTGTAAATAATACAGCGTAAATGTTTCTTGTGGCTAAGAGGCCTGAGGAAAGGTACTGTGATACCCCAAAACTACCGTGTGTCTATCCCAACCATGCAGGTGGTTCAATAGAAGATATCACCCACAAGAATTTTGCCTCCATCATGGATCAGTTATTCTTTGAAAGGCCAATGAGGTAGGAAAATACCCAATGCTTCATAAGGTGATACTGGCTTGATCAAACCATTCCTTGCTCTACTCACTCTATGTTCTCTCTCCTCATGCATATGCCCATCCCTTGCCTCACATCCTACTTTCATTTCCTTTTCCTCACTTTCTGCTTTGTGCTTCCCATCTTACTGCCTGGCACAATCTCCCTCTCTGTCCCCAAGCCTTCTCTCCTCTTTCAACCATTCCTGATAAACCACCCTTGTTGGTGGCCACAGCGTCCCACAGCTTCTATACTCTCACCCTCTCTTGCATGCCTGTTTGCCTTGTGCACATACTTTTTGGTGCAAGAATATTTGTCTCGTCTATGGCACCACCTCTGTAAGCACTGACATCAGGTAGCCTTCACCAACTGGCATATGACTAGCCCTTGCTGCACAGATAGTTCAGTCAGTCTCTTGGTTCTTAAGCTTAATCTGCAGGCCACCATCAGAGATCTCCACCTTCTCAGCTGGCTTTTGTATGATCCACTCCAATTCCACTGTTCGCTGGTCACACTCACTACCTTTGGTTTACCTATGGTTTTATGCCTTCTTTCCTTTCCTTTCCTTTCCACCTCCCTACCCCTTGACTCTTGCCCATGTCACAACTCCATGTCACAGCTTTCCAGACTCTGCTCATACCTCAGTGTTACACGACCTCTGCTAAGACACATTTGTTTTTCCCTGGATTTCTTATGCATAAATGATAACAGCAACAATAAGGGATTCAGAGGAGTATTCCAATTGACTAGACTATTCAAATGAACCATCAAGGTGCATGTAAAATTGTAACTTCATGCTCCATGGTCCCTCTTTTGTAAATGGGGAATGATAGCACCTGTTCCCTTTGCAGGGATGCTGTGATTAAGAAGCCCTTAATGTCTGAGAAGCTTCAATATGCTATTGTGAGGAGGGTCACATAAAGTTCCATGAGGAATAATTCTACTAAAACCTTTCACTAAATCAGTCTGCAAAAAATAAGGCCTAGGACATACACACCACAACAAGGATAAAATAAAATATTGAACAACAGGTTACTAAGTCAGCCCCATCCTCCAGGTACATTGAATAAATAAGTAGAAAAGGTGTGTTGATTAATGATCATATCATAAAGTATATTTATAGGAGGATCATATTAGATTTACCAATGCAACCCTAATTCTGGCCTATCCTAACTATCAGTGCCAGTTTGCAATTGTAACATAGTTGTGTGGGCATAATATAATAGAAAGTCTCCGTGCAACAGAGTGCTTTGGATAACATCTAGACAGTGATTGTTGTTTTTGGCTCAGTGTTATCTGTATTTACAGTTGAATTAGTAATTTTTTTTTAAAGAGAGTTTTGGAGACACAAACTGTGTGTTCTGAAGATATATCACAAAGCTGTAATTATTCTTGTCAAAATAACATGTGCTTGGTTTATTTCTCTGCACAGTGCCTCCTAGATTTACACACCTGTTCAAATAATAACATTGTTTGAAAGGGCAAGATGACGTCTTTACAGAAGAACCCTGTGTAATTGGCATAACTGTGTCTTGACTGGGCTGTATCAGTAGACTGTCTACAATATTGAATTACCAAGATACCGAGTAAATAGGAGATAAGTCCAGCAAACTAAAGATGGGGGCTGGGATGTCAGTAAGAGCAAGAGAGGGACAGAGAATATATCTGAAGAAAGAAATGACCTAAGCAGTCTGGATACCATCAGCTCAGCAGAAACTCTTTTAAAAAGTGTGACAGAAAATAAAAATAGCAAGGGTGAAAATGAAAAACAAAACAAAAAAAACAATGCCAGGAAACTGTAATGCACATCCAAGACGGGATAAGAAAGCAGCTCAGGAAATGTCTTTATAGATAAGACAGTTCAGTAAAATATCCTTAAGCATTACTCATGGAAGGATTTCATTTACCATGACATTAACCTCAGCTAACCAAGGTGAAGTAAGGGTGGAAGAGTGCAGGTTCCCAGGATAGTTCACAACTGTTTTTCTTGCATGTACGTTGCCACAGCTTGCAAAAATCAAAAGCTGTTCAGGAAGTAGTCCTAGAATCAAGGGCAGATTGTGATAAAAATCAAACAAAACCAGAGAAAGGCCCTGAATGCAACATGTGGTAAATACTTGTGAGAGCACATACACACTCATGCACATGCTGTCTGGGAAAAGGCTTGCTAGCACTGAATATGGAATAGCTAAGGAACAATCAAAAACAGAAACCTACAGTAATTAAATGCAATTAAACATAAAGCCATACACATGCAATATTAAGAAATACCAAACAATGAAAATAAAAAACTATGGATAATCCACAGAGGAAAGATAAAAGGTTTTTGCTTTTATCATGGTATGGGAAGAAGGGCTGAGCTCTCACCCAATAGTTCATTTCTGCTTGTTTTCTACCACAGAAAGACATGGTTTGTATGCCTACGATTAGTCTTAAAATGAAAACAAACAAAGCACTTACATAGATGTTAGGGGTGTGCAAAGCAGAACCTATTCGATTCGGATTCGGATCTGGCCCGTGGACAGTGATTAGATTAATTGATTTGAATCACTATCCCTGATTCAATTCAGCCGAAACAAAATCTGAAGGTTCGATAATGATTCAGAGAATCAGCAATTCAGGCATAGACACAGCTTTAAAAGTTTTTTCTACATACCTCAAGGCTTGTGATCACTGCGATGCTGTGGTGCAGGAAGCGTCCCACAGGAGTGCAGGGGGGACCCATGATGTGCTTAGCAGCAAACCTGGAAGTGCACCGGAAGTACTTCTGGCCCACTTGCAGCCGGAGTGAATGAGGGATCCTGCGCAGGTTGTAAACTGTGCCTTTATTCAGCTGAAGCCAACCGGTGATGTCATCGGCAATCACTGGCCAGCAGAAATAAAAAGGACCACCAGCGAAGGCTGGGGAGGAGAGGGGGAGAGAGAGTCAGTGAAGACTCTCAGTGGTGATGATGGCAGATCTGCACAGGTGAGAGAGCCAGCAGAGGCTCTCTTTATCAGTGACAACTGGCGTGTTTGGGAGGAGGGAGAGCCGGCAGAGGCTCTCTGCACCGGCAAAGGCTGGTGTGCCCGGGGAGCAAGAGAGCCAGAGGAGGCTCTCTACATCAGTGGAGATTGGTATGAGCACCCAAAGAGGAAGCCTGGTGGAGCAATAGCAGCCTTGGCAGCAGGTTACAACACAAACAACGGCCAATGAGACCCAAAAGGACCGCGGGGCACTGGAAGTGGAATGCCTCGGACGACATCGGGGAAGGAGGATTCGGCAAGCCGCATTCAATGGTGTGAAGGGAGCGATGGCCCAAGAAGAGATGCTGTGGCTATCCCTGGGCAGACTACGGGTCATTTACCACAGAGGTCCCAGGTACCAGGAGGGGGGTACTGGCTAGCAGGGGCAAGGACAGAGAGATTCATAGCAAGAGTGATAAGGAGGTAGGTCCATATCTTAGCAGTAGGGCTAGGGTAGGAAATTTAGACAGACCCTCCCTAACTCGTAATTTTGGTTTCATTTTTTTTCTTTACCCACTTTTGGAGGGGTTGTGAGGTGGGAGCAACAACGTCAGGGGACTAAGTCTCTTAGCCAGAAAGGAAGTCCCTGTTGAAGGAATAGGACACAGAGTAAAGGCGCTGACAAGGCAGCTCCTTTCCGCCCTTCCTTTTTCAGGTCCCAGGCCTGAGGCAGCTTAGAGAAGGAGGAAGACCTGCTCAGGCTGGATGTTAGATCAGTTGAGTCACCCCAGGAAAAAGTGCTTGGGACATGACAAGCTGAAAAGGATGTTAGGGTCAAGACCAGAACAGCACTGGAGGAGCGGCTGATAAGATCCAGTGACCCACCTAAGGTTGGACTGAGGCGGGGGTGTAGGGGAGCTGGAGTCCCATGGACAGCTGCCTAGTGGACTACCCACCGTGAAGGAACCCCAGGTGGTTTGCCCCCCCCAACTGAAATTACATTCAAAGTTAGTTATGGCAGGTGAGTCTGCCACCTAGGTGATCAACATCTGCCTCTTGGTTTACAAACTTCAAGACGTCCAGTTCCGACCATCTGGGCCAAGGCTGCACATAAACAACTGTTCGAGGCCAGGCAGTCACAGCCATCTATAAACTTACCAGGGGGGACCAGAGGGGAATGGGTGAGACCCTGTTCCCATGAGCATCTCCCAGAGCAACAAGGAAAAACAGCCACAAGTTGACTGAGAGTAGGTTCAGGCTGGAAATCAGGAGGCACAACTTCACTGTCAGGGCAACTGACCAGAGTGGGGTACTCACCAGTCCCCCTCCTGTAGGGCAGGGCCCCCCAAATCCTGGGCAGGGCCCCCCTGGCCTGAGAAACCAGCGTTC
>NW_017728886.1:25473403-25487490 GCF_001723895.1 Crocodylus porosus
AGCTGACTTCCTGCCCTTTGGGCAGGGGGCTGGACTCGGTGATCTCCCGAGGTCCCTTCCAGCCCTGATGTCTATGAAATCTATGAAACTAGGATCTGGAACCAGCTTCCAGTATACATGTGAGCATATAGCTCTAGACCAATGTAAACTACAGTACTCTGCAGTAAAGTTTCCCTTCAGAAGGTCAGAAGTAACTGTTCCGCAGTGTACAGATCATGTGTCCCCAGCTCTCATCAATGTCATCTTTGGCGGGCTCTTTGTTCAATGTAAATAGGCTGTTATCAGCTCCCCTACCACCTAGTGGCAAGACGATTGAATAGTGGCTACTCTGGGCAACTACCTTAGGATAGTTTCATATTTGTCCGGTCCAGATGTTGGTGTAATTTATGGAGATTTAGAAAACAGATCTAAGTGATGCTGGTATTACTTGGTTCCATGCTTGCACCCTTCCTAGATCATGATACCCCAAATACAAGAGAAGCTGAGTGCAGAAGTGATTTTTATTCAAACTATTTAACACTCTGCTTATTGTTAATCCTGTTTAAGTAATACACCTGATTGGGCCAGAGGGTGGAAGACAGTTTCATACAAGCCTCATGCTGGAGGCTGCTTAAAAAACTTAGAAAACAGACTTCACATTCCTGATATTCTGAAATAAAAACAAGCAGAACATTTAAACACCCCCTTCCCTCCCACCACCCTTCTCAGGCCTTCTTTAATCATTGTAAAGAGAAAAAGAGGACAAAACTTCTATTTTATTTGAACCACACTCACAAAAACATGCAGTTTTCAGTGTGGTATGCAAGGAATTCCATCTTATGCCTAATCAGAGCTTTCAGAAACAAATGTGAGCTGATCTGAGAACGCTGTCCAAAAGTAATGGCTTTCATTTCATATCAACAGTTCTGCCAGCCTCTTAGACCCAGATCCCCCAAAGTACATAGGTTTCTAAAGTAGGCTGTAGGCACAATTTAGACACTTGAGACCAAAGTTAAATTTCCCTCTCCTTTCAGGTGAGTGCTTTAACTACCAGGCCACAGGGTCATAGATACACTTACTCCAATTCTCTGGCCCAATAAATCTTTAGTTACTTTTTGCATAATGGAACAGCTTCAACAGAAGAGATTGAGTCCCCCCCTGCTGACGGGGCATGGCACACTCGGTGAAGACATGGGCTTGAATCCTCTCAGGGAGGAAAGAAAACTGAATCTTGGTCTCCCAACTGCTAGGCAGGAACTTTAGTCACAAAGCAAATGGCACCATCTTCTCCAGTGCTTCAAAAGAAAAGAGTAACACATGCTGTAATCAGGCCAGTGTATAGGACAGGTACTACCATTATCTCTTTCTCCAGCCATGATCACTAATATAATTCCTAAGAGAAAGGGTTTAAGCAGCTCCCTTCAGGAAAGGGTTTAGGACTACAAATCCCAAATGGAGGAAGATGCCTTCTTGCAGCCCTGACTAAGGTGCCTAAGCCTCTGAGGGGCAGATGTTACAGACCCTGTCCTGGGTGGCTCTCTGCTTAGCCTGCTAGCTCCTGTGGATCCCAGTCTGAGCTGTTTCACCCTCCCTATGCATTTTATAGGGAGTCTAGATGCCTAACTAGGACTGTGAATCTATCACCTGTGCCATGTGCTTAAAAGCTAAGAGTCAAAATGCTCTGCATTGCAATACCCAAGTCCTTTTGTGGACCGAGGCATTGGAGTTGTCCAGAAGGCAGGGGAAGGAGTACACATTCACAGGGCTGGCAAATGGCAAGCTTCCAACTGGGTAACTTAAAGTTACACAAGCACTGGCAACTGGAACAGTGACTCTGCCCTTTAACAACACAAACATTCGTGGTTACCCAAATTGCAAACAGATGTTGGGAAAATTCACAGAAAGCCCTAAAACAATCCTTTCATGTAGAGATTCATGAGATAATATCATCACAGCAGCCTAGCTCACTATTATCCACCAGATCTAAGACATTAAAACAATGTTACAGTTGCAGTGTGAAATGAAATGGAACAGGAACCTGGAGTCTTGAGTTAAAGTATCCTTAGGTCACCCTGGTGGGTCTAGATTGCAAATGACAATATGGTATGTTAGATAAACAGTCAAGCCTCTTGGAAAAGGATACACAACAGACCACATTTTTCAATTCCTAATTAAGCAAAGCTTGATAACAGGCTACATAATCCACCCCATTTTACTCAGATTCAGAAACAAATTTTAAGCCATGGCTTTTCCCTCTCCTGAAATATTCAGTTTTAAGCACAGGTTATATTTAAAAAAAATACAAACTAACCAACTAGGTCTCATGCAAATAGATGGCTCAGCCTGGACCAGCTTATGTCACTGAATTAACAAACTTAAGTCACTTGGCCTTGCCAATTCTGCCCATTTAGAAACCTAAAGTAGCATTTCCAGGAGCAGTCCCCATGAAGTCTCCTTTGAGCAACTGTTTATTACTGAGGTGCTCAAAGAAGACAGCTGTTATCTGCTCCAGATCAGCTGTGTAACCCTGAAAAATGTGTACTTACCACTGTTAAAACATACAGACTTTAGCTACAGGATATCTATAGTTTAAAGAATTTACTCAATAGATACACAAAGAAAGAAAAAGACTACAAACTTTTACCCATCCAACAGAGTTCTTAGGAAAGGAAGGCTTTTTGCTCCTGGAACATGCCAGAGCTCTTTGAAGATACACCAAGGGATACAAAGGATTTCTTCTGGCATGTACATTTTGCAGAACGCATACAACACATTTTCTTAACTTGGAAATTACTGTCTAAATTGCAGCAACAGAAGGGCACCAAAACAGGCAGCTGATGTGTACAAACTAGCTAAAGGGCAGATACTAAAGTGTAACATTAAGAGGCCAATAGGTGGTGAGTGAAGTTTGGTGCAGACAAGTGCATAGTAATAACATTTTCATTTTGCTTTTGTTCCAGTACCACATCTTGAAAAGAAAGTGTTTTATCTTTTCTTTCTAACTTATCCCCAAGTCTTCAGCCTTAGGTGCCAAAGGCCTCTCACACTAACAGGCTACAGATTTATACTGCTAGACAACAGACAACAACAGACTGTCTCACTCAAAGGTGACAATTGGATAAAATATATAGAACTAGGAAGTTGTGCGCTCAGATCTGGTCATCATGCCTCCATATATTACAAATAGAAAGGAGTAAAATATAGGCAACAAAAGGTATTGGACATGTGGAGAGACTGAAAAGATTGAGAGAGAAATGGATAACGATTCAAAATGAATGGTACATGAGCGGTAAATCAGATAGGATTAGCTATTCTTTTATAATACCAAAATGACGGATAATCAAAAAGGCAGCCAATGCAAGAAGAAAATAATTTTTACTGCCTCCATAATCAGCCTCTAGAACTCATTGCCACACGCTATCACTGAGGTCAAAAGTCAGGAAGATTCAGAAACAGATTGGAGATGCTTGCCCAAGAATGAGAATATATCCAGTTGATAGATTATTAAAAATATATGGGACATAAATTTTCAGATTTTAGGGCTCCAGAGTGATGAAGTTTAGGGAGTTTGTTTCATAATTGTCCACTATAAAGTTCCTTTAGAGCCTCTGACACCAAGTACTGTTGAAGATAGGGTATTAGACTAGATGGAGCAGTGGTCAAACTTGGTATTTTGATCCCTTTATTTCTACATGCCTATCACACACAGTTCAGATTAAATGTTTAAAACAAGCAGCCAATGGAAACAGAAACCTCCACATATTGTTTTACTACACTCCAGCCTAATTGAAACTGGAAATACTAAGCATACCTGTTTAAAGCAGACATTTAAAAGCAGCACACTTGACAAATTCTAGTTCTCCTTGATATTCAATACCAGTAGGTGCTAAATGTTAAACAATTTTACAAGTCTGTCTTAATTGGATAATAACTTGAAAGAAACAAAAACTCCCAGCAAATGTCAAAGGGAAACATCTGGTATTCTGAACCAAATGGGAAGAAAGTCAAATTTCTCTTTTTGCACATTTTTTCTCCCTAGCTAGAAAGTACTCCTTGGGGATTCCCACCTGCATGTTCTGCTGCTCGTGGCTTCATTAGTTAACAACTTATTTTACAAAAGCATTAGTATCTAGACCAGCTAAACATTCATTTCAAAAGGAGGTTAGACCAATGCTTGGCTAGGATGGTTTAAGTGGAGATGATCCTGGCTTGTCCTGGTGAGATCCCTTCCAGTCCTACTTTCCTACAATCCTATGCTGCACTAGAATATCCCAGTTTATGGTCGGCTCGCTACAGCTCACTGGGACAGAACCCTTTTCTCAGCACGTGCAGCCAGATCTGGCCTTGAGAAAGGGGCTATACAACAGCCAAGAGGGTTTCTTATATGCTCTATATGGACATGATTTTGGATAGTCTGACCTTAGCAACTAGGTTTTTCTAACCCTTAGAATGCAATAATGTCTATTACATTCAGCTGCTTAGTAATAACAGTGAGAACAGAGAAATGGGATTCAAACCTGAGATCTTTGCAGCAAAAGCAGCCATCTTAGCCAAGTCAGCTATGGAGGTATCACCTCCAGCAACACAACAGAGGCAGAGTGGAGGTGTCCCCCATAGTTCCCTCCCCCCCCAACCCCTTACTTACGTCACCAGGGCGAGGGGCCAACCACAGTGATGCTCTGGTACTCAGAGCGTCTCTATGGTGGACCCAGCCTCTGGTTGCCTGAGGGCACAGCCCGGGACTGTGCCCTGCCCTACTTTTTTAAACTTTTTTTTAGACCACAGGGGTCTAATTTTCTCCCCGCACTGCAAGTTTGCAGTGTGGGGAACATTTTTTCATTCCCACATGTGCCTCTTGCCCCACCTCAAAGAGGCGTGTGCGCGCTCGTCTGGATGCGCCCCATGAGGCTCAATAGAAGAAGTACAAAGTCACACTTAGGACAGAACAATCCCATGCACAGGTACAGGCTGGGGATCAACTGGCTAAGCAGCAGCTCTGCAGAAAAAGACCTAGGGGTTACAGCAGACAGTAAGCTGAATATAAGCAAACAGTGTGCCCTTGTGAAGAAGGCTAACAGCATACTGGGCTGCATTAGTAGGAGCGTTGCCAGCAGATCAAGGGAAGTGATTCTTCCCTTCTCTTCTGCACTGGTGAGGCTGCATCTGGAGTACTGTGTCCAATTTTGGGGCCCCCACTGCAGAAGGGATGTGGACAAATTGGAAAGGGTCCAACAGACAGCAACAAAAATGGTTAGGGGGCTGAGGCACATGGCTTATGAGGAGAGGCCGAGGGAACTTGGCTTATTTAGTTTGGAGGAAAAAAAGTGAAGTTTTAATAGTGAATTTAACAGCAGCCTTCAACTACCTGAAGGGCAGCTCCAAAGAGGATGGAGCTGGACTGTTGTCAGTGGTGGCAGATGACAAAGCAAGGAGCAATGGGCTCAAGTTGTAGTAAGGGAAGTTTAGGTTAGAAATTAGGAAAAACTTTCTCACTAGGAGGGTAGTAAAGCACTGCAACAGGCTACCCAGAGAGACTGTGGAATCTCCATCTTTGGAGGTTTTTAAGACCTGGGTAGAAAAACCCTCAGCTGGGATGATCTAGTTGGGGATGATCCTGCTTTGAGCAGGGGGGTTGGACTAGATGATCTCCTGAGATCCCTTGTAACCCTAATTTTCTAAGATTCTATGATACCTTCCCCACTGAGGCCAGCAGCATAGTGACTAAAAGACAGACCCTATTGGCCTAGTCTCTGTTATCAGCCTCCTTCTGGGAGTGGCTTGGGGCAGATGATCTATTTATACAAAGATTTAACATCCATCACCCAGCCATCCTGGTGTTTCACAAGACCTAAGGGAAAATGCCCAAAGACAGTACATACTGCCCATTTAGCATTCGGCACATTTACCAGAAGGATCAGAACAAGCCATGCTTTCTCCAGCATTGGTACATAAAGGTCCTGACGTAAAGTTTGCATAATTTAAAATTCAGGAAAAAAAGTTTACATTCACACACATTGCATCTTAGCCTGAAGGCTACCACATAAAATCCAGGGCAAGGAACTAGTAGAATAGATCTTGGGGTCAAGGTGGTTCACAGCCTCCTTAATTCAAGGGGCTTTTGCCAAATTAAGAATGAGCTCCTTAGCGTCTGTGGCTTTTACTTCAAAAGGTGCCACTTCTCCATTCATCTGGAGCACTCCTGCACAGCTATCTGCTGCAGCTGTCTATATCTGCAGCTGGTTTATAAGCCTTCATCTTCACAGGCTGCTAAGGGACGTACCCACAACAAGTACTAAGTGCCATTCTACTCATATTTTATGACAAGTCCCCAGTTGTTCAATCTAGTGAGAGCACCCTGGTGAGTATCAGCTTGTATGAAAGGTGGAAAGAACTTCTCAACTCAGACCCAGGCCTTTAGATGAGGAGTTGGCAACCTAGGGTTCATGGACTGGCTTGTGAAGCCAGGATCGCAGGAGCAATTTAATGGCACTTGGGTGGGGGTGGGGAAGTGCATTGCTGGCAAGAGGATCCAAAGTGTGTCAGCAGCATTCAGTGGTGTGGGAGTCCCTATCATGGGGTAGCAAGCAATAGCAGCAGCTGGGTTACAGACAGCATCGTGCTTTAAAGCAAATTCTATTAATTCAGCCCACCACTGCTCAAAGGCTACTGCCCACTGCCTTGGATCATTACCAGTACCTTCATTTGGATGCAGAAGTTTGGCATCTGTTAAGAAAGGAGAGTCTTCTGGGGCATTCAAAATGCGTCAAGCCATTCCCAATTCCTCCTTATTAAACCATTAGTTCTCTAAAGGAAATCAATGCAACAGATAATAGTCAGGGCACTTCCACATGATGGGTGTTAGCATGAAGTTAGTAAAGAAAATGCTACATGTTGCATAACAAGAGATAGCCTGACAGCAGAAAACAAACACTCAGGCCCTGAGGATTTCTTTTAACTTCCCTTGCTTAGGGGAAGCTCTCAGAGGTGAAATGGATTGTTTGCTTTTATGTTGCCATCTGTTAGGTAGGTTGTTTCATCTTGCTCTGTGTTTCAGTTTTCTTTTATTCCTCTTTGTTTTAGTTCTCTGTTGCCTTTGGCCGTTATGTCCATCAATGTTCAGATGAAGCAGCCATGTTTGTAAGGGTGGGGGGGCAGGAAATCAGAGCAACCGCCACGGGCCAAACTCAGCAAAGCTGGAATAGAGGGGTACCTCCAGCACCCACTAAGCCTGTTGCACCTGAAGGGAGATTTGCTGTCAGTGAAGATAAGCGATGGCTTCCACTCATGCCATCTGTAAGAGTTCCCCCCAGGGTCGATCAAACTTAATTTCCAACATAGTAACCCATTGAAGCTCTGCAGGTACCCTCCAGCTCTCCTTGATATTATGAATTTTAGGCTACCACTACCAGGGTGAACCCACACAAGATGTTTATTGTGGAGCGGACTAATTAGCATCTGCATGTGCTCTTCACGTCTCAGCATCTTCACGTCACAGCATCTACACATGCACCTGTATAAGGCTACAGGAGCACACTTGTACACCCTGCCCCTACTGACTGGGGCAGGAGGGAGCTTCACTGTGGGGGCTTCCTGCCAACTAGCCCCAGCACTGAAGCACCCTTGTGCCCCAGCCAGCCCCTCTGCAGCACATTGAGCCCAGTTGGAGCAACCTCAGGCTGGCAAGCTAAGCCCCTGGGTCCCCTGCCAGCCAGGGCTGCTCCAGTTCGGCTCAATGTGCTGCAGTCCGAGTGCATCCAGGTACATGTGTAAACAGCATACCCGAGAGCTTACTAGGAGCAATGAGCTCTGGAGTTTATTGCTGCACATTAACAGCACATGTAGACATGCCCCCTATTTTGGAATTCAGCTGTCTAATGAGGACAGACCTGGGCTGCTTCTTTCAGTAACCAGGGACATCTGCCACTATTTGCACTGGCATAACCCACAGGTGAATGTATCCCAGTGTCTGGGATACAGAGGTTATTATGAATAGAAAGCCAGGATGTTTGTTAGTCCTACTTTTCTTTGGGAACACAATGTGGCCAATTGTTAATAGCTGGTGAAGAGCACCGTATACGTCTGAAGCAAATCCTGGTGGGGGGGAGGAGTACTAATTGCACCCTCCTATCTCTATTATATGTCTGGTGCAGTGACCACTTGTTATTTTGCAGCCTGCTGACAGATCTGGGAGCACTGGCTGCTGGCTATTGTACAATTCTCTGTTTTGCTCTCTAGTTATTTATTGATTTCAGGCTTTGTTAATTGTGCAGGCAGGATACCCTTCTTCATTTTAATGTAACTAAGTTAATATACATCATAAAGGACCCTTCTTTCCCCAACAATGAGAGCACACATTCCAGTGCAGACGCACTGCCTCTCTGCGAGAAAGCAAGAGGTCCAGAGGCTCAGCTACTCTAGCAATCTGAGTGGCTCAGAAGCTGCTCAAGGGAGAGACTGCTATCACATCCCTCTGGCTAACAGAAATATAGATATATGGCTTCACCCTTCAGGGCCTGAATAGATGAAGCACTGAGTGACTCCTCTACATTGATGGGAGCTCAGTGTCTTTAGCATCCCACAGAATCAGGCCACTACAACATGTTGGATTTGATGCTGTTTCCTTAAAGAAAAACAGCAATATTATTACCTGCTGTTCTTTGCTTGGCCTTAAGGCTGCAGGGAGGCCTGCCTGAATGTTGGCAGAAAGAGAGAGGAAAGAGAATGTGTGGGAAGGGAAAGAGTGACAAACATGCATTTTCTTTTTCAGGCTTGGTCTCAGTGAGATACAGCCTTTTTTCTGCATAGTCTCTAGGGACACCATACGCAAGTTGTTCCTGATCTTTGAGTACGTGGTCTGTTACCTTCAGGATGTACACTGAATGTGCTATAACCTGGATTACTGAAAGACTTGAGAGTGACATTCATTTTTACTTTTAAACAAGTTAGTCTATATCCACATAGTGCTTGACTTAAGCCAGGTTTCACTTCATATCAGGGGCAGGCAATTATTTTGGGTAGAGGGCTGCTTACTGAGTTTTGCCAAGCCATTGAAGGTTTCATGATAGGCAGCCAGGAGGCAGATAAATATTAATTTTCTAAATTTTTTTTAGGGGCCCCGCAGGCCAGAGAGAATGGCCTAACAGGCTGCATCCGGTCCCCAGGCCGCATTTTGCCCACCCCTGCTTTATATAGTTACAAAAAATTAAAATACAAAAACAAGTTTTTTGTCACAAGGTACCAGAGGCTGTGTTCTTACAAGTGAAATATAGAGAGGAAACCTCCCACTAAAACTCAGGCTGTTTTAGCAAGTGATGCTGTAAATTCATTATGTTACCATATCCTTGCCAACACCCCAGAAGTTTCTGTTTTTTCAGAGGGTTGTAACACCCCTGACCATGCACTTCTGGCCATTAGCAGTCCTGTAGCACTTTTCATAATGTACTTAACCGCGCACACATGGCTGCCAAAGTCAAAAAGCTTGAGGCCGAATCGATGCATTCTTTGCAGGTTAGCCTAAGTTACGCAGATTGAATCGTGAAACAGACATTCACTTTTGATTCCAGAAATGCAGCCACATGCCTTCAGTGGCCCGCGTCAGAAGACAGGGAGTGCTAGAGCACACCTCGTTGCTTGACTGGAGGGGCAAGTCTAGCACACCCACCCTGTGAGGGGGGTATATTTGCAGGGGAGATGCAAAGTATCCTGGGATACTTGGGGACTGAGAGTTAACTTGAATTTGGAGGGTGTCTTGGACAGAAGTTCAATAAACCAATTTAACTTAAATCAGTTAAGTCTGATACTGCATCCATCCAGGTTTACCTTAAACCAGTTTCAGTCATTTTGAAAGCAGCTTACGTGCACTGAACTTCTATTGTATTAGAGATTTGAACCAGTTTCCAATCACTTATAGCACTTTATATGTAATTTCTGTCCCTAACACATGTGTCCTGACCACATGCAAAGGTGGGGGTGGTAATTGCATTCTTCCTCCTTACATTCACTTGCATTCAGTGTGCTTTGCTTACTTTCTGTCCTAAGCTATTATGCTTAATAAGGCTAGGCATTTCCCCTTAGAAATGACTGCATTCAGTAGTCTGAGAAGCATTCTTATGTACTGTATATACCTAGTTAAAAAATTTGGTAGCAGAGCTCCCATATAAATAATATTATATTTGTTCTAATACCTGAAGCTATATCTACACATGGTAAGGTCAGAAGGGCTGCTGAGAAACACTCCCTACCCACTCTTGCTCAGAGAAGGCCAGTGTGTGAGTTTGTAAGTGTGAAGTAAAGTCAGCACTTATCAATGTTTACTGATAAAAATCAAATCCTGCCAAGACTACTCATGGCACACATACACATGCAAGACAGGGCTTGATCAGCTACATTTTCAAACTTCGAGGCTTTGACATGCTCTGAATAGGATTGAGTGTGCAAGGTATGCCTAGAGTAGGTGTACTGGGCTTGCCACAGAGGCAGTGTAGTCATAGCCTCAATATCCCAGTACCATTAAGCTTCTGAAATGTCTAAATACAGAACCAAGGAAGGAGAAGCAGAAGGTGAAATCCTGACATGACTGAGATCACCAGCAAAACTCTCACGGACTTGTACAGCTAGAATTTTACCCAAAAGTGCTCTTGTGGGACCAGGATTTCACCCAAAGGTGCTCTTGTATTATTCCAGGAATGTGTAAGAACTTCCCAGAAGCCTCATGTTAATAGGCAGAGATTAGGTTGTGGAAGAATGGAAATGAGGAAAGGGCTGTTCCAGGAAATTACAATCTTGGAAAAAGTAGCACCACAAAAAATCCTGTATGTACATTTGAAGCAGCAGTAGCAAGAGCAGAGTGTTCCAGCAGGCCAGAACTTAACAGCGCTGCATGCTGCTGGCAGCTTAAGCTGAAGAACAGCTTTTGCACCTGTACTTCAAGAACCAGATTTTCCCCATTGGCCTGTGTTAACCAGACAACGGATTTGCTTCTTTTCTGAACTCTTTCATATACCTGCCTGGGCATTTCACTGGCCTCTGTTGCAACTCTCAGGGCATTCACTCACAGAAATGCATGTCTCTACCAAAAAGGCACTGGTATTGTTTTGAAATGGCCAAAAGTTGGAAGTGAAGCCTTCACCCACACTAATTTGGAACTCTTTATTTAAACAAATATTCTTTAGGCTATACTGACATCTGCAGGTGCTCAATAATGGATTTTGGAAATCAGGGACATTATAATTGAAAAGGCAGGCTTCTCCTGGCTTACAATGAAAATTATTGTTGTATTACTGTTCCCAAAGGAAGTACTTCAGCACCACAAGTTTCCACAAGAGGGTGCCATGTATTTTAATGGCTAAGCCTTACTGCTAAACCTTTCCTAATACTGTAATAGCAGAATTAATTACTTCTTTCTGATGGAATTGTTTTCATGCCAGTAAGTCATATCAGGCCAGTGTAGCAAAGCACTCACAGGCTGCAGACAGTCAGTTCATTCAGGGTTATCAGACAATTATGTTCACCGGTAAATTTCCACAAAATTTGCACAGACCAATATTTGCATTAATTTATTATTAAGTTGCAACCATAAAAATCTATGTTATTTGAGAAAAGGCAAAAGCTGTAGGTGGGATCCAGTCCAACAAGCCAATGTCAGCTATTATATATGCCCAGAGAGCTCATCAGAAATTGTATTCAGGCAGAATATAATTTACTTAACAAATGGCTCCGATGAGCTCTGTTCATTTAATAAAGAACAATCTTATATTTTTTCTCTTTGCAAGGACCACATGAGAGCACAGAACGTCACACCCTCTACAGTCAATATTTAAAGAACAGCATTTTACAAAATGCACCAATGTCTTAACCATAAACAATACATGAACTAGAATCTTAAAATGTGTTCACAAAAGGCTAGTTGCCAAGAGAGGCTGACTTCTAGACATGTTTAATTTGTATGGCTAGAAATTACATGGAAGAAATACATAAACCCAGGCACCACTGTCCTTGACAGTATTACAGGAGCAATATTTTTGTAGAGCTTAGTTGTTCCTGGATAGTTTCTCTGCAAGGTAAACAAACAAAAGTGCCCTCATTACCCACCCTCCCCCATGTGCTTTTTAGTCTTCTAAAATATGTTCTGTGCTCAACACAAGACTTTCCACTTATGTACTTCTATTTGGTTTTGTAGAACAGCTAGTAGTGTGTAGGTTGCCACTGATTTGTCTCCCTGGTAGGTTAAAGTCCAGCCTCTTTGATTTATTGGGCAATGTGTCCCTTAAATGCAGATTTACCAACATACACAAGCTCTACAGCAGAAGAGTTAGATAAGGGATCTTTAAATGAAGATGATGTACTGGAGAAAGTTATACTATATGCTGTTAGACCAGACCTTCTCTAATATCTCAGGTAGTAAGAACTTGTTCTCACTGAAGAGAATGGGGGTCTTGCAACCAATTTCAATGGGAACAGGGAACAGCCATGAAAAAAGCTGTTTCTGTACTGATAAAGAATGCATATATAATAAAGTGCTTTTTCCTGGTTCATCTTCCAAGCACAAATGTATTATACAAAATAATTCTGCCAGCAGGCATATAGAAAAACAGGAGAAAGGAAGAGAATGACAGTACCCTTTTAAATTACACCCAGGGACAAAGTTGCTCAGTTTACCCAAGCATAGCTTCACTGTGGTCAAATGAGGCCATATCTATGAGTCAAGGGAACAGGATTTAACTGCTAGGGGGGCCATCTTATCTGTCCCTTATGGGTGTCATACTTGAGGACTGTATTAGTGACATCAGTTACAAATTGTCTCTGATTGTTGAATAAAGGACTCCTCAACCTAAATGCATCTGTGGAAGAGTAACAGAGGTGGCATCTATGAGGGGTGGGGAAAGGGAGCCCGGAAGTGGGAAGCCCTTCATTGCGCTCATTGTTAAGCTACTGGATATTAGGACAGCAGCATTTTCCAGCTGGAGGAGGCAAAAATGGTTAAGGACTATACAGATGTTATATCTGGGCAGCATGGTTTCAGAATCCTGACCAGAACCTCAGAACAAGTACAGAATCACTCCAGCGGTGTTGTTACATGTTACAGCTTGTGTGTGCCACCTGATATGAAAACATACTGAGGCAAAACACTGTCCATGGACAGGTCAGGAATGTGCTGGTGTCTCAGCAGTGTAAATGTGAGGTGTAAAGCCTGTAGCTGCAGTATGCAATGAGAAGCAGGAAGAGGGGGATGGGAGGGACACAACTGGTCATAATAATATTAAGCTTAAGGTTTTCTGTCATTTCAGTATGTTGGGAGAATTTATTTTATGCAAGGCCCTCTCACCCCAGTGCATCATCACCACTGAAGTATTTTGGTGACATAGTACAGCACTAATTTAAAGAATTACAACATAAACCAGATGATATTGATGCAATTCAAAACCCATTCTCTAACACCTGGGAAGACTGGAGGGAGTCCAAGCATAACTTCAGATCTGGATACAAGTGTTATACTTTAATCATATCTATAGAATGGGGCAAACCTAAACCCCAGAACTGAGTGCCTCTAAACTTAAGACATGTAAATCAGACTCAGGTATTTGTGCCCAGGTCCACCTTTAATAGAACCATACAGGAGCAGCTGGAAAGAGGACCTTGAAAATATAGGGTGTCTTTACACATGCACTAGGGGTGGGAGGGGTGCTTTAATTAGAGCAGCTCTTGAGAGCCACTGGGATTAAAGCACCTGCCTGCAGCATCTTGTGTATTCAGTGTCCCACGCTTCAAAATGGTGGTGGGGGCACTTTAATAGCGTCAGCATCCCATGTATTCAGTGTTCCCATGATTCAAAATGGCAGTGGAGGCACTTTAACTAAAGCTCATTGAACAAATTTATATACTTATATATAAATATATAGAAAAGAAAGGGCTAAGTTTTTCACATTCCCAAAGCATAGATTTTAAGAACAATGCCAAAAAAAATCATGGGAGTTGGTACTATTGCATTCTGTATGTCTACAGGCACCCATATCGTTTGACTGCTTTTATCTCAGTGCAAAGAATTATGATGTCATTGGGATAATGGAGACCTGGTGGGACTCCACCCATGACTGGACCACGGGTATAGA
>NW_017728886.1:25487520-25492845 GCF_001723895.1 Crocodylus porosus
CAGCTGACTTCCTGCCCTTTGGGCAGGGGGCTGGACTCGATCTCCCGAGGTCGCTTCCAGCCCTGATGTCTATGAAATCTATGAAATCTCTCTGACCATCTTTCCTATAGTGTAAATATTTAGCACAATTTTAAAAAAATAGCACAGCATATTTATTTTATTTCTGAGGTTTGCTAAAAACTCTAGAAGAATTTAGGAAAGAAATAAGATGCCATACAAAGAAGTAAGATACCAAGCCAACTCTGAAGCTCGGAATTTTCCAACTGCTAACAAATCCATCGTCAAAACAAGCTACAGGTAAACAGCATACAGAGCAGGTGAAAAATGTGATTGCAAGGTGTGTGATGACAGTTTGTTTCCATAATACATTCATTTCAATGTACTTGAGCATCTGTTATATATTTGGTTCTTTTGTGCTCATTTTAAAGATAATAAATCAGGTGAGCATCACTTGCACCTAACAGACCATATGTTTAAAAGGTGCTGGGAGATGCATTCAGCATAAAGGTAAATGCATGGCTTTTGGAACTCCTGATCAAAGCAAGCCGAATTCCCTTCCTACATGACTGAACACTAAACTCCTGTTCAAGACCTTATCATTAACATTAGCAGGCTGAAATCAGCCAGTGAGTGCATTAAAATGCAGCATCTGAACTAAATCTCCCCTTCAGGGCACAGTCCTCTCTCGCTCTTGTCCCCGAGTTCCACGGGGACATGACCAGGCCCTTACGTTTGTTTGCCTGGACATGAGCTGCTTCCATCGCTGGCTGCTTC
Organism: Crocodylus porosus; assembly: GCF_001723895.1. Taxonomy (NCBI): domain Eukaryota; kingdom Metazoa; phylum Chordata; order Crocodylia; family Crocodylidae; genus Crocodylus; species Crocodylus porosus. Next base: position 25,488,295 of record NW_017728886.1, read on the forward strand.
CCTGCCCTCTGGCTGCACAACAACAGCTCCAGCTCCCTGCAGTGCCCAAGCCCCATTGATGTACAAGGCCAAGTGTAGGCCTGGAGGGGTTGGATTACCTCAGCTCCGTCTCAGGGGCCACACGATGCCCCAGCAACCTCTGCCTCGGGGCCATGTGTTATTTTGACATGTCACAGGGCAGGTGAATGTCAACCATTTCACCACCTCTCCAGTATCCTCAACTCAGTTATGAGGAAGAGGATCAGGGCCTGAAAGGAACTCCCCCCTTTCCCCACACCAGGCTGGGCCCAAAGGTGCCTGCTGAATACTCTGGGCCCCTCTTGGGCCTGCACTTTCACACCGTTCCCACTCCCGCTCCCAGCAATGCTCCACCCTGCCTCATGCTTCTCTCTCCCCCAGACCCATGAAAGTCAGTCATAGCAGCCCCAAGTTACTGGTGCAGCTGCTGCCACTGCCATCCGGCTGCCATCCTCCTCCTGAGAGAGGCTACTCTGCTCCCTCAGCACCTTCTTCCTCTTCTTGAAGGAGCAGCAGCTCCAAAGCTGCTCCACCCTTCACTCTTCCCCCTGCTGATTAAAACACCTCCCATTCACTCATGGTCTTTTACCAACCCAGCTTGTCTTCAGGCTGCAGATCCCCTCAAGAGCATCCATGAAGACCAGGGGGAGCCAGTCCACAAGACGGCTCCTGTGGCATGGGAGGGAAGGAACAGCTGAGGACTTCAGCTCCTGATACCAACTCACTGTGTGCTGCTGGGCCACAGTTACCCAGGCTTGTTAGAGCTGAACTTCTCCAGAGCAATGAAACTGGCTCCCCTCACTCCATGCTTTTTATTAGCCAGCCCAGGTGTGACTTGGAGATCTTCATAACAGGATCCTTGATCTCCTCTCTTCCAGGCTCTAATAAGAGGCCAAGATAGACAGTGTATACTTCTATGCATTATTATTGCTTGAGCCAGCTCCCACTGAAGGGAAAGGAGTAGTGCAGAGCTGCTGCTCCAGGTAAAAAAGGCCCAGAAGCATCCAGGATTTTTAACAGGGAAGGGAGAAGGAAGTTATTAGACATGCCACACTGCTGCTGAAGTCGTATAGGAAGTTTTCGTTGTGGGAAAGGCACTTTGCAGATGCTACCTATATTTGCTCTTTGAGAACTAAGCCAATCAGAGGGAGGGGAGGGGAAGGGTCATAAAACAAATCCACCCAAAGATAGTTGGGTGGATTTGATGGATGGTTTGGTGCCCAGGTGCGTTTTCTGTGAGGATGCCAGTCCACACTGGATACAGGCCATATACTTCTCTTTTACCAGCAACTATTAACCCACAGGCTTGATGTAGTGTTAGCTGTGAAGGTCATCACAATAGCTGCTTGTTGAAAGGGTTCTGAAGGATTTGGGGGAAAGAGAGATATTGCATTTCTTAAGCTCCGAAGAGCCCAGATACTGTACTCAGCATATTATGAATACACCATAAAGACCACGAGGGGACTGGATTTGTGCTAAAGTACAGAAGTGTAAATGTTATGTTGACCCCTTACATTTAAGTATGTGGGAAAGGGTTGTTCGAGGAACACCAGTAGTTAGCAATAACTTTTGTTAAAAAGTGAAGCACAAGCATTACCTGTATTACTTACAGTATCGTGTGTTCATTACATTTTTGTTTATGGAATTCTCTTTGAATTTGACCGGGAATGATTAACACCTAGCTAGAAAACATTATACACACTAGTCCTGAGATTTAACCCTATGTAATGCTTTCTGAAAGCAGTAGAGAGCAAAGACTTGTTCAACTGAGGCACAGGAAAGAGGAGAGTATAATAGACTTCCTGTCCAGGAATAATATTGTTTAACCATTCCCATACCATATTAGACATAGTTGGAGTATAGTTGCATATTTTAGGTATTAACCTCAATGCCTGGCTTTCTTTCCCATGTGTCAGAGAGGAATAACAACATCCAGTTCATGATTATCTTCTTGGACAGGCAAGCATTGAGCAGATGGAAGACAGTGTGCTGGTGTTTAGTGGTAAACACTATCAGTAAAATCCTGTTGTGTAAATGGAGAAAGCTGGATTCACTTCTGCAGATAGTTACAGTGTAAATCAGCTGATTAAAAGGGGAGCTAGTGGGGTGAACCCATCTGCCACATGCCTCATTTATTTTTTGCTAGTAGGTGTTTAATTGAGCAGACCAAAAGACCCAATCCCTTTGTTTAACTACACACTGTGCAGCCCAGGTTCCAGCTGCAAGCCATTTTCTCCCACCAATTCTGACCTAGAGAAAACTCCATCAGGGGAAAGAGATGCAATAATTTCCCTGACCCATTTAGCCTATGGATAGCAACAGTTAATGCTAACCATAACAGTGACCTATGTAAGGAATTTGTGCAGAGACATTTCCCTATCTCCCTTCTTCCCTCTCCCATTTTCTTCCCCCGACTCTCATTCCTTCACACTTGCTGAGACCCATGTGCCACATCCCTCATCCTCCTAACTGCAGCGGGGGCTAGATGAGAACATGCTTGGGAACCATTTCTGAGTCAGCCACACAGGGGACAAGGATCAGATGAATGTGCCTAAGGTCAAAAGGTAGTAAACAGGCCCTATCGTGCCTGGAGAAGGTATTCATACAGGCAGTTTTTTCAAGAAAGGCAGATCTGGAAACTAGAGGTTTCTCACTTCTGGAGGTCTCGGGCATACTTGGAAGGGCAGTTGGCAAGCTTGTCCCATGCTTTCTACCCTGGGAGCTGTGCTGGGCAGACAGGCCTCTTCTATGGCTAATTCTGAAAGGCTGCAGCAGCTGGAATATCATATTTCTTCTATATCAAATATTTGGCAAAGGAGCAATGAAACTGTAAAATTCTCCAACAGAAAGGAAATGCAGGCTTCCAAGCATCTTTCAGTTTTATACTGCCTTGTCTCGAGGAAATTCCAGGCACGCACAGTCATATTTCAGAGAGCCCCTCACCTTGACCCTGGCCAGATAAGACCAGAATCCATACACATAGGAGGAGTCATTCCTATCTATAAACTGTGACTTTTAATAGCCTGCTTATGCAGAGGGCCTGCTTGAAATATCAAGGGCTGTTTTTTTCATGAGTGCTGAAGTTAAGGAAACCTGCCTGCCTCTGGCTCAAGTTCAACATCCAAAATTGGCAGACATTTTGGCCCCAGTGTTTTTAATCACAATGGAAATCACATATTCCTACCTAGAGCTTGTCATAGCCCTAGCCCTTTCTTTTTGAGCAAAGAGTCTGCAAGTGGCGTGTCTGTGTCATACAGGCCCTTTGCTAGTTCTGGCTCGGCATGAGACTGCTGCAAGTATTACAGATAAAGAAAGCTTAGTGACATTTATCCTCAATCTCCTAGCTCTGCTGAGTGTAGGTAACTGAGCTTCCCTTGTCTCCTTTAAGCACAAATTCAATTCCTGTCCCATGCCACAATTCCTACATCTATAGGCTTCCTACACCAATCCTTCTGGCACTGCCTATCTTCAAGACCTCCCTGCTTAGATGCTTTCTTTGCCTTTCCTTGTTTCTTCCAACTGTAGTGGCTCTGCCCATTCCTCAGATCTTTCCCATGTGTTTTTGCGCACTTCCCTTGATAGTTATCAAGTAAGTACTGTTGCTGTCTGCACTTACCCTGGATAGGCAGCTGCCTCCCCATACTGCTCTTGCAGTAGTGGGCCTGAGTAATATTTCCCTTGATAGCACTCAGTGGGCACATCTACATGAAACATTTACTGTGGAGTAGACTAATTAGCTCCACAGTAAACATGTCGGCATCTACACATATGGCCCTATTAGGCTGCAGGAAACTAATAAACTCTGCAGAAGGATAAATACAAGTGCTATCTTGCTGTGGAGTTTTTTTTTACTTTGCAGCAATGCACATGTCGACACTGATGTGGCTGGCTGGGGCATGAGGGTGCTTCAGTGCAAGGGCTGCCTGCCAGCTAGCCCCACACTGAAGCACCCTTGTGCCCCAGCACACTGAGACAGGTTGGAGCAGCCCCAGGCTGGTAGGCTGACCACCCCCAGGCCCTCTGCCAGCCAGGGCCGCTCTGACCTGGCTCAACATGCTGTAGTCCCAGGCTCATGCATAGATGGAGTGCCTTGAAGTAATAAACTCTGTTGCAATATGTGCAGTTTATTGTGTCGTATTTATATGCATGTGTAGATGTGCCTAGTGAGACAAAAAGACAAATGCCTCTAAAGGAATCACCATCCAGCCTGCCTGGCCCCCTAGCACAGTGCTAGCTTTCTACAGTGCAGCAGTATGTCCCAGTTCTATTTGCAGCAGACCAAACATAGCTGGCCCTTGAGCTCCTCAAGGAGCAAGGAGAGATGTGCCCATGACCTCAGGGCCCTAAGAACTCTTGGTTAGGACTGATACCCTTAGTCAACATCTTCCAAGCTAAATGCTGAGCTCAAGGGTCCAACGCGGCTTCAAAGGCAATTTCCACAGGTATTTCATAGACATCAGGGCTGGAAGGGACCTCGGGAGATCATCGAGTCCAGCCCCCTGCCCAAAGGGCAGGAAGTCAGCTGGGGTCATA
>NW_017728886.1:25493370-25586171 GCF_001723895.1 Crocodylus porosus
AGGTTCTCATGTGCCCATTTGCTGAGCTTGTCCAGGTCAGCCTGGATCACTCGCCTATCTTCTGGCGTGGATGCTTTGCCCCAAAGTTTGGTGTCATCAGCAAACTTGGCCAGTCCACTCCTGACTCCATTTCCTTTCGCTCTTTCTCTCTCTCTTTCACGCTCCACTCTCACCATGTCAGGGGCTGCAGTCAGAGCCACTTTATTTTATTTATTTATTTACCTTGTAAGGAAAAGCCTGAAGTGTTTTGTTTTTAAATCTTTTATGTGCCCTCGGGGGGATTGGTAATGGAAGAACTGGCAGGAGACGGCATGCACTAATCGGCTGGGGCGCCTACACCACGTCCTTAGAAGAGACCTCTCTGACAGGAGGCTCAGGCTCTCGGGATGGGAGCATCAGAGAGTTAATAAATATTTATCAGTACTGCCATCATTAATCCATACACTTTTTAAATACAGGACATTAACCTAAATAAAACTAGGGGATGGTATGTATATAAAAATGGCAGGAAGCACTAGAGACACACAGCAGCGTTCCTCCTACACTGGTGTTTTCCTTATATATAAACATCATAATAAATAACATGTATTTCAACCAGCAGCTATAAATAACATCTCCTGTGCTCACCCGCATGATTTACACACCCGCTTTAAAGTGACTGGGCTGGAATGAAGCTGCAGCCTGTTCCTGTCCTTACGTGGCATGTGCGCTCCCATTACCTAAGCTTCATTGTTTTTACACATTTTATTCCAGAGCCTTGCTCAGTGCTTGTTTGCTACTCAGTTCCTTCCCGTGTCCAGTTCCCTGCCTTGCCAGCATTTCCACTGCTACCACAACTACACCTGACGGCAAGCTGATCAATTACTCGTTTCCTTCCTGATTAACTCACCCAGCAAACACCCCGTCCCCCACATGCACGCATCAGCCCAACAGATGTTCTCACTTGTTTTGTTTTCCTCGGATGTTTGAAAACATTTCAAATCCACCAACTGCTCAGATGAGACTAATCCAAATCTGGAGCAAACGTGATTATTTTAATCTTTGTTTTCACCAAAAGCGAGCAGGACCAAATTCTCCTCAGTGCAAACCCAAGCTAGCTGCAATGAAGACAGGCAGGGCAAGTCCATATGTAACAAAGGACTGGGTTTTCCACAGGCTGCATCTTCCAAATCTGCAAGCTCCATTTAAAGGCAGCTGCCATTTTGCATTCAGTTCAGATGCAGCCTATTAAGGAGAAGACACAGAGACATCGTGCTCTCTCCTGCAGATATTACAATTCCTTTTTCTTTTTTTCTTTTCATAAGAAATAAACTGAAAATACCATATAGCACTGAAAAAATACTCCAGATTTATGATGATGTAAGTTATATCAGAGTCTGGCCTTCAGCTGGGAAAATTAAAGAACCTGAATTTTCTTTTTATTGTATTTGTAACTATGTGCAACCTATTCCTGATTTACACCAGGCAATGTGAAATGGGGCTTCTCACCTCATAGTCCTTAAACAAGGTGGAAACACTGTTGCCTCATTTTCGAGTTTCTCTGCTATTTCAGCCAAATACAGGCCTAGAAGAAGGTGATTAAGTACGCTATTGTTCTAGAACAGCAGTTCCCAATCTCGGGTACCTGTACCACCAGTGGTATGCAGACAACCCATCGCTGGTACATATTAACAGATTTATTATAATTACTTCATATGACAAAAATTTGCTCGTGGTACTTAAGGTTCAACACAAAAAAAATTTCTGGTGGTACTTAAGGTTGTATCGTTTTAAACTGGTGGCGTTGTGGTGCTCCTTGTGCCTGGGAGGGAGCTGTTACAAGTGAATGAATGAAGACCCTTCAGCAGACCATAGACAAGGAATGGACCAAATGACAGACATGTATTTGGAGACGCTGCTCCACTGAGCTCAAAGTTGTGCCCACTTAGCCCACTTGTTATCTTCACCAATAATTGCCTGGGTCCCCCTCATAGGTGGATTAATGCACAGGCCAATGGGGACTGGGTCCAGGGGCCCCGGGCCAACCAGAGGCCCCACTTGCAGTTCGTTCCTCAACAGCAAGGAAGTAGAAGCCATGGTTTTAAACCTGACACTGTTTTTGTCTTCCCGCTCGTGGGCAGCTATCAGAATCCACTGCCTGGGACCTAGTGCTCTGAACCTTAAAACATCATTTACTTTTACAGATAATATGAACGGCTTTTAACTTCCTTAAGCAACAATAACCTCGTATAAAGGAGATGTCTGTTCTGGTAGCTCCCAAAAATTTGTTAACCTGAATCTTGATGATTCATGCTGTCATTTACTATACAAAAGCCACAGAAAGTGAAAGAAGAAAAAGAAAAAAAAAAAATCAAACACAAATTTTTCCAGGAACTGCTTCTTTTCTATATAGAGGCTGTTTCTAGAAGCACAGTAATTACTGGCATGGTGCAGGCAGTGACACTAGCATGTTACACTTTAGCCTGATGGTCTGGGACATGACACCATCTCATTCTGAATCTTACCACAACTAGAGTCTCTTACCGGGTGCAATTTAGTTGTAGGTGTTTAATCTCTGTGTGGTTCTGCCAGTAGAGGGCAATGCAATCACAAACACTTCAGCAGATCCAAGTCTGAAGGGTGGTGCCATACACCTCCCCTAGTGCTTTACAATGCCAGGTTTCACATAACGCAACCTGCTGTAACATGCCACGTCTAACATACTAGTAACATGATGTGAGGCAACTGATGCTAGAATTCAGGTTTACATGTTTGCTTATAAAACCAGGTTCCTTCAAGGCATTATGGCTGTTAGTCTGGGTTTCCAGTGAGCATTTATTGCATTTTTGATGCACTGGTTTATCAACTAGGGAATAAGATATAGTCACCCAGTCTGCCTGTCTGGTTACAAATTCCAGTCTGTTCCTCCAAGCTGAATACAGAGAGCAGCTGGCTGAAGCTAAATGAATAATACTGTCTCACAAGACAATAGTGCTGGACCCAACATGTTGCACAGGCATCTATTTTGAGTTTGGATATTTAAAGACTAAGGAGGCATGACAGGCACATTTATGGGGCTGCAATTACCAGCAGCCTGCAGACTGTGCCTTAGATGTGAGCAGATTAACACCTTCAACCCTGCATGTGTCAAATACCCTAGTAAAAAAGAGTTCACCTCTACAAAGAATGAGTCTTTAAAGGTCTTGCAAGTCCTTCTGCTTCTTCTATCTATATCATCTGCTAGCATGAAGGATAACTTATAGTAGAAAGCTTTTGTAATACAGCCAGCCACATCAAGAACAAAAGAGATTAGATGTGTGGCCTTTATTTTACTTGGGCCCATGTCTTTTATCAGAGTGAACAGGCCAGAAGACCTAACCAACCTTTTCTGTCTCCAGTTTTCTGTTGTCTCCAAAAGAATGGAAACATTACTACTTGTACTCCCAGCACAAAAGATACCCCAAATCCTTTAACAGCAATTACTGTCCTATCAGAACTACTGAGCAAAGTTCACGGAATATTTTCCAAAGTGATTTGGCTTACAGTTATTTACATGCATGAATCAATTGATGGGTAATTTTTTTTCCAGGTGTATCCTCTTTCAGTATTTTTCCCCCATGGTTTCTGTGATCTGCTTGACTCCATGTGTGAATTCCAGCAAACACAAACCAAGCTGTTTAGCTTCTGAAGGGGGCTAGTGAATTCAGCTGCCATTTCTATCACCAAGTAACATCTGCCAATTTCCATAAATACCTGATGCAGTTCAGTATGCACGTAGTGGTTTGTATTACTTTGTGGCGTAATCCTGCCAAAACAGCCCATCAAGCATACTGCCATGACTAGGCTTCACATGGGAACAAGCATAATAGGTAGCAATAAGTCATTTTCAGATCAAGTCCTTTGAATATAGACATAGCACAACATGATACAATAAAAAGAGGATATAAGAAAATATGCATAAGAAAGCAATATACACTTTCCTAGTTCATGCGACTCCATGTACACATGAAGCATCCATGCTCTGGCTTCTTTCTACAGTTAGAAAAAAGTAACAAACCCACTGGAAAAGTTTGAAGGCCAGAAGTTGCAATACAACATGAACAGGATCTGCAAAAGTGAGCAAAGACAGGAAATACAAAAGGATTGTATATCTAGATTTGCTACATAGTAGGGTTTGTTGACTAGGAGGGCTTCTGGAAAAGAACAAGTGCAATTTTCAAACCATCACCTTTCTAAGATCTCATGTACCACTGCATGCAGCAAATATGAATAGGACAAGATAATCAAACTCCAAACAGAAATTATTTCACAATATATGACTTGGCACATTGTGGCTTTTGTCTTAAAACAGCACGCAGGACAGGTGCTTTGTTCTCAAATGTTGCTGCTCACATGAGTAAAGTTAAGAATTTATGCAGGTTTTTGTAGGCCACAGATTGTTTCCTTAAAATTTTTAGTGGCTATCTTTAACCTGGTTGGGATTTAGGTGCTACTGAAATATAGATATGGGATAATTACTTTATAATAATTTATGCCACTGTGCCACGGTTACACGATTGCTTTTAGCATTTGGCTGAAACTCAGGGAAAGCTTATAAATTATCATAAACATACAAATCAATCTGGAAGCCTGATTCTAAAGCTCAAATGAATTGTGTGACATGATGAAAATATGAAGTATGTGCCACGTGGAGTGGAATTAAATGTTTCATAGACACATTTGTGCTATAGACAAACAATCTCCAATTCAAGTGAATGCTAAAGCTTAATGATAATGGTTTACCTATGCATGGCATAGGTGAAAAAGGCTGTCAAGCACTCACCACGACTATGCTGAGCATCTTCTCTATGCAAGCTACTGAGCATGTGCAATTCTCCTAGAAATTAGCTGGAGCTGCAGGTGCTCGGTTCTTCTCAGAACTGAATCTAGCCACTTGCTTTCGTTCGTCAGGCTCAGGGTACCTGTTATTGGTTAGGTTAGACCCAGAAGTCTAGAACTACTATAGTCAGTCTCTAGAACATGTTCTCTAACCCACCACACAAGATTTATTACTTCAATAATGGTAATATCAGGACATTGTAAGTATGAGACAAAGTATAATAGTGTTTGTTATTGATCTTTTCAGCTGTTACTATTCTGAAGACACACAGCCCTTACTGCTAAATTTTTAATAATTAGTGGCACCAGCAATAACTCTGTAGCTCTAATCTAGTTGACATGTCTCTATTTCAACTGCTCTTTATCCTGCTCACTTTCTTTTGTTTAGGACTCTTGCTGAAGTGCCTCTGTCTTCTGCTGACTGCACTAATGAGATTTCAGCTGGTATGAATCCTACAGGCTAAACTCACTTTCTGTCCCCATCTCCTATGACATTTTACTACTTCGATAACTGTGCCGGAAACACGTCTCCAGCCTGAATTAGATCTAATGAAAGTCACAGTGCCTGGACAATGAAGCAACTCTAGACTGCGAGCAAGAAGTCAGAGCTCCCTGCACAGACCGTCACGTGTCTCAGTGCAGCATTTGCTGATCTATACGGCCTCCTACATGGGCATTTGGAAGCTGCTTCTTTGTGTCCAGTGGAAGATACCAAATTCTCTTCTGTAATAGGGAGAGCCATCAAGGAAGAGCAAACCACTTTCTGCAGTATTGAACACAAAGGGATACACTATTTGTCATAACAAAGCCAAGGGGCTGCACTCAGGTGGCCTATTAATAAGCATTCAATTAGTCAGACAACTTAGATCAATTCTTTATGCGCTGCTTATTTGGCATTGCCCGACACTCCCGGCTCCAAGCTTCATCCTGCAGGGCAAAGACAAAACTGGGAATTATGCACAACACTCACTGACTCTGAGCTAAATTGGCTCCCACCTGCTACAAGACAGGAGGAATCATTTGGTGTTGCTTACTTATAAATAGCAAACACCTAATCCAAGTGCTAAATTAAATTAGACTTAAAATATTCAGCTACACCTGGTTCCCAACTAATGGCAACTAACAGTTATAACATTAGTAAATGCTCTCCTCACCCCCCACCCTCCCCAAGTAAATCTCTGTCACTTTACAGCGTGTGTAGCATTCAGGGCTTTACTTGATCAGCATTCTGGAAGCTCACTCCCCATCAGGACTCGAATGAGGGATTCTCTCTCCCTGTGCCTGTCTCTGATGCTAAGTTGGGCATGCAGGGAGCATGTTCATCCTCCTCTCAACTCTGCCATACCTATTTTCCTTTAGCATGTTATTTATTGTCATTATTTTGCTATTAATGCAGCTCCCAAAGAGTGTGCCAGGCACTTTACAGATGGCAAGGGCCATGTAGGCCGGATTTGAAAGATGCTCAGAGGCTGTTGCTCTCTCTCCACCGATCTTCAGTGAGAGCCATGGGTGCTCAGAACCAACAAAAACTTCCCAGCAAGCAGTGTTTGGGCTCAAGCAAGCTTCAAACACCCCTAAACCTGTGTGCGCTTACTGGCCTTACTGATGGGGAATACCAGAGGAGAGGTAGGCAAAATTCCTTCAGCAAATAGTAAATTGGTCAACTGGACAATTTCAGGGTGACCTGAACTGTTAACACATTTTCCTGGGAAATAGTGTTGACCAAAAGAAAACTTCTGAAAAACCAAAACAATCTGGAGGCAGAACTACCAGTGTGTGCACCTGGGCAGTGACTGCAGGCAACAGCAACCCCTTCTGGTTTTGTACCCCCGCCTTTAATTGGGTGCCTAAAGCTGGTGCCTCAGGGCATTTGTACACAACATGAGGGTTTCATTCTTCCTAAATTTAAAAAAACACACCACTTCAATTTTAGGGTGAAGTAAACCCCTGTGTCATGTACACTCATGTCAAAGTCCAATCCTTACCTACCCCTCCAGCAGCGCGGAGGGGAGAGCAAGCTGCTGGTGGGCAGAGCAGCCCCTGAGCTGCAGGCAGGGGGCTGGTGGCACCCAGCTGGGGCAATTGTGGAGGACACTGCAGCTGTGGAGGGAAGCACTGGGCTCCAGCACAGCTCAGGCAGGTTCTGGAGGAAATTTTTTTTAAAAGATCAGGTTCCCTGATTTTTTTTTTTTTCTTCTTCTTTCCTCCTTCTGTGGAGCCTGCCTTCCCAGGCTGCCTGCATGGTCTTCCTGCACAGCAGAGCTCAGTGCTTTCCTCCTCCGCTGTAGGGTAGGAAAATAAAACTCCTTGGAGGCATTTTACTTTGCAATGCCCCAAAGTAATTTGTTGTGTCCCAACATCTTTTAAGGCGCATTACGCCACTGAATGTGCTACAGTGGTTGGAATTAATGTGCAATATGCCGTCGAGTGTGCAAACAGCAATGGCATTAAAGCAATGTAAAAGGCATTTGACCTACTTTAAAGCGTTGTCTACAAATGCTCTCTGTTGCCCACTCCTTGTGATGCTACTGCTAGCAACAGTGAACATCAAAGGTTGTAAAGACCAGGAGTGACTTGGTGAAATTTTAGGCATTTTTTAAATAGGACCCCACTGTTTATTTTTTTATTTGTAGCCAGGGGAACCTCTCATGGGTGGATCCAGGAGGGGCTGGGGGGTAGGCAACTATTTCATAGATGTTAGGGTTGGAAGGGACTTCAGTAAATCATCGAGTCCGACCCCCTGTCCGGGGAATCACACTTTCTTTTCCTTGTCAGTTGCTGGAGCTGCTGCTTTAGCACAGCTCCAAAGCCCAGGGGGGTGAATGCCACCACCACTCCTGTCCACCCTTTGCCTGCCCTGGCACCAGAGGAGGAGGCAGCAGAGGAGGGGGGTGAGCAGCACCATTCACCCCTGTGTATTCTGGAGCTGTGACTGTTGAGCAGGGGCTGCACTGACGAGCCAATGAGCTTGGAGAGCTAACTGCATGTGCTGCGTAGCCTAAAGGGGGTGCGACTGCATGCCCCCCCAATCCAGCCCTGGAGCCTATGCAAGAATAATACTCTTCAAAAAGGTACCAATAAGGGGTATGCTCTCATTCACTGGGCTGGGTGCATGTCATGAAATTCAAAATGACCCCTCTGGGAGAGCAAAATAAGCTCCTTTTTGCCAGCTGGTCACAAGGCTCATTCCTGATGGTAGGAAGGTATGGGGAAAAACAGGATCCCTTCTAACCAATCTTGAAAAATGGAACTTATGATTCTTAGGCACTTGGGAAATTTTACCGTGTGTTCAGTCTCTCTCTAAAAGCTCAGGCAGGGGCGGGCAATTATTTTGGATGGAGGACCACTTATCAAGTTTAGGCAAGCTGTTGAGGGCCACATGGGTAGCCCTGCATCTTGACAGGTGCCCTGCCCCCTGGTTACCATCTTATGATCAGAAGTCCCACTCCCCTAATCCTTCACCTTTGCCACCAGAAGGCCCTTCCTTTGACCCTAAAAATACTCCTTTCAGCAAGGAGTTTTCTGGTAATGCAGCTGGGGTCACAGGAAACTGGAGCAGCCAGCAGGTGCACAGGGAAGCAGTGAAAGCTGCAGCAGGCAGAGGCTTTCGGTTGGGGCAGCAGGGATGGGAGGGAACCAGGGGCAGGGCAGGGCTGGTCTTGCTACTGAGTCCTGCCAACTTTCCCTGGGTCCTACTGCCCCCGTATCCTGTAAGCTTCAAGAGGAAGCCAGGAGCAGATAAATATACATTTTCTAAATTTTTAGGGACCCCCATGGGCTGGATAGAATGACTTGATGGGCTGGATCCAGCCTGCAGACTGCATTTTGCCCACCCCTGGTTTAAGGGGTTAGCCTGGAGTCTGGGAAACTTATTTCAGTTTCCTACTCTGCCTCAGATTTCTTGTGTGACCTTGGGCAAGTCCCTTAATTTCTTTGTGCCTCATTTCCCCATCTTTAAAAAAGGGGGCCAATAGCAGTCCCCCATCTCCTCGGCTTGTTTTGAGGATAATTATATTACACATCTTGAGTGATCTGACACTGGAATGAGGACTGTATAATTACCATGTTTAGACACAGAGTAAGTCTCCCAGAGAAGCGAATAAGCTACTTAACAGTTGTTACTGTTATTGTTGTTGACACACTTGTGAGTGAGACAGCATGTTCTAGTAATGATAATATTGTAGTGGGAACAATTCTACTGCACAAAAACCCAGTCCATGTAAAGCAGTGGAGACGAAGGGCTCCTTTGTGAGCAGACACCAGGTAAACAACACTCATCCAATATCTTTCTAATGCTTTGGTCCTTTAAAAGAGGTTTTTTACCCCGCTAAAAAACAAAATACCTCCAAATCTGGATTTAACACATTATGAACTCCCTGGAATAAAATATACATACCTGAAACCCTGGTTACATCTGTCAGCACTAATTAGACAAATACTAATGTGCTTAAATTTAAGCCCACTTAATTCATAGAAAACTATTCAGGTGTTGTCACTTGAGCTGTGAATCTGAAGAATATTGAACTTGTTGATTAAGTATTTAACATTACAAATTAATGCAAAATTGCCTGTCCCACATTTCTTGCTGTTACATGATGACCTGTGTAATTCAAGCTCTGCCTCCTTCTTTCAATGGCTGTCAGATCCCTGTCACTCCAAATTAGAGAGGCCTAGGCAAGATTCAGATGTATATTTTAGGCCTCCAAATCGATTCGGAAAAGTTTCAGTGCTGCCTTGGAGATTCAGCCATAGACTAAACAGGCAGCAGTCCTCACCATGCTGTCCAGCAGCTGTCCGTTGGTGGGCATGGGGGAGGGAGAGATTGGCGGGGGGGAGTGGGGGCTCTTCCCTGCCCTCTCTTGCCGAGCTTGAGGGGGGTGGGAGGGAGAGGAGGAGGGCAGCATGCAGGCACGGCAGCACTGGGAGGAGGGGCTATGCTCTGCTGCCACTTGCCCAGCCAGGGCAGGAATTGGTTGCAATGCCAGCCCAGACTGGCGATGTGTGCTGGCACACAGTGGCGAGAACCCCCTCCCCAATTCCTCCACTCCAGCTGAGCAGCTTGTCCCAGCCCGAATCTCTCCCTCCCCCCCTACCCACCACAACAGACTTACCAGCTGGAGGCAGCTGTGTCCAGCATGGTGAGGACTGCTGCCTGTTTAGCCCATGGCCGAATCTCTGAAGTGGCGCCAAATCTTTGGATCCGATTCAGTCAAATTGAATAAGGACAGCAATTCGAATCTCCAAATCAAATCACCGTCCCTCCAAACTGGCTGAATCTAAATCTGAAGCAAATAATTGCTGCTTTGCACGGGCCTAGTATATTCCCATGTGGAGTTATACACTGAAGGCTCACTTGTACCCACCTTTCCCTCATGCAGACTATACTCAGGCATTGTCTAGTCCTGCACATTAGACCTAAGTGATGCGTCTGGAAGGATATTCCGCAGCTGCAATGAAGTCCTTATGTGGATGGCTTGCAGGGACTTGATCTCCATGATCTGGAAAGTCACAAGTCAGGACTGGAGGGAGGAAAGCGACCACCACTGCTTACTCCTGGCATCACTGGAAACTCATGAATCAAATTCCCTCAAATCATGAAATTGCCTTAAAGATCATGAGCTTTTACCAATATATTGGGGATAGTTTTTATTTGCCTTTCCTGTGTTTGGCCTTAAAGGACTGCACTTTTCAAGTTTTCTAAACAACTAAAAAATTATATTTTCTAGGAATAAAAACTCAGATCATCATCAAATAACTTCCTTCTGGCAGCTGTAGCTTGAATTCACCATGAAATAGTATGACATTCAAGACAAAATTGGCAGCCCCAGACCATTCTCCACCTTCAAAGAACAGCCGCTGGAGAAAGTGCTGACCATGACTGGTGTAAGAGCATAGTGAAATTTGCCCTAGGAAGGGCACAATGGGTTTGCAAGCAGGTTAAAAAAAAAAAAAAAAAAAAAAAAAAATCAGTAGAACAACTCAACCACGGTATTGCCAATGCCTGATATTATCACAGGTCTTCAAGCCCCAAGTTCTTGCTTGGGTCAAGTCGTTACAGGAGAAACTCAGCTTTTACTTTTTAAATCAGGAACTTTCCAACCTTTATGTATGCAGAGAAAAATTTGAAAAGGTGAACTAAGTGCACGCTAGAGCCTCAAACACCTGGAAGGCAAAGAGCCCCAAGTATATTATTTAAAATCTCATGATATTTGACTTGGCCTCATGATGCTGAAATGCCCAAATCGTGATTCTGAACATTTGGGGTTTGCAGTGCTGCATTCAGGAGCCCTCATGCCGGGGGGTCAGGGGAAGTTTGGAAGCAGTTTAGAGGCTGGATGGTCTCAATCTGCAATTGCCTGCAGCAAGGGAATTGGGCATCTTCCTCACAGAGATCCCCCTGTGGCAGCACAGCTCTGCACTCAAGCTCCACGCTAGCTCAGGATTTTGTTTTTACTTTAAGAAGCTTATTTTGAAGGCCCATTCTGAATACTTAATTGATGCCTCACTGTCCTTCCAGATTTTAAGTCAAGATCAGTTCACATTAAAAGGGAAGGTTGTGACAACTGCTAACCCCCCCCACCCCCAAACTTTACTATGTCTTGTGAGTTCTAAACCTAAATCATAGGTTGGGCAACACTGTCCCGTGTAAATTTTACAGTCCACCTCTCTTCCCCCACACAATAACATGACAGCCTTGTAGCAATTTCAGCAACTACTTCCTTTTCTAGGTAAATACTAGGAACAAATAGAACATATTTTGAGGTGGTATGAATACACTTAGCAGCTAGAGGGTGCATACAGATGTTCAGGGAGGTTAGATTGCATTAAAAATGGCCACCTGATCCAATTAATTTGCCCAGGTGTGAACTGTATATTTGGTTCCACCTAACTAGGGATCCAAGTTTGAACTGTACAGAAGTTCAGAACAGTTAGATTGGTCTAAAAATGGCCAACCTGATCCAAATTAAATTTACCTCCAAGGTAGTCTAGCTTATATTGGGTTGGCCACTTTTAGACTGATCTGTTCTGAAGTTCTGTGAAGTTCCCAGCACAGCCCCAGGGCTGGGAAAGCCCAGCTACTGACTCCAGCCCTGGGGCTGCACTTTTCCTACTTGCCCCCTGGCATCAGGCTATTTTTAGCCCCCCCACCCCACCTGCAGGCAGACAACCTACCCAACATGGACCAATCAGCCCCCTGAGCCCACCAAATCAGCTTCCTGAGCTCCTCCACCAGCCCACCAAATCCCCCATCCTGCCAAGCTGCAGCCAGAAGCTGAGTTGGTAAGCCTTAGTAGGGGGTAGGTTCTCTGGGGGGTTGTTTACCTGGGGGTTGGGTCACTAAAAATACTTCCTGGTCTTGAGGGATGGGGGAAAAGAGCCCCCCCCATCCCCTTGACTCCCCCCCCCAGCAGACCTTGTAAGCCTGCCTGATCCTGCCAAACCCTAATGGACCCCCACCAAACACCCTGCAGACCCTACCTGCCCCCCAGTCCTTCCCATGGACTCTGTCTGCCCCCCAATTCCCTGATCCTTCTCTACCCCACAAACCCCACTAGCCCTCTAATCCCACTTCTTCACCTGCTTGTCCTCCCAAAGCCTCAGATCCCTTCCATGGACATTGCCTGCTCCCCCAATCTCCCCACTGACCCTCCCAACTTCCCCTGGAGCCTGCTTGTCCCCTGATCCCCCATTACCTCCACTAGTCCCCATATTCTGACTTACCTTAGACTGGGTATCTATTTTTAACTTGATCTAACCTTCCCCTAACCTCTATAAATGGCTGCATGCGGCCAAGAAGGAGGCGAGGCAAATGCCACATCACCAGCTGACCCTCTACAGATCAGCATGAAGAGATACTGAACCAGTTTGGAAAACACCAGTATAAACAACAAGCACTGATATGCATCAGTCTGCAGTTGGTATGTAGCTTGGTTCCCCAGAAGAGTATAAGAGTACAATATTAGGGTTACTGATATTACATAGCTTGTTTATTTGGGAACCCAGGTGAACCTAAGACTTTTCTAATTCATCCTCCATGCAGATGAAAGTCAGCCCACTTACTGTTTGGATGCTTGGTTTTAAGGATGTGATAAAAAGTCTGTAGTATGCATTGACATGGCACAATAAATCAGGCTGTAGTTTTCTTGGAAACTTAAGACTTTGTAACAGTGAAATATATAGGGTGCACAGCTGGAGTGACTGAGTCCTAAAAATAGATGCTAACTGGACCAGTATTTTTATTTAATCAGAAATAAAAATCAGAAATGCTTTTGACATATTCCTTAAGTGCTAATTCTAGTACATGTTCACTTCACTGGGAGCCCTTCTTTGACTTATGTTCCCGGGGTAATCAGAATGTTGGTAAATATTCATTGCCAAAAACATCCCAACATGACTGGAATTCATTCCCAGCAGACATTAAATGAGAACAAAGGATATGCCAGACTGGATCAACCCACTGGTCTATCAAGTCTGGTACCCTGCTTCTGGCAGTGGCCCATTCTTTGCACTTCAGAGAAAAGCAAAGCGCCACTGTGCACCTGGCTGCAAATGTATCTCAGATCTTTCAGTCAAATTTGTTATGCCATCTTAAAGGAGACTGGGATGGATTTACTAGAACTAAAACAACCCATATATAGTATTACAGGGAATTAATGTATTTGACAGTGCTCATCTATTTTTGAGTACTTCTTCATGTACCTCTATTTAGAAAAGACCCTGCTTTAAATATTTAAAGGTACTAATTCATGTAGTTTTTGAGTGTTTTCTGGAACCCTTGAAAAATCAGTTTTGGCTTCCCAGGGGGTTTATTTTAGATGTAAATGAATAAATCATAATTCTTGATAAAAATACAATATATACTAGGAGATTTTCACTTCTAACTCAACAGCTCAAATCTTAGTTCATTTCATAGTGCCTGAAAGTCATTCTCATCAGAGGGCTTTGCCAAAATGGGTGGGTAGTCAGTCTTAGTGCAAATCCTACCGAAGGAGTTATTATGCTATTAGGCATGCAATGGAAACCATGAATAACATGGTTCAGCCAGCTCAGGGACCTGCATAGCTAGCGGTGGCATAAATGTATAGTGTATGACAGTATGTAACAAGTGACTAAAAACAAAGAAGCAGGCAGAAGAGAGGGAAGTCAGGGTGAAGATGGTAACTATTGGTTTTGCTGATATAAAAACCTGGAGCAGGTCACCAGGGGTGCCCTTGGCCTCTTGAATTAGCCTTTTTGTTGGCAGTCTCAGTAGAAAGGCCGAGGATTAAGTGGACCTGGAAGCTAAGCTAGACTTGCAGCCCAGAAGGGGCCCCTTTGGAGCACGGTTAAAGCACACTGGCAGAGACACTACACGGCTGCTGCTCACGCTATAGTTGCTGCAGTCTCTAGGGCTGCCAAGCCAGTACTCTTCGTGAGCCTCACATGAATTATAAAGGTAAAAAGTGAAACTAGCTGACAGATTATGGCATTCGAGCCTCTTTAGCTTTATGAGAAAAACACATGCCCCCTGCTTTAAAAGTTAGGAGGAGAGAACATCAGACCCATTTACTTTCTTTGTGGCATAAGCCCTCTGCCTTTATTTAGGCCCAGACACTGCTATTTGGCCATTTACTCCATCATTAAGTGCAAAAGATATAATGAAGGCTGGCTGGCTGGCTATTTCTTGTATGAAGTGACTTTATGTAGCATGTATGAAGAGAGAATATACAGAATCCAACATAGAATGAATATTCAAAATTTAATGCAAATACATGTTTACTTATTTTTTCCTTTGCTTGCAAAAGGAGAAGTTGCATCATAAGAGATAGATACATGTCTTGGTTCTGAATAAAACCAGCTTCTAGGGAAAGCTCAATCAAGTAGGGACATATCTTTAAGCTTCCCTTGACCTTGGCTGGGTTTTCAGGCTCATAACCTATTCATTGCTATTTGTTCTGCTTTGATGTTGGCAGCCTCAAAAAGATGAAAAAAAACAGACCAAACAGGACAATTATTTGAACTAAAAGAAGGAGCTGTAAGGGAAGGGAAGGAGAAGCAAAGCTGCTAGTTATGGGCAAGGGAAGTGCAGAAGGGTGGGCCCAAGGCTCTGGCAACCTATAGATGTGCTTATTTCTGCCAAGCAAGGACTCTCAACTGGTAGCCAGACTGGACAAAAACATTCTGCAGAAAAACATGTTCAGCTCTGTGCACTGGATTTGGCTTACTATCTTTGCTAGGACTCTTTTTCCCTTCCAGCTGGCTAGGTTCCAGGCAGGGATCTAGCAGCACTGGCAGTGTGTCCATTTTGTCTGTATGCAAGCAGTGACAGCTTGCACACCTTTTCTTCCAGAACCTTTAGAACATTATGTGCCCGTCTGCTCCCTCTGTCTCACTGTACTGATTGCTCATAAAGTCTTCAGACAGTAAATCTGAATTTTAGTGGCCAGAGTGCACAGTGTATGCGTCTGCTCACAAAGAGGATATAGGGAAATCCAGCAGCACAGGTGCATTAAACCTCCCCAGTGCATTCAGCTCCAGGAGCATGTTGGTTGTGGACTTAGCGTTCTTCCTAACACTTACAAGATTAACAGATGCAGTCTGAACATCCACGGACTTCAGTGGGAGTTTTATCTGAAGGACTTTCATTTAAACAGAGGAATGCCTATACGTAGGGCCAAACACATGGCACAAACAGGTGTAAGAAACACAAGAACAAGCAGCGAGATTACAACACGTAAAGGATGCAGTCTGGCTAGGGGTTCACATCATCTCAGTACGAGCCCAAATACGACACCCCCATCCCTCCCGACAAAGGCCATATTTCCCATTAAGAATCCTATATTTAATTCCCCAGGAAAGTGGTTCTCAACCTTGTTAGCCTCAAGGCACCCCTTGAAAAGTGTCAGCTCTTAGCTTTTACTTGTTTCTTGCCTACAGAAAAAACAAAGCACTTCTGTTACAAACAACTCAGGAAGCCCGCAAATCAGAATGGTTTTGATGCTGTGGACTCCCATTTGAAATCTGAGTTTGTCTTGTGAATCATGTGTAGCCGCATGTGTGTAGCACCCTTGTTGAGAATCACTGCCCTAAGGCAATGGACTGAGAATGCTGCAATTCCAGATGCAGGTAGTGATAGGATGACAGGTTAAAAGGAGGTACTTTTGCTGCTGAGAGAGGAGTGCAATATGAAAAGAGACGTACATCGGGGTCAACAACCTCTGGCCTAGAGGAAGGATTTGGTCCTGCAAAGGGGAATGATCCAATCCAGCAAGAGATCAGTAGCGTGAAGTTGTGCTGTGCCACCTCTCCCCTCCATTGCTGCAGATCCTTCTCTGCTGTGCCTGTGCTTCCTTCACTTCAGAGAGGTCAGGAAACTGCAGCGAGGGTAAGAGCGGGCAGCTGGCCACTGTGGGAGGCAAAGGCTTCCTACCCGCAGCCACACTGACATCACAAGCTCCAGCTCGTGTTGACAAAAGGCTGCCAGCTCGTGATGTACATGATACTTGAGCATCGAGCCAAAGCTTTTGTTAGCCTGGGCTACTGTTTGTACTGAGTAAGAAGGAAATACCTTATGCTGGAATGTCTAATGACTAAATATTTTGTGGATATTCTTCCAGCTGAGGCATATAACTGGAAGTGGAGGTTGTCCTGTTTATTGTGGAAATATGAATAGCCTTGTAACAATGTGTTAGTTGGTTCTAAAATGTATTGTGTTCTGCAGTTGAGAGACCAAAATACTACAGATTGGGGTCAAGAAGAAATCACTTCCTCCCTCAGTCAAATTGGCAAGGAACATAAAGCTTTTTGCATTTCTCTGAAACACAGGGCATAATCTTCTTCCAAGAATAATCTATGCATATTTTACATATTTTACCCCTTGCAGTTCCTTACCATTGGAGTGGCAGAGCACTGACAGCACACTGCTCTCCTCTGATCTTAGGATGTGGCACATTGTAGGGATTGCTTCCCATAGGATACTTTATTGCTGTGGTGTTGGAGGGAAATCAGACTAGCTGATCTTTTGGACCCTATGGAGAAACGGCTGCCTGCAAATACAGGCAACTGGGTTTGATGGCCCAGGAGTCCCTTTCATTCCACATTACAATAGTGAGAGATACTGCAGTGGACAGGACTGTTCTTGCTGTGCAGCGTTCTTTGCCATTAACACAATAAGGGCAGAAGTTGCACACAATGCAAGGATTTGCAGTCTGAATAGTTCCTGAAAACTACTGCATAGTTATGAGGCAGTAATTGTACAGCATTCCCAGACAGACTGTCAGAGACCATTCCAGTTTAGGCTACTGAAGTAGTAATGACTGACAGGGAGGGCATTTCCTAGAAGTTAGTGGCTGCCAGCAGGTGTTTAGAGCCCCAAACAGAGAAAGGAAATGCCAGCCTGAAGTTGATCAGTGTCAGGGTCTTATTTGTAGTACCAGTCTCTCTTTAGCAGATAAAGACCAGCATGATAACGAACAAGGAAACAGCATTTCATTCCTCACATCTGCGAGGTTTATAGCAGAGAGATAAAAGGTGAAGAGCAGGAAGTGATTTTGCAAACATAATTCTAGTTGCCAACAAGTACAGAGAGAAAGAAAGTGAGCATTTGGAATTATGTTTAATTACCTCTCTAGCAAAGTGTTCACAGCTCTGATGGAGTTCCCAAGCTGCTATGCAGTTTGCTCTGGTGAGTAGCAACTGTCTGATGCAGACATATGGTGAGGTGAGAAATTAGTCAGTGCAGGTTGGAGACAGCATTGCCAAATCTCTTTCCGTCACTGCTGGGCAATTGAGCACATCAGCACTTCAGTGATTTTTTTTGCTCTATGTTTCCGAGCAAAAAGTAGTAAAATGCTTGCAGGAACCAGGAGTATTTTACATTCGAACATGGGGTTTGGCTAGTCAAAGTGGTGTCATAAGCAGGGGAAACTGCAGCTCTTTATTAATCCTGAGGTTTAAAGTAGAGAAGTGATACCTGCTGTTGCTTTCATTAGTCCTACAGCAATTATTGTAAAAAAATTGCTTGGGTTACCCAGATGCAAAGGGACCATGAAACACTCTGAAACCATTCAAACCTTACCAGGAGTATGTGTGAAGCAACCACCCAAGAAAGCTAATATACTCATATGCTCCTCTGGCACAACACAACATATTGTGAGAAGACCCTCTGTGAAGACAGAACTTGCCTGGAGTTTGAGAAGGGAAATGAGCTTCCCACAGGAGCTGAGGACTATCACAAAACTCAGCACCTTCTACCTTGAACCTTGCCTTCTCTACAATAAATACATAGTGACATTTAGTTAACAAAGAAGCACTGTTAAGACAAGCTGCTGCACATATTTCTCCCTTAGGGAAGCATATACGAGAATAGGCAAATGACCAATGTTAGTCACATGGCTTGATGCACTACTGGAAGGAGCTTAGATACTATAGGGATGACCATGGTGCGGGAACTTCTGTAGAGCAGAATGGACTACATACCACTGAGTAGGTAGATGAGTATGTACCTCCATCCTAGAGCTTCCCACCAGGGCATGGCGAGGGCCATGAAGACAGACTAAGTGAGGGACCAGTGGTTTTGAATCTCCTCAAAAGGTATCCAGGAGGCAGCAACTGATATTCGAACCTTCTGGTAGGAAGTTGTTGAGACACTGGGGGCTTAAAAGCTTTGCCAAATAGAGGTAGACTTAAGCATGCATTTAAATGCTCTACTGAACCTGGGCCTGAATGAGGACTATAAACCTGAGGAGCAGCGACACCGACAGTTTGCCTGCCCAGATGAGAAGCCCTCAGCAAAATGAGTAGCACTTGAGAGGCCTGTGCTTAAAGCCACATCTAAAAAACAGACTGTGTCAACCAAACTCCAGTTATCTCCAAAACCACATCTGAAGCCAGAATTTTAAGATAGATCTGCCAGATTCACATGTAAGATGGTATATGTGACCATATTTCCTGTTGTCCTCAGGACCAGAGTAGAACAGTTAAATGAAGCACAGCAGCCATTGTCCTCAGGCTCCATTCCAGAGGACACTGCCATGTCGGTTATTTTATACATTTGTGTATTACCCCCATCATGTTAGTATCTAAACATCTTCCAGCAGCATCCTAAGCAATGACATTTTCAATCAGTATGGTGGAAGGCTTTGTACAAGAGTGTCTGCTAATTTGAATACTATGGGGAAGTGCAGTAAGGCCTAGCTTCTGTTTGCCATAGCAGTGTTTGAAACCTAAGGTAGGGCAATTTGCCAGTACCAACCTGATGATGGACATGCGCATGTAAGGTGACAGTGGAAAAGAATCTCCCAAAAGGAGTGTGCTCAGAAGGGGAGCAAAACTGTTTTAAATGACAAGTGCCATTTTCTATGGTCACGCCTAGAGGTCTCTTTTGTATCCTTCTGAGCAGCCTAGAAAGTCATTTTCTATGCAAGCCTGCAGAAGGTAATTGAAAATGCCATCACATGGGATCTTCAAGGACATTTTGGTCCAGGATGGGTCAAGGATGTTTTGGTCCAGGAAAATAAACATCCAATTTATCCTGAAATCTGAACACCAAACTCTTCAACAGCACTGAAGACTGCAGAAATGAGGCTGGTCTCAGGAGAGCTAAGATAACAGATATTTACTGGTTTATAGTGATCATCATTAACATGTCAGCAGTATCTGAGATGGTGCACTATTTAGTACACGAAAATACTACTTTATTTAGTACACGAAAATCTCCAAGATGTCTAGGTGGCAATTTGTATTTCTTAAATGCCAAACACTCTGCTCTATTGCTTGTGCACTTTTAAAAAGTACCCAGAATACTTGTGACTTAAAAAGAGTGCAGCTAGGAAATGAATCAGTAAATTGGAAAGAGGAAGAAATAAGGGGTAGCCTCATCTACAGCCTGTTGTAGGGTAAAAGAAGTGGAGATGTTAATCACTTACTGTCACTTCAAAAAGGTTGGGGTTTTTTGTATTTTTAATATGCAAATATTGAATGTGGTGTATTAGAGCATGACAGCCATAACTAGAGCTCTTTCAGTCAAGATTAAACAGGTGCACAATCTTTCTTTAGCAAGGTCTGACAGCTGGAACAGCTGTGAGCCTTCCCTTCTCAAGATGCGATTACAGCATATTGGGGGGGGGGGGGTTATTTTGAACCTTCACCCTCCCCACTACAGCACCCCCACCTTAAAGATCTCTTTCATCTTTCTAGTGGATACTGTCCTAGCAATCCAGAAGGCACAGGAAAAAGAATTCTGATTTATTAGCTCTGGCATATAGGGCAAGGTTTTGACCTCAGGTGTGAAGCTGAGAAAAATATTATTTTCCTGACAGGCAACCCTCTCCGAGTGAATTAAAACTGCTATTGTGGGGAAATGTATTAAAGCCTTTTCAGCTTTTACAACAATATCAGAGGTGGTTACTTTATAGAGCATGCTGGATATGGAACCACCCCAAGGTATTTTATTCATTGGGATGAAGGGATAAAATTTGCCTACAGAGATGAATCACTGGGTATAAGTTATAAAACATTAATGGCTGCTTTTGGAGATGTAAATTTGGAGGTGGTCTGCAGCATCTCTCTGTTCTGTCCTGCAGCTTCAGTAAGTACGGTAACTTAAGCTGTCTTGCTGTTAGTGAGGATCATAATCCAGCAGCAGAGTTTAGCTGGAGGAGCTTTACATCATCTTCTAATGTAAACAATATTGTAAGAGGGTACGACAGCCCCACAGGATTTTCATTGAGCAATGATTGATGTGAAAAGGGATGGAATTGCAGTGATTCTGCATCCGTCACAGCTCTCGCTTGGCTCTAAAACTGACCCTGTTAGCACAGTCTGACTTGGATCATTTGTCTCAGAAGTACCAAGGGATTTTAAAACAGCTGTGGATTCAACCATTTCAAATAGGAACATATTTTTGGTTTGTGGTAAGAACAACACACACCGTATGCATTTCAGAATCCGGGCCTCTGGATTCCTAGCTTGTTTTGTCAGTGTTTTGGCTTTCCTTTCCAAGTTGCGTAAATACAGCTCCACATTTCCTCCTCCCCCGCAGCCCCCACCTCCTTTTACGTCTCTCCTCCTAAAGTCACCATTACTTTTTACGGCAGGGAAAGTGTCGAAGCTCCAGAAATACCTAAGCAGAGGAAGTAGCTGTTTCTCAGCCTTTAATGGTCCCCCATGTCATGTGTTTTCTCCTAAGTGTTGGCAGTCATAGAAGCACCCACTAGTAACAGCAGGAGTATGATGTCATGGCAGAGTCTTGGGCAATAACTGTAAGCCTTGCCAGCCCAGGCCACCAATCCCGATGCATTTCTCTTAATGCTAATGTAAAATTACTCTAATTTCTCCTCTCCAGTTCTCTCCCCTCCCACTATTTTCCCCATCTGCAGGTTCCCTTCCCCAGGGACATCTGCTCCAAGGAGTGATGAATTGAGATCTCGAGTAATTACCACAGTTTGCATTGCTTGAGCCAGCCTGCAGTGTTTGCAATAAAAAAACAAAAAAACAAAACACAAATACTGAAAGGCTACAAGGTAACACAGTCCCCTCACCTCAAAACTAATGATTCTCCACCACACAAACAAGAACTGTAATATTTAATCTGCTGACTCCCCTCATTTCTACAGTTTTCAGCAGCTGTGTAACAAAGCCAATCAGTTTCCCACAATGTGCTATTATATAATTGCAAAGCTCAGGATACGGATCTCACATATCACTGATGGCACTTGTGGCTGACTAGCGATGTGAAAGGTCATGCTAATCCAGATTCCGCTTTGAACCTCAATTTTGAAAGTGCTCTCTCCCTTCCTCAGGATCTAGTACCATGCATAGGGGCTGTTCAAGGTGTCTGTGATCTGAGGAAGAGAATGACAGCCACTCTAGTCCAAAACGCAGCTGCAGGTTAACATCACAGAAAGATAGAAAGAGCGTGTGAGAATGCGGAGCTATTTCCGCAATCCAGTGACATAATGGATGCGAATGTCAAGATACCATTATCTGAAGTACGAGCACCTTGGAACACAACAAAAAAACTTACTGGCCATGTCAGGTTTCAGGAACATACAAGTGGACGTGGCAAACACACAGCAGCAACTTTCTCCCGCACCGTCCTTTCCAAATGAAGAGTAGAGTAATCTTTCTCCCTTCCCCCACTGTGAGCAAACATTCAAGCATGGGTCTGGTATAGGTATAAGCCATTTTACACTTAATACAATGTGTTTAAGGTTTTGGCAAGACCTCTCTTAGGAAGGAGCTTTACTCAGGATGGATTTGGAACTACAGAGTATATGCAAACTCAGCCGGAGAGGTGTGAATCAATCTGAGAGCCTGCAAATTCCTTCTAAGCTTTTATCTTTCCCCTCCTTGCAAACTGCTCAAAAGTTGTCAACAATAACGCATTCATTAATTCAGTTCTACCCCCATTCAACTGTCCTCTTCAACATGGCAGATCATACTGGAGCCATCTCTGACGGGGGCAAGCCCAGGGCTGAGTCTCAAGTTGGCCCACCTGTCTATGGGGCAGTCTGCCCAGTCTTGTCTGCCATGACTTTGCTCTTTTTTTAAACTGGTAGTATAATGCGGGAGGCTGCCCATTAAATGCCCTGATACCAGGGGGCGCTAGCCACAGCTCCAAACCTTTCCTACACTGCAGCCCATGCCTCGCAGATGGCAACCAGGATAATATTATGCTCCTGGCCTAAAGCCAACCCAACATAGTCCTTCGTCAGGTTTCATTCATACATGCATTTATACATTCCCCCTCTCACTGGGGCATCTTGCACTCTACCCCCTCTCACAGGGTCTCTTGCCTACCACACGATACTATGCCCCCTTCACTTTGACCTGCTCCCTTGAGCTACCCCATAGGCCATCAGGCATATCTGACTCATACCTCAGGTGGCGCCATGCATTCTGTTGGGCCTCTCCTCTCCCGTGACCCTCAGCTGGGTAGCGGCCAGCTGATTCAGCACATGGAGGGCTAACTCTGCCCTAGTCCCTCACCAGGCTTCTCATCTCCTTCAATTTGTTCTTCAGGGGGTTGTCCCATGTGCTGTCCTTCAGGCTGTCCCGCAGCCCTAGTCAACCCTCAGCAGGGCCCTCACTACTGCCCCCTCTCTGGGGCTATACTTCCATCCCCTCCCTGGGGCCTTAGTCTCCTGTGGTGGTTCAGGTGACCGCAGCTGCACCTGGGCCCACCTGGAGTCCTACACCCCCTGGGCTCAGGTGGCCGTAGCTGTGCCTGGCCCTCTTATACCCAGTGTAGGGGGTAGGGGTTATTGAGGTGCCCTGATCCACCTTTCACTACGGAGGTGAGCAGTCCTGGTATTTGAGTGGGGCTGCCATGCCACCAGCAGTCCTACCAGGCCTCCCTATCCCAGCACGGTGCAATTTTAGGTAATGCCCAGGACCAGGAGCCTCCAAGCCATCCCCCTAGCTCCTGCCCTTACCTCCAGGATGTTCCTGAGCTGCAGCTCAGGCAGCTGATACTTCCCTCACAGTGGCCAGCAGCACACTGCTGCTTCACCCTATATATATCCTGGGTCTCAAAATGGCCACCACAATCAAGCACCTGGCTGCTGCCCACTCCAGCCATTAAAGTGGTAAGCACTCAAAGGTGCACTGCCACAGTATTGTATTTGTTTCTACCTCTCAGACATCTCTACCACTTCCGGAGTAACCAAAATTCCTTTGTATTTGAGGATGGCTATTTGGCGTCTGTCAGGCTGGTTATTTAAGACCATCTACATCTTAGTAGGGGACTAGACTTGATGACACCAAAAGTCCCTTTCAGCCCTACATTCCTATCATTGCCTCTGCCACCACTGCCCAATCTATGTGAGAATGACCTAGCCTCCTACTCCTAATTGTAGCCAGCAGAGAAGTACAGACAGACAGCAATGTGGGAACCCCTGTTTCCCATACGTGAGCAGCAGACCAGTCACCAGGGCCCTTTCTTTCACCATCAGCAGAATCTATTTGTTTCTTCTCACAGTCGTGTGCAGTGCTGTATTTGGCACTGTAACAGCATTATTCTACATGCAGTGAAGCTCCTCTTTCAGAGACTGCTTATATTCAGTGTTAATACATTTTAGAAGTATGTGGCTTAGAAACAAAGAGCCCGACATGGAAGAAGCTGAAAGATAACCCTCCCAAGATGATACAGTTTTTAATTTATTGTATTTGGCCGCTAGACTCCATGATGATTGGTACATGAGAAATGTACCAGGCCCGATTGGTACTTTAGCAACACTGTGAAGATAATCACTTTCTCCCACATTGCTGGTGCCTGGGCATTTTATTAGTAAGGGACCCCGAATTTTGATTAACTGATAGGCCGTGCCAACTTAACGCTCAGCCAGGATGGGAAATTTAGAATGTAAATATCATATCAGTGCGACAGACCCTATTCTGATAGGACATTCATAACTTCCTTAGCCTCCGGTGGGAATCAGAATGCTAAATACCACGGTTAGGAAGGACCATATAGTTTAAGGAAGCTTCTCTCAGAAACACAGTGCCCAAAGGGTACTTTCACACATTCTCTGGGAAGGGGGCAATGTTTTACAGCCGCTTGGAGAGCCACTGTAATTAAAGCACCACCGCATTTCATGTATCACTGTTCCCAAACTTAAAAATGGCTTGTTTTGTTCAATACCCTCTCCATTCGCAGGGGATATGTTCTCGTGATCCCCGCAAATGGTGAAATCCGCAAATAGGGCACTGCATTCATGGGGAGGGAGGAAGGGCACGGCTCCAGTGGTGGTGGCAGGAGCATGGCGGTGGCAAGCACGGAGCTCCCAAGGAGCTCTGGTAAGTGTTTAGAGTGTATTTAAAATGCGGGTTTGGCATTTGTGAATATTTGAAACCGTGAATGCTAAACCTGTGAATACCAAGGATTTCCTGTATTTTCATTACCAATACAGAAGATAGGATAGATTGCATCTTTAGCCGTTTACAAATGACACCAAGCTGGCGGGTGTAGTAGGTAACACTGGAGGGTAGGGCTAGGATTCAGAGTGACCTAAACAAATTGGAGAATTGAGCCAAAGATATCTCATGAGATTCAACAAGGACAAGTACAAAGTCCTGCACTTAGGATGACAGAATCCCATACATCACTAAAACCTGGAGACTGACTGGCTAAGCAGCAGCTCTGCAGAAAAGAACCTGGGGGTTACAGTGGATAATAAGACGGATACGAGTCAGCAGTGTGCCCTTGTTGCAAAGAAAGCTAATGGCATACTGGGCTGCATTAGTAGGGCTCCATTAGTAGGAACGTTGCCAGCAGTTTGAGGGAAATAGTTATTCTGCTGGTAAAGCCACATGTGGAGCACTGTGCCCAGTTTTGCTCTGCCAACTATAGAAAGGATGTGGTAAGTTGCAGAGAGTCCAGCACAGAGCAATGAAAGTGGTTCAGAGGCTGGAACACATGACTTCTGAGGAGAGACTGAGGGAACTGGGTTTACTTAGTCTGCAGAAGAGAAGACTGAGGGGGGTTTGATAGACACCTTTAACTACCTGAAAGGAGATTCCAATGAGGATGATGCTAGGCTGTTCTCAGTGGTGGCAGATGACAGAACAAGGAGCAATGGTCTCAGATCTCAACAAGGGAGGTTTAATTTTAAGGCCCAGCTTGACAAAGCCATGGCTGGAATGATCTTGTTGGGGATGGTCCTGCTTTGAGCAGAGGGTTGGACTAGATGACCTCCTAAGGCCCCTTCAAACCCTAGTTTTCCATCATTCTATGGACTAAACCTCATTCAACAAGCTTTAGTTCAAGTGCCCCACCACCATTGTTAAGCATGAGGACACTGATACACAAGACACAGGAGGCAGCTAGAATGTGGAAGAAGGTTTTGGCCCTGTGATGGCACTGTTACTTTTGGCAATGTGGTTTAAAATTTACCTGGCAGCAACTTGACCAGGAAGAGGGAGGTTTATCTTCCTGTGTAGTTCCACAGATCTCAACATGGCTCATTCCATAGCTGGAGAATAATTTTCTAATTATTTAATAAAGGGTATTCTTCTTCTACAGACTGCTTTTCATTGTGCTTTATTTTTTTTAGATTTTATTGCATGTTGGTGCGTCACAGGATCTCTGAACCACACCTGCACAGCTATCATAATTTGGCTAGTTCACCAACATGTCCTATTATGCATTAGGCACCAGATAAGATTTACAAATGAAGGGGCACCCATCTAAACAGGTTACTGCATAAGCACCAGTGCTGAAAAGTCTACCATATGCAAGTAACTGGTAAATTGCTTCAAGTCAGATTTCCTGGGTAGCTGTAGGCAGGAGTGGTAGAAGTAAGGGAGAAATTTGGTACCAGCACTCAGCATCCAAATTATTCTGTGAGGACTCTCCAGTGCTTCTCTGCTCCCTTCTTGTGTTCTCAATAGGTCTCTGGGCAGTAGTTACTGGGTCTCTTCCCCATACCTTCAAGACCTTTTTTCACTGTGTTTAGGGATGCCCGTTTACTTGCTTCTGATTTTTTAGTTTTACGGTTTTTTTAGCCTACAAAAATCAACCCATAAGTATTTTTTTAAGCATAAACAGTGAGATCTGAGAAGGTCCAGCAGGTCTTAAGACCTCAAGCAGAATGGGGCCCATAATATTACCTGCCACAGTAGGAAGGTGAGGGAAGGAGCCACAGAGAAAGGTGCCTCTTGTGACCAGTGCTTGACCATCACTGTTCAGAATGGAATCTGGAGGACAGGACTCCATTGGTTCAAGACTATCCCTGGGATTTAGGGCCATTACATCTATAAATCCAGCTCTGAAGTGGGGTTTTACAAGTACAAACCAAAACCAACCATGACACCAATAAAGGTTCTAATAAGAAAGTCCTGGAAATCAAAGGATTTTTGGGGCTATTGTCTTTTACTGGACAAACTGCATGACTGGGATAAAGTGAGACAAGCTTTTGAATGAAAGGCATCAGGTCACAAATAAAACTATTTTGTTGGTGGAAAGGTAATGCAAAAGAAGTGGACTATGTTGCCACTGAAGGACAGAAGTGAAATTCTTTTAGTGGGAATCAGCTTCAAAGCTTATTTTAAAATGCCTTTTATTTTTTTCCTTAGGGTAGAGTTGACCTAAATAGTAGCTTGAAACCTTCTGATATCCAGTTTATTCAATAGCAACACCAGTTCTTTTGGCTCTATTTTGCATTGTCAAATTGAAAGCAGGGTAGCTTCCCATTTGTTAACTGTTCATTTATTGTAATTAAACTTCGATAATATTTAGTAATTTAAGTTTTTTTGTAATTAGATGTAGGGATTAGATTCATTTCCTTTAGCAATGAGTTTCCCTTAACAATTGCTTTATCTTCTTTATTATAATTTGGCTCCCATTCATTATCAAAGTCACACTGTGCTACTTTTCAACAGTGTGACAAATAGCAGCAGCCTCACAAATGCCAATTTTAAAGGGTGACTAAGCCCTCACCCACACTTTTAAATTGGGACAGTTGACATACAGGTTTTACATGAACTGATATAAAGCTTTACAACCACCCCCACTTTGTTCCTTTCTTTCAAAGAACAGTTACCATTTCAAATGGTATTTGCTCTTTTCCAGTATGTGCCTCCACTCTGGAGTGAAAGTCACAGCCTGGGGGGTGGTACTCTGGCGATTTTATCACCAGGATTAGATGAAAAGCACTTCACAGAGACTACTAACCCAGGACACCATGGGTAAAAGTACCGGTTTTTCTTTCTCTTGTTCCTCTTGAAGGGCCAAAATCTAGCACCCTTACTCAAGCCAAAGAGTGCAGTAGTCCATGAATTGTCCCCCTGATCACACCAAGGCCACTTACAGTGCAGACTGCTACTCATCAAGAGCAGGGGTGCTAAAAGCAGACCCCCAGAGTGTGGCAAAAGATGACAAATCCGTGAGTAGTCAGGGAGGAAAACGAAGTCCCTTCTGGACACAATTAGGAGAAAGAGCCAGCAATTGTTAAAAAGTCCAGGAAGTTGAAGTCTTTTCTCCTCCAAAAGCGAGGGCTCTGTCCCATAAGAGGATGTTACTTTCTCCCTGCCTGCTTCTCATACCATCCTGCCTTGTACTGCTCTGCTGGAGCAATTTTCTTCACAATAGTTGTGGTCCAACTCTGCCACCTTCTCATTTCAGATATGCTTAAGCAAAGGGGGTTGGGGGGGGGAAGGCAGTGCCAGTGTGAAAGGCTTGTTCTTGGACAAAAACACAAACACTGGGAGTCCAGAGACCAGACTCTTATTGTGCAATCGATTATTGTGGGACCTTGTATGACGTGCTCTCCAAGAACCCCCATCTTCCTCTGAGACTGCGAAAAGATTTCCCTCTCTCAGAATGACTGTGTTCAAACTACATTAATTAATATATATGCATATTTTAACTTCTGTTTTCAGCTACTTCTATTGTTGGTCTCTTCCATACACAAAGAACAACCACATAATTCAAAATAAAGGCCAAGCATATTGAAAGCAAAGGAAAATAACAAAGAACAGGAGTAGCATCTTCATAAGAGAGAGTCTGTGGGTGTGCGTGCATGCGTCTGCCTTGCTGCTTCGGAGGATGAATCTGAACAGAACGCAAAATGGCAGCTGCCTTCAGTGGACCAGATTTCAAATGCATCAGTACACACTTAAGTGTGGAGCTCCTTGGCTGCACAGTGCTAGTAGGACAACAAATATGATATTACTTTTCTACTCAGAATTTCTCACATTTTTGGTTGTACTGTGCTCAAATGGCCTGTGGGATGCATATTATTCAGCCACTCAGGTATTTACAATAACCCCTATTACACAGTTTTTTAGAACTCTTCTCAGTGGTTTGCTTGAAAGTTAAACTCCACAGCCAAAACGGTTAGCTGAACAATTACTAGGTGTACGTTTCTATAAGGCACATGGCAAAAGAAGAAAATCATTCTTTGGAGATGGCAACCTTCTGTGATTGGCCTAAGGCATGTCAACACTGTAGTCAAAGGTATAGCTGAAGATCATGTTGAGCTACTTGAACTAGCTTTAAGCTATGGATTTTGTAGAAACAGTATTGTCCATTATAATAATATTTTTAATTGAAAATTCTCAGTTTTTTCCCCACTGGTTGTTTCTTTGAGCAAGGAAAAAACAATCCCACAATTTAAAATAAAAGTCAACTGAAAGTAGAGGAAAACATCATAAGAGAACAAAAGTAAGAGAGCAGTCTACATGTGTGCCTGTCCGTCTGCCTTCCTCTCCAATAGACTGACTCTAAACTGAACACAAAATGGCAGTCGACTGCAAACGTTTCTTACCGATTTAAAGGTGATTTAAAGGTGCAAGACAGCTAACAAAACTAAAAACAGTATTTTTACTACCTGCACTGTAGAAAAGTCCAAGACAAACAAGACCATCCCCTCAAAAACATTTATCTAACTCTGTCTGACATCTCTAAGGTTACTGCTGACACACAGCGAGATAAAGGAGCTCTGATGTTGGTTTTCAATGGGTAGCCTGACACACTAGTAAGATGCGTTAAGAAATAAATAGTAACAAGCAGGAGGAGGAGAAGGATATTTCTGTTTAATTTCCTCAGACCTTTCTGATGTATATTTTGGCAATCCTATCCCCCCTCTGTGGCTAGTCTCTTGCCACAGAGATGACTCCTGTCTTTTCCTTTTTGTTCTTTATAAGTCTGCCTCATTGCTACAGCCTTTCAAATCACATCTCTCTTTCTGTGATCAACCAGAGGTTCCTCAATTCCTCTGACAATTTTACCCCATCTTTGTATCCTGAATGAGATGACCAGCAGTAGGAATGTTTCCTAACTTCTTCCTCCAATTTGTGCCAGACTATCCCTTTCTCTTCCTACCACTGTAACCTGCCAAATCTCCACACACCTTGCAATCCTATCCCAGTGC
This sequence comes from Crocodylus porosus, assembly GCF_001723895.1. Classification (NCBI taxonomy): domain Eukaryota; kingdom Metazoa; phylum Chordata; order Crocodylia; family Crocodylidae; genus Crocodylus; species Crocodylus porosus. Next base: position 25,523,082 of record NW_017728886.1, read on the forward strand.
TGATGCCTGCATTTTTTAAACTGAGGTTGCATCGTGACTATTGCCCACTTTACTGCCCCTACCTTCCCCCCGCCTCACAATTTCTCCCTCTCCCCCACTATTATTACTACCTTATTTGTGGTCTGCTGTATCGTCCTTTGGCTGAACTTTTTCCCTGTGACTTGCCAATTTGTCCCTCCCTGGCAGTCTTAGCATATCACCATGCCTTTCAAAAGTAAGATTGTTCCCTCCTCCTCTCTTCACAACAGTTGTAGTCCTGTTGAGTCTATGGCTGTCACTGCAGACGTGCCCAGCGTCACTTATCTGCCAAGACAGTCACATACTTACTTGCCCCTGCTGTCACTCATACATTCACACCAGCTAAAATGTCACTTGAACAGAGCTGCAGGCTTTGAGAGAGATTCCTTCCTTCTTCCAGTTCTCCTCCTACATATTGGTGGTTACCAACTAGGCTTTTGAGCAAAAACCCAAGATTTCCTCCAGACTTCCCCCTGCCCTTTGCTCTCACTATTTCCACTGCTGACTGAAACCTCCTCTACACCTGTCAATAAGAGCAGTGGAGTAGAAAACTGGGAAGAAAAGGTGGCCAGTACTGCTTTTCCCTGGATTTAGGCAACAGTGGGTGTATCTATACATGAACTGTGGGTAGATCTATACTGCGAAGCGGATTAATCTGCTATACAATGAAGAATCACCGGTAGAAGTGCACCCATCTTAGGGCACAGTAAATGAATTAACTTCACTATAGGTATACTGTCCTACAATGGAGTAGTTACATGTGCCAAAACACACGTATAGTCAGTGACCAGGGCTGGCTGGGGCATGAGGGTGCTACAGTACAGGGGCTACCTGCTAGCTAGCCCTCCACTGAAGCACCCTCGTGCCCCAGCCAGCTCCTCTGCAGCACAGTAAGCCAGGGCAAAGCAGCCCCTGGCTGACCCCCCAGAATCCCTGCCAATAGCAGCTAATCTGGCCCAGCTCAACATGCTGTGGTTCCAGGCACACATGTAAACACTGCACATGGGAGCATTAAACCACAGCACGAACTGTACCAGAGTTTATTGCTATGTGCTAATTGTACATGTAGATACACCCAGTGAGCTCTACTCCTAGGGACAACCATAAAGAAGAAAGAATTAGAGGGATACAAAGCAATCTGGGGAGAGAAATTCCTGCAGAAGAGATTAGTTGATTGTATGAAGGTGGTTTACAGAGGCAGTGAGGAAGGAAAGAGATCCAGGGAGGAAAGAGATCAACACAGAGATAAAATTAGGAAGAATATATTGAGGCGGATACAGAGAACTGGGAATCCATTCCCCCGGTTCCAGATGTACTGCTGCCACTAACTTGCTGCATTTCCCCAGCTGTATTCCCACCCACTGATGATCTCACTGGAGCTGGCATACTTGAACTCTTATCACCTCAGAAGAAGCATCCTCATACACTGAAAAACAAGCCAAACTCACCACTTTGATAAGCAATTCTGGCCAGGATAACAAAAGCTTCATCCCAATACCTCTGGTGAGGGGTCTGAAATCAAATCAGCTTCTACTTCACACCTCCCTGAAGTTCATTAAGGACTTACCCAAGCCCCGCAAGCTGCCAGCACGTAAAATTGGCTAGTAGCAGTCCCACAACTTCCTGTTTCCGAGTTCTCACCTTTCCGCACCTCACTTCCTATCTCTACAGCTAAGCAAGGACAAGAGAAATCATTTACAAGTTGGTTGCTAGAACAGGTTTGAGGAATAGTAAGCACAACGCAAACAGCTTTTAATGCAGGCTGCAAGATACAGTTGGGGGAAGAAAGCAAGGGTTAGATTGATTTCTGAAACTGAAGTAGGTTTGATCCTAGTTAGGAGGTGCAGATATACCCAAAAGGGTTCCTGTTCAATGGTGCAAGCTATTGTCCTACCAGCAGTTCTTAGAGTTGAGAGACAAGATACTGCCTCTATTGGCATCGCTCCCAGCCTCTGCTGAGATAACCAGGTAGCAACCCTTGAAGTGCTACCGATTGCCTGTAGTAATGGTGCAAATCATTTTTGTCTTTAAACAGGAGCTTTGCAGTATTATTGCTGAGTACTACAGCATTTGCTAGTTTTGTTGCAATAAGATCAAGTCATTTTAATTGCTGGTTGACCTGCTTGCTTGGTAAGTAGCATTGCTAGCCATGGTTCTCCATTAGCTTGCACAATACAGCAGTATAACTCTATTGACTTTAATAAAGTTGCTGTTGATTTACACCAGAGTAGTTGAGCAAACTCTTTTTTGTCCTCATTACCTTTGTTGGTCATGTAACTTCCCAGAGCTTGAGGATTCTTTTATAGCTGAGGGTAGCCTTCTCTGACCTCTGAAGAAATTTCAGTGCTCGGATCATCACCTTTCCACTTTAATGCATTTATTTATTGCCTTTTTGGCATGCTTCTCTGCAGTGTCTTTAATCAGTATCCCTTTCTAGATCTCAGCTGTTTTTCATTTGGCCAGGATGTTTTATCATCTTTGGAAGTATGTTACGTTCTCACCAACTGGTGTTAGTTTTTCCTCTGTAAGCTGCTCTCAGAAGATTCAAACCTCATCTTTTTTTTCCCCTTTGCTCTCACTATCCTATTGTCCCAGACATATTTAGCTTAATGAGACTGGGGAAACCAAAGTTTTTTTTTTTTTCTTCAATTTCAGAAATATTCTGCTCAGCCAGACTTCAGTGATGTCATAATTGATTAATCTATTGCCAGCTTCCTCTAGATCTCCCGAGAGTGGCTGCAGCTCTCATTCATCACAGAGACCAGATATTTGAAGCAAACCACCTGCATTCTGGGCCATGCCCTCAGCTGTGACACTCACTTGGATACCTGTTGTTGTGTTCTGACATAATTATTCTTTCCATATGACACTCTGGACTAATTATTTATCAGATGTAAGATCTGTTCCTGTCTTCAGGTTTCTTGTGCTAATCACCTCCCCATACTTTCTACTACCTCACCAGATCTTTCTAATGCATTTCTTAGCTGAAATTGATACTTTCCTGTAAGTCCTACTGCCTTTTCTTTCTAACCACAACAGAAAACAGGGGAGAATGAGACTGAACAATGTTGTCCTTTTGACTGAGTTTTTTAAAAGAGCTTTTTAAAAAAGGAACAGTACTTTACAGTAAAGATTTTAATAGCTAACATAATGTTCATATTTTATATTCACATTTTGATTTTATAAAGTGCAGTTCAAAAGGAATGAGCTAGTGATTTAAAAAATAAAAGCAGATGTAAACAAGCCAATAAAGCTCATTTGTTTTCCTCATTTATTTACCTGATTGATAGTAAAGCACATTATAGGGCAGGTTCCTTTTGTGCAAGTTCTATTCTTCTGCAAAAATAGGAATGTGTCATAGGAATGTGTCATGCTGTCTTGGCCAATTTAATCCATTGTCTTTTCTCTATCAGTGGCTAGCACTGGAAGTTTCAAAGGAAGGACTGAAACTTGATTGCATCAGACAGTCAAATTTTTCCTGATTCCTGCTGCTGATTTGATCATAGAAGTTGGGTCAGAAGGGACCTTGTAGATCTTCAAGTCCAACCCCCTGCCTGGGCGGGAGAAAAACTGGGCTCAGATGACTCCAGCCAGGTAGGCATCAAGCCTCCTCTTAAAGACCCCCAGGGTAGGAGCCAGCACCACTTCCCTTGGAAGCTGGTTCCAGATCCGAGCCGCCCTGACTGTGAAGTAGTTCTTACAGGTGTCTAATCTAAACCTCCTCTCCAACAACTTGTGGCCATTATTCCTTGTTATGCCAGGAGGCGCTAGGGGAAACAAGGTCTCTCACATCCTGAAATATAAAAGTTTGCCTACATGTTTAATTTTATGTTACCTTCTGTAATTGCAGATGCAGTTCTTATCGCTATCTGGATGTAAGCCTTTCTGCACTGTTTTTTTTTTTTTTTTTTTAATACATTACCAGAATATTGTCTTACTTTTCATAGGAGCTCTTTTGGCCTACTCTGTGGTCATAGATGGTCAGCCCTACAGGCCTCTTTTTTTTAAACATCATTGTCGTCTGCTGCCAAACTCTTCTAGTTCTTCCTGGCTCCTGTGGCTTAGGATTCAGTTTGCCTTTCATTTTCTTTTGTTCTTGTGCTGCATGAAGATCTCAGATTCTGCCCTGAATGCATGTTGGAGGCTCTCAGCAATGTATGGAACGATCAGGAAAGGCAGAAAACAAAAGCTCTTTGAATTCATCTTTCAGCAGTGTTGTGGTGTGTGCAGATGAGGTTTCAACTGAAGTTGTATCAAGAATCAAAGTGATTTTAGATGCCATTACTCCAGAAGAGAAACACATGCTGCAGGAAGTGCAGGGTCTGAAATAATAGGCATGGGGGGAAATACCAGCATGAGAGTGGGTGGATACTGTTAAGCCCACACAACCCAACCCTGAAGGGTACTAAGCTCTTGCAACTCTTATTGACTTCAAGAGGCACTTAGGGATGCTTATCACCTTTCAGGATTTGGCCCTGAGACTTTCAGTTGATGAAAAGGTCTCTGCTGATTGAGTGAAGATTAAAAGGTTTCTAAGAACAGGGAAGTGATTTTCTTGGATTCAGGCAGCAGGCAGTATGGTTCAGGGTTCGTAACAGTAGTAGCTGTTCCCCTGGAAATAGAGGTCATGACTTCTGGTATTGGGAATACATTGCTGATTTTGGCTTCGCTATAGAGAAGCAGTGTGGAACTTGGGGAATAAAAAAAAAAAATGCTGTCAGTATTACTAGCAGATAACAGTGGTGTATGTTGCTCTCTGCAGCCACACAGGGAAACAAATCTCTTAATTCAGGTCACTTTGTATTTCTGACTCTTTTCAACAAACAGCAGATTGTACAAAGAAAACAATCCCATTTGAGTTTAAGTGAAAGCGACTCTTAATTTCCACACAGCATGGGAGAGTTACCACATGATCCTGTCCAGGGATACAAAATGACCACTAACAAAAAAGCACTTCAGTGTTCAGGAATCTCACAAAAGATGAACTTTGACCACCAAATCCATCTTAATATTAAAGACACTAAACAGAATATTTACAGACACTAAACAGAAGTGTACTACCTAAGGGTATTATTTTCAGTATTTCTAACAATGTCTGCAGCACACCTGCTCACTGTGGTCATTTCAAACTAGCGCCTGCACTGTTGTTGTTGGCTACATACCAACAGCTAGCAAAGCAAAAATTTATATACTTAAGTCCAAACTTCTGTTTTCCTGTCAGGTTCCCCATGATGTATTACTTCAATGCGTCCTATCACCTCTTGCAGTTCCTTGTGGAGAAATATAATTAATTGGGAGCCACTGCTTAACACTAGAGGTTCAAAACTGTTTAATATGTTTATGCAAAACATTAAAAAAAAAATTTCCCTTTTAATTTCCAGGCTGAAAGGGTGATAAGGGTTAAGCAAAACATCTCTTATGCCAGGAACTCCCCAAACCACCAGGTCTGGAAGGGAGAAAGAGATGAAGCAGACAACTAGATTACTCAGCCAAGTCCACATGAATCAGGATCCTGACTGGCTGTTGAGAGTGGTGGGAAGGAATGAGGGTCCCCTATCATGTACAAACAACCTTCAGGCCTCAGAGCAATAAAAATGCAATAAAGGAGAGAGACGATGACTTTCAGGGAAAAAATAATGCTAGCTTGCCTCGCTTGCTAAGGGAAAGTGCAATAGATTGTATTTAGGGGCTATGAAAGCACAACGCTCATCAACTGCAATAAGCATGCACCACGCTGAATATGTAGCCCAGCAGTAAAGTCTTGAATTCAAATCTCTATAAAAATGGCTGTTCCGTGGCGGGTTTGAGGCACAGCGTGAGACCACTTTGGGTCCCTTCCAGCCCTACTTTTTATGATCCTGTGATCAAAATCATATCATGTGTTGCACAGCCAAGCCCAGGATGTGCTAGGTTTAACATCAGGAGACTGGGATTGGGGATGGTTCTTTTAAATTCTTCCCTTTGTGCTTGGTCTCAGTAACCTGCAGCAAATTCCTCCAGGTGCCACCATGCACATGCTGCAGTGTTCACGGGGAGTACGCGCATGTACACTCATTGCACAAAGAGCAGCAACATCTGCCCCTCTCATAAGCACTCCTTACTGGAGAACATCCAGCTGACCTATCTACTACACCCAGCATTCAAGGGCAGGCCTCTGAGTAGTGATTTTCTTTGCATCTCGCATGGCTGTTGTGGCATGAAGAAGACAGAAACATATTTTCAAATGATCCTCTAATTCCCTTACACATGTTACGTACCTGAAAGCTCATAACTCTCTGTCAGTTAAATGAGTATTTTGGTACTCATCCCAGTTCTGAAAGTGAGTATTGTTTACTCCACAGGCTAACAATGGTTCCTGAGGTAACATCATCTACTGTATAAATCTTCTTTCATCCAAGGCTGATTACCAAGAGACCTGAGAGGCTGAGAATCATGAAAAGATGGATTAGGTCACGAATGCCATTGCCTTGCCAGTGCAGGATCACCGCTTACAGTATATTTGTTGCAGTGTTTGTTTGCAACCCGTTTTAATGCTGCTGTTGTAAATATGACAGGTGTTTGTTGTCAGTCCTCAGGGAATTCTCACTGGAGGTAAATAGAGAGTAGAGGAAGTTACATATAGATAAATGAAAAAAACCCAAATGCTCAAACTTAAAAATGTTTTTACTTCCCAGTAAACCACAGTTATACATCATCATTAGCAACAAGTAAACTGAAAGATATCTGTTTAAAACAGAGAGAGAAAACCACTTTGGTTTCTGATTTCAGAGATGTGAAGGATTTTAGTCGCTGTGAGTGTAATAGGAGTCCCACAGCTGAAATTCCATGGAAGGCCTTGCTACAAGCTCTAGTTAGCTCTCTTTGAAGTCAATGGCAGCTTTGCTATTATAATCTTTCCAAGATCCAGTTTGGCCCTTATATTATTGAAGGGGCATCTCATTTGTCCTATTCAGGTTCCTGCACTGTGCCAGTCACCAGAATATTGGACCGCACACCACAGGAAATTCATGCCCGTATTTACCATTCTTTCTCTTGTCAAATTGTTTGTGTTTTCAATTAATGTGCCCTTTAGTATTCAGTATTTCTTCCTCATCATGGTTCTTACATGTTTTAAACAAGTGACCTCTTGGTCTTTTTTATTTCCTTAAATGAACTTAACAGATTGAATTCTAAGTCTCTGACTACAAAGCATTTTCTATTTTTCCAAGCATTCATTGCAGACTGTGGACACCAGAATTATATGCAGTATTACCATATCAGTCCAACCAATGCCAGATACAGAGGCAGAAGTCACTGCTGCTTATGAGTTTCTGCACCTGAGGACTGCTTTGGCCATGTCTGCTGTATCATTGCACTAGGAGGTCAGGTGAATTGTTTGCCTGCTGTGATCCCTAAAGTCTTTTCAGAATCACTTTAGGGATCCAGGAGACAGTGGCCCATTCTATAATTATGACCTACAAGTACATTCCTTCTTCCCAGGTGTGTGACTTTGCCTTTGCTTCTGTTAAAGTGCATCATTTTGAATGGGTCCATCTTATCAAGTGATCCAGACTGCTCTGTTCTTGTGCTTATGTACCACCCTATCAATCTTTCTGCCATCCACAAATGTTTTCAGTGGGGTTTTTTTTATTATTATTTACCTGCAGATCACTGATTAAAAATGTTGAATAATATCAGCTCTAATCATAGGCAGCAGCAGGTCAGGGCTAAGGGGCTTAACCCACCCCCACCAATACAGCAGCCTGGGTGTGGACTCTGAGCGGCTGCAGTGGAGGTGAGGGAGGGGCACACACAGACAGAGACAAGCAGCCAGAGCCTGCAGGTGGCTGGTAACTCGGCCTGGGCTGGCCATGTGTGGAGCAGCACCCAGCTGAGCAGGTAAATGAGTAGACTGGAAGGGGTGTTGTGGAGGTAAGGGGCTTGGGGGGTGCAGATTGAAGTGGGGGAAGGGGTGAGTGGGGCCCTGGGGTGGGTTGTAGGATGCTTGCTGCCTGGGCGACTTGTCCAGGAGTGCGGGTGGGCCTCCCCCACCCCGGGAAGGCACAGGTATATGTGCTGCCTGATCTGTCCTTTGTGTGGGGCAGAGGCGATTGCCGCTGCAGGCTGCTCTCCACACCCTGCTGCAGGTGCCCTAGCAGCCACATGACACCACATATGTCATTCTTAACACAAAACTGGGAAAGAATAGGTTAAAGAATAAGATAAATTAGATTTATTAAAGTCAACAGAACTGATTAAAATTATCCTAAAACACTTAAGGAACTAATCTGCAGTAATCAGCACCATTATCTTGAGGAACTAGTAGAGTTCAGATGTCCAAGAAGGTGTCAGAGAATTAGAGTAGTGCAAACATACTCCAAAAAGGGGAAATATCAGGACCCAGGGAATTGTAGAACAGCTAACTATAGACCACCTGTAGGTCAACTAATTCTGAGATTTGGAAAGGCACTGGAATACATTATTAAACAATCAATTTGCAAACAGAGGCTAATGAGGTAAGAAGAAACAGCCAACATGCATCTGCCAGGAATAAATCATATCAAACCCATCTTGCTTTCTTCTTTGAAAGGGTAACTGTCCTTCTAGATGGGTGGGAAATGGCATACCTTGACTTTGGTAAAGCTTTAGACACAGACCCATACAGTAGTCTCATAATTTAAAGCTCCTCCAGCCCACAGACCGCTATCCTATGCTTCTCATCCATGTGGGCACCAATGACACGGCTCAGAGCGCTCCCAGCCAGGTCATGAGGCGCTACAGGGATTTGGGTGTGGGGCTAAAGGGTCTGGGGGCACAGGTGGTGTTTTCTTTGATCCTCCCAGCCTCGGGCTATGGGTTGAGGAGGGAGAGGGGGATCCAGGTAGTGAACCAAAGACTGCAGTGCTGGTGTCATCGGGAAGGCTTTGGCTTCCACGACCACAGTTCGCTCTTTGGAGAGAGAGGCAGTGAGCTGCTGGAAAGGGACTGCCTCCACCTTTCTCCGTTGGGGAGGCTCTTCTTAGCCAGACTGGCTGACCTGCTCCACCAGGCTTTAAACTAAGCCTGCTGGGGGATGGGGGGGACTACTGCCACTGCTGGCCCACAGAGTGGCCCTTGCAAAGCCAGTGGGCCTAGGCACTTAAGGGATATCACCCCAGCCCCAGCCCTGGAACAAATGTAGGCAGGGCAAGGGCCCCCAAGGGGACACTTGTGTTCCTATATACAAATGCCAGGAGCTTTGGGAATAAACAGGAGGAACTTGTTCTCCTGATAAATGCAAATAACTATGATGTCACTGGGATAACGGAAACCTGGTGGGACTCCACACATGACTGGACCATGGGCATAGACGGCTATACTCTGTACAGGAGGGATCGAGTGGATAAAAGGGGCAGGGGTGTAGCTCTCTATGTCAAGGAAAGCTACGCATCCCTGCAAGCCGACATTGGCACCCGTAATGTATGACTTGAGACTCTCTGAGTTAAAAATCTGTGGGGAACACAGTACAGGGGATACTATGGTGGGAGTCTACTACAGACCCCTTCCCCCGAGTCAAGACCTTGATGAGGAGTTCACCGGAGAATTGGCTGAGGCCACGCAATCCCAGTGTATGGTTGTAATGGGAGACTTTAACTACCCAGACATCTCGTGGGAGGAGCGCTCGGCCAAACCTGAGCAGTCGCAAAGCTTCCTCTCATGTGTGGATGAGCTCTATCTAACGCAGGATGTCCACGGGCTGACAAGAGGTAAAGCACTGCTTGACCTCATACTGGGAACCAGGGATGAGCTAATCTGTGACTTAACGATCGAAGGGAAGTTGGGTGACAGTGACCATGAGTTGATCACCTTCACTATCTGCCGCAAAGCTGGCAAGTCAGTCAGTAATACAGAAGTCCTCGACTTCAGGAAAGCTGACTTTGACAAGCTCAGGAAGCTTGTCAGAGAGGCCCTAAACGGCCACAACCCAATGGTGAGGGGAGTTCAGGACGAGTGGTTGCTCCTCAAGGGAGCAATCCTGGAAGTGCAAGGCAAGTCCATCCCGTCTTGGAGGAAAGGCAGCAAAAGGGCACAGCAGTACCCTTGGCTCTCCAGGGAACTGGTGGACATCTTACATCTTAAAAGGAAGACCTACAAAGGATGGAGGACTGGAGCTGCCACCAAGGAGGAATATTCTGCACTGGTCCGGACCTGCAGAGAGCAAACCAGGAAAGCCAAGGATGCAATGGAACTCCAGTTAGCTACAAATATCAAGGAAAATAAAAAGTCCTTTTTAGATAGGTGGGGAGCTGGAGGAAAAGCAAGGGCAACATTGGGCCTCTGCTAAACCAGACGGGACAACTGACGCCCAGGAAAAAGCGAACTTGCTAAATGGGTACTTTGCTTCAGTATTACACCAGTCCCATGGGACCGCTGTGCCCACTATGGCTCAGGGAGGCCCAGGTGGGGGAGATTCCTTGCCCTCCATTGAAGCTGACCTCGTGAAGGAACACCTTGACAGGCTGGATACCTTCAAGTCAGCCGACCCTGATGGGTTACACCCAAGGGTACTCAGGGAGATGGCGAGCATCATAGTTCAGCCCCTGGCACGGATCTTCGAGAGCTCTTGGCACTCTGGTGAAGTGCCCGATGATTTGAAGAAGGCCAACGTGGTGCCTATCTTCAAGAAAGGGAGGAAAGCATATTCGGCTAACTACAGGCCCATCAGCCTGATCTCTATCCTGGTGAAGGCCCTGGAAAAGATTATCAAAGAGGCCATCCTTAACGGACTAGCTGAAGGCAATATCCTGAGGGATACCCAGCAGTTTGATGTGGGTGGGTCTTACCTGACCAATCTCATTTCCTTTATGACCAGGTGACCTATCACCTGGACAAGAGGGAGAGATCGACATTGTATAGCTTGACTTTAAAAAAGCCTTCAGTCTGGTATCCTATGATCACCTCTTGGCTAAACTGGCTAACTGAGGCCTTGACCTCACCATGATCTGCTGGCTGGGGAATTGGCTCTGTGGTAGGACCCAGAGGGTGGTGGTCGGTGGGAACCAATCGTGTTGGTGCGCTGTGACCAGTGGGGTCCCAAAAGGCTCTGTTCTAGGGCCTATACTATTTAACATCTTCATCAATGATGTGGAGATTGGTGTCAGAAATGGACTGGCCAAGTTTGCCGATGACACTAAACTCTGGGGTAAAGCATCCACACCTGAGGACAGGAGGGTGATCCAGGCAGATCTTGACAGGCTGAGGAAATGGGCGGACGAGAACCTGATGGTGTTTAACACCAAAAAATGCAAGGTTCTCCACCTTGGGAGGAAAAACCTGCAGCATCCTTATAGGCTCAGCAGTGCTACGCTGGTTAGCACTACAGATGAAAGGGACTTGGGGGTCATGATTGACCAGAACATGAACATGAGCCTTCAGTGTGATGCTCCGGCTAGTAAAGCGACCAAAATGCTGGCTTGCATCCGTAGATGCTTCTCAAGCATCGTTCTCCCGGGACATCGTTCTCCCACTGTACTCAGCCTTGGTGGGGCCACAGCTGGAGTACTGCATCCAGTTTTGGGTGCTGCAATTCAAAAGGGATGTGGAGAAGCTTGAGAGGGTGCAGAGGAGAGCCACGTGCGTGATCAGAGGTCAGGAAAACAGACCTGATTACAACAGGCTGAGAGCCATGGGGCTCTTCAGCCTGGAAAAGCGCAGGCTCAGGGGTGATCTGGTGGCCACCTATCAGCTTATCAGGGGTGCTCATCAGGATCTGGGGGAATGACTGTTTACCAGGGCAGGGGGCTGGACTTGATGATCCTCCGGGGTCCTTTCCAGCCCGAATGTCTATTAATCTATGAAATAATCAACTAGGAAAATATTATCAAGATGAAATTAATAAGAGTAAGTACACAACTGTTTGGAAAATTGTCCTCAAAGAATTGTTTGCAAGATTCACAAAGTTGGAAAGTATTAGCAAGTAATGTGCCACAGAGATCTGTCCTGAGTCCATAGTCTCCAGTGTTTTCTATGGCACCTGGATGGCATGACATTGGAAGGGATTGCAAACACTTGGAAGGATGGGACTCTCATTCAAAATAATCTTAAGAAACTGGAAAAATAGTCTGAAATCAGTAAGATAAAATTTAATGAATAGTACAAAGTTGTACATTTAGGGAGAAAAACCAAATGTACAAATGCAATGAATTAAGACTATGATCCTGTTGTTCAAAAGAAAAGGCACATACCATTCTAGGATGTATTAACAGGAATGTCAAAAGTATGACACAGGAAGTGATTGTTTTTTTCTAAGTGGGGATGAAATTTCTGCTGGAGCACTGTGTCCAGTTCTGGACACAACACTTTAAGAAACATTAAAATTTAAGTCTAGGCAATATCAACCTGGATGATAAGTGGTTTAGAAAACAAGAAGTGGGAAGGAAAAATTGAGTTTGTTTAGTCTAGCAAGAAGATAATGGAAGGGGAACATATTTTCTAACTACGTGGATGTTAAAAAAATGGAACAAGGTACCTGAGGGAGTTGTGTAAACCCCATCATCAGAAGTTTAAAAGCAGCATAGTGAGGGATGCTCTAGGTACACTTGATCCTGCCTTAGAGAGCTGGGGCTACATGTCATATTATAGACATGGAGAACCCTACTAGGAACAGCAGCGTGAGGGCACACTCTGAAGTGGTCCGTTTATTAACCTTTATAGCAGGTTCTCCTGTGAAAAGTAATCTGCCCTGTACACAGGGCATGCAGAAACAAAGTTAATGGGCTTTGCACAGAAGCACAATCCACACCCAGCACATACTTGCTCTGGAATAGTTGCCTAGTCAGCTGCTGGCTGGGACAGGGCTTTTTTTACCTACATGAAATTTTGAGACTGATGTGTCAACATAACAACTACACCTTCAGTGCTTTTTGGCTCCACTGCCAAAAACTTTTCCTCTGTGCTAGATACAGAGTCCACTGTCCCCCTGCTTCTGTGCTGCACAGGTGTGGAAATAGTGCAGACTCTCAGGCTTCCCAAGTGTGGGAAACGCGGTTTTCTCCAGCATACTTGTGCCAGAGCTGACACCCCGAGACATATTTCTGCTATAATTGGAGCTGTCTATGCTCTCAACACAGCTAGGTGGGTTTTGCCCATATTCATTAGGGATAAATGTGAATAATCTCATCTTGCAGGGCTTTAGACCATTGATCCTTTGATTCAAGAGAAGCATCTACAAGAGCTAAAGGAGGAGTTTGCTATGTCGCCACCAAGAAACAAGACCTTTATATAATGTGGAGAATTCTGTCCCCCTCTATGCCCAGGGACAAAGCTACAGCTCAACGGTAATACATAGATGGAAACAGTTAATACTTCTGGGTAATAGGACCACAGTTATCATTCATTTCAGATATTGCAGGGATAACTGTGCAGCAATAGAGTCTTCCCCAAAGAAAAACTGATTTGATTGTAATTACTAAGACATACCAAATTACAGTATACTGTGAATTTATTGAAAGGAATTTCACTTCTTTAGGGCACTGAGAAGAGGCCTTTGGGACAGTGAAAACCCTGAAGAAAAGGAAGGAATAATCAGCTGAGAGTCCTCCTGACTTTTACAAGCATCCTCTTCTGTGGACTGGAATTTCATTTTTACTGATCCCACTTGTGGTGAACATTCAATTAAATGGATTAAACCTTGCTTCACAAAAGCCACTTCTCATCTGTTCACCTGCATTCACTCTAGGCCTAAAATGATCCCTGTAGTTTTCTGCGAAGGACCCAATGAGAAATCATTTATTTGATTTTATTTCTGTGATGTTTCCTTAATACACAAAGGAACTTTGCTCCATTCTGATTACAGTTCAGCAGCAGGTAACAAATTAACAACATGTGGAAGTCACGGTTGGAGCCAATAATAATTTCATTCACCTGCCTTGTCACTAAGACATCTAGTAATATTCATGTCAAAGTGCAGCTTCTCTTTACAAAGAATCTCACAGTCTTACGTGCATGCATGCAACCAGCATTCAATTCTAATGATTCCATGGTACCAAAATGAGACTCCACAGCACTTCCTAGGAAGACAAGACCTTTGGCCTATGATGACCCCATATTAGCTATTCAAGCAGCGTCCCAGCTCTTCTTTCACATGTGTAAATATGATATTCACTTACTTAATATCCCTGAAAATATTAGAAATAAAATAGACTTAAATATATAGCAGATGCTCAAGTGTCCTGGAGTGGATTCATTACTGACATAGAACCAACATGACTCCTTTCTCCATGACACCTTTTCATTTGCTCAGAGGTAGCCTGCTGTCAATGGTCAGCAAAGCAATGTGGGCAACTTCCAGATTTAAAGCTACTGTTTGTCTCTGCTCCATGTGAGTTTTATGGAGAGTTTATTCTCATTTTCATCCCTCTCATTTTCAGACTCAAATAAGTTGTTTTTATGGCTTTGTATTCTCCTTTAAAAATGCAGAATAAAAGAAAATACAGCTTATTAAGAAAAGCAATACTGAAAATGATTTGGAAGAAATAAGTTACTGGTCATTCTTGGTTATTTTAGGTCAGAAAGATAATGCCACAACTTGACTGCCAATGTGTAGAGCTTTTGTTCGTGGTTGATTTCTGTGAGATGAATGTAGCAGTGGTCTTTGTGGCTTGGATTTCTGACTCCTAGCATGAAAAAGTGGAGGGCTATTAGGAATGAATATTTTTCTTATGAATCAGTTAAAGAAACTGAAATTTCTGCTGAGAGAGCCCTGCATGTATCCATTGCAGCAATTGACAAGATGCTTTATAGCTTTCAGAAGTTGTTTCTTGTCTGTAGTACAAGTGGCCTAAGTGGTGGCATAGTGAGAAGCAATATAAAGCAGAAGAACAACCATTCAATCTCAGGAACCATATTTTTTCTGAATAATGGAGGTAAATGATGCTTCTTTGTGACCAGCAATATAGTTGTAGTCCAGGGTGCAATAGGCTTAAAGAATTCTTAATTATGAAATATCTTCCCTTTGGGAACATTTCTCTTTAACTTACTTTACTTGGAGAAGGTCATTTATAAGGGACAACATGTTTTCTTCACTGTGTTTCTCTCTGGTGCAAGCAATATCTCACAAGAGCATTGTAATAAACAAGTAATTGATATGAAATCTAGAAGGAGAACAAGCAGAAGGGAGCTATTTTTGTAGCACAGTTAGGAAGGCAGTCCCCTGGCAGGAGAGGGGAAATGGTCCTGTTACCAGGAGTATTCCTATTTAGTAACCAATGCCTGCCTAATGTAAAATATATAATAGGTCCTGGGAGTGGGGACTGGAATCTACATACTTCTAGTCCCATGACTCTTGCATTCTTGACTCTCTAGTGGCCCAGCATCAACAGGAGGGATGGCAAGTGCCCCCTCCCTGCCTAATCCATAGGCTCTGGGCTACAGCACTCTCCTGGGAAATAGTAAGTATAAGTCTGAATCTCCTTAGGCTCAGGAGGGGCTATGAATCAGGTTTGCCACTTCCTGGACGGGTGATCCCTTCCCTAGACTATCTTGTAAAAGGACTTCTAACACTCTCATCAGCTGTGCTCTCAAGCAAGTGTGATAATGCTTTACCCTGAACTCAATGCTATTTATGTAAGTTAGGACTCTTCTGGGGGACTTTAGGCATCTCCCAGCTCAAAAATGGATTGCAACAGGGGAAAGGCACTTTGCTGCTGAAACTGGATCACATCTGAGCTTGTTCAGAAGCTTTAGACTAAGCACCTCACATCTTTTCAGGATAGAACTGCCTATGCACTTAAATGAATTTAGGTGCATAGGCAGTTCTGCAGCCACTGGAAGTGGGTTGATCTAGATTGTTTTTTGTGACTCAGGGTATGGACAGATGAACAAATGACTCCAAATTAAAATGAGGGCCTGAGACTTACCACTTGCCAGCTAAACTGCGGTAACAATTTTGTCCTGTAAGTAGAAGCTAAACCAGGCTTCTGAATGAAAAAACTGCCAAATTATTGTGGTTTAGCTTGCATTCCCTGGGTGATACAGTGCATATATCAAACAGCATGGATCAGTTGCAATTCTTTCCTCTCTCTTTTACCTCAGTTTAATTTGTCTGTCTGTGTGCCCCCTCTAAGACCTATGCACTATTTAGGACCCTAGCTAAATTAAATGATGTAAATATGGTCCTGAAACCCATTACTCCATCTCCTAGCCTTGTGCTCAATCAAGATCCACAATATAAACTGGATTTAGAGTTTTATGAATGTACTGTTATATTTCATTGGACAATCCTGGCTCTTTCTAGAGGAAAAGATCCATTTGCATTGGTGCTTAAACATTTTTCCTTAAACTACCATATATCAAATACTGACTCAGTCCAACGCCTAGTTTTCTTGGGAACAAATGCCCAGTGAAGTAGTTCTACCAGACTTGCTGCTTCCCTCTGCACATAATTCTCAACCTTGCACAAATCTGTGCCTGGATTAACTATTTTCCTGATCTGTTTTATGCAGTCCTGTTACATTTTTACTTCTGGGAGGAGGGAGTAATACTCAAAAGGAAGATTTTTAATATTCTCTCTGAATGGCTTCTCCTTTGAGTAAGAAAGGGGAAGGAAGTATACAGAAATATTATTTAGTACCTTGAATGAAATCACAGTGGAATGAGTGAGATCCTCATGAAAGAGTTAAATTGTAGCTGATTTCTGAGTTTTCTAAGTAATGGTGTCCTATGCTCATGACATGCTCAACCAGTGAGAGGATTCTGAAGTTGTAATGCTTCTATCTTATTTAACACTGGCTGAGATCCTGTTGGAGGAATTGTGTTCATGAGTGATCTGGAATTGGTTTTGACTGGAAACAACACTTCAGATTCTATTATGTTAAGTGAATTAATCTCTCATTTTAAAAGTCAGTTATTTTTCTACCTCAGCTGAGGACATATTGAGTACTATTATTCCAGATACAAGTAATGACCTGAGCAGTAGTCATAAAAGAAAAAAGCAGAGAAAGGGCAGCTCATCAGGCAGAAGAACTGTAAACCACAACCTTGAGTTTAAATATCTCAACAAGCAAATATTTATATGCTCTCAAACACTCATACTGTACAATCCAAAGGATGCAGGCAGCCTTGGGCTTCATGGTGTTAGTGTTCGCATTTTCTTGTAAAAATTGAATGAGCAGATTAATAACAGAGAGGACTAAAAGGACAGTGGGAGAAGCAGTAAAGAAAATAGGAAGGAAGAAAACAGAATTTTTTTTTAATAAGATAGCTGTATTCTCATTGATACATCCCAATGCAAAGAAATGTGTGCCCAAACAGAGCATATTAAATAAACCTACACTGAAAGATATTAAAACCCAGGGAGAAAGAAGGGACTTGGGTGTGGGCTTGTGGGGGAAAGGGGAGGAGTGGCAACGTCATTGTTCTTTATAGCAGTGGAAAGGCCATGGATTTTGCTTTTACTTCATGCTACAGATGTCCTTCAGAGACACTGTGCTTAGAAGTATGTATCTTCCATACAGTAAGCTATGGCTTATACTTTTCAAGCCATTTTGGATACAGGACAAATGAAAGGATAGGCTTGTATAACAGAGAGCCACCCAAAAACCAATGCCTGAAGTCCAAGATGTTTAGCTCCAAAAGCACAGGTCTTTCATTAGGGTTTATATCCTTTCTGGGTGTGTCTATGGTGCTCCCAGAGAGTATCCATGTCAAACATGTCCACTCACCTGCCCCTACACAATACACCAAACCCAGAAGTGAGGTGATAAAGCTGCTTGTGGGGTAATATGTCCCCTGCTGCTCCTCTGGAGAACACTGAAAGCAAAGATCTTGAGAGCAGTCATGGGGGATGCCCCCAGAGTGGCTTCACTGCCTCACTTTCAGGTCTGACATGTCAAGTGGGAACTGGTGGGCCAGATATGCGCAAGACCTTGTGGGTCTAAAGGCCAATAGCTCACACAGAATCTAATCGACTGCTCAAGGCCTACCTTCCTGACCCAAAATACAGCCCCTGGTAACAAAACCAAAACCAAATCTGCTTAGATTTCATGCTTTTTATTTTCTTGGGCTGGGGCAGGAATAGGATTCAGCTCTTCAGGACAGAGTCTATCTGTGAAATATGTGGAACATTAACAAAGGGAGAAATTATCCTCTTTCCTCTGTAGATGGTGAAACTTTCAGCAGAGAGAATTTTTTTTCTGCTATCGAGAAGTTTTACTTGTTGTGCTGCAATTGGATGTCTGTAGTCTGGGATTTCCTTCCCACATTCCATTTACTCCATTATTTGGCTGTACAGCAAACACAAAACCATCCACACTTAGGCTACTACACCAGGTGTTTTTGAAATAGAGAGAACAGCTAAACAAATGGAGACACATCCAGACTTTCTGTAATAGCTTTGGTTATGGAAATTGTAAACTATGCTGTCCATAAAAGCAGCACTCTCCAGCTTTGTGGAATTTACCTAGAACTAGAGGAAGCATCATGTGCAGAGATGAAAACTGTGGGAGATAGAATGCCTGGGCTGAGCCATTAGTAATCTGTAATTACAGTGAATTAATTTAATTTGGGGGCATGTTGCCAGGAAGATTCAGAGTTCTTTCAAAACAAGAAGCTATCTCCTCTCCTGTGTCAAAAGTCAGTCTGAAATGGAGCTTGAGTGATTTCCTTAGTGCCATGAACACTAACCAATGTTATTTTGTTCTTTCCAAGCATTAAGGATCAAGCATCAAAACTCCAAGCATAAAAACTCAACTTCAACTCAATTTCTTGATGACATATTAGTTAAGAGGCAGATTCTACCATCTCTAGTCTCCTAGGAGTACCTATAGAGCAAGGCCTTACAAAGTAAACTACTGGCTTGTATGTTAACCTAGCCCATGAAGGAATTATGGATACATCCAAGCCATTTTCTGGTCAGTTCTTATTCTTCAAAAAGTAACATTCTCCAAAGTCACATTTTGTCAAAATATTAAGCTAAAGAGTCCTGGTGTCTACTATGAACAGGCTTCCATCAACTTCAGAGTCTACTAGAAGAACATGTCTCTCTCCTGAGTGCTGCTTCATAGAAAACACCTGATCAACTGCCAGATGAGACTGCTAATTAAACCCAGATCTCTCTCCCAAAGGTCCCATAAAGGGGCAGCCAAACTATTATTAGGATTCAGATTATGACCATCTAGTCACACTGAATGGTAGATCACTCTATGAATCCCCATTGACTAGAAGAAGCTTTATAGAAGGAAGAGCTGGAAACTGCTGACAGGACAATGCAAATTTATAACTTACGTATGCTTTTTCTGCTTTTTGACTAACCTTCATTTTAATGGCCACAACCATTTAAAATGTCCAGTAAGGCAACTGGTTAATTAGGGCGAGATCTAATAAAGCTCTAAGCAGAACTGAAAGTTAATGCCCTGTTCAGATGCTGCCCAAGCTCACTAGTCCCTTCTCTACTGCCTTGCAAACCTCTTTATGAGGCTTGAGTTCTGCTTCTGCACATGCCCAGAACCATCCCAGCCTGCGCAGCTTGGCAACTAGCTTTTGCTTGGGTCCAGCTGGGTTCAGAAATAGGAATTGCTTTGCTTAAGTCCCCTGAGGGGCCCACGCTTTACAAACAACAGGATTAGATGCCATCACCAAACAGAGCTGTAACTGCTACTGTCTTTCAAAACACAACTGGAGGCAAATAGTGTTGCCCTAGTGGTTAGAGCACTCACCAAGGAAAATGCCATTATATTGAACCTAGGGGTTGGATCTATGCACCTGGCCCCTGCTCCTTAAAGTCACTGAATATATAGAAAACAGTCCTCAGAGAGTTATGAGAGCTCATGGCTCCCTCCCTCCAGGTGAGTGTCTCAAGCGGTAAGCTGCAGAATCTTGCTCCTCCTTAGGCAACATGCATTCATTTTTACAGAAAAAGATAAATATGTTTGAAGGCTTAGTAGGACTAATTGTGGCTTCTGCTTTGTACAGTAGCCAGCAAGTGAAATAATTGGGTAAGTAGAGGTGATAACCCAAAGTTAGACAGGATATTCCTACACCAACTCAGACTTTCAGATTTAGTCAGGCCCTTATGAATATAGAGACCTTTGGGTGAATGCACTGCCCTGCTGGAAGATCTTGCTGTTGATAGCCTTGTTGACCCTTCAGCTCATGATCAGCAGTTCTTTGTCTTGGTATTGTGGTGGCATTGTTAAGGGCAAATCCCAGATGGGAGGGCAGTCACTGTGCTAGGTATCATGCAAAAATATCCAAAAATGGTCCTAGCCTCAAAAATCTCACTGCCTAAGCGAACTGAGCCCACAGCAAAGCATGTTGTCATTTTTAGTCACAGCTGTGCAGGAAGCATGGAAAGGGTTGTTTACTGTCTGTATTACCCTTAAGAGGGGTTGTGACTACAGACTCTATATTCACAGTAGACTGAAACCAACAGTTTGGTTTAAAAGTGCCTACTGTCGCTATCATCCATAGTAATGAAAGGCTCTCTACTAAACTTCTCCATTGCTATAATTAGGGGATTGTTCTTCCCCTTTCACACTGGACTTTGATATGAATGAATATGGCCATGTTTAAGTGTTCTTCAGGACAAGATCAAAGAGCAGTTTTTGTGCTTTTTCACAGATCACGAAACTGCTTTGACACAATTGACTGCCTTTTGCAAAGCAGGAAAGTGGCATCCACAAAAGGAGCTGGGGGCCCAAGTCCTTCTGGAACTTCCCTTTGAGCTCTGAAGTTCAAAACTGCAACCCTTGAAGCCTCCATTCAGTTGCCACCTTAGTACGATCTGTGCTAGGAAAGTTGCCTTAATCTCTTGAAGTCTACTGCCAGGCCTACCAGAAGTGTCCAAACGTGAACAATAATGAGCAACTCAACACCTTTGCCCCCTGAGGATCCACAACCTAGGCCTTCTTCCACCGCTACAACTCACAGGGTCCAGTCCTGCAAGTGCTTTCAGAGGACACCTCATGGACAGGGCTCTACACAAGAACTAACCCTAGAAGTGGTGCTGTCACCACCTCCACGTTGTATCCAATTGTGCTGATGTTGGGAGGGTGCGGAAATGTGGGGAATCCCCACGTCACCCTCTTCTGCCTGAGAGAATTCAAGCCAATGGTGCCTAATCCCCAGGCTACCAAGTGCTCTGCAGAGGGGTGTGTGCTTCTGATTGCTCCTGTGGAAACTTTTGCACTTTTTATGGAATAATTTAATATTTATCGAGCCAGAGCATAACGGAGCAGACAAGAGTGACAGGACCTGTTTACTTTGTACCTGGGGACAGAGAAAGATTAGGAATCTAGTCCCTGCTCCATGGATGCGTTATCTATTAAATAGTCATCAAATTAAATATTTAAACAGGTATTATAGCAAAGAACAAGCCAGATCTCCTCCTCCTGAGGTGAGTGGCCAAACCCCTGCCTAGGCCACAGAGCCACGTTTAATGCCTTTGTTCCTCCTGGGGACACAAACTTGTGTACTTTCACCTTTTGTTTTTAACAGGTTTTACAATAAAGTTTTAAAAAGGCAAAGTCTCTCACAGCGTGTAGCCAATGACAATAATCTCCTCATCCTAGGGGGTGATTTTAACTGCATTCTCCAGGAAAGTCTTGAATGGACTGGAGCTCCATCCACCCTCTACTTGACAGCTGCAGGCCATCCTACAGGCAGCAAGCCTATCTGACTGGTGGCAACACCTGCATCCTAGCACAAGACAGTATACCTGGCAGAGGGTGAGTACCCAAGGTCTCTCCATGGTGTGCCCAGATCAGCTGTATATCACTGAACACCACTTGCCTCTGCTTCACTGCAGCCATATTGTTCCATCAGGACTCGCAGATCACAGCATGGTCTGGTGAATTTCCTGGCTTGAATCACACCCAAGCACCCTGCTGGGCACACGTTTCTGGTTAGCCTTCTGCTAGGCACTCACTTCTGGGGCTGCTTCATGTACCTCTGACCCACCTGGGTCAGTAACTTCCTGGCCTGGAAGCAGTGGTGGGAATTGGGGAAAGCACACATCAAGATTTTCTGCCAAGAATATACGCAACTGCCACTGCAGCATGCAAGGGCTTGAGAAAGACACTGTGGAGCTTGAGGCTGCCCTGACAGAAAGCAATAATGACCATGGCCTGTATGAGAGCTTCAAGCTCCAGAAAAAGTGCTTGAGACAGCTGGAGAGGGCACAGTTCAGAGTACAAGGACATGAGGCTGCTTTCAAGAGGTCACAGAAGCTGACTTGCTGAGTTGGTTCTTTTTCAACCTAGAGAAAAAATGGCAGAACAAAACTCATTGGCTGCCACAAAAACCCCAAGTGCCTATGTGGGCTACATGTGCTCCAGGATGGCGTGTTTTAACTAGAGTGGCCCTTAGGAGAAGCTGTAATTAAAATGCCCCAGTGCATCATGTATTCAGCATCCTGCATTTCAAAATGGCCACAGAGGGTCTTTAACTTAAGCTCATTTAATAAGTTTTAGTTAGTGTCCCTGCCACCATTTTGAAACGGGGGGCACTGAATGCAGGAGATGCTGCAGCATGCTGGAGCGCTGTGATTAGAACACTCCGACAGACTCGATTCATCGAGTCTGCTCTGATGAGTGCTAATCAGAACATACTGGAGCACATATACAGGCATCCCCCACTGGGCCGAGTGCTCACAGATCCTGCCAAGATCCAAAAGCATACTATTAGCTTGTACGCAGAGCTGTTTGCAGCTCAGCCTGCCTGCCCAGAGGCCATTCAACACCTGCATGAGGGCCTCCCCAAGATTTCCACATCTGAGGCTGACAAGCTTAAACAGGAGTTATCCTTGGCATGGTTGAGGGCCTCACCATGGAAGAGGCTGTGGCCTTGGCAATTTCTACAAGACCATCTGGCCTCTCCTCAGCCCAGACCTCCTGAATAGACATTCAGGAAAGCCATGTCTAAGCCTGTCAAGATCCAAAAGCATACTATTAGTATGTCCAAGAAAGGAGATCTCAGCAACATTAAGAACTGGTGATCAGCACTGCATCGCTCCTGGGTACTGATTACAACAACTGGACCAAAGTCCTGGCCAAATGGCTCAAAATAGTCATGGGCCTCAGCCATAGGCCCTGAACAGAGCTCCCATGTACCTGGCAGAACCATACAGGACAGCCTGCTTCTGCTGCTGCAGGCAGCTGGCCTATCTTCAACAAAACCATCCTGTCCCTGGGATATCTGTAGCCTCCTGAAGGTGAATGGAGTACCATATTCCCCATTCCCAGAAAGTAGGATTTCCAACACGGCTGCCCTCTCTCTGGAATGCTCTTTGCTCCAACCATTGCACCACTATTCCATGCATTATGGCAGTGTCTGAAAACCTGGCCCTCCCATCACCCACAGCCATTGCCCCCCCGCCCCAGTTAAGGTGACAGTATATGTCAATGGGATCATTTTTGTGAGTGATGAGAGAAGTGTCCAGTTCCTGACTGAATATTAGCAGGTCTACTAAGGTGCCTCCTTGTCCCATATCAACTGGGCCAAAAGCAATACAATCCTTCTAGCCACCTGGGCCAACATTTAGTCTCTAAACCTGCCTGGAGGCCTGTCATAGTTCTGTTGGGGTTGCAAGGCCCTGGACATTTTCCTAGGCCTACCAGCCTATCCAGTTGAGAACTGGGAAGGACTCAGTGAATAAGCTGAGGTGCAATTACAGCAGTGACACTGGTACGTGCATTCTCCTGCTGTGGTCAGGTTCTGGTTAGCTGTTACTCACCATCCTGGACCTGACAATGACCCTGCTCAAAAGGTTCCAGAAGTTCCTTGAGGACTTCTTCTGGAATGGTCACCACTGGCTTCAGCGGGCTGTCCTGTATTTGCCCACCAACAAAGTGGGGCAGGGAGGACCTGATCAGTGTCGTGAACCTACAAGACCTACAGCTCCTCCTTTTCGCTAGTGAACCCTTTCCCCAGCAATGGCTGGCCCTGCATCTGGTAGGGAACTTCAACCTCAGTTTAAGAACTTTTCCTCTTAGATTCTGATCATCTCAGCTGGGACACCCATCTACCAGAGCCTCTCCCAGGTCTACCAGGCCTGCTTCTGACTGAGACCTCAGGGCAGGCTCCTGCAATTTCCAGAGCTGCTGCAGGAGTCTCTGGTCTATAACCTGGCTTTGTAGTATGGATCACTAAGCCTTATCTTTGGAAGCTTTGTTGTTTCCTTGGTGTGGTTCCACACCATCAAGCTGATCCATCTCCTCCATTCAACCCAGTCTGTGTAGCTCTTGGCAAAAGTCCTGACTGACCAGCTGGGCCTGCACTCTGTCTGCTTTGTTTTGTAACTCTTGGCTGAAGTAAAAGCTGCCTTCCACACAGATGTGCTTGTTGCCCTAGAGGACCACCTCTGCATAAGACAAGCTCTTCCTGATGGTACCTCACTAGACAAACAACACCTATTGCTGCCTATTTCTCCAGCTGCAGGCAGTGCTGAGAGTGGCAGGCCTGTTACCTTGTTGTCCCTCCCTGTGCTCAATGAGAACAGTGGTGAGATCAACCCACTTTGAGATCCTGTCTGGGAAGGCACTGTACGCAGGGACAGTCAAAGTGCCTATGTCCTTAACGCTTGCCCTGATACAATCTGGAGGAGGTGCCTGGTGGCAACAACACCAGGACAAGCCCCACCCCAGCCTGGCACACCTTGTATGAGCTGTCGATCTCCAAGAGAACTCACAACCTCCAGTGGCAGCTGCATGGGGCCCTGGCCATTGCTGTCTTTGTCTGCCACTCAATGGCCTGGCAGCATCAGTGGCAGCATCAGTGGCCTGACAGCATCAGTGGCCTGCTCTTAATGTAAGGAGGAGGTAGAAGAACTATTTCAAGACTGTGTACATTTTCTTTGTACTGGGTAGGTTAGGGGAGCATGATCTGCATGGTCAATTTCCTGCTGAGCCAGGACAAGATGCAGACCCTGAATGACCACAGAAACCAGTTCACAGGGGCCACTCCAATTCTTCCATTTCATGGCCCAAGCAGATGTCTTATTTTAGTTTGGACACTTCACCTTGCAACAAAATATGGACCAATTTGTGTCATGCTGGGCTGATGAGGAGGCACTCTGCAAGGTAGATGATGGATGGCCAGTCCTAAATGTGTAACCCCACAAAGGGTGTTAGGGGGAGGTGGTTTCAATCTCTCTTCCTCCTTCCTCATACAACATAAGACGACTTTATCCAGAGAGACTAAAAACTTCTCTAGAGCCTGGTGGTTGGGACCTATTGGGTGCATCTACCTGTTCATTAGTGTGCTTTTGCTAATGTGCATTAAATATAGTACTTCCTCTGTGAGGTACTAGAAAAAGGTGCATTAGCCTATTTTAATGCACATTAGCAAAAGCACACTTTTTGTGACACGTTAATGAACATTAAAATAAGTGAATGCACATTAAAATGCACATGTAGACATAGGTGATGTGTAGGAGATCACAGGGGGCGGGGGGCATATGCTCCCCCTGAGATTGGCCCTTGCTGGCTGGGGAGTGGGGGCACCAAGTGAAGCGCCAGTCAGCGCCCTCCCTGAGATTGGTGCTGGCCAGCGCTAAGAAACACCGGCCAACATTGAGAGAAGTGCTACTGGCACTTCCAATTTTGCTGCTGGCATTTCCATTTTTGCCACTGGCGCTGCAATCAGCCACTGGGGGACCTCCCCCACCCCCAGTCGGCAATCAGTTGCCGATGCCCCCCCAGACTCTGTAGGCACCAGTAGCCCATGCATGTAGACACATCCACTACCCTGCAAGAGGGAAAATGTGGGTTTGGATTTCTTCTCATAGTACAGGGCAATGAACCCATCCTTCCCAAATCATGGGGAAGTGCTTTAATCACAGAGCTACTGAACAAAAGAAGGTGGGAAGGCTGCTCCTTCTCGCACCATATTTTGAAAGAAAGGACTGACTCTTCATCCCTTCTTTTTAGAAGGGCTCAGATGCTGTAGAAGCCAGGGTAGAGTTGCATCTTATAGACTAACCTAAATACTTGAGTGTGTGTGTATTTATCTATATATCTATCTTACACACACACACACACACACACGCGCGCACAAGGTTGAAAAGGAGACTCCTAAATCCTCAGGCAGGGCAAAAGTTTAGATACATCCATCTGTGTGGCAATTCCTAATGAATATTTTAAGCAGCTCAGTTTGCTGGCTGCCATAAATCCCATTCCAGGGAGTCCAGTCCTTCCCATATGCTATACAGTGAATCTAGGACCTGAATTCAGTGCCAGGGATTCCTCTATAGTGACAAGTGCCTCTTTGGGACTGAGCCATTAGTCCACAGGGCACTATTTTTTAAATCTGTATAATTTTAAAAAATAATGTAAATTGTTCCAAGCTCTTAAGGCATTGTATCTTACAAAAATTAATTAATTTCCAGAAAAATGCAGCCTTTAATATTTTTCCAGGTGGTTGTTTGTTCTTTGAAGGAGGAACATGTTGTAGTCTCAAATGGACTATGTACCACAGGTCACACAGCTCAGCAGTCCTTGCAATGTTCTGCAGTTCGGAAGAGCTATATGGGAATCTGCATGTGTCTTACTGCAGTGGTGGTAATACAAGCATTTTGTGAGAGTTAAGAGATGGAAAGTTGAATTTAATCAATGAGTCCCATAACCGATAACATCTAGAACACAGCAAAACCAGATCTGATATGAACTAGACAGTGGGGAAAGAATACTTCAGAAATGATAGAAGACATCCAATTAATGGAGTTTCAGTATGCAAACTATGAAAAGTTGGCATGCAAAATATGCAGTTCTGTCTCTGTGCATATCTGAGGGTTTAAAATATGAGAAATCCCATGAAACAGTGTAAAGTTTGGATTTAGAAGACCGAATATAAATAAAGTATATTATGAAGGAAGATAAGTGAATTAGATACAACTGTTTACGTCTGATTGAACAATGTGGTTCCATGATGACCATTAGCCTAGCTAGGCTATCTCCTATTCCACTACTGTAAAGTGCTTTCTTTTTAACTGTAAAGACAACCAACAGAGAATTGTGGGTACAAATATGAAATTATACTTACAAAGAGGAATAACAGAATGTGTTTAACAATGCTTGTTACCATATATTTTAAAATCAGAAGTTAAAATGTCTTTGACTTACGCACATTTTGCAGTCATGAAACATTTGCATATTCTGACGTCAGAGTCTACAGCTGATTTAAATGAGTTTCAGATACGGATTCAGATTCAAATACACTGAATACATTTCCATTATTATGGAGTAAGTAATGCAGTTACTGTCAGTCTTAGAAATACAGATTGTAAGCCCAAAATAATTAGATGGAATATTCCCATTAAGTTACAGTAAAGCAGGATTTTTTTTTCACAGTACGCTTTTTAAAAAGACATTTCTGAAAGCTCTAAGTGCAAAGCAGGGTCACATCCTGCAAGGTCTCACTCACATGGTAATCCTGAATTGAGCTATCTGCAGAAGAAGGGACACTTTGTAGTGCTGACCCAATTCAGAAGAGCTACAGGGGCCAAAGACTCCAGCTGATGGAAACAGCTGCTGAAGGAGGCAACTGTATTGTGGAGGAGTTAAAAAGGGGCCTGACGAAAGCCACCCCTTCTGGCACAGCCCTGGCCTTGGGGCTGCGTGGGCAGACATACCACTAGGAACCAAACAGGATCTCCTCTTATTTCTGTGATGTGGCCTTGGGAAAAAACTTCACACCAGCAACATTCAGAGAAATCTCTGCAGGGCAGGTTTGACTGGACTTGTCTTGGCTCTGTGCTGAATGGGTGTTTGGTCCAACCCTTTCTTTCACTCTTCCTTCCTCTTACAGTCTCTTCATTTCAGCCTCACTCCACATCTGCCCCTTGTAAGCTCTTCTCCCCTTTGCTATCCCCCTTGCCCTTTTCTCCTTCACTTCTCTTCTCAATTAGTTCAGTTCCTCAATTCAAAACCATAAAAAAGCTATCAGCGGACTAACATGATATTTGGTGCCCTCCCAGCAGGTATGTTTGCTGTTGGAGTGTTATACCTCTACCCTTGCCATCTTGCACCACAATAGTCATTCCCCTGATTCTCTCCAGATGCTCTTCCTGCAACCTAGCACTCACATGATTAATATTTATATTGCGGTAGCAGCTAAAAGCCACAACTTGGTTTGGTTTCATGGCTAGGTGTTGTAAAACAAATGTCCTGTAGGGGCATACATACCAACACTCAACTGTCCTCCTCTAGCACCATATGCTCCTGGTCCTGAGGCTGACATCTGCAGCAGGGGCGGCCTGCCTCACCAATGTAGGGCTCTGCTAAAGCCAAAAGTTCAGAAATCAGGAGTCAGACTCCCCAAACTCATGAGTTTGTTTAAAAACAGATTAAATTATATCTTGGTGCGTCTCCTGGCTTCAGATTTCCCTGTCCATCCAAATGTGTGAGGACAATAGTGTTGCCATGTCTTAGGTGATTTCATGGTCAGATGAAGGAGCTTTTCTTAGGGGACCTAACCAAGACTGAGACCCCATTGTGCTCAGTATTGCTCAGACAGAGAGAGTGATGGTTCCTGCACTGCGGGATTTATAAGCCACGGGGTGAGTTTGAGGCACTGGCGATGGCACTCACCAAGCTTGGATAGGAATTGTGACAGGAGAAAGTATGGCTCTCTGTTTAGGAACTCTGTGCTGGGCAGTTTGCAGAAGCATTAGCCCTGTGACTTCACAAGCCTGAGCATGGCCAAAGGCAGCTTATTATACTGCACTCCAGACACTTGCTCCTCCCTTCGGTGAGGACTGATGGTTGCTGAGGCAAGAGCTCTGCCTGCTCTCTAAGTAGCTCCTACACTGGGAGGCAGGCATAGGCAAGCAATGGGAGGGGGTTTGCTTGACACAGGGGTAAAATGCACTCAGGGGCAGGAACTTCTTGAGTTATCACAAAATTGCTTCCAGCTCCAGCCAAATCCTGCCACTTGTACACACCGTAATCACATCACCTCTCAATCTTCTTCACTGTAGTTGTGTAGTAACTGGTGTAGCCTGTGAGGCAGCAGTTTTACCAAGTCCTCTACTTTTAAGGCTGCAAACAGACATAAACATTTTTATGGTGGCTCAAAACCCAAGCACAGCTGCCTTAGCTCTTTGTCACACCACTAACGCTTGAATTTGTGAGTTTAAGTGGACTCCTAATCATTATTTATGTCACCTTTTCATGGCTGATATCTGTTCGTTTACTGCAGAAGAGTGTGGGTAGCCCAGGGCTGCACTCTCCACACACCCTGGACAGTCATTCCCGGGGCTTCAGGAGCCCAATCCTGAATACCCGATGAATCCCCCTTCAGGTTTCCTGTGACCTTGCTTACAGAGATGTGCCCTGGGAATCCCCCTACAGGGGAGTCCTGTGGTGCTTATGTCATGATGCTGCACCTTGAGTTGGGGTGTAGCGCCCGTAATCACCGTTCCACAGGATCAGATCCCCATAGATGCCAATGAAATGGATCAGCTGTGCCAGGACATATCCCAGCATAGCTGACTCTGCTTCAAAAATATCTGTTTTCCCCCCACAACATTGGTAATGTTTTTTAGAGAAGTCCCAGGTGCTGAAGATTATTCTCTGTGCTTTTTACAATGAAAGCTAGTTTCTAGGTTTCATAGTAGCAAATAAAGTTGAAACAGAAGAGAAGGCACCTTAAAAGCTCAGAAACAAAAGTAAATGAGAACCACAACTTTAAGACAATCATGATTTGAACGTCAATCTATTTTTGAAACCCAGCTCTTGATTTTTGAAGTCACTGTTGGCAGTACTGGAATTTACATCACTGCCAGAGGAAGCACACTGGCATACTGGCATACAGTAGCTGCATAAAGCAGGGCTGCCAGCTGAGGTCCCAGAGAGCTTCAGCATACAGCTGTGTACTAGGCCCAGGATTTGATGTTTAGTGCACATCTACCCAGGAAAAAGCTTGTGCTAACTCATCTGTCAGCTAGCTTCAACTGAACCCATTCGCCAATCTCTGCACCCACAACTGAGATCATTTGAGCTGGTCAAAGTGTGGTCCTGGCCACTTCAAGCAATCTGTAGGTGGTAAATTATAAGAATCACCTGATTAGATCTAAAAACCTGTTAGTTATGACAGCCAATTCAAAAAATTTAAAAGGCGTTACACTATGAAATTGTCTATGTTCTCACTTGAGCTAACTTGATAGAAAAAATACACCTTGCCATCCATGTTCATACAGCTTTAGTAAGTTACTAACTGCAGTTTCATATTCTGGATGTTTTGCACTCTCTTCCAGGCAGTGCTTCCGAATTAGTTTATCTCCAGGATTGGAGCAATTTGTTCCAATAATAATATAACATTTACTTTATTTAGGAAACAGCCACCAGCTCTTATGCTATGGTGCTATACAGATACTATTGGAGGAAGAAAATGAAGCAGTCAAGCAGTTACTTCTATCCAAGAGTCCTGCCTGCTCCTTCAATGTTTTCCATTTGTATTTTCTCTGAAACGGCATGCTCTGAAGGGTCATTCTTTTCCTATGTTGCAATAAATAACACCTAGCTCTTCTGTAACACTTCTATCCTGCACTTCTCCATATACTTTGTAGAAATAATTTATATAAAAACCATTGCCCAATTATGCAAATGGAGACAAGGAAGCAATAAATTCTTTCCCAAGATTGCAAAACGGGTCACTGGCAGAGTCCAAAACAGAAAGGAGGTCTCCCAAGTCACAGTGCAATGTACTGTGCCATACTGCCTCCAGAAGAGACTTACCTTTGTTGATTCGGCTGGGACATCTCATGCTTGGAGACGAGAGCATGGGTCCTGAAAAAGGCTTGTAGATGATATGTACAGACACACCTGGTTATGCCATTTCAATCACAAAACAAATCACAAAAGAAAGCATCATTAAACCTTTATTTCCCTTTCCCCTTCCCTAGCAATCACCGACTAAAACCTCTTTAGGAGAGAATACATATTCAATTCTTATCTTTAAACTTTCACATTTTTCTATGCATCAGACTTATTTTTCCTGTAATTGCTTTACCATTTGTGGTCTTGGGAGAAGATAACATTGCTTTACAATGGCATTTTCAAAATATCTCTGCTTGTCCTTTTCTGTAAAGTCAAAAGTAATTCTTTGCCACAGATTCTGAGCCAAGTCTAAGGATGGCAGGTCAAGTGACAGGCAGACTTTGGAACTGTTTGCATGTATTACACTGTGCATTTACCACCTTTATACCCTGAGTTAACATGACAGCAAATCTTGCAAATTCTTACTCATGTGAGTAGACAACAGATACTATATATGATTTACTCACATAAGGGTCTGTAAGACTGAACCTTCATCACTACCAAGGAGCTTCCGCTGATAGGTTTCATGTTAATTACTCCAGCAGCTTTCACTTGATTCTAAATATACAATCTTTTTCCCCTTTAAAATATGATCTTTTTCAGTCCTCACTGGGCATGTCTACACATGTGCATTTACTGCGTAGTAACCAAAATTACTGCACAGTACAGGCATGCGTCTACATATGTATGCCTATACCGTGCAGTAAATATGGTGACTTAAGCCGGCTTGAGTGTAAATTTGATACCTGCATCATGCAGGTATCAGATTTATGCCTGATTAGATACTGTGCAGTAATGCACATGTAAAAAACCTACTGTGCAGTGACACTGTGGTATGGACCTACTTGGGACTAACTTAGTCCCAAGTCAGTCCATACACAACATTAATGCACTTTAACACTTACATGTGTAGACACCTGCCTATTCCCGCATACTGCGCAGTCACTTAAACCTGGCATAAATGCACTTGTTGACGCACGCATTGTATAGGAAGTTCTTCCAAGAAAGGGATTCATAAACAATACTTTATTATACTTAGCATGTCTTCCAGCTCAGGATCTAAACATATTTTACATACATAGTCCTAAAATTAAGCTCACTACATGCATATGAAGTAGACAGCAGTAAGTATGATCCCCGTTTTAAGAATCTGAAAGAAAAGGTCCAGAGGGATTAACTGGCTCATCAAAACGCACATAGCAACTTATGGTATGTCTATACTGTAGACTGCAGTGCAGTGTATAGACAGACCACAGCTAGCCATCCATAAATGAATCAGTTTGGGGGGTAGAGGGTGGAAAAGTTCAGCCTCTACGACAGAGAAGTCTGCCTGAGCCAATTTACCCTGCTTGGAAACAGCCACAGCCTTAGCACAGCTTTAGTGCAGACATGTCCTTTATGAGAAGAGCTATGAAGAGAACTTAGGTCTCCCCAGTTCAACTTTGTTGTGGCTGACTGCATTCCTCTAATGGCAATCAAGATAATATATCAGAGTTTCTGGATTTCTTTATGGATTATACATAAATTATATCCCAGAAATAAGGCAGAAGCACGGGTTTTAAAAAAGGCAAAAGCAATCAGACCTAGAGAAGGACTCAGTTACCTCTGGCCTCAGACTTCCTACGAACTCCCAGTAAATAATTAAAGGCCAATTTAGCTTTCTCTCATCGTAAGACAAATTTCAAGTTTCTCTCAAACCAGCTGGCATGTTTTTATGTACAATGAGTATACCATTCAGCTAGGAGTTCATTCCATTTAAGCACTGCAGTATTTGATATATCATAAAGTAAAATACAGCCAAACTATTAATGAACCCAGAGGGGAAACCTATCCTATCTGACCAATCCTTTATATGGCTTAATGGGGAGCAGATATGATATAATAGGATTCAGAATGTGTCAGAACTCAGATGCTCAAATGAAAAATCCAACATATATGACTCACATGTAAAACCCCCCAACTTTTTAGGGGTTATTAAAACAACATAACATTGTTTAAAGACCATAGATTTAACAGTATATACTTTCTTTTAAATAAAGTCTATGCAGTGTAAAGATAAATTTTATTTTTTTTATGCAATAGCATCTATAATACATTTTTAAAGCCTTAATTTTACATTGCTGCAATTATCTGTAGCAAAGATATCAATTCAGTATCTTTGGAAAATTCAACAGCTGCATACTATTCAACGTATTGCTAAATCAAGAAAATACTTACATAAGTACTGGCTTTAAAATAAATTATAATGAAATATACTACTTTAAAATACAGTATGCAGATGTAAGTACAACAAAAATCCATGAAAACATTGTTTGCCTCTGAAATGCTAGATGTTATATTGACTCTTAAAAAACTCAATAAATCTTCAAAATAGCAATCCCTTTACCTGTATACAGTCAGTCCTTGTTCATATTTCATTTGTCCCTGAACACAGTACAAGTTGACTATCTGCATTCAAGCAAAGGGTGAATACTAAATGATACTTCATAGGAATAATTCAAAACATAATCTTCTTATATTACTAGAATAACGACAGTAAGTCAGGCTTGTTGACGCATTTTATTGTGAGATGGGGAGTCTGGTAAAAAACTAGAAAATGACCATGATGTAACAAGGAACTTAAAAATGAAGATTCAGATTTGTAACATACATACATGAATACAGGAACAAATTGGCACAAAAATGTTAAACATTGTTCCCAACACTGTTTATAAGATTATTCTAATTTGGCTTACTAAGGAAATGAGAGTTTTATGGTTAGACTAATCTCTTAATAAAACTGCAGAGCATCATGCTATTAGTCACACAGTGAATTTCAAAATTTAAGAGCTTTATATTAAAAACTGGGTAAAGGTAAAATGAATTGATTGCAATTGTAAAATTAATACATTCCCATTTTAATTCTTCTGTTCTACAGTCCAAGGCAAGTATAAATGTTAACATAACACTGTTAAATCAAATCTCAATGCAAGAGAACCAATTGCATCTCTACTTTAAATCTTATCAACTTTCCAAATTTTCATACTAAAATATATTATTGTATTAATACAAACTACAGTATTATACACTACACTGTGTAATAAATAAAGAAATATAAAAATAAGACACATAAATATAAAAGTTTTCTAAAACTAAAAAGGTACATATGTCAGTAAGAAGGGTATTAATACTGCCAGGTTTGAAGACATACAGTACAAAATGTTGCACAGATCTATAAACTAAAAGAAATAAAATAATACTGATAGGTAAAAATCAGCTAACATTGTTAATAAATGGGGTCCATAATAACTAACATTTGGAAATACTTATGAGCCAGATAATGTGTCATGTATGTGTCTGAAATTAAAGTAAACCAGGAAAGCAGTAAAGCAGATTAGAAATTTTCCCTTGTACTTATGATAGAGAAATTCTGCAAGTTAGGTATTAAACAAAAATAATATTGAAGAATTAAATAATGAAATGTACCAGTGTTCTTACTTCTTTGATGGCTGAGTGTTTTTCCCCCATGATTTAGTTTAGAAGTTTGATACAATTCAACAAATGCTAGTTATTGTAGGCCACACATTGGGTAAAGGCTGGGCAGAGCCTTTAAAATACTGATAAATGGCACTTACAGCACACAGGTCTTGCATAAGGCCAAAGGAGATACAAAGCTTCATATCAGATCCTTCATATTGTTACTACATACTCAAAACACAATACAAACACTGATTTTGACGACTTGGCTGTCCTTACCAGTATTAACACTGTTAGTCCCTGCAATCAGAACTCAACAACAATCTTTTCAACTACATTTTAACCACTTGAGTAAGAAACTTCATTTCTTCTATCAGCTGCTTTCTTAAGGCTAACAATACACTTTAAATGATAATATGTTCTACTACAACATCTAATGTCGTAAACTGCTACCTTCTAGGTTGAATTTACAAAGGTAGTCAAGCACTGTTTGCAACTGCATTATATATTTCTGCGAAAGGGAATTCTGTAGTGCAGAAGTTCTCACATTTTAA
The DNA here is from genome assembly GCF_001723895.1 of Crocodylus porosus. Classification (NCBI taxonomy): domain Eukaryota; kingdom Metazoa; phylum Chordata; order Crocodylia; family Crocodylidae; genus Crocodylus; species Crocodylus porosus. The sequence goes on from NW_017728886.1 coordinate 25,557,877, forward strand.
GAACATAATAAAATACTGAAGCGGATTTAGGAAATGTTTTACCCATAAAAAAAATCATATAAATCTCTCCCAATTGTACAGCTTACAAATTAATCAACATAAGAATGAAATTAATACTGATAAAACAAATGATGCCAGATGCTTGTCTAGTAAATCAGGTTTCCTACAACCTGTTAAATCTTTGCTTCCAGAGTCACTGTATTTTTCTAATCTGCTTCATGTTACAAACTTGTTCCTAACTTTGAAAACTGTGTGAAAAATTACTAAGTTTGAGGTTCAGGCACACCTGGATTTCTTTTTTTTTTTTTTTTCTTGTTTTTTTTCCTTTTTATATTTTTGTTTTTTACACAGTAGTGAACAGAAATCACAGTATGCAGCCTACTGTGTTTCCAGGAAAAGCATGTATAATATAGAACAAACTTCATTACCAATTATTTTTTCCTTATAGAAAAAACTATCAGTTAAGCTTTGTTTTCTTCTGACACCTGCTCACCATTCTGTATAACTTCTTCTTCTACATTGCTAACTTCATTTGCAGCTTCTTCATCCTTCTTATTACCCTCAGTTTTCCCTTCCTCATCATCTTCCTTCTCTATTTGTAGTTTCCTACATTCTTTTTCTTCCTGAAGTTCTTCCATCTCTTTGTACTCTTCCTCTTCTTCCTCTTTTTCACTGTCTTCCTCCTCTTCCCTTGTTAAACTCTCTCTTTCATCTGAGTCGATCTGTGATGGTGATGCCCTGGCACTAACATGCTCACTATTTAGGACCTCTTGTCCTGCCTCTTCTTGTTCCGTGCTATCTCGCTCTTCTGCTTCTCTTTTGCAGTACGAATAACGATGATTCATGTGTTGAGAATAAGACCCCGAGTGTGAAAAACGCTTTCCACATTTGTCACATTGATAGGGCTTTTCTCCAGAATGCAGTCGCATGTGTTCAATCAAATGGTGTTTGTGTTTAAATGCTTTTTTACAAATTCCACACTCATGAGGTCTTTTACCTAGAAATAAAAAGCAAAGATTTGAAACTTCAGATCCTAATGATTTAGTATTAATTCCTCTACCATTTGTGGTTTTTGGCATGGGCGGAGCTAGGATTTTGAAAAGGGGGTGGTGCGGATCAGGTAGTATATAATTCATCATATATAACACAACACATACTTTTCTCCAGTTACAGAGAAACTAGGAGCTTTAGTAAATGCTAAAGGTCTAGTGCTACATTATTCAGTTTAAGGTCAAAACAAAAATCAGTATAACTACTGAAATGAGCACAAAGTTGCTAAATTATATGCAGTCTTAAAAAACACAACAAACTCAGTAAAACATCTTCAAAATAGTCAAAAGAGAGTGTAATTACTTTGTAGTCATTACAGGTAGATGTACATCTGTTATTCAGAGTTATAAAACAAAATGTAGTCTTCTTGAGCATCTTGCCAGAGCTTCTAATACTTCAGCCAATCATTTCTACACCTGAGTTAATATTACTACAACAGAGTTAAAAATTTTAGATAGAGATAAATACAATCTGCAGGACTGTGAAATGGGAGAGAGATATTACAAGGAATGGCTAACAGACAGCAAAACAAGAAGAAAGGGTAGTCTGAATAGTGGAAGTCAAGACCATTACAAAGGAGAGAGGTTGTTAACACCTGTGAAATGGAGAGAGATTAGCATGAATCAGATACATGATAATGAGCCATGAAGTCAATTGACTCCATCAGCATAGATGAACAGAAATGCCAGTGTCCCTCTGGGGCAGATGGTTTTAAAGTTTGGATGGGGCAGAATTCAAAGGGGGTACAACTGCACCACTGCACCCCTGCTCCTCCCCAAATCCACCCATGGTTGTTTAAAAATATCACTGAAACCAACAGGGGTTTCATACTCAGATTTATAACAACTGGCAGCTTTTTGTCACAATATCTTCCTTTCCTACGTCCAGCACACACGTATTCAATTTTCATTGAATAGCAAAAGGTTTGGGATACCTACCTGTTCAGTCTCCTTTCAAAGCTTTAGCATGAATATCTGGTTCAAAGGAGACTAAACGGGTTAGATGCCCAAGTCTCACAGAAAATTAATGGGAACAGGGCACGTAAGTCCCTTAGGCTTCTTTGAAAATACCAACCTAAGTGTCTTCTGCTGGTTAACAAGCTGCAAGTAAGATTTAACATATCAAAATTAATACTAGTATTTTAAAGGAGCCTATCCAATGCAGCCCAGCCCAGTCCAGCTTCATAATGGGACTAAATGTCATGCTAACATTTAGGTGTCCAGCTCCAAGAGAGGAATTCATAAATCCAAATTAAGTACCCACATTTCCTATATGGTGCATAAGGAGAGAGGCACACAGGGTGGGACTGATAAAAGGCAGCATGCTGAGTGGCAAGACACCTTGGTCAGTCAACAAGAACACTGAAGAGAAGGTCGCGTTATATTAGGTGCTGACCAGCAGACTTGTGAGAATGTCTTTATGAGACTGGGATTCACAGCTTGAAACCCTTTCCTGTCCACGCATGAAGGGGTTAAAACCCATATCTCACACCTTTCAGGCCAGTGTTAAAAAAATTAGAAAACTGCAATGGTTGCTGTCATATTGCTATTTTAAAAAAGGGCAGGATCAGACCCATCTCTTCCCCACTGCACATTGGGACCTCAATTCTACAAACCACTGAAGCGCAGCCAAGCTGACTTTACTCCTTTATACAGCTGAATAATGAGAGAGAAAAAAGATGACTATCTTGAAAGCTTTTTATAATGTTTCATAGAATGCAGGAATGATATAGATGGACTCTTAGACCACATCCAGATGAATGTGGCCTGGCAGTATATGGAGCCATGCACGGCCATGCAGTATATGCAAGAGAGCAGCACAAGGTAATTTTTTTGACCCCTGGATATCTGGGGGTCAAAAAAAACTTGTGCAAAAAAAAAAAAGCAAAAAATAGCACAGAGTGGCACACACGGGGGCTCAAAACTGGAGCCTGGACAGCCGAAGTCAGACTCTGGCTGCCAGCCAGGCTCTGAGCAGCAGGATTGCCACTCCTGCAGCCCCAGGAGGCCCCTAGTACCCTAGGTAAGGCTGCTGGGACCTGCCCAGTACTGGCCACAGCCTCCCCTACCCCACCTAGGGTAATGTGCTGTGTGCCAGAAGGTGTGTGGCATGGGTGTTCACTGGGGACAACTAGCAGTGGCCCTGGGGAACCAAACGTCCATGCTCATGAGGACACAGCCTTAGATGCAGTTTTCAGCAAATGAACATGCCAGAATCTTTTGGGATTAATGAAGTGGGAGTCTATTTTCAGTTTGCAAAATCAGTACAAATAATGCAAATAGATTTCTTAACTTATTATGTAAACCCATCTTCTCCACGCTTAATTCATTTAAATATTTTTATTAATTTGTATTTATAATTCTCTATGTATTAGGAAGAGAAAAAACATCTTCACATTAAAAACAGGTTGGTACAAGTGAGTGGCAGAGTTGGAAGGATGGGCAGGAGTCACTATTCATAAATCATCCCAGACATATATTTATCAAGTCCTTCTTGAAAACCTCTGATGCAGCAGACTCTACAGCTTCCCTGGGCAGCTTGTTCCACTGTCCCATGGTTCTTATAGTTAGAAAGTTTTCCCTTAGGATTTAATCAAAATGTGTTCTGGGGAAGTTTAAACTTATTGATACACGTACTGCCCTCTGTGGCAAGGGAAGACAGTTGTTCTCTCTCTGTTTTATGGCAGTCTTTCAACTATTTGCAAACAATTATCATGTGTGTCCCATTCCCCCATCTCCCTTAATCTCCTTTTCTCCAAACTAAACATACCTAATTCTCTCAGCCTTTCCTCATACAGCTTGAATGTCTATCCCTTTATCTTCTGTGTTTTTTGCCTCTGGATCCTTTCCAGTTTCTCTACATCCTTCTTAAAATGTACAGCCAAAAACTGCACACAGTACTTTAACCTGTGCTGAGCAGAGGGGTACAATCACCTCCCATGTCTGTGGTCCAAAACTGAATTCACTTTTTTTGCTGCTGAATCACTGCAGTGTTACTGCCAAGCCAGTTATCCCCAAATCTGAGTTTGTGCTTTCTTCTTTCCTAGGTTTAGAACCTTGCATTCTTTTCTTTTGATTTTCAACCCTATGGCCCAGTTCTGCCATCTATCAAGTTCCTTTTGAATCCTAATACTTTTAAGTGTTTGCAACACTGCTCAGTTTTGCATCATCTGCAAACCTGATCAGGAAGTTCTCGAGTCCAGTATCCAAGTCACTAACGAAACTGTTAAATAACACTGGACCCAGAATTTTCCCCTATGGAACCCTACTTGAAACCTCCTGCCATTCTGACATTGATTTATTTATAATTATCCTTTGTTTGTGAGTTATTCAACCATTACCATGTTCACTTAATTGTAATTCAATCGAGCCTACGTTTATCAAGTTTACCTTACAAAAGTACAAGTATGTTATATCCATCATATTCTCTTCATCCACTAAACTAGTTACTCTGTCAATAAGGACATCAAGTTAGTTTGGTATGAGTTATTCTTGCTAAATCCATGTTGGCTGTGTAAGTGATTATCCCTTTCTCTTTTCCAGGGCTGCTTGTACACGTGATCAAAATTGCCTCTTTTTGCAGTTAAACCACATCACACTTTACATGTATGTTGTTTTTTTTTGCAATTTAGATGAGTTTGTTATATTGCAAACTAAACCACAATCCCAAGTAGTTTTATTTGCAACGCAGATACTTGTAATGTTGCAGCCTTTAATCTGACAGATTGCCCCCTGGCTGTGGGTGACGTGAGCTGAAGCTGAAGGCAGAAGCAGTGAGGGGCCCGATCCTTTTTATTTTTGTGGAGCGCCTGCCCGCCTATCCAGTGGCACTGGGGGGGAGGTGAGGGGTGAGTTGCCAGTGCGCCAACCAGTCCTTGAGCTGCAGGGAGCTCAGCCTTTCCTTCCACAGTGATGGTGCCCCCTGGAGCTGCCTGGGTGGGCTGCTAGTGGGCCAGGGGTTGCCCCATCTTGGAGGTGCCTGATCCAGTGCTTCCCCAAGTGCTCCTGGGTTTCCAGCTCACTGTGCACCACCCCTACCACCTTCTCCGGCCATCAGCACATCTAGCTGCCCTCCTGCTGCTTTCCTGTGCTGCCCCAGGGGCAAGCCAGCCTGTTTCTGGGTGGTCCTAGGCAGCAAGAAGGCGGCAGGGACAGTGCATGAGGTGCTGCTGCCTGGCTGGGCTCAGAGAAGACTTGGAATCACGTGTGCTGCCTCCGAACTGGGGCAGCATCCGGCCAGCCAGCAGCCCACCCAGGTAGCCCTGGGGGGCATCACCACTGTGGAAAGAAGGACCAGTTCAGAGCCCGGCGATGGCTTGCCCCCTGGCCACAGGCAGGCTTCACAAAAAAAAAGGATCGGGCTCCTTTCTGTTTCTTTTTTACTTTCTGGCAGAGCTTGCCCATACAAGCTACTAGTGGGCTGAGCAGCCTGTGAGCTCTGGGGGGCCCTGGTCCTTCCCTCCACAGCAGTGGCTTCCCCCAGGGCCATGCAGGTGGGCTGCTCGCAGGCCAGATGCTGCCCCAGCTTGGAGACAGCACCCACCAGATCCAACTCTTCCCTTGCTAAAGCATCTAAATGACTGTGCAGTACCAAATGCACAGTCAGGGGCATGTGTAGACACACCCAGTAGGCAGTAATTAAAAATTCACAATTCAATGGGATAGAAGATAGGTAAAATAAGTTTGTTCAACTGAAGCCCAGATATGAAAGATGGGGACAGAGTGAGAAAGAAGCTTCGGGCTGCAGTACATAAAGCAATGACTGTACTAATACAGGCAAACAGGCATCTTCCCCAAATGCTACATTCAATTAAAAAGTAAAATACCAAGAACTAGTGTTTTAAAATAGGAGAAACTAAAGCAACAACACTGTCAGAAAAGCCAATCTGAGAAAAATACACGTTAAGAAACACTCTCTGACAAACTGAACTGAATGGGAATGTCAGCGAAGCAAAACATAGAACCAGTTGAAAGTACACCATGTAGAAGGAAACACATTAAAACAGATCTTTAATAAACAAGGAAGTAATGAATATAAGAAATGGCCAGAAGATCCAGGACCAGAGCTGAAAGGAAGAAGGATGGAAAAAAATAAAAATCTTAAGGCTAAAAGGCTATTTATTCTTGTCAGGCTAAACTCAAAGGACATTTAAGGCTGCAACTGACTTCAAAAGATTTTAGATTAGGCTCTTAGGGCACTTTTACACCTACTCCAATGCTTTCTGTGGGAGCAGAGTTGATTAATCAGACAGTCCAGCATGCTGCAGCTTCTTGTGTATTCAGCATCTCTATGTTTCAAAATGGCAGCAGGGGTGCATTATCTAAAGCAGGAGCGGGCAGTTATTTTGGGTAGAGGGACACTTACTGAGTTTTGGCAAGCCATCGAGGGCCACAAGATAGGCAGCCCAGGGCAGATTAATATTAATTTTCTAACTTTTTTAGGGGCCCCACGGGCCAGATAAAATGGCCTGGTGGGCCACATCCAGCCCCCAGGTCACATTTTGCCCACCCTGATCTAAAGCTTGTCAAATAAGATTTAGTTAAAGTGCCACCACCATTTTGAAAGGTAGGATGCTGAATATATGAGACGCTGTGGGTGTTTCAAATTAACCCCCTCACCCCTAAATTTTAAAATCCTTAGGGCAAGGACACTGCTATTTTGGTAAAGTAACACACACGTATATAGCATCTGATGAAGTAGGTAGTTGTCTGCAAAAGTTCATGAGTCTCTGAACCAATAAGGTGCCACCCTGCCCTACCTTCTACACATACATAATGCTCTTTGAATTATATATTATAAGGAAGGCAACAGAATGGGAAACCTTTATTGTTGACTGTGACCATTGGGAGGGGGTGGGTTGGGATGGGGTGCATTGCTTTTGTATTTGTAGAGATTGGAGGGGATTTTATTTCATTATACTTGCTTACTTTAATTTTTTATTCTATTTCTATAATTTTGGCCTTTATTCTAAGATGACCTGAATCTTTTTGGGAAGGGTGACATATAGATCTAATACATAAATAAATATATCAAGGGTTGGCAACCCCCAGCACACGTGCCAGTATGTGGCATGCAAAGGCATTTTGCTCGGCACTCATGCCTCTGGGCAGACAATGGGGAAGGGGCTGGGGCTGCACTGCCACAACAAGGAGTGGGACCCTTGGACCTGCCCCACCATCTGCCTGGAAATACACATGCATCTGCTGCCAGTGATGAGCCAGGCTGGGGCTCTGCAGACCTTGGTGCAATGGTTTGCAGCCTCCCAGCTGCCTACCACACAGCAAACTCAGGCTCTCAGCAGACCCCTGCTTCCTGCCATGGAGGCTCAGGCCGCTCTTAGCAGGTGATGGGGAGACTGTAAGTTGCTGCATTGGGGTGTGTGGAGGCCTGGCCCAGTTCATTACTGGAAGCAGGTGCATGTATGACCCCAGACTGATGGTGGGGAAGGGGCCAGGGCTATACTGCCACAACAAGGATCGGGTCCCTCACAGCTCCCCTGCTGTTCACCCCTAGAATACCAACATCTTACAAGTCGAGGCTGGGGTGACAATTGTATCAAGTGACAATATATGGTTGCTATGACAATCCAGCAAATATGAAGAATGCAGATTTATTGCAAAAGGTATCCACTGAGACCTCATGAGAAATCTTATTCTCTCCTCTACCACTCTCGTCCCCTCCAGTTCCAATATGGATATACTATATGTTCTTGGATTCCAACTGAAACGATCTGTAGACACAAATAACACTTCTAATAAAGTAATTCTTTTAAAACTACATTTCCTACTACACACCTGTGTGTTCATACTTATGTCTCAGTAATGAACTGCTCTTCTGGAATATTTTGTCACATAAATCACAAGCATACATCCCATTTTCTGTCTTTCTCATTTTCTTCTTGGGTGGGGTTGAATCTGAATCATTTTGATCTTCCACATTTGATACTCCTTCTGAGCTAGTGTCTTGCTTTTCATCCTAAAAATTTACAGACAAAGTTAAATCTAAAAAAAGTCCATGAACACAACCTGAGTTCTATTTGTAATTTCACTTAATTTCATTAATTTAACTAGAAAAAATGTTGAATTCTAATATATGCATAGAATAGAAAATACGCCTTTGTGAAACTACCATTCTTGCTGTCTTACTATTAGAAGGCCTCAAAACCAGCAGTTAACAAAATAACAGGCATTTCAAGATTGGCTGCTGGCCAAGTTTTAGAGCGACACTGACACAGCAAGTCTGAAAGCCCACTGAGCAAGAGCTGGCTGAGCGAGGGAAAGAAGATTAAGACTGAAAAGGTATATACAAGTATACTGGAAAAGTGAAAGAGTACTACCCTCTGTAAACCTATATTTTTAAATTAATGTACACCATCTGCACTGAGGTATTTCACTTTTTTATGGAAAGTAAGAAAGTTTTGATGGTTGAAGTTTTCCCACATAATGATAGCATGAATGTTCAAATTTGCTAAATTGGCTTCTTTCCTCCCCATAATTCTGTGACCAGGATGGATCCAGTGGGGGGTATGGTGGTGTGGACACTCCCTTCTGCCATTATCCTGTGCTGCTCCAGGTGCAGGGGGAGCCCCAGCGTATGCTTCTGACATACTCCTGCCCCACACTGTAGAGAGAGGCTGTGTGGGGAGCCAGGCTCAGCTGGGGACAGCTGTGGCAGTGCTAAAATTCTTCCTTCCAGCACTTGCTCCTGGCCAGCAGGGAATACCAAAGTGGGAGGGGAGTTGGGTAAGGAGGAAACTGCACACCAATGCTGCTGTCCCTGGATGAGTCTGGAGCCCTATGCAGCCACTCCCCACAGCCCCAGTTGAAATGGGGGAGGAGTGGCTCTGCCTTCCCTCCGTTCCCCATGAAAGCAGGGTTGGTAGGGGGAAGGTCCCCTGCCTTCATGTGTCTGATAACTTTCTAACTCCCTTGTGAACCCTACCAACCCTGTGGCTCCAGCCATGCTTTGCCCTCATCTTCTCATGGTTTATGGGGCCACACGCTGCATACACCCCCTTTAAGAAATCCTGGATCTGGCCTTGTCTGTGACAAAAATAACCTAGAATAATTGGCCAGAAAATTTTATGTCTAGCTTTACCATACCATATTTCTGGCTCTGTGAAAATCCCTGGAATTTCATTTGGTTAACTGACCTTTAAGCAGCAAAAATCGTATCAGCAAAATCGCAAAATACAGATTCTTAATAGTTGTAATTTTTACTTTGGAGTCTGTTTTCAAATCCAAATAATATTTATATTAGTCATTTCAGTATTCATTAAATATATAACACCCTCCATGCACACCCACAGTTTAAATCAAGCTGACCCGTCTAGACACACAGAAACATTTACAATAACTTAAATCACGCACTTACTAGAATTCAGCCAAGAAAAATGCTTATCCTCCGCATATATAAATTTTCTACTTCCATTTTTCAATGCTCTATTCTACTTTTAATTCTTATTTTTCTGTGTTGAAGTCCTGCTTCATATATGTGTAGATGATTACCAGTGGGACTGAGTTTGATTACATGTATTTATGACAGACAACAGAGCACAGAACACATACAGTGTGCCAAAGGAGCACATCAATGGATGCTTAGTTTTAATTTTGTTTAATATCCTATTATGGAACATTATGGTTTAGAGTTCAGTTGTTTCCCTCTGTATCAAGATAAGACTGTGGGGAGATGAGGTGCAGGAAAGAGGAGAGAACTGGCAACATATATGGTATGTCTGAGTGCAGGGAGGAGGAAGGTATGGAGACAGGGCTAACTACACACACACACACACACACACACACACACACACGCACGATACACACATCGTTTTCTGATCAGAGGTACTGAAACTTGTAGACAGATTATACATGTATTATTTTGGATTTGAAAATTGATCCCAAAAATCAGATATAACTACTTATTTATATGTGTTCTTCCTTTGCATCAAGTGCATAGGTCCAAAATTTAGACTACATTATAGTACAGTAAAATCTTTCCAAATTATACTAACAGAGAAGAAGCCACTTTGTGACTGTCTGAATATCGTGAGGAACTGAGATAAATAAATATACACATATGCACAACACGTGTGTATGTGTTATCAGCCCTGACCCAGCCTGACCAGTTACTAGCTTCACAGAAAGGTTTTACAGTAACTTTCACCACCTAATTTTTAGAATTCAGCCAAAATATACATTAGTAACAATGTAAACACTATTTCAAACAATCTTGACTTTTTTCTTTTTTGTTAATTGGTTTAGCAAGATTGATTAACTTAATAGACCACACTTTATTTATAATACATTCAGGAATAGATCCAGCCTAACACACCTGATTTCCATTGGCTTGAGTCTGTTTTGGTGGTGTTTCTTGGACTGCAGGGGTAACTGTAGCTGAATATGTATAAGCCACCTGTGGAATCAAAATGGTTTGCTTATTGGCAGCTAGAGCTCTTAAGCATGGAACACTGTTCTGGTCAGCAATGGCAACAATTGTAGGTAATTGGGCAGTGACTGTAGGTATAGCAATATTTATGGGGTTGGCACTTGGTGGGATTACATTTACAACAGGATCAGAGTCTGTAATACTGCTGTCCTTTTGTGGTTCTTTTTTTGCACAAGTCAAGTTCAAAGGTTCTTCTTGGACAGAATAAACACTGTTCTGGTAAACACTAGTTATGGTAGATCTTTCCAATAGTTCTCCATGTTGCTTTGGTAGTGAAAGGTCAAGAGGTTCTATTTGTGGCTCTTCTTGTACACCTTCTGCTGTGTACGTATAACCCTGTGAACTTCTGGATGATGAGAGGTTTAGTGGTGATGGGGATGGCGTGCTACTTCGCGAACCATTCAGAGCCGATCCCACTGATAAAGTCTGAGATTTAATTATCTTGAGTGAATTTTGTGAGTTACTTGTGCTGTTGGAGGGTTCACTCACATCTGTATGTCCTGCTTGATCATCATTATCATTAGGATTACTTAATTTGCCTTGTTCAGGAGAAGATGGTCCAGAAGACTGTACAGAAATTTGTCCAGCTTGCATTTTTTCAAACCATTTTTTTACCACATCCAGTGGTAGGTTTACTGAATCAGCAATTTTTGAAAGCTCTTCTGCACTGGGTTGGGCATTTAATGCATAATATGCTTTTAGGAGAGATAAAAGGTTCTTTAAAGGTGGCTGACCAGGAGATAAATTGCCTTCCCCTGCTTCTGATGGAGCAGGGGATTCAGACTTCTCAGCTTCTGTCCCACTGAGCTGAGGAAGCTGGGTGGGATTTTTTGGATCATAGTGCTTTAATTCTTGAAGTGCATTAAGATCTCCTGGACAGTCATCACAAAGAAGGCAAGTGCTATCATTGGTTTCCCCTTCAAAATTTTTTTCTTTCTCAGACTTCACTGTGAGATCTTCTGGTAATTTTTCATTTTTGCAGCTGTTTGTGGAGACAGAGTTTTCTTTTTTTAGGTTCTGTGGAACAACCTGAAGTTGACTAGGCTGTTCCAAACTGTAATTGATGATGATTTTGGTTGTTCCATCTTGATCAACCAAAGGAAGACTGATAGCTGAAATGAGTGAATGACCAGCTTGTGGTATGGATGCAGTGTTGATTGTTTCTTGTTCTTTGGATGCAAGATTAGCATGATTATTTTCCAATACTTGCCTTATTACATTACCATCCACTGCCACTTTAAGTACATTTTGAATGTCACTTAAGTTGATGCTTATGGGAGACACCAGACCCACTGTTGGTAAAACAACAGCTTGCACTACACCCTGAGGAGAACTGGTTGCCTGCAATGGGCTACCACCACTAAAAACCCCATTTTGCAAAGGGGTTGAACAATTAATTCCTGAAGCAACCACAATGGGCTTGAATTCATAATCCACAGGTTCCGTTTTAATTTGGTTAACAGGAAGTTGCTCTTGTAAGGGCTTGTTTTCAATCTTTTGCCGTATCTGTGGTCTTGCTGGGCTGCCTGGTGATGCAGAAAGGGAAGGGGAGGAGCACTGAGATGTCTTGAGCCCTGACCGTGCTCGACCATTCACAGGCATCAAACCAATACACTTCTTACTGCTTATGTGTGAACTATATGAACCAGAATGGGAAAAACGTTTCTTGCAGTTTGGGCACTCATATGGCTTCTCTCCTGAAGAAAAATAAAAAGATAATTAATTAGATTATACAGCATCTCTATCAAGCCATAATACCCAGAAAACAATGCATCTCCACACAGTTCTAGATATAACTTTGATAATAAACCCTTTACAATGAACTAAATTAGTAAGGGACAACTTTTTTGGCAGGCAAGCCACAATTAGCACCACCCCTCTCTGCAAGCCACTTTGATCCCCTTCTCTTGCCTGATCTTCTGCTCTTTCTGCTTCTTGTCCTGTGCTCCCTGCCCCATCTGCTTTCTGCTCTCTGCCCCACGTGCCCCTGTGCCGCCTGTCCCCTCCCTGATCTGCTGCATTCTACACAGAAAATCTGCTTATCCCATTTGTGGCATGCATTACAAAGTTTATACGTTAGACTAATAGTTACAAAATTGATTTTGCATCTCAGATATACAGCATGTGCATGACTTTGATCAATATGGATAGCAACACTTGTAATATTTACCACTGTGGATTCGTAGGTGTTCCTTTAGATGGTGTTTGTATTTGAAAGCTTTTCCACATTCAGTGCACTTGAATTTGCGGTTGCCACTGGATTGCGTCACATGTCTCTGAAAGAGAATATTTGTAACTTGCAATTCATTCCAAAAACAGCCAGGATATTAAATATATTAGATTTTTCAAACTTCAGCAGAAAAGATGTAATGCAAGAGTGAATACAATCAATCATAATTTTAAGTGATTGAAGGTTGTGTATCTTACTTATGAAAAAGAAACAAATTAGTGGTCAGGTTAGAACACTGTAACACATATCTTCTATATAAATCTGGTACAGTAAAAGTATTCATCTCTTAATTCCTGACAAAGGTGGAATATAGCTAAGAAATTCAGCAAGGCATTTCCTTATTCTGTTTGTTAAATCAGCCAAAGGATATGGGATACAGGAGAAGGAAACATGAAAGCATTTAAGCCTGTTAAAAATTTAATCAGTTGCCTTGATTTTTCTATTTACATGCTTCCAGTTCTTACTGTTGGCCTTGGATTCCTTTATGCAATGGCACTAGAGGACTGCTCAAGAGAAGATGGTTCAGTAAAAACAAAGGCACTCTCAGTCACAATTTAGTCTCAAAATAAATGCAAAAAAAAATGTATTAAAATATATAATATCATAAAAGGATTCCTCAACCACCATATTAACAATCTGTGTTGAAGCTACTTAACTTTTTCAGATCTTATCTTGTGGGAGTACTAATTGCTAGGTTCTCATAATACATTTAAATGATTTAGCCTTATTGTTACTATTGTTATGTTACAGTTCTTTCAAAGTAGCAAAGGCTATAAAAGATGAACCAAAATAAATATAGCCTTATTTATTTTAATATAAATAGTTTATAACCATGAATTGATATATTTACGAACAGACAAAAAATATCATTCTTGAAGTCAGAACTGTTTGATTTCAATATGTTAACAAATGGAAAGAGTAGAGAAATATTTTACTGCTAAAACAAATGGAATTAGTTTATTATTTAAAAACACAGTAACAGCAACAGCAAGATTAATTTTAGTTCAGAAATCTAGGAATAAAAGATACTGGAAGCTTTCCTGCCTTTGGATGCAGTTGTACATTTTTGTATTCATAGGAAATACTCTGTTTTCTTGCATATAATATGACTTAGAATATAAAATGCATTTCATTTTTGAAAGGCAAAATGAAGAAAAATATTTTTCTAGAGTTTCGGCTGCATAGAGCAGGGACAGTGCCTAACCTTCAGTTGACTCACTGTCCCTTTCCTACTCAATCAAAAACTGTGATCCTTACTACTGCTGAAGACTGGTTTCCATGGGTGGATCTATGCTTCTGAAAGGAGCTAAGGAGTCTCTAGGGCTATGAAACAGGAAGATGGAGACCAGAGCAGCTGGTAGCCAACAAATCTGCCGTAAGGAAGTTTAGCTGGATTAGTGGAACATTAAAACCACTGAAAGGGAGGGATGGTCGTTAATACCTTTGAAGTGAAGAACAATGAGCTGTGAAGTCAACTGACCCTCTCAGGTACCCGAACAGTAATGCAAGAGCTGCGGCACTGTGCAGCAGGAATCAAAGCAAGGTGCTTCTTTCCCGAGCAGAAAATCAGCTTCCCCACTTAATACAAGCACTCCAATATTGGGGAGCTAATTTGGGGGGAAAGTTGCACGTTGTATGCAAGAAATTATGGTAATTTCTTATCCTTATTGGGAAGCTCCCAAATCTATTTTTACTCAGTTTCCCTCCCCTCAAATGCTAACAGATGAAAGAAAGAACAGTTTAAGTTGATGAACCTTATTCTTTGATTCTTGTTTCATCTTAAAAATATTCCAAGATAAAACATAATTCTCCTGGGCACAAGCTGTCTTGCAATAACTCCAAGTGATGCCAAAGTAGCACTGTCTAGTAGATTAAGAATGGGGCTGGAGGTCAGAATCATCCAAATTCCAATTACAACTCATCATTAGTTAATTTGAGGCCTTTTGCTTAACCTCCCATGCTTGTTTCCACTTCTGTGTATGACAGGAAGCAATGCTTCTTTAGCTGCTGGAGTCTTGTGAAGATTAATCAGCTAGTACTTTTATAGTACCTTGTATCTTCAAAATATTGTACAAGTATTGAGTATTACAGCAGGCATTTTTTATTCTTCTGACAAGAGTCCCATCTCTCAGGAAACAAGCACAGTTATTTATTAAGAAAGAAGGCAAACAAACAGCAAAGCAAATTCTACTTATGAAAGTGCTGCTTGCAGTTCCAAAGATGTATTTAATGCAGCCACACATGAAAAGCAGAAATTTAACTACCTTGTCAAGTTATTCTTTGAATGTTTAATGAAGTTTTCAGAGAAATTATAAGTAAAGGAATTAATTTATGAATTAAAATACATTTTTGAAACAGGTTCTTTACAAAAATGTAGCAGGTATAGACGATGAAGACTCAAAATATCTAACACATTCTCCAAACTTCTCTTATAGTTAAACTAATTAAATTCTGTTGTACAGACTATGTTTGAAGACTTTTATTAGGGATTAATTGTGTTTTTTGCCATTGTTCTTCATAATGAAAAATTCTTCAGCACAGCCCAGTGAATAATGTTCTACAGAAGATTCCATTCCACAAAGAGCCATTCTTTTAAACTGATCATCATTTCCCATGCCACAGGCCAGCCATTATCTAGGCCCTTCTTTGGTGCTCCTTTTGAAGCTAGCCCAGAGGCTAACCATGTCATTTATGGCAGCATTTCTCAACCCATGGTTCACAAGAATATATAAAAGTGTTGCAACCAAATGCAGCCAAGCAGTGTGGAGAGTAGCTTCTGCAGCTTCCTGCAGGTAAATCTATAGGGCAGGGGGGAGGCAGAGGCATAAACTATGTCAGGGGGGTCGGGGGACACAGGTGACACTACTCATCACTCCCTCTCCTCCCAGGCCAGAGCCATGGCCTGAGGGGAGCAACAGCAGTAGCTGAGCCATGGCAACAGGGTAGATCCACGGCCTGGTGCATGAGCAGTTGGAGAAGGTAAGGGCAGTGTGCCCCCCCCCCCTTCATTACTCCTTATGCTGCTAGTGGGTGGCATTGCTGGTGTGGGGATTCTGGTGGCAGCAATGAGCCTTGTCATCCTGCTCTGCCCTCTGATGATAAGTCCCGTTTGCTGGGTCATGGTGGCGGCACCTGCCCATGCTGTTCCAGCCAGGCTATAGCCCCGTGCCCACTGTGGGTGCACAAATCTGGGAGGCATGTGTCCCCACCCCATACCCCACACACCCACTCCCTGCCCCATACACCGGTTGGAAGAGAGCAGCAGGTCAGAAGTGGGGGCACCAGCAGGGCTGGGGAGGTAGAGGGCTGTGGGTTGGGAGTGAAAGGCACCAGCAGGGCCATGGGGCTGTTTTCTACTGTAAGTATTTACAGAGCTAATACTGGCCATCCATGTTTACAAATGGGTCCTGGTACAAAAAGGTTGAGAACCACTGATTTATGGCATATGTGCCACAGGTTGGTCACTCTTGTGCTAAGTAATCACTGATCTGTAGCATATTGGATGGACAACTGTGCTAAGCTGGAGATGCTCAGGTTCATACCAGATGTGGAAGAGATGGTCCTAGAATGTCCAGCTTCCTAGGTAACTGCCCTAGCCACTGACCTATAGAGGCAAAGGTACCAACACCAATCTTTTCTGTTCCTGAGTCTAGGTCTGTTAGTCATGGGTTTTGACTGATTCCATTTATGGGCACTAAGCAGCTGTGCATCCAAAAGGGGCATGCACCATGGGCCTGGGCTACGACTGTGCATGTCTAGTCCTGTGCCACTCTGTAGTTGCAAAGTCATCCATGTGTGTGAGGCTACTCAAGCAAAAACAGAATTCCAACCTGTGTATAAGTGGCATTTTGGCATGGAGACAACCAAAGCTGAACACAGAGATGAGAAGGAAGGGATTAGAATATTACCCTTAGAGCTTCAAGAGTACTACATTTCTCACACTAGGAAGTTTAAAACTGCAAGACAATACCTGTAGAAAATCAAAATTACATATAAGAAGTTTCTCTTGCAGCCAATCTAGGCACGTTATGTAAGAACTTTTCTTGATCCTTTATTCTGCTCTTCCCATGGTAATGTGTACTTAGAAAAGAATGGTTATGTGTTATCTACAAAACATTCATAAAGAACAAAACTAAGTGTCCTTGAGGGAATGCCAGAATGAATTTGAATATATTGGTTCAAAAGGTTTTGTGTCTCACTTGGTGCTTGTATATAAAAGCACAATGACACATAACAGCATCATCATTGTTTATTCCTTCTGTTTATAAAAGTATTGCAAATATTTTCCTGAAGAACACTGATATAGTGAGCAGAAAGTTATCTAAATAATCAGCATGAAAAGTATGCCTTTAAAGGAAAAAAGAGCATATTACTTTTAAAAGATCCATTTTTGAATCCATAGCTAATTAAGATTCACAACAGGTGGGTGCACATTTTCATAACAAAAATATCTGTCCTTCATGTAAGTGTCTGTTTTGTTATGAAGGTGCACACACAAAGAAGCATTTCAATCTGAAAGTTAGCTAAACTATTGTTCTGATTGTGATGCAGATCTTATAATCACGTTTAAATTGGTCTAGCTTTGCTTCCAGATGTTTTGATAACAACACAGTTCTGTTCTGTTTATCAAATCTCAGTGTAGTCCTGCACCTTAAAAAAACAACAAATTAAAATATCTGATAGATTTGCTGTAGGAGTTAAACTTAAATTTGCTTTCATGGAAATTCTTCTTTGTAATTTTTTATTTAACTGCTGAGTATTTCCTCTTCTTTTTATTATGTTACTTCAAACAAATAGAAAAGTGAGATGACAGTCTAAATCATATTTGGCTATTAGGCAATTGGCCAACATGCCTGTCGGTTGATTTCTCTTGAAATTCAACTAATCCTGAAATCAGTTTGCTTCCGGATGACAGTAAGAACCTTACTCTGCTCAACAGAAGGAGCATCTACAAGTGCACCTAACTGTACTAGCAAGTACTAAATGATTGAGCAGTAACCACTGTTACTGTGCAGTCCCACCAGTGCATGGGTTGTTTCTGACCCTACTGCACAGTAGCTTGTTGCTGCTGTGCTGTGCTGTACCGTTGGTGTCACAGTTTGTGCCAGCCAATGTTACATTGCTGTAGTGACAAGCTACGTCACTGTAGCTTGTTGCTACAGCAACATAGCGTCTCATGTAGCTGTGCCCAGAGTGAAGTTACTGAGAGCAAATGGGAGGGATTCTCCTGCCATAAGGGAACTTTGAAGGCTGAGGCTTGCAAAGTTCTTCCAGCAGAACTTGGTAGTGGACAGCAGACTCTGCTTGTATTACAGAGCAGCCAGTGTGGGTATGGTTGTTAAACAGTATCTTAACTATGGTATTTAGTCTATTCCAACACAAGGTTTTTTTCTCCCATTCAACATGGGAAAAACAAAGCCTTGTCTTAGAATAGAGTATCAAGTAAAATTGCAGTATCTGAGGTCAGAAGAAGCAGCAGGAATCCACTGCACAGGCACAGGGCAGTGAGGGACCCAGAACAGAGCCACAGGGCAGCACAGAGGCATGGGGCAGTCAAGGACCTGGTGCAGAGGTAAGGGCAGCATAGAGGCACAGAGAAGTGAGAGACCCAGAATGTAGGCATAGAACCACATACAGAGCAGTAAGAGCCCAGCATAAAGGCATGAGGCAGCAAGGGACCTGGCACAGAGGCCTGGGACCTGGTGTAGAGGAATGGGGCAGCAAGGGACCCAGCATGGAGGGATCTGGCGGCGGGGAGAAGGGCAAGTGTCTGGGGGGCACCAGGGGAGGCTGAGATTACTTTCTTCCTCACTGCTTACCCCCCCGCCACTGCTTTTTCTGCCACATCAGTGGGGGAGGATAGGGAGGATGAATTTTAAGTGGTTCCTTTAACATAGAATAGGGAGTGCAAGTTTTAAATAGTTGCCTGGGTCACTCATTGGTATCTTAAATAACTTGCACTGCATTTATACTCCCTCCAACCACTTTTAATTGTCCTCCACTTGAAAAATTCCAAAATTATGATTTAAATAAGGCATTTACAAGTTAACATGAATACAGTAAGAAGCACCAACCAGAACATACAGGAACCAACAGCAGAAAGAGTAAAAGTAACTCTAATGGTGGAACCAAGACATGTATATGCGAGGGTATATGCAAGTTTCCAATTTACTTTTCTTTGTACTGTTCATTATTTTGCAGCCTTCTATCATGATTCTCTGAATTATCTGTTTCCTTTTTAAAAGGCTATTCTTTTTAATCTGTCCTCATAGTGTTGCATTACCATGCCTCTAATCATTTTTATAATCTATCTCTATACCCCTTTTACAAGAAGTGACCAGAATTGAAAACATTAGGAAGGGTAACAGTATGTATTTGGTTCACATAGTTGCAGTATTATACCCTCAGTATTATTTTCTATCCTTTCATTTATACATGCTAACATTTGTGCTTGCTTTGTCAGTACAGACTGACAAACAGTGGGTACATCTACATGTGCGCTTTACTGCAAAGTGGGTGCATCTACATGCATGCTTTACTGCAAATGCTCAACAGTAAAGCATCACTATCTACATGAGTGCCAGTATTAGGGCACAGTAAATTAATTAACTCCACCATACGATAGTACTGTCAGGGATGGTACTATCTTACAGTACTGTAACAAACATGTGGATGGTGACTGGGACTGCAGCACTTTGAGATGGAGCAAAGCAGCCCTGGGTTGGCAGTAGGCTCAGGGAGCCAGCCACATGGCTCCACAGTTTCAGCATTTTTGTCCCTCTGCCTCCTGACCCCACCACCTGGAGAGTGGGGCTGAACCTTGGAGCCTGGTGCCAGCCTGGGGCTGCTCCACCCTGGCTAAAAGTGCTGCTGTCCCAAGTGCATGTGCAGACACTGAACCCAGGAGCAGTGTACTCCAGCGCAAACTGCTCTGGAGTTTGTCACATTACATTAACTGTGCATGTAGATGCACCAGGTTGCAGTTATACCAATTATACTGGTTATAAGGCTGCAGGTATATCAGTATGAAAAGGGTATAAGATTATGTGGGTAACCTGACATTGATCTGAGATAAAACTGTGTAAAGACTTATATGATCATTGCATATTTAATATTTTTATGGAAAACAGATCATGTCAGAAACCTTTTACATTTTTAATTAAATTATGCAATTGTGTGGATAGAATATATGTATATTTTTTGTAAGGCACTGTATGGACTTAGTTTTGTATGACAATCTGTTGTTATAATTCGCACTATACAGAATCAGGGCAACACACATAACCTTCTTGCCAGCCGTAGGATGGCAGTAACAAGGGCCAAGTTCAAAACTATAATATTTGGTAAACTGAAAGCTTTAAAAAGCCATCAGAAATGTTGAATTCTCTGAAATGATGAAACTGAAATGAAAGCATTTCAGGCAGTGTCCCACAAGGATCTGTTCTTTGCCCATGTCTATTCAATATCTTTGGCAATGATTTGGGGGAAAAAACCCATAACGGTGCTGGTGGTAAAATTTGCAGGTGGAAAAATCTGGAAGAATGAGAAAAAATTAAAAGAAGTCAAATTTGCTAAAGCTGGCTCATTTGAACAATATATGCCAAATGCAATATCATCCAGGAGCAAGGACTGTAAGCCACACCTACAAAAAGGGAAAGACTATCCTGGAATGCAATGATACTGAAGAGAACATAGAGGGTAGATAACTGAAGCTTCCAATGTAGCATTGTAACAGAAAACACAATTCTTGGATGTTTAAGTTGGGGAATGTCAAAAAGAAGTAAAGAGGTGGTATTGTCTCTTTGTATGGTCCTAATAAAATCCCTACTGGACTAATATGTCCAATTCTGGTGTCCACAATTCTGTTGACTAATTGCAAATGTTTCTGAAACAAGTTACAAGTCTGATTCAAGCAAGGAAAAATGCCTTATAATGCGATAATTTAACAGAACAGCTTGACCTTCCTATTAAAGAGAAAATTATGAGGAATTACAGTCCGTAAGTAGGGGAAGCTATGATGGGGAAGACCTTTATGACAGTAGATGAATCTTTAATCTTACATAAAAAGCTATAATGAGAGCCAGGGTTTGGAAGGTGAAACTAAATCAATGAAGACTAGATACAGGCGCAATTTTTAACAGGGAAGGTAATTAACTAGTAGAACAATTTATCTAAGATTGTGGTAGATTCTCCATCACTTGGAGTCTTCATATCAAGATTGGATGTGGTTCTAAAAGCTAAAACTATAGCTCAACAGAAGTTATGGGTTTCATGCAGAATGTATCTTTGAAATTCTGTAGCCTTCATTACACAGGAGATCAGCTTCAATGCTGTCAGTGATCCCTCCTGGCTTTAAAAATTATGAATTTCAAATAGAACACTACTTGCAACCTGTTCAGAAATGACTTATGGTCACAACTTATAACCAGTTCTGAGGGTCATTTGTACAAGAACAGAGATGCTGAATATCTGCAACTCCTATTTACTGTATTTAATAGAATCAAACATGAGTCTCCCCCAACCCCATCAACATAGGGAGGGAGAAGGAAGCCTCATCTTAAATTCAAGTACTGGCCTGGGGCAGGCAATGACTCAGCTCCAGCTGGGGATAGGCAGCAGAGGAGAAGACACAACCATGGGGCATCAAGGGGCAGGGGGCCAGGCAATGAGTAGGGCAAGTGGCAGGGACAACAGGTGATAGGAGGGAAGGCAGGGAGGGCAAGGCACAGGGGACAAGGGTAGGAGGTTTGGGTCCTTGCTGCTGTATTCTCTACTATAGCGGTAGAAGTGGAGGGGCCAAATTTAAGAGGATCACCCAATAATGAGATTGGAGACATGGAAATTATAACAAATACATAATTTATAACACATTTATAATTTTTCACTTCTAGAATTTATTATTGAGTGGTCATCTTAAATTTGAAGTCATCCTGAATTCGGGTAAATACGGTATCTAAATGCACACTGGAAGGGTTCAGCACTTCTTAGAATCAGCCCATGAAACATAGAAAAACAAGATTAGAATAATTTTCTCCTTTTTATTGATTGATATAGTTTTGCATAAGTTTTTTCTATGTGAAACAATAATTTTAATTACTCAGTTGCTCTTTAAGTATTTCATGTCCAATCCAGTCAAATGAATCAAGAGAATGATTCTACCTGTTAGTAAGAAAACAAGAAAAGGGTGCAACTTAAAGGCAAAACACATAGAGAAATATAATTATTCTATGTACACTGCACTTTCAAGGTGGTTGGAAGTACTGAACTAAAGGTGCAATCCAGTAGTTATTACCTAGGGGAAAGTATGAAACCAGTAGTGAGTTTGTCCATGCAAATACCCTAGAAGAATATGGACTTTAGAAGTAGGTTATCTGTTATAAACCTGCTGAAGCTCTACTTTATTGTTTATATCATACCTTTTTATTCATATTGCTACAATGATAACAAATATATAATTAATATTACTGCCACTTACTTGATCTCTTCCTGATTTATGTGATGTCATGTGGCGTTCAAGCTGTGTTCTGTATGCAAATGTGTAACTGCATAAGGAGCAACTGAAATTATCTTCATTTTTTTCATGGCGATATTTAATGTGTTCCTTCAGAGAGGTAAAACGTTTGTATCCTCTATCACAATATGGGCAGGTAAGCAGTTGTGAAAATGCATCTGGCGTTCCTGTACAGGACAGACAATATAACTTTATTTAAATCATAATGAAACCTCTGGGTATAACAACAAGAATTAGTATGTTGATGATATATCCTTAGGTCCATATATACATATAGTTGTCTTGAACTACTGGTAGATTGTGTACTTTCAGGAAAGCAATAAGAACTATTACTTCAGTTTTTCCTGACATGCACCTACTCATTAATTATCTATGGAACAGATATCACTAAGTTTGCGCTGATTAATCTAAACAGAAATAAGATCTAACTAAACACGTCTCTCATAATTAATCATCTATTGGATTACTGGTGCAACACTATAACATTTATGAATATATTTTTTGATTGAAAAGCAGCTTAAAAATTTCAGAACAAAGTCTAAGAATTCATCAGTGATTTAGCTCTGAATATGCATGCCAATCCTGCAGTCATATTTACCATTTAACACTACTTTGCCAGTGATGAATAGCTGTTTTACTTTCAGTTGCTTAAGAACAATCTTGTGAATTATAAGGGCACCCCTCTTATTGTTCTAACAATGTTCACCTAATACATAAATATATAGACAAGTACTGGAAGAACTAATAAATTTATATTAAAGGACTGATAGAAATGTAGTTTCTTGTGATAGTTCTTGGAAACAAAATACATTATTCATCTCTCTTCTGCCTCTCTACATCTTAATAAGAAGAAATACAAGGAAACATGTAATACAAATATTTAACTCATAGTAAGATATTCTGTAGGGATGGCAAAGATGTAGAGATGACAAGGATGAAAGAAAATAATGAGAAAACAAAAACATTTGGTACCAGAAGACCAATTTTGATCTTACTTGTACCAGGTTTACACTGGTGTCACTCTACTGACTGTTCAAGAGTTCTTCCAGCTTTATGTCAAGATAAAGCAAAACAGATTTCAGGCCAGATCCAAATGGGTGAACTGGGCATCCAAGCAAATGCATAGAATTAAGATACCTAAGATCCCAGGCACATAGTACATTTATGGCACAATTAACATGCCAATCATGCATCAATTGCAAGAATGCTACACATTCAGCTAATTTATGGCACCATAAAGTGGCAAACCAGGCACAAAGATGTTCCGCAAAAAATAGGGAATATCTTTGTGGCTCATTTGTATAGAGCCATCAACTGAACATGTAGCATGCCCCCATCCCAAAGTGCCATAAACTGAACATGTAGCATGTTCCCATCCCAAAGATGACAATCAACTGACTGTCAACTTCAGCACCGGGATGAGACTCAGCACTGTGATCAAGATGTCCTGATGACAAAAATGAACTGCCTTGTGTTGCAGGGTTTCCTGGCAAGAGTAAACCCTAAGAAACCTGGCAATTCCCATGCTCAGCAGCCTTTCCTGCCTTGCTCCAAAGCCCCTGCAGGGGTTGTGGGGCAAGGTACTTTAAAATTTTCAGTCATGGGAAGCCATGGGGAACTGGGCTACATGCATGGTTTTTAGACGTCTCAGTGTCCTGAGACACTTGAAAACTGCAATTTTCTTTGAACCCTGGTGCTGTCTGGGGCCCAGGCAGCTGATGGTTGGCCTCAGCCCCAACCAGTTCAGGGTCTCAAGCCCACTAAGCGTAGGGCTGACAGTCAGCTCATTGTCAGCCCTGGCTCCAAACAGCCTGGAATCTCAAAACAACCCAGGGCTGATGCTAACACTAAGCTGATTGCTAGTCATAGACCAGGGAGCCCCAGGTCTTAATCAGCTGCCAGCTGCACAGCCAGCATCTGCAGCCCTGCACATGGCACTGCTGACACTGGTTTTGAACTTGCCACACAGGGGAAAGCTGACTGGCTCCCACTGCAAAATAACTGCAGAGCCACCTGGGTTTCAACTTGCCAGTGCAGGGGAAATCTGTGTTCCCCCTGCACCGGCAAATAGAAAGGGTGTGATTGGGTTCTGATCCCTGATCCCACAATTGTACTTCCTGCCATGCATGTGTGCCATGGTACGGGGCATGATTGTTGGGATTGGGGATCAGACCCCATTGCTTAGTGGCATGTTTCAGTAAGCAGGGAATGCTGGGAAGAGTGTGGACAGTTCCAGGAGGCTGGTGCTCTGGCACCATAAAGTTAACAGATGTCCACTGTGACAGGGTGCCTCTTCAGTGGTGGCCGTGAAGCCCTTGCAGCCCTCACTTTCTGGGCAAACCCCTTCTGGTTTTCTGCCATGCCTTGATGTTGGTTATTTTAATGAGGGAGGCTGCTCAGGGCTACCTAAATAGTTCTTCCAAACAAGAAGAACATCTAAAGCAGGAGGTACTGTCCCACTAGAGGAAATGCCTTACCAGACTTGGTGTTGGCTATGGGGGAGGACCTGGTAGGGGAGGTACAAATTTGTGGTCACCTTGGGGACAGTGACCACCAATCAACTGAATTCACCATCCGGCGTAGGGTGGGTAAGATAACTAGTAGGGAAGTGCTTGACTTTAGGAAGGCTAACTTCAGTGTGCTCAGGAGTGTAGTCAATGACACATTGCAGGGTAGGAGTACTGGTGAGATGGGAGTCCAGGAAGGGTGGAAAGGAGGCAATCCTTCAGGTGCAGAGGGAGACTATCCCAGTGTGAGAGAAAAGGGGCAAAGGAGCCAAAAAACTTCATTGGCTAAACAGGGAAATTCAGGGAAGCCTAAGGGCAAAAAAGAAGTCATATAGGCGGTGGAAGCAGGTTGAAGCTACCAAGGAGAAGTATACCTATTTGGCCTGTGCTTGCAAGGAGGCAGTTAGAAAGGCCAAAGCAACTACAGAGCTGAGGCTGGCAACAAAAATTAAAGACAACAAAAAGTCTTTTTAGGTATGTAGGGAGTAAAAGGAAGGCGCAGGGCAGCATAGGACCCCTACTAAACAAGGAGCAATTAGTGACAGATAGGGGGGACAAGGCTGAGCTACTGAATGATTTTTTTTCCCTCAGTGTTCTTGAACAGAGGTCAAGATAAATCTCCTAGTGGGCTCTTAGACAGGCATCAGAGGGACACCAGCCCACTAACCGTCGATGTTGACTTGGTGCAGAGTAACTTGGATGGACCGGATGTGTTCAAGTCAGCGGGCCTGAATGAGCTTCATCCAAGAGTACTGAAGGAATTGGCCGGTGTCATAGCAGAACCACTGGCATGGCTGTTTGAGCACTCATGGAGCTCAGGTCAGGTCCCAGAGGACTGGAAAAGGGCCAATGTGGGGAGGAAGGATGATCTGAGAAGGGAAGAAAGGAGGATCCGAGTAATTACAGGCCAGTCAGTCTCCCCTCCAGCCCTGGAAAAGTCTTTGACAAGATTATGAAGGATCATATTTATGGAAGTCCAGTGGGAAAAATAATGCAGCAGGGAAACCAGCATGGATTTGTAGCAGGTGGATCATGCCTGACCAATCTGGTTTTGTTTTATGACAGGGTCACAAAATGCTTAGATGCAGAAACAGAGGTGGATGTCATTTTCTTGGACTTTAGCAAGACTTTCGATACTGTATCTCATCCCATTGTCATAAATAAAGAGGCTGTGATATAGATGTTAACATGGTCCAGTGGGTGGCAAATTGGCTCAGTGGTCACACCCACAGAGTTGTAGCAGATGGCTCAGTCTCGACCTGGACGGATGTGGGTAGTGGGTCCTGCAGGGTTTGGTCCGTGGACCTGTACTCTTTAATATCTTCATCAGTGACTTGGACATGGGTGTGAAGTGTACTCTGTTCAAGTTCGCAGATGATACTAAATTGTAGGGTGAAGTGCACACTCTGGAGGGTAGGGAACTCTTGCAGGCAGACCTGGACAGGTTAGAAAAATGGGCAGTACACAATAGGATGCAGTACAAGAAGAACAAGTGCAGAGTGCTGCACCTAGGGTGCAAAAATATCCAGCATACCTACTGGCTGGGAAGTGACCCTCTCAGCAGCACAGAAATGAAAAAGGATCTCAGAGTCATAGTGGATTCCAAGATGAACATGAGTCGTCGACAAAATCATCAGCAAAGCTAACCGCCCTTTATCATGCATCAGCAGATGCATGACAAACAGAACCAAGGAGGCGATACTTCCCCTCTGTGCAACATTGGTCAGACCGCAGTTGGAGTAGTGCATCCAGTTTTGGGTGCTGCAATTCAAGAAGAATGCTGAAGACTCAAGAGGGTCCAGAGGAGGGCCACTTGTATGGTCAGGGGCTTATAGGATAAGCCCTATGAGGAGAGACTGAGGTAACTGGACCTCTTCAGCTTCCACAAGAGAAGGCTGAGAGGTGATCTTGTGGCTGCCTACAAATTAATTAGGGGGACGCAGCAAGGGATTGGAGATGCTCTGTTCACCAGGGTGTCTTTTGGGGTAACAAGGAACAATGGTCACAAACTGACAGACAGCAGATTTAAGCTAGATAACAGGAAAAACTTCGCGGTAAGGCTGGTCAAAATTTGGAATTGGTTTCCAAGCGAGGTGGTGCTCTCTCTACCTGCAGGGTCTTTAAGAGAAGGCTGGATAGGCATCTGGCTGGGGTCATCCGATCCCAGCACTCTTTCCTGCCTAGGCAGAGGGTTTGACTCGATGATATGCTGAGGTCCCTTCTGACCCCAGCTTCTATGAATGTATGAAAATCATCACCAGGTGCACAGTCTCTGCCTTAAGGGCTAATTGCATGGCTCTGTTCCTTCCCTATACCATGCCCCATGCCTCACAGATGGCATCTTCATTGGTATGTTCTTTCACTTAAGCCCCCATCTGGGATTCCTAGATCTTTACTGGTCCCTCACTTTCAGCCTCTCATTAGGCTCTGGACCCCTTTTCTATGGTGGTGCTCCAGAGTTGCAATCTTCCTGCTAAGGTGGTGTTCTCTCAGCAAGCTCGAGATTGTACTGCCAGCTTCTCTCAGTGCCTGGACTTATATCTGCCAACTCTCTGGGTCTGTGGACCACCCAATTAGCTTTGGCCTATACCGGCCAACAGTTTCAGTGGCTACCTGGCCTCAAAGTGGCAGGCAACACTACTGCCCTGCCACATCTACCACTAAACAGCAGCACAGACGGATACCACCTGTTTCACGGCCACAATTTTTGAGCATTTGTGGCATGAGTAGGAGTATAGATATCTATTTTCTTGGCTTCTGTGCTATCATAGAAATTTTTATAGTGGATGGTCTAGAGCAGGCTTGTCCAACATGTGGCCCGTGGCCCGTGGCCGCCATTCGGCCCCCCGAGCTGTTTTCTGAGGCCTGAGGTGCTGCAATGGGAAACGGAAATAAACACTGTACTTTTGTTTTGGGGGGTGATGTGATACTACTTCCTGTGAGGTCTTTGAATATGGCTCGCCGGCTCACTGGGTGATAAAAAGTTCATGATCCAGCCCTACATTCAAAAAGGATGGAAAACCCCTGGTCTAGAGATTCCCCTGTGAAGACTTGTAACTCTCTCCATTAACTATATGGAGTCTAACCAACTTATTATTTGCATTGCTCTCTTGGGACAAGCTGCCTATTTTTCAGATGTTCAAATTCTTAAGTTGGAAACTTCTACAAGGTAAATTTGGATGTGGCCTTTAGTCTCTTTAAGACTGTATGTAAGAAGACCTCATGCCTACTGTTTTGCAAATAAGTATATATATTCAATAACTCTGTAAATTTATCTGTACGTATCTATTTTATATACCCAGGAATTCATTTGTAACATTGTGACCATAATGGCTAGTAATCTTATATATTTTTGAATAAAAAAAATTACATCGTTCACAATGCACCATCCGCCATAAAGCTGGCAAGTCAGTCAGCAACACAGAAGTCCTTGACTTCAGAAAAGCCGACTCTAACAAGCTCAAGAGGCTTGTTGGTCAGGCCTTCAGGGACCATGACCCCAGGGAGATGGGAGTTCAAGAAGAGTGGTTGCTTCTCAAGGAAGCGATCCTCA
>NW_017728886.1:25586271-25592055 GCF_001723895.1 Crocodylus porosus
GTTCAAGCACCTACATTGAACACCTTCAAGAGTAAATTGGATGCTTATCTTGCTGGGATCCTATGACCCCAGCTGACTTCCTGCCCTTTGGGGATGATCTCCTGAGGTCCCTTCCAGCCCTAATGTCTATGAAATCTATGAAAAACCTCTCAATTTATTTTCAGATAAATAAAATGCGGGATTTGCCAATCTTGGATCAGACTATTGGTCTATAAAGTAAGGAACCTTGCCTCTGGCTGTTCCAGCTCTTCAAGCTTCAGAGAATATGGAAGGCAATTTTTGCCATAATTCAGTTATCCAACTGTGAAGAGCTATTATAGGGGAGTGGGACAGAATGTCTTCCTGAGCTTCGTAGATTATCATCCTATGCTCTGAAGCATAAGGTGTAAATTCCCATGGATCATTATTTTAACTTAAATAACGACAAATATTAATACTTGTAAGATTAGCTGCTATCTTTGAAAGCACTTCTAAATTATTTATCTTGATGACCTCCTCTGACACTTAATATCACATGTTGATTATATGTGCTCCATAAAGTAGCATTTCCTTTTGTTTGTTTAGAATTTACTGCCCTTCATCTTTAAAACATGGCTTTATTGTTCTTGGACAGTGGGACAAGCGAAAGAGGAGAATCAGTTCAGTTTTCACTATATTATTTACATTTTTTCTTTTTCAAAAAAGTCCTTCCTTCCTCTTCACATTTTCAGGGTAAGTAATGCTCATGGAAATAAGTTAATCTCCACTGATTTTGTGTTATTCTGTGGGTTTTTTCAGTCTCTGCTCAGGCTAGATTTAAGTAGATGTCTAAAGCTAAACACAGCTGCATAAGTGTGGACATACTGTAACTTTGTTTTTATAATATCTATTATATCCTCTCATTTTTATAATTCACTTTAAGCAAAAGAAGGTCCATCATTCCAATGTGAATATAACTTAGTGCACCTCATAACACATTGCACTTATTCATATTAAAATTTAGAGATGAATTTTCAAGAGCTTTCATTTTCGGCCAAATTCTGCTGCCATTTAAGTCAGTGATGAAATGGAAGAGTTAAACCAACACTGAGCACTTCTGAGAACCTCAAAATTAGGGCCCCTCTACACCTGTAGGTAGAAGTGCGATGGGATCTAATGCACAATGCACACAAGTGTGCTTCCTGCCATGCCACATGTGCATGGCAGGAGACGTGATTGTGGGATCACACATTAAATCCCATTGCGCCTTACTGCTGGTGCATGGGGAGCTTCCTTTTCACCGGAAAGAAACAGGCTCCTGTGGCTAGGAGCTCCCTTTGTTGAGGTGCAGGGGTGTGTTAGCCACAGGGGTGCACCCCTCCGGCTTGGGGACTGCAGCAGCTGTGATCTCCCCGGCTCAGGGGTGCATGAAACCCCTAGGCCTGGGGCACCACAGCAGCCATGATCAGCCCTGGGAGTGTGTGAAACCCCCAGGTCTTGGGGGGGATCAGATCCCCAAGCCTTGGGGATCATGGCAGCTGTGATCCTCGAGGTCAGGAGTTTCACACACCCCCAAGCCTTGGGGACTGTAGCTGCTGTGATCTCCCAGACCCGGGGGTTTCATGCTGGGCTTGGTGCACCTCTGTGACTGAGTCCTGAGAGCTGATGGGGTTCTCAGCCACAGGGGAGACCTGGTTATATGTGCAAATTAAAACTTGACAGCAACCAGCTATAAAGTTACTATACATTTTCAATGTCTAACTTTATAACTGGTTGGAGTTTTTATTGTGTGACAGCTACTTTGCACAGGTAGCTAGTCTTAAGGTAATTGGACAGTTAACCAGTTAACTGCACAATACCTGTAATATATAGAGAGGGCCCTAATCATGCAACGTGCTACTTGATACCCAAGTCTGAGTACATCCTTTTCAGATGGCTCACAGGGCTTTTAGTTTAGTAACACTGACTAGTGTCATTATCTTGCTGTGCTTTTTCCCCTCAATTTTTTTTAATATCTGTACAGGCACACACACAAACATACTCTGCGTGTGTACAGTAGTATATTCTAGACTTGTTTATGTGTATGTGTGTGGCCACTTGCAAGTGTGTACACACACTGTATATTAACACAGAATATCCATGTTCCCTATTAAGATTCCCAGAATACCTCATTACCATCTGACTGGGGTGGAAAATGTAAATAACAGATTCAAACAGTGATTAAAATAATTTTACTAAAAAGCACTGAATTAACTCAGGTAGAGCCTTTGTAGGATTAATTTGAAAGTTGCTGCAGTCACAACTTTAGATTTAAATTTATGATGATTTCAATTGCATTTCAATGCCATTATTGGCCAGTGACTCATATGAATCTTACAAAACTGCTAGACAGAGGTCAAAATATTAAAAAATAAGGCTCTGATCCTGTAAATACTTAATTAGGGCTTTACTCACATTAATCATCTCATTGACTTCAATGGGGCTGTTTATGCTTAAATATAAGTACGCGCACACATGCTTGCAACAGCAGGAACTAAAATAATACTCTGATTAACAAAAGGGCTTTACTCATAGTAATATAACTTTATCACTTCAAAACAAAATTGTCAGGTAATAACAACCCCCTTTATTTGAGCTTGTAATTACATTTGCAAAAAATTAATTGTGAACTTTTATATAGCTATACAGGACAACATTTTCAAAAATAGAAACCTAAAGTTAGATTCTTCAGTTAGGCAGGTGCTTTGAAATGTCCTTGAGTTTATGTTGTGCTCGCAATAAAGATATAAATGAGGTCCTTGACTTTTCTTTTTCCGAACTTGTGGAATTTGAGGTGTAGGAGAGAAATGCATATAGGAGGCTCCTCAACTACTCCATCATAAATGTGTCTGAGAAGGAACCTGGGCTGAGACCTCCCCTAGAGCAAAAGGATGGGCATTTCCCATTGACTTTTTTTGAAAGATGTCTAGGATCAGAGGCACCCCCTTCTGCAAATATGACCCTGAGCACTTAGTCCTTGATGATCCACTCATGACATAAGGAGAAAACTCTGTCCGGGCATGTGTTGCTGTGTCTTGGAGACTGGGTAAGTGTACTGCCAACAGGTATGTTAGGTGGTCTAGTCATAAACTGACTGCCCCTCTATATAGGTTGAGAAATCTTGCGCTTTCCTGTCTGCTGATACAGAACATTGTGGAAGAGTTGCCTATCATAATCTGGATGACGTGGAAAAGACTGTGCAAGGCTTCAGTACTGCTCTGAGTAGTAGAGTCGCCTATATATGTGCATCAAGGCTGCTCTGACAAATTGAAATTACAGTGCGTTAGAAATCAAGTCTGCTGCAGTGTGGCAATTACCGTGTTCCAGCAGACTCCAGCATCAGGTGCATCAGTGTCCTTGGACTGAAAAATGGCGGTGGGGGCGCTTTAACTAAACCTCATTTGACGAGCTTTAGTTAAAGTGCCCCTGCCAAGAGCCGCTTTAATTAAAGCACCCCCTCCCCACCTCTCGGAGTATGTGTATAAATGCCCTAGGACATTAATAAAGAGCTTCACCTTTTTTTGAACTTGAAGGTATCTTGAATGTGCTCCCTGAAAGTTATTCTCTCTGTCCTTCCTTGTTCTTGACTTAAATGACTAACAGAGTGAATAGCAATCAGGAACACAGCTCTCAACGTAAGAAACAGGCACTTTGTGTAATCATCTAATACTGGAATCTGGCCATCACAAGATAGGCATGGATATGACTTTAGTGATGAAACAGGTCTGAGTCAGACTTCTGAGGAAAAATAAGATGCAACCCTACCTTTACCAAAAGGACTCTGAATGAGTTCAACTCAGGTACATGGAAACAACAAGGGCCAGCCAAGTTCTGGAGTTGTAGCCACAGAGTGGTATTACTTCATGCCATTGTTTTAAGTGGGGAAGGGAGGGGTGGGAGATGCCGACAGGCAACAAGCCAAAGCCCAAGAATTGCAGGCTGCCCCTGAAGGGAAAACAGGCTCTTAAATATTCTTAGCAGAACCTCTCTTCACCCTGCAAACCCCAAAAATCTTTGCAGTGTTTTCTGAGGCCTGAAGGCTGGTTGGAACTCAAGGGAATTGCTCTATCTCTATCCAGGGAACTGAAAGGAAATGAGGAGCTAAAACCCTGCACATCTCTTTTCCCTTCTACAACAGAGCATGACAAGGAAAGGTGCTAGCATACTCTATACTATTAAGGCAAAAAAATATCTGGGTGATAGTGATAGTGTGTTTTTAATACCTGCTAGTGATAATGTGTTTGTGGACAGTTACTCAAGAACAAATAATCATTTTTGCATTGTTATATCCTCATCTCAAAATGATCAGTAGTTTGAGCCTCCATTCATTTCAACAGATACACAATCTTCAATACATACATGCTTCCTCATTTGTCTAAAGTACAAGAGAACTTCCATCTAACTCATTTATTAAAAACCCAGATCAGTAAAATAATTACCATTTTCATCCTGACCACTAGCTTCTGGCGTGCCTTGTCTCTGGTCCTCTTCAGGTGCTTCAGGGTAAATAACAGCTGTATCTTCCTGTTGAAGGAATTCTTCAACATTTGGGTCATGGTTTTGCTCATTTTCTGCATCAGAATCACATTCATCTTCTTTTACTAAAGTACAAAATGGTGAGAGTCCATTACAAAACACTGCATGAAAATATTTTAAATTAAAAAATATATGACAAATAACTTACTATATTACCCAAATTATTTGAGATCTGTTCTATTCACAGATTTCAAAGCACTTCCCAAATATTAATGAATTAAAACTTAGGTTAAGCCCTGTGAATAAGAAGGTTTTTATACCTATTTTACAAACAAATTAAAGTGTGTCCATTTAAACGAGGGGTGCTCAACCTTTTTGCCCTGTGAGCTAGATGTGTGATGTGTGGTCTGTCCACAGGCTGGATCCAGCTGGTGGGACTGATCTAGCATTAGGAGTGGGAGTGACAGGCCCTGGTCCAGCTGTGTAGAGTGGGATGGGTGAGCAGGCAGCCTGGCCCCGATGCAGCTGCACAGGGGGAGGGTATGTGGCTTGGACCCAGCCCAGCTGCATGGAGGTATTCATAGATTCATAGATGCTAGGGTCGGAAGGGACCTCAACAGATCATTGAGTCTGACCCCCTGCCTAGGCAGGAAAGAGTGCTGGGGTCAGACGACACCCAGCAGATGCCTATCCAGGTATCTGGGGGAGGGGGAGTTTCAAAATTTAAAATTATGAAGATTTTGAAATTAAATCTTCATAATTTTACAAGGAGGAAGCAACTTTGACCACCTGAAACCTGAGATACTGCTCCTACCTTTGTTCAAGGTAATTTGTATCATCACAGAGCCTTACAACAGAGCTCAGAGACACCTTACCAGATAAGAAATGCCTGTCCAGAAGAGCGTTCCGTCTATTTACTCCTCTGAGAAACATGAAACACCATAACCAGAAGGAAATATGAATACATCCTGCTTACTACCAAACAACTTTGAGGTAAACAGACTATTCCAACTTTTCTCTGAGCCTTATCTGCATATAAAATGAACTTTTCCAAAGAGGAAATTTTATCATACCTTCAACTCTCCTATGAAATATGAACTTTCATTTCTACCCAAAAGAACTTTTACAATATTTTCTCTGATACCTGATGAAGGGTGTTTGTGCCCGAAAGCTTGCAATTAAAGAATTTTTTTGCAAAAATCTAGTTGGTCTAATAAAATATTAGATAATAAAATTGGCAGGCTAGTCCAAGTTCCCAAGGTCTGGAATAGCCTGCCATCAGAGGTGGTTCAAGCACCTACTCTGTGTGCC
>NW_017728886.1:25592155-25622332 GCF_001723895.1 Crocodylus porosus
TGGGGTGGGGGGCTGGACTCGATGATCTTCTGAGGTCTCTTCCAGCCCTAATGTCTATGAAATCTATGAATACATCATCTCTACAATAAGTCCTGATTGCCTTTTCCTCTAGACCAATATGGCTACAACCTGGATTTCTAAGTAAACACACTTAAAGGAAATCGCTCAAACCTATCTATTGAAAGGAATACTCAAGTCATTCAGCTGGCTCAGGTATCACTTGGACTTGCTTTACAAAAAGAATGGAAAGGAAAAGAAAGGAAACATTTGATAATCTTTATTAAGAATCAGCAAGATTACCAAGCCTCAATGACAACTTGTGTTTTCTCTTTATGCCTTTCCTGGATTATTTTTCCATCTTCAGTTTACACAAATAATTTAGGACAGTATTTCTTTAAGGCCTAGTTTTCCTCACTTTAGGCTCACTTGTTCCGCATAGCTCTTCTAAGAACCTGGATAATGAAATCTTAATCATGACCAGCATTCCTGTCTTGAAAGGTACCTTACATTTTTGCAGCTCCTTTGGCTCCTGTGCCAACAAGGCTTTATATGTTGCCTTTAAGACATAATTTTAGTACTATTTAAGGCTTGCTCATTACTGCAAGCTCAAAGGACACATTTGGGTTTTTACTGAGTAGCAAGTTTGCTGGCTGAAATGCAGTAAGCCTAAGAATTTGAGCAGCTTGATCTTCAAGTTTTGGATATGGGTGTTGAGCAGCTTGCTTTAGCTCTGTGAATTAATACCTTACTTAATCTTCTAGTTTTAAACTCCACAAAATCAATGACAAACTTCATTTGTTTTTCATTAAAACTGCATTTCAATGTTAACCAATACATAGTAAAATATTTTACATAATCTGTAGCATGACAAATATTTGCTAGCAAGTATTTGCTTGAATACATTATTCATAGAGTTTACACTTATTGCCATAAAATGCATTCTATGAAAGCTTTGAGTGCAAGCATCCTAAATTACTATAATAAACCTCTTCCTCAGTTATATGCAAAGTATATTTTTAATATGGATGTAAAGGTCTACCATTTGTCTCACAGTGTGAAGTCTCATACTGGTTATACTGCTCTACACAATCCAACTGCTAGGTACCACTTATGACACAGGGCAGTATTCACTATATATAGTGTAGGTACTGTATAATGTAGTTCTTTCTCCTCTTTGGGTTACTAAATTTTTAGTTGGAAATATGTGAACATATATTTCTGAATAATCCACCTACAATTTTTTATACGATAGATCACTGTATCAGCTACGTACTAGGCATATATTTTAGTAATGTATAAGACTATTTCTAATAAAAGGAGCTCTATATATTATGATCTAGTACTGCAGTGGACAATATACTTTTTACTTTATCTGCTGTGTAGTATTACTATAAACAGAGGAGCTTTTAATGAGGTATTAACCTCAGTTCATTTTAATGATACATTCTACTGACCCATAGTGATATTATCTACTACCACACACAAGACTAGCAATAGATTCCTTATTTTGATCTCTTGTTCCTAAAGCCATCTGTAGATAAGCTGCTGCAGAGGCACTGCAGTCAGTCCCTTGTGGGAAGGGACTGCTTTGTGTCATTTGTCAGCAATACCTTGAGACTGAAGAGATCTAAAAGAAGCCTAAGTCTATTCTTCTTCAGCCAGAAAACTGTTTGCAATTTAAGGCTTTCAGTCTGGGACAGTAATAAGGCAGTTTAAAAAAGAGAAGATTCAAAGATTTCAGAAGTATATAGATCTATCTCATTCTGACATTTTATGAGTAAGGAACAAGTAATAGAATTTAATAAAATGAGTACCTGTACATCCAACTTCATCTGTTTGAGCTTCAGGCCCCAGGATTTCCTTTGTTTCTTTTCCAGCTGAAATATAATATTGCACAAAAGGAAGAATTAACATTTCAAAGCACCACCTTTCTTTCTTTTTTATTATAAAAGTTCCCTTTGTTTCTTAAACACATTTATTTTCAATCTTCTAGTGTTTGGGAAAAATATAGTTCAGTTGCATATACTTGCAATCATATGGATTCCTCATGACTTCAGCTGGCACAGAACCTCTCTGATCACAGATTTTACATGGAAAAGAAACTGTAATTTTAAAAAAAGGCAAACAGCCTACACCAATGTAATTATGTCCAGACAGGAAAAATAGGGAAAGGATTGCTGCAGCATATCCAAATATGGTGCTTTTGTACAGTAAGTACAGAGTGTGCTACATAAATAAATTCAGGTAGTTTGCTCTTAGTATCTAATGCTTTAGAATGTGTCTTTAGAAGCTACAGTACTGGAAGATAAACACACTTACTCTATTTTTTCCAATTAGCAGCACCAGAAGATCATTAATAATTATTTAGAAACTATTTACAATAGATATATGACATAATATTGTGCAATTACCTGTAGCCTGCCTATAGATCACTAGAGATCTAATAAAACTTTTTATGAGAGTTCCTATTAAGTTTGCCTATTGAATTGGCACTGAAGCACAAACCTCATGTTACACAACTGAAATAAATGTAATTACTATGCCATCACTTATACATAGCCACTAGTGCTGACATTATGGAGCATATCTGGCTTGTTAGATGTATACCCTCAAAAGATGATTTCATTTGACAGGTTATAGGCTGAAGGATTTACATATCATGCCTGCAAAGAGCACTGATTTAAACATCATGATATAGCATCATTTCTTTATCTGACAACTTTAAATCAGCTTTAAGACTGAAACTAGATTTGATACTACAAGTAGAGAAACTGTTCTGTGAATTTTGCCCTGCTCCAGAACTGTAACCTAATAGGCTACAAGGTCATTTCATCATCACACCCATACTTTCCCCAACTATATTTTGATGGTGGCCATTTCTTTTTAAATATTTAAATATCAGTTGTTCCCCTTGAAAGACTGACTCCAGATTAGTCAACAGCCTGCTGTCTTTAACTAAACTATTGCTGGTAAGAAGCTACAATAGTAGCTTTATTCATGAAAGCAAAAGAATTTATATTAATTACAAATCAGGTATAACAACACTGACGTTGAACCTGGAGGCTTCTGAAGATGCCTCAATTCTGAGACTGACAAGACAGAAAACTAAGTGATATGAGGATGAAAACTTATCTTATATGAATTTGACCATGGCGATCAACTCACTTTATACTACCAGGACCAGATCCAGAGGGGGTGCAGTGGCATGGTTGTACCCTCCTTTTCAGATCTACAGGAAGAGTGGCTGGGGACATTAAGTCTCTGAAGCAAGTAAGAATTCATTCCCCCCCATGTTTTGTGGCAGGTCCCCTGTCTTCCTATTCTCCCCCCTCCTCTTTCTGACACTGCCTGTCCCTGATGTCCTTGTCTCACCCAGAGGCAAGGGAAGCTCCAGAGCCATTTCTGCCCCACTCCAGAAGGGCTGCACAGGTAGCTGAGTTCAGCCAGGGGCAGTAGCAGTGGCACTGGGTGCGTGCTCTCTCCTTGAGCCTGCTCTCATCCTGATGGGGAACACTTGGGAGGACTGGGCAGTGAGGGGAAACCTTGGCTGTGCAAAATGGCACCGTTTTGACTTGTGTTTTGATGGAACAGCATTTAGTTTCTAAAGCCAAAGGATTACATCAGGCTTCATTCCATTAGTGTAAGACTTTTCAAGCAGTGGTAAAAATTAGAACTGGATTAAAGCATTACAATCTCCCTTCAAATACATATCTTGTTTCTGGATATATTTACAGGTATACAGTCAAATTTGTTGGGTCTGTACATCTATCAGATTTTAGCTATGATCTCTGCTATTAAGGCAGGTAGAAATAGCAGATTTTTCCTTCTTTGACCTCTTAGCTGGGAATGAAGGGTATGTCTGCATCAAAGCCTTGGTGTGTCTGGAGATGGATGCTCCTCCTGCTCACACACACCAACCCCAAAAATGCAGAGGTGAAACCACTCCTAAAGCATCTCCCACAGTCACTCTCAAGCATGTCAGAGATTGAGGACTGCCTACATCAGGTACCTTGAAGCTGAGTGCTCGGGTTTGGCAGGAGCAGCTGTGTGAAGCATGCTTGGAGCATTCTTTCCTAGACACATCCGGGAAGTAGTGCAGGCGTACACAGAAAGTAGTCATAGAATTCCTCGGTGTATAGCTAAAGCTGATACTGACTCTTCAATATTTTAAAAAGTATACTGTCCTTGTTTCTTATTATCCTCTCTAAATTATGGATTCTAACAATTGCTATTGTTAGGTATATGTAAATGTCTTCTGGAAGTGATATAGGACCTTTTTATTTGACTAGGCTTTTTTAGTAGATGGGGTTGAAGTGTTGTTTGGGGAGTGTATTCTATTACAAACTTTTATTTTAATGTTTTATCTGCTTTTAAAGTGTATTTTGTTTTTATTGTAAGCTGCCCTGAGCCTTTTTGTGGAGAATGGCATATAAATCAAATAAATAAATAAATATTTTTAATGTGGTTATGGCACTATGCTTTACTTAAATTCTGTATATAAAGGGCTTAGTTCATCTGCCTGTGTGTCTGTCCATAATGTTCTTGGGGTGGCATGACTCCTGGCAGGGCATGGAGTCAAGAATGCCTGCCAAAAATGATGGACGTGCAGGGCTGGACGTGGAGTGGGGGGAGGGTGGTACAGGACCGGATGTGAGTGGGGAGAGTGGTGGCAGCAACCACTGCGTGCAAGCTTCCCCTCCCCCCCTTGCCGCTCCTGGGAGGTGGAGGCAGTGCAGCATAGTGGGTGGCAACTCTCTGTTCCCCCCTCCCCCTGCCCCCCCTCTCATCATTCTTGACAGGCAATTCTCTAGTATGTGTATAAGAGTTTAAGACTTGCCATTCCAAATCAGATGAGTAGTTCATCTAGGCTAGCATCCTGTGTCTGATAGGGGTAAATACTCAGCATCTTGTAGGAATATGCTAGAGTCCCAACAATAGAATGTGGAATAATCTATGTAATCTGTCAGATGGTTTATGCTCTGGAGTCATGGACAGAACTAGGATTTTGAAAAAAGGGGTGCAGGTGACATGGTGTCCCTTGGTGTCAGCACAACATATTTTTATCCCATTAAAAGAAACTAGGAGCTTGCTTAATATGCTAGGGATGTATTATTCAGTTTGAACCAAGCAAAAACTAATATAACTGAATCTGATGGGGGCTAACTGCCAGGTCCAGGGTGGGGTAGGCACCTGGGACTTGGGTGAGACTACAGCTGTTATCCCATAGCCTGTCCATAAACAGAACTGCTCCCTCTACCCTTACACATGAGACCCAAAGACACTCCACTGTGTCTCCAAAATGGCCCTCACTTCCTTTATAAATTGCTAACGTGTCTAGACACGAGTCTCTTCAGTAAGTTGAAACTCAGAAAGGAATCCTACAAAAAGTCGAAATTTGGTTACAGAACTAGGGAAGCTTAAAAGAGTGTCACACAGATATTTCGGGAAGAAGTTAGGAAGGCCAAGGCACTATTTGATATGCAACTGGCAAGGGACATAAAAAGGCAATAAAAAAAGGATTCTACGAGTATGTCTGAAGTAAAATAAAGACCCAAGAAGCCATAGTTTCCTTACAGAATGCAGAAGATGATCTAGCTACCAATGATGCAGAGAAGGCTAAAGTATTTAATGCCTTTTTTAAATTTCAGTCTTTACGAATAGGGGCAGCTACCAGATGACAAGCACAACTGGCAACAAAGTAGTGGCAATGTGTAGGGGGCGCATGGGGGTGCACATGCACCCCCTGTGAGTGCCAGTGCACCCCCTCACCGGCCGCACCTGCTACTTAGGTGGTGGGCAGGGGGGGCAGGTGGGAGCACCTGTGCCCACCCTGCAAGCACTCCCAGAAGCAGCTGCAGCAAACAGAGCAACTGGCCATTGTGGGATCACCCATGGGGGGACTCCCCTCATCCCTCGTTTGGCGGGACTGGTCACGGGGGCAGGGGGAGCATGTGCCCCACTTGACTAAGGCGGCACCAGTCGCCCATGCAACAAAGATAGGGGAGGAATCAAACAGCCTAGACCAGTGATGCTCAAGCTTTTGTCTCTGCAGGCCAGATGAGTGGCACAGGGCTTGTTACATGGCTTGAGAAGGCCCACGTGCCCTGAGAGGGCCCTGCAATGCCTTGGCTGCTCCCCAACTCCAAGATCCGACCCTGGGGTCTGGTACCACCCACTCCCATCCTGTCAGGAACCCTAGCAGGCAGCCTGGCCTGGGTTGACACAGCACCCTTTTGGCAACACATGTAAAAATGCTCAAGTTGCCTGTCTTTGGGACTGGGAATGAGGAGGATCTGGGAAATGACAGAACAGTGAACTTAACCTTGATACCTGAAAAGATTATGGAACAAGACTTCCACGAGTCTGTTGTGAAGCAGCTAGAGGAGAACATGATAATCAGGAACAGCCAATGCAAATTCATTAAGAAGGTGAATGATAAGGAAATCAGGCTTTATAGATCAGAGAAGAGCAGTGGATATGTGATATACCTTGATATACCTTGATTTTAGCAAGGCTTTTGACATGGTGTCTCGTGGCATTTTCATTAACAAGCTAAGGAAATAAAGACGAAAGATGGAGACATAACTGTTTGGATCATCATGCTCAATAAGTAGTCATAAATGGCTCAATGATCAGTTGAGAGGTGGTATCAAGTGAGGTTTTCCAGATGTCTGTCCTAGGTCTGTTATTGCTCAGTATCTTTATTAATGATGTGGCCCATAGGACTGAGTGCATGCTTAACAGATCTGCAGATGACATCAAGTTGGATTGAGCTACATATACTTTGGAGGGTAGAGGTATCTAGAATGACCTGGATAAACAGGAGATATGGTCCATAATCAACCAAGTGAAATTCAGCAAGAACAGGTGTTAAGTTCAGCTGTTTGTGACCCTCAGGAGTCCCTTTCCTTCCAGAACCCCTCCCAAAGAGTTCTCTCCACGCTTCACAGCCCCTGACCATAGGGCTCTAGCTGTCTTCCCTCCCCCCCACCACTGCTGCCCCCTCCACCCATGGCCATACGGCCTCCATTGCCCTCCATTCTCAAGATACAGAAACAATTAAAGGTGTGAGAGGATTACTCCAGTTCCCACTCACCCACCTCAGTAGTACCCCTACCCAGAAAGTGCAACTCCTCTAGATCCACCCTTGCCTGTTTTATGCTGCCCTTGTGCCATTGGTTCAGTTTCCTACAGCTTCTGTCATCTGCTGCAATGAAAAAGCCAGGAAAGGGCCACTGCAGTAACTTACCTTTTTGCCTCTCCTTTGCCACCTTGCAACTAACTCCCTCCTGCTTTTGACTGCTGCACCATTGGACCACCCAGCCTACTTTTAGCCCTGTCCTCCCTACCCTGTCTCTGATTTGTTGTGGGTTTTAGTCCCCTAAGAAAAAGGCTACACAGTACAGGTTCTCAGGTAGCAACTCACTTTTACTGAAGAAACATTAATGGGAATAGATCTCAGAGTAATTTTAGAAGAAAAGCAAGCTTGATTAAAAGAAGTTTACAAGTTGTTAACAATGAAGAGATTAGCAGAAATCAAATAGATCAAAGCTGTCCAGCATCCAGGCAGACAGGAAATGCAGATCCTAGAGCTAGATATATATGGCAGATAGGCACTGGCTTCCGCCCACTACATTGGCTCCCCATCAGCCCAGATCTCCCCGCTCCCTTTCCAGTTGTCCAGTGCATCCACCCCTCAGCTTTTTTTATTAGCATCCTGTATAATACTTAAACAACCTCCTATCTGCTGTAGAACTGG
This sequence comes from Crocodylus porosus, assembly GCF_001723895.1. Taxonomy (NCBI): domain Eukaryota; kingdom Metazoa; phylum Chordata; order Crocodylia; family Crocodylidae; genus Crocodylus; species Crocodylus porosus. The sequence goes on from NW_017728886.1 coordinate 25,599,915, forward strand.
ACAAGTGGAAGACTCAAGTAGTCTATAGTGGGATATCAAGACTATTGGAACAAAATGATAATGTCTAAAAGTTGTCTTTAACTGATAAATATTAGGTAGTTTACATGATTTTGGCTTTTCGATACCCAAGACCTGGTCTGCTGCTCAGAACCTTCCTGAAGGCTGAAATCATATGCTGTATAACCCTGAAAGACATTATGGGGTACTGAAAATTAACCTAGAATACATAAAACAGTGGTGTTTTCCCTATAAAAAAAGGCTAGTTAGATCTCTCCATTATGATCATTAAATCTGCTGAAGAGGTAGAATGCTTACAGTAATTTAAATCACCATATTTAAAGTAATTAATCTGTGAATTCCGCTAGATACCTGTCATCAACAATCTCAGACAGGACATAAGAAGATCACTGTTCTAACAGTGAAGAAGTTTTTTCTGTTATCTAACCTAAACATATTTTGCTGCAGTTTCAAGCCAATTGGTCCTCATCCTGCTCCCAGGAGCTAGAGAGAAAAGACATTTTCCCTTAGCTTTATGGCAGCCCTCCAGATAGTTGAAGACTGCTATGATGTACCCTCTTAGGCATGGTCAATTTGTAGAAAAGGTGTTTATTTCTTTTAACCTCACCTCATATTTCTTGTCTTCCAAGCCCTTTATTATTCATGTTGTCTGCCTCTGGATCCTCTCTAACTTCTCCTGTCCTTTTGAAAAAGTAGAGCCCAAAACTATACACAATACTCCAGATGAGGCCTAACCAATGCTGAGGAAAGAGGATCAATGACTTCCTGTGTCTTGCTCCTAATGCTGCCCCAAACTGTTTTAGCTGCCCAAAATTGATGCAGCCCAAAACTGTTTTAGCCTTTTCGTGTGGCTGTATCACACTGCAGACTCATGTTGAGCTTGTGGTCTGCCAAGACTCTCATATCCTCCATAGTGCTGCCATTCAGGCAGGTATCACCCATTTTGCACTGCGCTTTTTATTATTCTTCCTGAGGTGTGACGTGTATTTGTCAGTCCAACCCAACTTTCCAAACTGCCAAGATCCTTCCAAATTGTGATCCTGTCTTCCAGTGCATTTGCACTCCTTCCCAATTCTGTCATCTACAAATTTGCTCAAGAAGCTCTCTATTCCAGCATCCAAATCATTAATATACAGCTTGAATGGCACTGGGCCCAGAAAGAGCCCTGTGGGACTCCACTCAAAACTTCCTGCCATTCTAGCATCCCTTTACCGTTTGCTTGCAGCTACTGAGCCATGCGTCTATCCACCTTATAGTAGTTTTGTCCAGCCCACATTTTTCCAATTTGTTTATGAGAAGGTCATGAGGAACCCTGTCAAAGGCCTTGCTGAAGTCTAGATACACTATATTCACAGCTCCCTTCATCTACCCATGTAGTTACTTTGTCAAAGAAGATTGTTTGTTTGACACAATGTGTTCTTAGTAAATCTATGCTAGTTGCTTGTAATCAGCCTGTTGTCCTCCAGAAGCTTCCGCCTCCAAATGGATTCTGCCAGTACATTCAAAAGTTAATCAGAACCTGGTGACTTGAATTCATTCAGACTCATCAAAAGCTCTCCGACAGTCCCTTATGTCATTTTATCCATCAGCTTAACTTTTTTGTGGAGACCAAGGCAAAGTAACTGTTGAGTAGCTTTGCTTTCTTTGCATCTTCTGTTAGGAGTTCCTCCTGACTATTTAACAGTGGACCCACATCTTCCTTGGTTTCTCTCTGCTGGCCAGCATATTTAAATTTGTTGCTTTTAACTTTCTTAATCAGGTGCAGCCAATATCAATATCTTTATCTTTTCCTTCCTGATTTTGTCCCTGCAGGTTTTTGCTATTTTATGGCTTCCTTCCTGGTGACCTGCCCATTTTTACATTACCTGTATACTTTCCTTTAGCATTTGAGGCATCCTAGAAGCTCCTTGTGCAGCTATATTGGTCTCATGATATTATTCAGTTTCTTGCTGGGCTCCCAATATTGTGCCCTTTACAAGTTTCAAGCACTCCTGGGTGCATTTATCCTTCAATCTGTCTTCCCATGGCACCATACCTATCAACTCCTCGAGTCAGCTGAAATCCACCATTTTGAAATCTAGCAACCTAGTTTTGCTGACCTCATGCTTCCTTGTCTCAGGATCTGGAATTCTATCATATTATGATAGCTTTTCCAAACTTACCCATAACCTTCACATCTTCCAACAATTCTTTGTTACTGGTCAGCTCTTCAAAAAGCTTTCTGCTACAGTGCTGCTTCCAGTGGTAGTGTATACATTATACAGATAATTAACATAGTGGGCACAACTACACAAGACACTTTATTAAGCATTAGACTAATCTAAGGTGCAGTTAAGTGTCACCATCTCCACGTGAACGAGATTTTCTGTGCATTAAATCAATCTAATGTGTTGTTTGCTAGCACCAGCATATATAGGCACTAGATAAATGGTGCATTAGCTAATGCACTGTAGAGCATGTGTAGATGCTGAGCAGGAGCAATTTGCTCCTGGTTAGCTCAGGCAGCTGATCCCCATGTGGGACCCAACCCGATCCCCATGTGGGATCCTACAGCTGGCACATTTCTCTTAGCCATGTTGGAACCCGTCTCAATCCCCACACGGCTGGAAAGACAGCAGCCCCTGCAGTCGGCACAGCTCTTCCCGCCTGACGGAGATTGGAACTTGCCCCCGTATCCCTTCCAGCCTCCAGAGCTGACATCTGGGGAGTCTGGAGCTCCCCCTAGCAGTTACAGGAGGGCAGAGCAGGGCAGGAGCAGCCCTAGACTGGACTGCTCTTGTCAAGCGCAATTTGCTTCTGATGGGGGTACACTTATAGACACATGCATGGAAGTGCAACACAAAACTCACTTATTCAATTAACTGCATGTGAAGATGCACTACATTAATACTCTTTATAAGAACCTCTCATTCTGGACTTGCACGTAATAAAGACAGGTGGCAGAATCATAGAACTATCATCTCTGGCTATGGCCTGTCTTTGTTAGTGATAATTTGCCCTGAATTATACAACATTTTCTAAGCCTGAAAAGGTACAACTACTGCAAAATGCATACTTAGCAACATAGGCTACTGAAAGTACACAATCTATGTACTTCTCTAGTCCCATTATCTGTCCATAAAACATCTGTTTAAGTTTAAAGTCTCCGTTTTCATTTGTAGGGCTACATATATAGTCCTGACTTGGTAACAGGATGTTCCCTTTTAGTACTTGGACCACCTTTAATATGTATGCACCTCAGAAAATGATGGAATTGCATGTCTCTGGAATGACGCTTACAACTACATGCAATTACATCTCAGGCAATTCTTGCGGACTAGCTCAAAAGACTCCTGAAGGAACTAAAATTAACAAAGTGTAATACTTTCTCTCAAAACACAAAACTCTCTTCTTCAATCTGGATTTCCTGAATAGCAGTATAAGCTTATCATATGTTCTATCAGTTTTACTTATATTTTTTAAAGACTCAAGCCACACCTAAGTTCTTCCCTTTGCGGTGAGGAAGTTGGGAGGTGGAGAATGACGAGAAGCTTAATTTGACTGAGATTAGTCATCATGCTTATTTTTAACTTAAAAATTACTAAGCCCAGATCATCAAAAGTACTTAGGTGTCCAAATCCTGCTGAAATCAATGGAAGTTGCATACTTAAAATACTTTTCAGCATCCTGATATAAGATACCAGTGTAAGGGGTACAGGGTAAGAGCCTATCTTAAATCAAATACATAGAATAAAATTCAATACGTATAGTGTGAGGGCAGCCATTTTCAGTTCAGGGCTGCCCATATAAACAAGGCAGTTTGGCTGCTGGAGGGTAGGCAACAACATCGCCTGGCCAGAGGTCTGCTGAGTTTCATCTGGAGGTAAGGGAGGAGCTGTAGGGGATGGTAGGAGGCTCCTGGTCCTGGGTACAACCTAAAAATACACCCTGCCGGGAGTGGGTGGCCTCGTGGGTCTCCCAGTGGAATGGGAGCCCCCAGGAAATGCTAGGCCAGTGATCACCCCAGTGAAAGGCAGGTCAGACTTACTGGGGTCAGGACTCAGCTCTCTCGCCCTCTGACTGAGCCCCTGTTCTTCCCTCACCCTGGGGGCTTCTCACGGTGCCCCCCTCACCCTGGGGGCTTTTCATGCTCGTAATGCCCCTCTCTATTTGGGGTCTTGGGGCTTCCCTCCTTGGTGGGGGGCTCAGGTGGCTGTAGTCGTGCCTGGTCCCAACTCTCCAGCTCGGGGTCTCGAGCCCCTGCAGGGCTCTGGCGGCCTCAGGCACACCTGGCCTCCAACTCTCCACTCTCCTCCTCGGGGCTTGCACCCCCACAACTATCTCCAATGGAACGCGACCCACCCGAAGGTGAGGGTTAGGGGTTACGGCACCCTGACCCGCTTTTCACTGGGGTGATCACTGGCCTAGCATTTCCTGGGGGCTCCCATGCCACTGGGAGACCCACGAGGCCACCCACTCCCGGCAGGGTGTATTTTTAGGTTGTACCCAGGACCAGGAGCCTCCTACCATCCCCTACAGCTCCTCCCTTACCTCCAGATGAAACTCAGCAGATCTCTGGCCAGGCAATGTTGTTGCCTACTCTCCAGCAGCCAAACTGCCTTGTTTATATGGGCAGCCCTGAACTGAAAATGGCTGCCCTCATTAGGTACCTGGAGATTGCCAGCTCCAGAGCCTTAAAGTGGCAGGCACACACAGTGCCCTGCCACACAGATGATCATAAACTGAACCAGGGCCAACAATGCCATACTGCTGCTGCTTTTTTTTCCTTTCAGTTAACACCATAATGAAATATGTAAACAATAGTATCATGTATAACGTCTGCAATAATCTTTCTACTCTACTTGGCTTATCCAGAAAAAATGCTGAGAACAATGGCATGAATTGTATATGGTCTTTACTGATTTGACCAAAGCCTTTGACTCTGTTAACCATGAGGCTCTATGGAAGATCTTATTAAAGTTTGGCTACCCAGGGAAATATATCACCATCCTAAGACTCCTTCATCACCAGATGACTGCCACAGTGGCTCCATTACAGATCCCTTTGCCATTCAAGCTGGCACCAAGCAGGGCTGCATGATCACACCTTTTCTGTTTTCTATCTTCCTTGTGGTCAACAAGATGTTCATCCATGACCATCTGCCACATGGCATCAACATCAAGTTCAAGATGGATGAGAACCTTTTCAATCTTTCTTGCCTCTGTGCCCAAACCAAAGTTACATCAGCCTCGATTGTAGAACTTCAGTATGCTGATGATTGTGCTATCGTTGCACACACTGAAGAGGACCTACAAATGGCCCTTAACTTCTTCCCTCAAGCAAACCAGGGCCTGGGACTGACCCTTACTATCAGAAAAACAAAGGTGTACCACCAGCCTGCTCTGGACCAGTTAACTCTCTGGCAAAGATCTCCATTGACAGATGGGAGCTGGAGAATGTTGAACACTTTGCATATCTCAGCAGCCATCTCTCAAAGACCAACATTGATGAGGAGATCCAGTATAGGATCTGATGTGCCAACTGTGCCTTCAGAAGATTGTATCGTGTGTTCAATAAACATGACATCAGGACTTGAACAAAGCTCCTATTATAGTAATCCCAACTCTTCTCTACATCTGTGAATTTTGGGTGACCTACAGGGACCACCTGAAAAGCCTGGAATACCTTCACCAGTATTACCTCTAAAAGATCCTTGGCATCAAATTAGGAGGATTGTCACACAAATTCCAGTGACCTTATTGATGCTGATACCACCAATATGGAAGTGTTGATTATTCAGCATCAGCTGTGGTGGACATGCGATTGTGGGTGTATGCCTGATGTACATTTACCAATACAGCTGCTGTACTTCCAAGTCACCCTAGGACAAAAGACACACAGGGGCCAAAAGAAATGCTTCAAGGACACCCTCGAGGCAAACATTAAGAAGTGTGACACTGACATCACTAACTGGGAAAAATTAGCTTGGGGCAGGGCGACATGGCAACACCTTGTGAGAGAAAGTACATCTTACTTTGAGGAAAACCATCTTGCCCTGGAGGCAGACAAATGGCAGAAACGGAAGCAAAGGAAACAAGACTGAGAAATCGACAGTTTGGTCTCTCTTTAACCACCATCTGTGGCACCTGCCAGAGTCTGTGGTTCTAGGATTAGTCTTCTTAGCCATCAAAGGACTTATCTACAACCCTTTAATTGACCCCTGGAGTAATCATGCTCAACTGTGAGGGATTGCTGCCCATGACTTGGTGCTGGTAAGAGCTCAGCTGGACTACTGTACCCAGTTTTGTGTACCATACTTGATATGGGTTTGTGAATTGTCTGGAGAGTGCCCAGAGAACTGTAACAAAAAGTTATGACCTATGACAAAAGGTTTCAGGAATTAGGTTTCATTAGCCTATGGAGAAGAAGACTGCAGAGAAATATAATAGTAATCTAAAATATGAAAAGTAGTGGTTCTCAATCTTTCCAGAGTCAGAACAACCTTCCATCACTTTAAATATGGTGGCTCCAGTGGCTGAGAACCAAAATTGGCACCGCCTTAATTTACCTCAATCAGGTGCTGCTACTTTCATATAAAACTGCCTCATACACACTACTGCTGCATTCCAGTTCTGTGATCTGCCTAAAGGAGGAAGGAGCTGTCTCATGTTGTGCAGCCCTTTCTGGTCCAGCTTCCTCCATGCTCTTCCCAGAAACAGAAGCACAGGGATGGAATTGTCCTGCTGTCCTGTTTCTTGGAGGTGTTTGGGAGGGCCAGATAAGGAAGGGCCTGAGGCAACTCTTGCCTCTTTTAGCCTGATGACAGGGCCCTAATGCAGCAGGAGTATATGAAGGAGTTTCATCTGGCTCCCACAGCAGTGGCAATGCCTGAGTTGTGGTACCCCGAGGGGGTTTCATAGCTCCTCAACTGAAAGCTACTGATGTAAAGATCTGTGAAAAGAGGAAGGTTATAAACTGTTTTTTATGTTCACTGTGGATAGGACAAGTAGTATTGGACTTAAAATGCAACAAAGGAAATATAGGTTAGGTCAGGCACAGGCTGCATAGAGCCTGCAAGGGGTTAAGTTGTGGCCTCTGGGCTCCCACTCAGTCCTAACTCCCCTATTATTCAGGCTGCAGCCAAAGTCTCCAGGCTCCTGCTCCCTCCCCCAGTTTGTGTTCTGTGCCAGCCCCAAGGGACACTGCGACATGGCACAGTGCTGTTAAGGTGAAGCTGGGACTGTGCACGGTACAGTGGTTGGAGGGTGCACATGCTGCAGCAGTGGGGCACTCACATAAGTGCACAGTATGATGGTGGAGGGAGAGTGTCCATGTTGGGTCGTTGCAGCAGTGGGGGCAGGGTGCCTGAGCAGGTGCAGCTTCAGCAGGGGTGTGTGATGCAAGAGGAGGGGGCACCGTGCAGTGTATGACCCAGAAGCCTGCGACTCCCACTGCTGCAGCATGCAGTCCCTGGCCACTTAGAAGCTGGATAGCTATGGGTTAGACATTAGAAAAAATAGTTAACTTTAAAGATGGTTACACACTGGAAGAAATTACTTTGAGAGGTTGTGACTTTTAAGAATAGGATAGAAAATATATGTAAGTAGTGATTTACATATAGGTGATCCTACCTTAGGGCAGAGGAATGGAGTAGGTAACCTTTTGAGGTTCCTCCCATCCCTATTTTATATGATTATATGAAATAAATAAAATAGTTTGAGATGCATCAGACCAGTAAAATTAAGAAATCCAGTTTTTAATGGCATGCAGTTGCTGGGTGAATGTCACAATACAGAATATCTACATAAGGCTCCAGCATCATTTAAGTCCTATTTAAGCTGTTAAAGTAGAGTTTCAATGGTGCATAAGGTGCTGCCTGGGCTCTCTTCTGCAGGGTGAATTTCTCATTTTAGTTTTAAATATTTATTAGCTTGAATATTTTGTTGATTTTCAGAATTATCCTTTAAATACCAAAAGCCATTACACCATGTTATAGATTAGCTACTTGTCAAATACCATTTTATACATAATTTGTTTTTGAGTCACAAATATAAAAATGAATAAAGACTAATTTTTAAATGCATTTGGATTACGCAACTGATTGAACAATTTTTTTGAATGTAGAGAGGTAACAAGTATCTTGCTCTTGTTCTAAGATCTATACATTCCTATATATTTAAATTTGGAAATTGATTCTGTGTTTATTTAGCAAGTCTATATTTCTCCTTGGAAAGTTTCACATTATAACCATTTAATTTTTAAACTAAAATCTATATTACGTTGTAAAGATACCTTATAGAATCACAATACACGTCAGTGTTGGAACACTGCCATCACCTTATGCAGGATATCTGTGGTTCAGTTTTTCAGGCTTGTATGTGTGTTTCAGTTAAACCTCTTGAGATATATACCTTATATTTGAGACACCTGTTCTAAAGGTCTTTTAGAAGTTCAGTTAGAATGGCTGGAAACGGAAGGAAACTGATCTGATAATGAAATGTAAAATTTTTTTTACACCTACTTGTGTTGCTTTTCTGAACAGATCAATCATATCAAAACCATAAAACACTTTGGTTACAAGCAAGTAAAACAACTTCCGTACAGTTTTAATGATGAAACAAGCAGTTAAAATTACATAGATATTTTAAAGTTCTAGATAAGTCTTTGAGGGATATTATCAGTGTTATACAGTCACCCACTTTGTTGCACTTCCTGTCAAGAAAAACAGCATAAATTCAAATACTCTTTCCTTAAAATCACCCTGCACAGCCAAAAGAAGTGAAATATTTTTGATCTTATAATTTTCTTTTTATGAATGTCATAAAAAATGTAAGTATATATTACCAGAGCAAATCAAAATTTCTAAAATGCATTCTTTTTCTGATTTAGCCATTGCTAAAACCTATCACTTATTTAAAAAAAATACTAACAAGTCAAGAAAATTAATCACTCCACTATCAGAATGCTTTAGGGTATGTATAATTTTTACATATTAAATGTTAATACTTGTCTTTAACAAACACACAGTATATAAATTGTTTAAATCTACTGAATGTCAAAATAGCAAAGAAATCTATGTTGAAAATGATGAAAGTAGAGAAATCATTTGATGACTATTCGATGTTATTTATAATAGGGGTGGGAATCACTGTTTAGTTAAATTAGCACTCGAGTCTAATGCAAATTCATCCGGGGCTATTTAGGGTGCAGGCTTAAAAGGCAGACCACATGTCTTGCATACTGATGCTTGCAAATATACCAGGATTACAGTACAATTTAATTCCACACCTCAATTTTATCAGAAAATTTTAAAAAGTTAGGTGGTATATTTTGAAAAAGTACAGTTAACACAGGTACCATTACACTGATAAAACTCTGAAAAAGTACACCTTGTTTACAATTCTGAATCTTCCCAAAATAGAAGTTTCTGCCAAAGTGTAGCATAGTTCATATAAGTGGATCTATGCATGTATAGTTAATATAAGTGGATTATATATTTATCTCATACCAGATCCACTTATACTGATACTGACTATATACAGTATAACCTCATAAATCCAGAATTCTCAAAAATCTGGCACTGCTCCACGACAAGCTACTGTTCTCCCCCTGCACCCCCCTGACGTGGCAGGAGAAGCTTGCACACAGCAGCTGCTGCTGCCATCCACCACCCCGTGCTGCCATTGTGCATGCAGCCACTGCTCTGGGACCATTCGCTGCTTCCCCCCTAACCCCGGTCCGTGCCCAGCCGCTCGGCATTTTTGAATATCTGGCATTTTCAAATATCCAACAGGTGCTCAGTCTCAAGCATGCTGGATTTGTGAGGTTATATTGTATATATTAAATAGACTAGGCTGTGCTGCCAAATTTGATAAAATCACACAACATGCTTATGTTTAGAGTCACATTTGGAACATATATGTGTATATGTATATAATCTCCCAAATGTGACTCTAAACATAAGCATGTTGTGTGATTTTATCAAATTTGGCAGCACAGCCTAGTCTATTTTCTGAGTGCTTCATTGTAAATCCATAAAGTAGTGTGTACATTAGCTCTTCTCCCAAAACTCTCAATACCAGACTCAACACTAAAGATTAGCTATGCAGTGCTACAAATAGTCATTCAAAAAATCGATTAAAAATAGGTAAGAGAACTGAACACTGACCCTTCAATTTATTACTATTGCAAGATGACAGTTACATGGGGTTCTTTGTATTTTCAATGGAGCAAATCCTAAACATCTCCTTGATTGCCCTTTCTTTTGCTACCTTTCTAGGATTTGGAGCATTGGATGTAAACAAAAGAAAGACATAGGTAGATTTTTTGTCACCATTATATTTGTTATTTCTGTGCTTTATCTTTTCTTCCCCTATTCTCCACGTAGCTGACATTTTTTTCCAGCTTTGTCTTTTGCAAGAGAAGCAGCAAGAGCAACTTAGCAGTAGCACCCGAGTGGTACTTTGGGTAGCATTGCTGGTTGGGTGCAAAATAGCAAGAAGCAACAGAGCAGACAGACTTTGATGGCTTGAACACATATACAGAAATCCTATCAGCCTTTACACCAGTATTAAAATGGAACACACACGTTGTAATTCTTTGTATTGGTGAAACTCCCTTGAATCCAGCACAGAATTACTCTGGGAAAAATCAGAGGTAAAATTGTACAGTTTCTAGTTAAACTGGTATAAGTATTAGTTATTTGCAGCTTATCTCAGGGTAACTATTTGCACATGGTGCTACCCTGCCAGCCAATGATAAGGCATGATACTGTATTTCCTCATATATAACATGCACCTTTCCCCCCCAAAATTGTCCTCCAAAATTTGGATGCGTGTTTTAGGTGTGGAAACTGTTTTATTCACTGGAAAAGGAGCAGTAACTGGTATTGTACATGCCATGTAGCTGCCAAGATAGCTGCTGCTTGTGTCTGCTCAGCAAACTGAAGGGGTTAAAGCTTGCACTAACTCTCTCACAGCTGTAGCTACTGGCTGAGCACTGTAGCTTGTGGCCGAAGCAGGAAGTGAGCTGATGGTAGTATCTTGATGAGGCTCATGATGTGGAAACAACACTTTATTTATAGGAACTTATATGAAGAACTAATTCCAGTAAAGAAATAATAATCTTGTTACTGCCCTTTACAAGGGTAGCCCAGCCTTGTGGAAAGCCTTCCTGAAAACAGAATATCCAGGAAGTTTGGCATTGTAGGAAACAGTCTGTCATACCAAGAAGCAGTAGCATAACTAGGATGAGTTGAAAGGGGGGTACTGCAATCACCCCCTGCAAGTCTTTGCCACAGCAGGGATACCCCTGTGCCATCCCTGTCTAGCACCAAGCAGTGTACCTAGGCAGTAGTGGTGGGGGTGAGCGGAGCAAGCAGAATGGTGCTCTGCAACAGAGAACCCCTAACCCCTTTTACTCTAGTAGTGCAGAGGAAGATGGAAGGCAGCATTATGCCTGTTGCTTGTTAGTGAAACTGCCAACAAAGCAAGTGCAGCTTAGCAGAGAAAATTAGCACAACTAAATGGGATGCAGGACCTAGCCTTCAGACTGCAGACAGGAGACCCATGGGCTGTTGATTAGAGTTGGCAACACTGGAGCTGGGTTGGGTGACTGGAAGACAGTGGCATACTGAGGGTCCCCAGAGCCTGGGGGGCCAACGCCTGATCTGATCAGGGTGTGGGGCTGAGGCAAATCAGTCTGTTCGGGGTCCCACCTCCCACCTCCCACCCCCCAGCAAGTCCACGGGGGAATTACCAGCACTGCACACCGCCCGCGGGGGGAGAGGCACCAGCTGGAATTTCTGGCCAGAACAGCAGAAGAATCCCACAACCCGCCGGCCGGGAGGGCCATACAGTAAACATGGAAGGCGTCCCAGCCTCTCCAACCAGTGCTTTTCCCCCAAGGCCAGTGCCCAGGGGCCATGGCCTCCCCCCACTCTCCACCTCCACCCCCCAGTTGGCATGCCACTGCTGGAAGGGGGAGGAGAAAAGGAGCATGTATAGTTTGATACTGGGGCTAGAGGCACAGAGTGGTCCAGTTCCCCACAACAAGGAGCTCTACAGGGTGCAGTATATAGGGAGATAAATAAGGTGTCTGTAGTATCTACTGGTAAGTGGTTTAAAGGGAAGAAGAAGGCCATGAAGAGGTGCTTTATGGAGGGCACTGTCACAGAGAATGCCAGTGAAGCACTGTCCTTTTTGGGACTATGGTCTAAGGGCCCAGCACAGTGAGGTAGGACTGGGGATCCAGGGCAGAGAGGGAGAGAATGTCAGAAGCCAGAGATACATTTGGCCATCTTGAGTTGCAGGATCAGGGCCTGGCATATACAGCCCAGGCTATAGCCCAGAGTGCCAAGACAGGGACTAGTTCCTGGATAAGGGCCCAGAGGGGTGCCTTAAAGGGCAGCATGTCTAAGATAGGCAAGAGTAAGAGCCTCAAGGGGTAGGTGCTTGTCACTAAGTGGTGCAGGTGAGAGCACAAGGACATATTGGGGTAGCCTGAGCAGCAGAATAGGTGTAGTGGAGCCACCCATGGTGCCATGACACCTCTAGAGGTAGACCCCTACTCTCCCTGGGAGCCTTTGCCAGAGAAGACATAGTCCTGTGCCCAATGTGTATGTATAGGAAAGAGGGACTGAACAGGACACCAGGGTTGCCTCTCAGAGAGCCTGACCATGGGGCTGCTGCTGCCTGAGGGGAGATGCTGCTCCTATGGCACTGGCAGCAGTCACAGCAGTATCCTAGGAAGGTAATTCTTCCCTTCTCCTCACCCATGTCCCCTGTCCCCCAGTCTACAGTGGTTAGCATACCACTGCACTCATGTCTTGCGTAGCCAATAAACTTGGTATGCCTCTGCCAGGAAGTTCCAGATGTCACACTTCCTGGTCACTCTGGATGCGTCCAGATGTGCATGGACGTTTGATTCCCCGATGACAAGTAGTGGCAGCGCACCTTGCGCCTCTGCTTCTTGTCTCTGGGGAACACCTGCGCCGAAGTGCACAGCAAGTTACCCCAGGTGGGGCAGGAGAGGCTGAGGCCAGCACTGTGCTGGCCCCAGCAGCCTTACCTGGGGTCCTGGGGGGTCTCCCGGGGCTGCAGCCATGGCATTTCCATTGCACCAGGGAGGGTAGGCTGGCTTCACTTTTTAGCAGTGTGCACTGGCCAAGCGTGCACTGCTCTGGGTTTTTTTGACACTTGAATATCCAGGAGCCAAAAAATCCCATGGGAAAAAACTAGTCTAGTGCACGCTTGGGCAGTGCACCCTTGCAGTATGGAGAACACCAGACTGTGCAGTATGTGGCGCTGCAAACTGTGCAGTATGTGGACGTGCCCTCTATGTTTCTAGGACTTACTCTTTCACACAGTCAGCCATGACTCTGGAAAAATCTTTTTTATTTTCTACATTCTACCATTCAAAAACAAGGTTTGTTTTATTGGGGGTGTGTTATATGCAAGAAAATATAGTAACTGCAAGCTAAAGCAGGCAGTTTGAATAGCTGTTTGGCTGTCCACTCTGAATCCACTGGCAAAACCAATGTGAATTATACTGGGGTAAAAGTGTTGCATGTCCTCATGCTGAGTGGCAACCATGGTAAGTACATACCTGCCATGCAAAAGCCTTGAAAGAGAATTATAGGAGGTATTAGTTTCCCAGACATACTTGGGTATGCTGCCTCTACAGACTTCCAGCTTCCAACATACTATGGAATCTATTTGGCAAAACTTAAAACACAAAAGGAAGCTATAATAGAATAGAGAAGATCTATTTAAAAAAAGTGCTCAGCTTTACCTGCCTCTTGAATAGGAATATTAGAAAAGCTTCAGCATAATTCTGAAGTCTCATAATACCTTATAGTTTTACCCATTCTGTTTTTCCCATAATTACTGAAGTAACCCTGCTTTCCATGCAAGCTTTATGGGTTAAAATAGCACAAAGCACAGGGTTAATGTTTTATAAAGTATATTAAACAATTTATTGAACAAGTTTTTCCTTCTCTCTATCTTCTCTATTTAGAGAATTAGCACCAAAATGAAAACATACCTTCATCTTCCCAACCACTGTTTGTACTCCCTTCTCTTTCACTGTTTTCTTGTAATACTGTATGATCTGTTGGCAAGTCATCTTCTGGCACACTAGCATCGCAATCTGCTGCATCTGTTACACTTTCTTCTTCCACAATATGCAATTTGTCTTCGTCATCTGAATCTGAATTTGCTTCTACCACATTATTGTAATTGGTAACTGCACAGAGACAAAAAGCAAAACACAACTGAACAAAAACACTCTTATATTAGACAGTACCGAGAGTAGTTCTATGATTTGTTTAAAGGTGTTACTATAGTACACCCAACATGTTTAGGAAGACAATACTGCTGATTAGCAGTTATTGTGCATTTTTCTCTTTAAAGGCAAAATGATGTGGCAGGTATACACAACGAACCTACATCACACTATATAAGGCAAAAAAGAAACTTAGGGGGCAGCTTTCAAAGGAAATGTTACATTTCCCCCCATCACTAAGTACCCAGAAAGAAGGAGGCTTTTTCCTCAGACTGAACAAAAAAACTGCTGATTAGCAGTTATTGTGCATTTTTCTCTTTAAAGGCAAAATGATGTGGCAGGTATACACAACGAACCTACATCACACTATATAAGGCAAAAAAAGAAACTTAGGGGGCAGCTTTCAAAGGAAATGTTACATTTCCCCCCATCACTAAGTACCCAGAAAGAAGGAGGCTTTTTCCTCAGACTGAACAAAAAAAACAACCAAACAACGCTCCCCCCTCTCCCCCTCGGCACATTATGACAGTTTTGTGGAAAGAAGACTATGCAGTGCAGCATGTACTTTTGTCACATGGTAATAAATATTATTAAAATAGTCTTAACCTAGAGATACAGAGCAGACGTTACATTATAATTTGAAACTGTTAAAATGGTTCTGTAGGAAAATATTATTTCTTTCTCTGAAAGTCTCTTGGAACAAATGTTAATTCTACTGAAATTTTAGTATTATTAATAGAAATTATTTACACTTGCATTTTATGCGTTGGGTTCTCTCACACATATAGCATATTGTTATTCCACTACCAGATTTTAATATGTTTATGTGAACGCTCTAGATATCTAGAATAAGAATGGTGCTTTAACATGTGCAAATATTTATCAATGAATGAGTGCGCAGCTGTGACAATGGACACATTATAGCCGTTACACTCCTTTAGAGGTTAAAAGAATATCTGTGATGCACATAATCATGTTACGTTAGGTCACTTGAATACTTGGGGCTATTTGCGCAGCTACCACTCCAGAAGGCAGACTGATTCTTTCATTTGAAATCCTGCTATTAAGATAGATAAATAGGAAACTAAATTCCTACTCTTTTGACTTCAGAGTTTTTTCCTGAAGCAGGTATTCTATCCATTAAAAAACATTTTAAAAAGGAAGGAGTGTTGCAATGTGAATCGGCAAGCCACTAGCTCATTTCCTTCCATTTCAGAAGGAAAATGTCCCATGTAAAATATGCATGAGCACGACAAAAGCCCCTTTTTGAATTTAAAAAGATCACCACATGTTTCCATATTTCTTATGTGCACAGTGTTATTTGCAAAAATGTAAAATGCCCCACCACTTATTCATGCTATTAAGTTATTCAGAGACAAACCTAGAACACATATTCTGGTAGATATACAATATAATTTATATTTCATGGCCTTTCTGTTCTATTATTATTAATATTTACTTTTTAGGTATATTATGTTTGAAACACAATACTAGTAAAAAGAAACAAACAAAATATACAGTAAGTTGAAAAAGACCAAATACAAGTTATATTTAATTGTATGTTTTGCAGAATTTTCTATTGTGATTCCACTATGTAGAGAGGATACAACGGAAATGGAAATAAATTATATCTGAAATTCCAGTAATAAGAATTATCAAACAGATTCATATTATAATAATTATTTAACTGTCTAAATAGACAGAAAAGTATGCCATTCAGAGAAATAGACTGAGAAGTATCCCATGCATTCCAATAATACATGTGAAGCCCCATGTATTCTGAGTTACAACTAACTATAAAATTCAGCTTCATCTACAAGTGTGATATTCAAAACCTTACTTTTCTCTTATTTAACCTTGGAATCTAAATTAGCGCAACCTCTAGTTGTGAAAACTAGTTTCTATAAGCCTTGAGAAGCACTGGTGTAAAAGACAGCATAAAGCACTGCTGCAAATTTTCTCTCTCCACAGAACAGCAATAATTCATACATTTACATACCTGAAAACATTTTCTAATTTACAACTACAGCTCACTAAGGCTAGGGTTAGACATTCAAAAAGCCTAAGCTGGTTAGTCTAACCTGCAAAGCTTGAACTGATGGACAGACATTCCCTTTTCATTCCAGAAATGTAGGGACGTGCCGGGAGGCACTAGAACAGCCCTCCCTTGCTTCCACAGGGCTGAGCTGAGGGAAGTGTGGCCAGGCCCCGGCAGGACACTCATAGATTTCACAGACATTCACGCTGGAAGGGACCTTGGAAGATCATCAAGTCCAGCCCCCCCTATCCCAGGGGCAGGAAGTCAGCTGGGGTCATAGGATCCCAGCAAGATAAACATCCAGATGTCTCTTGAAAGCATTCAAAGTAAGTGCTTGAATCACCTCCGGCAGCCATGTATTCCAAACCTTGGTGGCTCGGACAGTAAAGAAGTTCTTTCTTAAACGGTCATGGAGGAGTCTGTGACTGTTCAACCTTGTCATTACTTGGGGTGCTCTGGTGAACAAATGTTCCCCCAGATCATGGTAAGCACCCCTGATAAACTTATAGGTGGCCACCAGATCACCCTGAGCCTGTGCTTTTCCAGCTGAAGAGCCCCACGGCTCTCAGCCTCTCTTCATAACGTCTGTTTTCCTGACCTCTGATCATGTGCGTGGCTCTCCTCTGCACCCTCTCAAGTTTCTCCACATCCTTTTTGAATTGTGGAGCCCAAAACTGGATGCAGTACTCCAGCTGCAGCCTCACCAAGGCCGAGTACAAGGGGAGAATGATGTCCTGGAATTTGCTTGAGAAGCATCTATGGATGCAAGTCAGCGTTTTGCTCGCTTTACTAGCAGCAGTATTACACTGAAGGCTCATGTTCATCTTGTGGTCAATCATGACCCCCAAGTCCCTTTTGTCCAAGGTGCTAGCTAGAATAGCACTACCAAGCCTATAACAATGCTGCAGGTTTTTTCTTCCCAAGGTGGAGAACCTTGCATTTTTAAGTGTTAAACACCATCAGGTTCTCATCCGCCCATTTCCCAAGCCTCTCAAGGTCAGCCTGGATCACCCACCTGTCCTCAGGTGTGGATGCTTTACCCCAGAGTTTGATGTCATCAGCGAACTTGGACAGTTTGCTTCTGATATCAACCTCCACATCATTAATGAATAATGGGTCAGGGGGCTGGACTGTATGATCTACAGAGGTCCCTTCCAGCCTCGTCACTCTGATTATTTCCCCCAGCCCCACAGTAGCCCAGCAGGGAATGTTTATCACCCCTAACTAAGTGTTTATCAACCTATTAAGAAAACAAAGCCTCTCCAAGCTTGTCTTAAACAGCTTTTCTAAGGAAGATATTAAGCTAAATGTTGATTAGCTCCCAAAAAGCCTGTCTGCCTTTGTTGTCTCCCACAGCACAGACCAAAGCCAACATGTGGTCTGCTAGCTAATGCTGAGGTGTCTGTGTAAGGCAGAGGGGCAGGGGAATAATTCCTGCTTAACAGGGAGAAGCCAGGCAGACGCTCTGTGCCTTCAAGTCTCTGCTGCAGCTCCAGCCAGGGAGCACAGGGGAGGGGCCACTCCTGCTGTGGGGCAGAGAGCCCTGCCCAGCCCAGAGAGCATGCTGGGATGCTGGGGGTGTCTGGTTTATCTTAAACCAGCAAGCGGTCTGGGCCAGACATTGCATAAATCTGTTTGACCCAAATCAGTTAAACCTTGTTGAATGTAGTATCAGACTTATCTCAAAATGATTTCAGCCACTTTCAAACTGGTTTATGTGCACTTAACATCTGTTCTGTTACAGGTTTAAACCAGTTTCTGATCACTTAAACCAGTTTATGTGTAATGTCTGTTCCTAACCTAACAGACATAGAAGTAGAAGTAGACAGAAGAGTTCCTTTAAACTAATGATGCTCAACCTTTCCAGTATACAGGCCAGACGAGTGGAGTGCGGTTGGTTTGTGGAACAAATCCAGAGCTGCAAAGAGTTCCTGGGTAGTGGTTTGGGGGTCAGGTGCCAAGTCCACCCTTGTGCACCAGATCCTGGGCTGTGTACCAGATCAGACCCCATTTGCTGAGCCCAGCTGCAGACCAGCCACACAAACTGGTCCAATCCTGCAACAGGGCCAGGAAATTCAGCCCATGCAGATCCCCATGAGTCCAAACAATTATAAGGAAGTGAAAAGTGGTAGTGTTGCTCAAGACTGCCACTGTTCCCCCACTGCCAAATATCCAGACCTTGGGGAGCTTCTATGGGCCAAATGGCTTGGCTTTGTGGGCTGTACTTTTAACCATCACTGATTCAGCTTGATTCTGTATCCTTTTTGGTCATTTGGTCTAGGTTTTTTTTCATTTTTAGCATTTATGTAATAAAATGAAAAAAATACTGTTTTGTCACATGGAAACAGACATGTATGTTCACATGCAGAGTATGTACAATATGAAAATTATAAAAGAAAAGTCTTGAATACTAATATATTTTTTCATTATACTTTTTAAATTTGAACTATAGTGAACTAACAGCTCTTGTTATTTTGAAAATGTTTCCAACATAAGGAAGGTAATGTCTTATTATTTCAGAGCACTTTGAATAATAAAATGCTATAAAAATGCTAAGTACAACTTCCATTGACTCCAGCTGCAGTTCTGCTCAGCATGTTTGCAAATCAGTCTCTAGGTGTCTCAAGTCTGGAAGCCAGACAATAAGAAAAAACAGGGATTGCCAATGCAAAGTTTAAGTGACTTCCGAGTACAGTATCAAATAGGAACTCTTTGGAGGAGATTGAACAGCATCCAATTCCTTAGCATTGCATTCAACTGCCTTGATGATAAGAGCATTCTCTCCCCCCTGCAATCACCTCTCTCAATAACCAAGCAGTTTCCAACTTCTATAACAAGTGAAGCAAGGGTCCTGCAGAGGGGAACTTACTTCCCCGCTCATCTCCGATTCATTCCCAGTGCACTATCCATTCCAGGGAAAACACCATATATGATGATGTAATTAAAAATGATGCCACCATGCATTTCTGCAAGGAGAACAAGTTCAATGACACAGTAACCCTGAACTACAAAATTTTCTAACCTTTGACAGTTTGACTTTGAAATCTTCACACTGCTTTTCTAAAATGTACTGAATTACATTTAAATATCTATATTAAAACAAATTTAAAATAAAGTTCATTATGTTAAACCTTGTTTCCCCCGCTTAAAGTTCATACACAAAGCTCTCCCAGTTCTCCCCATTGCTCATGCTCCTTGTTCCTGATTCTGATCCCAGCCTCCCACCTCTTCCCCCTCCGTGCTCCTACCTTATCCTGTCCCCAACTCTGCTTCTCACCTGTCTGTATTCAAGGAAGGATGTTTTTTCCCTTCCTCCTCATACTATCAAGGCACAAGTAGGAGGATAATTGAGAGCAGGACAAACTTTGTCCAGTCAATCAAAAACCAGGAAAAGCAACTGAAAATAAAACCTTATTTAGGCTTTAAATTTAGTTCTGTGAATGTTGCTGCTACCTTATAAGAAATGTGATTGTAAAAAAATGGAATTTTTTAGATGCTTACAGTGCAGCCACATTTTAGTGGATTTTTACATGCATATTAGAAGGCTGAGTAAATACCACCCAACATATTTCAATGCTTTGTTTCAAGCACTAGATCTTTTTAATTCCTATATAAATAGTTATACTTAACAGTTTTTAACATTGGCAGTATTTGTTTTCCACAGTTTCCTTCTCTGAAATGGTTGAGCTAATTTCAAAACAGTCAACCTGAGTCAGGGATAATTTCAGCCCCTATATGGTTAATGCTGGAAAAATTACAAATAGAATCACTTAATCGTAGAAAATTAGGGTTGAAAGAGACCTCAGGGGGTCATCTAGTCCAACCCTCTGCTCAAAACAGGACCATCCCCAACTAGATCATCCCAGCCAAAGCTTTGTCTACCCAGGTCTTAAAAATCTCCAAAAATGGAGATTCACTACCTCCCTGGGTAACCTGTTCCTGTGCTTTACTACCCTCCTAGTGAGAAAGTTCTTCCTAAAATCTAACCTAAACTTCCCTTGCTGCAACTTGAAACCATTGCTCCTTGTTCTGTCATCTGCCACCACTGAGAACAGCCTAGCTCCATCCTCTTCACGTAGATGAAGGCTGTTATTAAATACCCACTCAGTCTTCTCTTCTCCAGACTAAATGAGCCCAGTTTCCTTTGCCTCCCCTCATAAATCATATTCTTCAGCCCCCTAACCATTTTCATTGCTCTCTGCTGGACTCTCTCCAATTTGTCCACATCCTTTCTGCAGTGGGGGGGTCCAGAACCAGACACAGTACTCCAGACATGGCTTCACCAGTGTCAAATAGAGGGGAACAATCACTTCCCTCAATCTGCTGGCAATGCTGCTACCAATGCAGCCTTAGGGGATGGGACAGGGGACGTTACTAGTTCTACCAGTCCCTCTAATAAAAAGAGACTCTGTGTAGAGCAGGGGTTCTTAACCTTTTTTGTGTCATGAACCCCTTTGGCAGTCTGGTGAAGCCTATGGACCCCTTCTCAGAATAATGAACATCTGTAGACAGGAAGACTGCAATCACGTGCGATCTAGCGGCGGGTCTAATAAGTACCGTAATTTCGAAGTAGTGATGAGTGTAAACGATATTTCGAGATATCTGCAACAACTGTGATATGTGATATCTGTGATTTCTATCGGTGACAAAGTCACAGGTACTGCTAATACTACTGTGGTTTGTTGCCTACATTCATAATTGAAGGAAATGCTAAATTTCAGTTAGAGGTTAGTGAAAATAAAGATGTAATTTTTTTCCCATCCAAGTTCACAGACCCCCTGAAATCTGTCCACAGACCCCCAAGGGGTCTGTGGACCCCAGGTTAAGAACCCCTGGTGTAGAGGAAAGTGGCCCCAACTATCTGCCTTCTCGTTCCTACAGCACTCAAGACTGGGGAGTCTGCTAACAGAGTTGTAGCACTACAGTAGAATTTTAGCTGGGAAGTTAAACTCCTACCCTTTTGAGTCTACATGCTCACCTCTGCTTCTGTGACTAAGCTTCAGAGCTCCTGACACAGAACAGGTTCCTAGCCCAGTGTCTGCCTAGGAAAGAAGTGAGAACATTTTGAGGACTGCTCTCCAAGGAAAACAAGGAAGTGGGACTTCCATAGAAGGGACACTTCGACAGTTATGACACTGTCTCAACTTATCTCACAGCTATTAGGAGACTATTAGAATCAGGAATCTATACAGCACTTCTGTCTGACAGAGACAGAATGTGGCAGAGAAGGGGGGGGGTCACCAACAGAAGTGTCAAAGCCTAAAAAACAGCTGTGTAATAATGCCAAATGCAACAAGATCCAACAGATGACATTTCAGACTAGAGTCTCTGTTCAGAGAAACAAGGAAGTATTCCAAAAAAGAAAAAAGGGTTTTTTTTGCACAAGTCCATCACAATCTTTGTAGCAATTGTTGAAATACCCAGTTAACTATAAAAGCATCCTGATTTCTCTAAAGTAGCCTCATTTTTATAACCAGAAAGAAGAATGATGTTTTTTTAATGCGATCAACATGTTTTACAATAAATATTATTGAACTGTTGAATTACAGTACCTGCGAGCATGGGAGACATTTCACAGACAACACAGGTCCCTATTCAAGGAACAGCGCCTAATCCTGCAACATATGTACAGATACTTAACCTTATTAATAATAATTCAGTGGACTTACATATGATTAGTAAATTAAGCACTGAGAAATTTTTGCAGGATTGTGGCAGAGGTATAACAATACAGCTTGTTTGCTTAAGGAGCTGTGATGCATGGGGACAAACAGCTACTTCTGGCTGCTACTGTGTTGCCAGCACAATAGTGCAGCCCTGGTGGCAGCTGTGTCTTTCTAAACACTCCCTCCCTAAATCAGCACCCCGGGCAGATTCCTTGCTCACCCTGTCTGAGTTATGGTACCAGATTGTGGTCTTAGACTTGAACAAATATAAACTACTACATACACTCACTAGGAAGGGAAAAAGCAAAGAAGGACATAAGATTTCATAGATTTCATAGACATAAGATTGGAAGGAACCTCGGGAGATCATCGAGTCCAGCCCCCTGCCCAAAGGGCAGGAAGTCAGCTGGGGTCATAGGATCCCAGCAAGATAA
>NW_017728886.1:25622343-25628688 GCF_001723895.1 Crocodylus porosus
ATGTAGCTTCCTTCAAATAGAGAGCTACATTATTCATGCTGCTAAATCCAAGATTTAGGTTCTGAGCAACTTAGGCACTTCTAAAAATATTACCCCAGGTTGTTATCTTCAAGAGTGACTGAGTAGGGGACCAGAGTTAGCCCATCATGTAAATGGAGCTGTAATGGAGATTACAGAGTGGTGAATATAGCCATATGCAAATGACTTAAAATATAACATTTGACACCATTAAATTAATAAATCATTTTAATTCTGCTTTCAAATACTGTGTTAGAAAAGAAAGTGACCAGTTTCAACTTGGTGTCAGATTGTAAATGAAATCTGGAATATGAAATGTTTATACAAGATAAATCCATTATTTAATGGTATTATTATATAGCTTCTAAAATAAAGCTAAAATATGTATATTCAGAATCATGTCTTCTGAATTTTACATGCAATTCTTCTCTCTTAATTTCTCGTTATATGGTATACTTTCCTTTATACAATAAATGAACATTTTCATTAAATTTTTCATTGCTGTTAGAGCAAATGCCTACTAAATGGATTGCTACAAATAAATTGCTTATTGCAGATCTGCACGTCTCTTGTTGGATCTATATGCAGTTTTAAATGCAGAAAACATGCATCACAGTGCATAATTCTAATCAAAGTAGTAATGTTCAAATGAAATATTGATTAAGGTGTTGAAACAGTAAAGTGTATTGTATGGCTGGTTGAATTCAGCAAGGATGCACAGAAAATCAGTTTAGTTAAATTTAAAAATTATGTTTAAAAAGAAAAAATCTTTAACTGTGTATCTTCAAGCCAGCAAAATCAGGAAATTCGAAGTCAAGGCTAACTCTGTAGTGAAAGACTGTAAGAAGATCGTAGGAATAGCTGTCTACAACAGTGGTTGGCAAAGGCATAACTATAAATGTTGGGGTCCAGGACAAAACGTTGGGTAGTAGTGGGGCAGTGGCAATGAGCCCTCCTTTCTCTCACTTGGAGCAGCCCTAAGCCATGGGAGCACAGCTGGAGAAGCCTCATGCTGCCTGACTGTAAGAATTGGGTGCTGGAACACAAGAATAACAATTTTGAACCACCAGCCCTAGAAGCTGAGCTGGAGCAGCCTCATGTCACCCAGGCATAGGAGAGTCTTAACTGTCCTGAGCTAAGACCCTCAAAGACTCTTGCCCTATCCCTCTACAGCCAGCCCTGTGGCTGGGCAGCATGGGGCTTCTTCAGCTTGGTTTCTAGGGCTGGCCAGCACAAAGCTGCCCCTGTTGTGTCCTGGCACACAGCTCCCACAGCCAGGTGGCACAGGACTTCTCCAGCTTAGAGGGGACAGGGCTGTTTCAGATGTGGCAGAGACCCTGGAGGAGGGGGCATTATTCTGGCACCCCCTTCTCAGTTGGCACCTTGGACTAGTGCACCCTCTTAGCTATGCTCATGATTGTCAACCTTTTTAGACTCATGGCACAGAAGGCAGGTCTAGCTTTCGTTAATTTTTTTCAATACAGAAAAAATAATAGATCAATGCTTCCACCACAAACAAGTCAGGCCACAGCAATTCATAAACCTTTTGACACTATTGATTCATATTTGAAATCTCTTGGTTTATATTGTAAATCAGATGTAGTGTTTGCACACCTAACAATGCTAATATTGTGTGGCACCCTTAAAAGGATTTCATGGAAACCCAGAGTGGCATGGTACCCTGTCTAAGAATCAGTGGTTGACTCTATGGCTAGGGACAGAAGTTACACATAAACCAGTCATCAGAAACTGATTTAAACTTGTAACAGACCAGAAGCACAGTGCACATAAACCAGTTTTCAAATGGCTGAAACTGGTTTAAGAAACTTGGTTGAATGTAGTATCAGACTTAACTGATTTGGGTCAAACCAATTTATGAAACTTCTGTCCCAGACCCCTTCCTTGTTTATGTTAAATCAGAGTCCCCCAGCATCCCAGCATGCTTTCCAGCCTGGGGCTGTGCTGTGCTGTCTGCTCCCAGACAAGGCTTGGAGGAGCCGGGGGCAGAAGCAGGGACTACCCTCTCAGGAAAACCCTGACTGGGGTCTGGGGCCAGGGAGGGGGATTAAACTCCTCTTTCCTGTGTTAAACCCCACTTCCCCTGAGTACAGAGCTTCCCTGCCCTGCTAAATTTATTGAAAGGTACTGCTGGCTGCAACTGTGGATGGCAAATCACAGAGGCACCTGGAAGCAGGAAGAGGAAGTGATGAGCAACCCTTCAGGGTCCTGCTTCCGTGATTCTGGACTGCAAATCCCAAAGACCTCAGGGGCAGCAGGATGAGGAAGTATACACACAGTCCATATTGGTCTCTATGTGCCAGAGAGCTGTGCTCTAGTGTATCCCCGGCTTCTGGCCTGAGCCACTGTAGGCATGTGGCTGCATTTCCTGAATCAAAAGCAAATGTGTGTCTATTTGTTTCTCAGCTTCATCTCTGCAGCTTAGACTAACCTGCAAAGACTAAATTGATTCAGCCTTGGGCTTTCTGACTGTCTGTACTTAGTCTATATGCAATGATGGGAGATATCCCAAAACACTAGTAATGGTGATAGAAACACAAGGCTAGAAACTGCCTGCATGACACGTTAGCTATAGGATTATCCAGATGTATTCTTTGAAGAACTGTACCACAGGAAAACACTAGCAGCAGGTCTACATTAGTGGTTAGAAACCAACAATTTGCAGGCCAGATCTGGCCCATGAAGACATGTAGCTTCAGTGGCAAAGGGCCTCAACAGTAGTTTGGTTGCTTGCTGAATCTATTCAATCTTTGAGAACAGACTTCCCAGCACTTTTAAAACAGTCCCAGCACTTTTAAAAATTACATACATTTTAGCCACACAACATTTGATGTCTTAATACTGAAAAGAGAGGGGATAGTGTTAATTAAGTGTACTATTTACATTTTGTTTAACATAAATTTACTATGAGACAAGATAGAACAGAACAGGTGTAAGCTACTGTAATCTTTTTTTCTACAGTTCTCTATATAGTTCTAGTTCCTATATTTCATAAGTTCAAAAGAAATAATATCTACTTCTGAAAACTGCTTAAAGCTCTAATAGACCATTTTGTAAATCCATATGAAGACACTGCTAAGAAAAGAAAGTCTCAGTTCCACAGACTGTAACAACCTTTGTCATACATCACGTACATTCTTCATGATTGACAGATTACTGCTTTGCTGGTCTATAATTACTTTTTAGCAGCCATTACTGTCTATTGAGTTGATTCAGCAATAAGTCAACCCAGACAATATTTATCAAAAAACTATACAGGCAAAATAGCTATATTTCAGGCCTCAATATTTCTTATTTTATTTTGTGGTGGATTATTAGGCATCACAATTAAATGGTGTGTTATTTCCACACATTCTTGTCTCCACCAATAACAAGTAAAGAAAGAATCGAAGGGCCAAAGACCTATTTGAGTCATCACATACCATTTTAGAAACCCAGATCTTTTGCATACACAAATATGTACAGTGCTGTAGCCTAATCCTCTAGCAGAAAGGCCAAAAAATGTAGTTGTAAAATGCTACTGTTTACAGAATACTGCAAAAGATGATGTGGACTTCTCGTCAACTCCTGGAAAACATAACTCAGCTCCAAACTATTAGACTGCTACACCTTTTATCACAAATAAGACAGAGGCATGGTTTTTCTTGAGTATTCCTAGGGGAAAAAAACAATGTTGACAATATAGCAGCAATTAGGGTTAAAAACATTATAGGGATATTATAATTATCCCAAATGTGACTACAGATTGCTATTAGTAAAGATATTTGCTACTTCCTATTTTTCCAAACTTGTGTCCAACAATAAAACACTCAGTTCAAACTTGTTTATGATGTCACAACTGGAGCTTTCAAAAATCCTCTCTTCAAAGCTGCTATATGGATTAATAACCAAGAAACTAACTGGATACTTAGTGTTTAATTCATCTCAGATTTATGTTTTATGAAGCTCAGACTATTGGGCAGGTTGGTCAGGTGTAGGGAATCCTGGAAAAATGTTGTCCAGGGCTATTTTTTCAACAAGTGGAAATCCCTCCCAACTATTCCCCTTTTGCACAGAATGGGAAATTGTTGTTTTAAATGATTTTGAAAATTTTTGATTACCTAGTAGATGCAGAGGGAACATTTCTTCATTTGGACTAGTTCATTCAAAATGGAGAAGCTGACGGGAAGATATGAAATCAGGAAGTTCTCATTCTAATGAATAAAACCAGATAGGAGAGGACAAGAACTACTAACTCTAAGGTTAAAAGCAAATTTCAGATTTCTTCCAGGACAAAGCCTTTTATTCTGGAATCCTACAGATGTATAAAAAATGTCTCACTTTAAGTACCTGTGCAGTACTGAGATAACAGTTTTCCCTTAAGACAATAGGGGCCTAATTCAAGCCAAGTATCATTCAAGCTGCTCCAGTGACTGCCCTGCACATATTTGGATGCAAGTTAAAGCCTGAAACAAAAGCCTAGGATTAACCTGATGTCTCTTCTTATCCCAAAAGGCTGCAAGACACAGGACTACATTTTCCAAGGTATTCTAGTGGCTAAAGATGCATAATATATGCATAGGTATGCCTCAGTGAGATTTGCAGAAGTCCCCAAATCATGTCAGACATCTAACTCCCAATCCAAATTCTACCAGATTTCAATAAAAATTACATTCTTAACCTTCTTGGCTAAGTACAGACAAGCAAAAAGACCTGAGGCTTAATTATTTCAATCTTCACAGGTTAGTCTAAACTGTGCAGATTGAACTGATATGCAAGTGAACAGACATTCACTTTTCATTCTGGAAATGCAGCCACATACCTGCAGTGGCTCAGGCCAAAAGCTCAGGGGTGATAAAGCATGCACGCCTCCCTGCTTGGGTAGAGCGGACAGCTTGGACCAAAGCTGGCTTTCCTACCCTGCAACAGGTTGGGGGGAGGGTTCCACAGGGGTGATGCAAAGCATCCTGAGGTGCTGGGGGACTGAGAGTTGACTTGAATCTGGAGGGATCTGGGATATAAGTTCAATAGTTGATTTAACCAAAATCAGTTAAGTCTGATACTATGTCCATCCAGACTTATCTTAAACTGGTTTCAACCATTTTGAAAGTGGTTTATGTGCACTGAACTGGTGTTACAGATTTGAACCAGTTTCTGATCACTTACGTTGGTTTATGTGTAATTTCTGTCCCTAGGCCTTTGGTATTTTTGAAAATCCCAATAGGCATGTACCTGCATATTTAAGGACCTAAACACCTTTGAAAAACTGTTTGTTAGTCCTTGAGACAATCTGCGAAATCATGAAGTACAGTGAATAATTCCTTTCTTTAATTAATCAAGTTTAAATAAAAAACTTGTTTTAATAAACTTACATCCCAACTTTTGGCCCAGTAAATTAGTACACATGTCTGGGGAACAGACAACCTAGATTTCTAGGCCCCCTTTCCTGGGCATTTGTGGGAAGATCTGTGGGACTAGAAGGAAGAAAGCAAGCCTATGGGAGGAAGGAAGGGCCTTGGCACAAGCTTTACCACTGATGTTTTCACATTTTATCCAACAACACTCAGTTGGTTTTAAATGTTGTTTTTGTACACTTAAATTAAATGAATCCCAATGTTCATCCAAATTCAGCTTGACAACTTCTGAGTAAAAGATGACCATCTAGCAAATTATGTAACATATTAAAATGAAAAAATGTAAGACTATTAACAGTGCATGTTAAATTACATTTGCTTAAACAAAATATACAAATATAGGATGTTATCTTGATTAGTTAAAAGTAGGAAAACTTTTAGAATAAAAGCTATATTTGATTGCAAATGAACACTGTTCCAAGCAATATGACTGAATTAATCATATCATAGAATCATAGAAGTAGGGTCAGAAGGGACCTTGTAGACCTTCAAGTCTGACCCCCTGCCTGGGCGGGAGAAAAGACTGGACTCAAATGACTCCAGGGAGGTAGTCATCAAGCCTCTTCTTAAAGACCCCCAGGGTAGGAGCCAGCACCACTTCCCTAGGAAGTTGGTTCCAGCTCCTAGCCGCCCTAACTGTAAAGAAGTTCTTGCAGATGTCAAATCTAAATCTACTCTAACAATTTGTGTCCATTGTTCCTTGTCATGCCAGGGGGCGTTAGGGGAAACCCTTCTGGTCCCCCCAGTGAGTTTATAGACAGACACCAGGTCCCCCCTCAGCCTTTGCTTGTGAAGGCTGAACAGGTTTAGGTCCCACAGTCTTTCAATGTAGGGTCTGCCCTGTAGTCCCTGGATCATGCAGGTGGCCCTCCTCTGGACCCTCTCAATGTTGTCCACATCCCTCCGGAAATGGGGC
>NW_017728886.1:25630475-25647390 GCF_001723895.1 Crocodylus porosus
GCTCGTAAAGCCGTGCCAAGGGCCCTGCAATAACCCCAGCTAGCTCCCTCAACACCCTGGGGTGGAGAGCATCTGGACCCGCTGACTTGAACATGTCCAGCCCCTCCAGAAGCTCTCTAACCCAGTCCTCCCTAACCTGAGGTCTGGAGGCGTTCCCCTCGAGTCCATCTGGCATCACAGCAGGGAAGTCCTGGTCCCTGCACAAGAAAACGGACATGAAGCATTGGTTAAAGAGTTCTGCTTTCTCCTCTGGCGCAACCACCAGATTGCCCAGCGTATTTTACAGGGGCCCCACATTACCCAGTGCCTTCTTCATCCTCCCTATGTATCTGAAATTTGTATTTATTTATTCGTTTTTATAATAATAACTAAAAGATAAAAAGACAATAAAAGATTACAGTTATTTAAATCAAGGCTTGCTGATTTAAATCATGATTAAAATTGATGATTAAAATAATCACTTTGATTTAAATCCATGCACTGTGCCAGTCTCATCCATTTTATTACTAAAGACCTGTACCCTTAGCATGGAAGATTTCTATAATATTTTGGGAAGCTGAAAAGAAGACCTGACGATCTTAGCATAAATATCTCCCTAGATATGCCAGTGGACATAGCTCTAGCAGGAAAATCTGAGATGATATAAACTAGCCTCAGAGCACATTGGGCTAGTGTTTTACCTGCAGACTATCAAGCTCTTTACCGCTTCCCTTTGTTTATCTAACACCGAGTTCAATGTAAAGTTAATGGAGTCCCATAATGCACCGGTTTACCTGGAAATGAAAATTTGATAATTTGCCACTCAGAAACCTACGGGCAGAACAGACTTTTCTTCCCACTGCTTCCAGTATAAAACCAAGTAATCAAACAGGGACACCCTGATACTTTTACCTCATTCCTGGCCTTCAGAAGCCAGCACATTGATACACACACACACACACACACACACACACACACACACGGTGCATGCACCTTGTGTGTGTATGTGTGTATATATATATATAAGCATACACACACACATATATACACACACACATACTTCTATATATACACATATACTGTGCATGCACTATGTGTGTGTGTGCATGCACGCATAGAAAAACAAAACTAATGAAAAAGAGAAAGAATTCATATGATTATCACTTTGATAACCATGGCAAAGACAAGAGAAGAGCACAAATATATTTCCAGTGAAATGAGTAGTCCTGGGAGAATAAAGAATGCACCTCTACCCTATCTGCTCTTCTGTGATGTCACATACAGAATCAGAGGCATGCAGTGAAGAAGCTCTTTGCCTGTAAGTAAAACGGTGCTAATGCAACTCCTGAAAATGCCTCTGTTCATCAGGAAAAGACATGGATGATGTTCCAATTTGATTCTTACAGGACATATCATTAATACATTCCTAGCCGGGAGACTATTTCCTTTCTTCTGAAGGTCTAGGGACAGACATTATACATAAACTGGTTTAAGTGATCAGAAACTGGTTTAAACCTGTAACAGAACAGATAGATGTTCAGTGCACATAAACCAGTTTGAAAATGACTGAAACTGCTTTGAGATAAACCTGGTTGAATGTAGTATTAGACTCAACTGATTTGGATCAAACCAGTTTATGTCCCACACCCCCAGCTGGTTTAAGTTAAACCAGACTCCCCCAGCATCCTGGCATGCTCTCTGAGCTGGGTGGGGCTCTCTGCTCCCTGGATGGAGTTCAGCAGAGACTGCAGGCATTTGCCTGGCTTCCCCCTGTTCCTACCCTCCTCTCCCTACTCCCTGCTAAGCAGGGATTTCCCATCCCCTCTGCCTTACACAGACACTTCTCAGCACTAGCTAGCAGACCACATGTTGGCTACGGTCCACGTTGTGGCAGACGGGACAAAGGCAGAATCAACAGGTAGCTGGTAATGTCCCTCTATTATTTTCTTAAAGGGATGGTAAATACAAGGGCTGTGTGAAGCGGGTCGTATTCAATTCGGATTCAGATTTGGCCCAATTCAGTGGACAGTGATTTGATTAGTTGATCTGAATTACTGTCCCGATTCAATTTGCCTGTATCCAGATTTGAAGATTCGATTCTGATTTGGAGAATCAGCAATTTGGCCATAGGCACAGCTTAATTTTTTTTTTTTACATACCTCAAGGTACCAGGCACTGCTTGTGAATGCTGGGATGGTGGATCAGATGAAGCGTCCCACAGGAGCATGGGGGGGCCCCCACATGCTTGGCAGTGGACCCCCCCACATCTTTTGGCTCAGTGATCAGTCATGGGGGGACCTGGAACTGGCCACATCCCGCACCCCAGCTTAGCTTCTCTCCAGCCTTCTGGCCACTGCTGAAGGGAAGGAAGAGCATGCCCTACCACCCCCCAGCTTCTAGTCTGGGCCACTGCAGGCATGTGGCTGCATTTCTGGAATCAAAAGTGAATGTCTATTAACTTGCTTTTTGGTTCAATCTATGCAGGGTAGACTCAGATTCAATTGATTTAGGTTCGGGCTTTTTGAATGTCTGAACTTAGCCTTAGTGATATTAATGTGCAGTAGACTAATTCTACTGTGCATTAACATGGCTTTTGCCATGATGTGCAAATGCGTAGTTGAATTAGTCTAATGTGCATTTAGCATCTTGTGTAAACATGCCCTCTGTCAAGTTATCCTTCTCTGGAACATATCTTCCAATATTCTGAGCCTCTGATCAAATTTACTTTCCCCTTACAATACATCACAAAATGATTTTATTTTTCCTATCAGATGTGTAATTTTCTCTCAAAATGATACTAACATGTAAGATGACGACACAGAAATAGTTCCATTGCTTATGGAATTTTAAATCTGAATTTGCAAAACACTTATGAATATACTGAAGGGAATTATCCTGCATTGGCATTGATGATCCATTATTATTCTTTTCCAAGGTCCAAAAGGGTTAGTCGTTCCTCATGAGTAGGCGTGTCTACAAGTGTGCTTTAATACGCATTAGCCTACTTTAATGTGCATTAAAGTGTCACTGAAAAAACTGTAGGTGCCTATACACATGCAGCAAGGCTGCTCTGATGCTCTGTAATTACAGCATGTCAGAAAAGACTTGATAAATCAAGTCCAGCAGACACCAGTGTCATGTGCATCCGTGCCCCTGTACTGAAAAATTTGACAAACTTAATGGGAATGCTGATAAACATGACACTCTGGGCACTTTAATAAGAGCGGCCCTCGGAGCTAATTAAAGTGTGGGCATTTTTACACATGCATATGTCACATGGATGCAGTTGTATAAGCGGCGAAATGCACGTAAGTGCTGAGAAAATGGTGGCCACGCACTTTTGAACTAAAACAACTTGGAGTTACTTTAGTTCAAAAATGCACCACTGTCATTTTTTGTGCACTTACATGCATTTTGCCACTTATACAACTGCATGTGGTGCAGTGGAGTTTGCCTCAGCTCACATGCAGAGCAGACTCTATTAATCAGATGTGCTCTGAAGTGGTGGATTGCTGGCACGTTGCTGGAAAAAAAAGTATGTGTATAAATGCCCTGTACTCTTTAGTTAATGTGCATTAAGACAGGCTATTGCACATTTTGCTAGTACCTCACAATGGAGGGCATTTTTACACATGCAAGTGCCGCAGCACCAGGGACTCTGAAAAGCACCCGGTGCTGCAACGCATGCAGCTGTATAAGTGGCAAAATGCGTGTCAGCATGAAGAAAATGGTGGCAGTACACTTTTTGAACTAAAACACCTCAGGTGCTTTAGTTTAAATACGCACTGACACCGTTTTCTCTGCACTGACAAGCATTTCACCACTTACACAACTGCATGCAGTGCAGTGTGATGCACATCAGCTACCATGCGGAGTAGTCTGCTCCAAAGCAGCAGATCTCTGGGTGTGTCTGAGAACTAAGAAGTATGTGTATAATTACCCTGGAGGTACTAGATTTAATGTGGACTAACTACAGCATATTAAATGTATGTGTAGATGCGCCCAGCAAAATCATAATGTAAAACTAGTACTCAAAAAAGTAAAACAATTTCTAATTTGCTGATCCAAGGTCAACTATTTTACTCAGGATGTTTCTTCTTTAAAAAGAAAATTCATTTTTATATCCATACAAATTATATCTGTAATTGCTTCTTGGGGTTACAGTAGACAATAAGCTGCATATAAATCAACAGTGTGCCCTTGTGAAGAAGGCTAACCACATACTGTGCTGCTTTAGTAGAAGTGTTGCTACTAGATGCAGGGAAATTATTATCCCCCTTGATTTGGCACTGGTGAAGCCATATCTGAAGTACTGTGTCCAGTTTTAGGCCCCCACTACAGAATAATGTGGACAAATTGGAGAAAGTCCCACAGAGGGCAATGAAAATGGTTAGGGGACTGGGGCACATGGTTTCCGAGGAGGGGCTGAGGGAACTGGGCTCATTCTGGAGAAGAGAAGACTAAGAGGGGATTTAATAGTAGCCCACAACTACCTGAAGGGTGGTTTCAAAGAGGTTGGAGCTAGACTGTTTCAGTGGTGGCAGATAACAGAACAAGCAGCAATGGTCTCAAGCTGCAACAAGGGAAGTTTAGGTTAGATATTAGGAAAAACTCTCTCACTAGGAGGGTAGTAAAGCACTGGAACAGGTTACTCGAGAGAGGTTGTGGAATCTTCATCCGTGGAGGTTTTTTAAGACCTAAACAAAGGCTTGGCCGAAGCTGGGGATAGTCCTGCTTTAAGCAGGGTGTTGGACTAGATGACCTCCTGAGCTCTCTTCCAACCTTAATTTTCCTGGAGATAAATATAGCCTGTGAGAAGAGGACAGTACAGCTTGTGAAACGGTAAATATGCAGAGACAACTGAGCACTATATTTGTACGGTTTTCCATGAGAAGCACAAACATCTGAGCAGCACCCATCTGCCTTTTTCTTAGGCCACTCCTGTTGCTGGAAAACCAGAGACAATTAACTGAGGTGAAAAAAGCAGGTGGAAAAAAAACTGCCTAATTCCTTTAAATGACCTGTTATTCTTAAAAATACCTGATAATCCACTTATTTTCTCTTTGTGATATAAGCAAGACTGGAGGCTGACTTTGCCTATTTAAAAACATGATTTAATTATTCTTAAGAAAGGCAGCTCTGTTTGGTACCTGAAAGTTTTTTGCTAAAAAGTCTCCCTTTAAGCTTTTTTTTCAGACAGCTCTTGCACATACCTGAGATGTCCCCAGTTTAAAGATGATCCATGAAAGACTGAAGATTAGTAGCTGGTGGCAGATAAAACTTGTTTTTCAATTAGAATAATGTGATCAATTATGAGGACTTATTTAATAGCATGCAAATAAAGATAATTATAGAGCTTGTGAGAAATTAACTATACAAAGTCTTCACAGCTACAGTATCATACTTTCAAACTGGGTGTAGTGAAGACCTCCATGATGGCCAGCTCATTAATATTCTAAGAAATATCCTTCATCTTTCATAATTGTGGAACAAGTTTAGTATAACTACAATACACCACACTCCAGTGTTGCTTTTAATTTCAATGAATTCCATTCACACACAAAAATGCCTTACATTTGAGAGTGTTGCTTTTTCTAATTCAAGTTGTCTGGCCTATCAGGAGGGTTAAGGCTAACTTAAATTAGCACAATTTATCAACGGCTAACACAGCAATTCTATGCTAATTCCAGTTACCCTGTGTAGCCGGGGTATTGTTTCCAGGAGTCACTCTTCCTTCAGTTAGGCTAAACTCTGAGTGGTCAGTTTGGCTTACACTTAGTTAAAATTGTTATGATATACAAAAAAGGATCTTTGTGTATTATGTGAGAAAGAAAGATGAAGAGATTGGGAGGGGTTGTTCCCCAACAGATTTAAACAAGATATTGGCCCCACTGGGCTTAATGAATTATAGGGGACCGAGAAGATTAATTAATTGAATAAGGCTAGGATGGCCAGTTGATTGGTCTATTAAAAATTGATTAATTGGACCTCAATAGACTTGATCTCTGTCCATAAAAAAGGAAAAATGATGAAGTTGTTAGAGTGGATGGAATGAATGAGGGCTGGATTAATCCATGTGACATGAACAAGTGATCACTGAGATGTTGTGTACTCATAAGAGGTATAGATTACTGCATTATCAAAATAAGGATGAGACTGCTCAACTGCTGAGGGACAAGGGACAGTGTGACATATTGTTGAAAATTGATGGGACAGCACAGTATTAAAGATTGTCTTGTAACCAGTGGCAAAAGATAGCTGATGGAGGACCCCTGGGAGGGGGTCACTGGCTCATGCCTATGCAGGTGTGCTAAAGAGAGGGTGTAGGGGAGGCAGAGCCCTGTGGAGGAAGGTTACAAATCACCCTAAATCCTTGTCTTACTTTTGAACATCAAGCCATGGCAGTCTCCAGCAAAGCAGTCCTGAGGGCCATTTGCCATGCTGGTAGTCCCTTCCTCCCCAGGTTCTTTCCTACTACACAGGCAGTCCAGTGCACCCAGCCATTCTGGCCATGCATGCCACCTACCTGCAGTGCAGGCAACCTAGCTCCTGCCTTTGTTGTATGCAGCACACGCAGCACAGGAACCCTGCCCCCCCTCCACTGCTATATGTGCAGCTCAGGCACTCAGGCCCCCTCCCACTGTGCTGCCCCACCTTCAGGAATGGGGGTGGGAAGCAGAAACTGAAAGAAGGTGGGGGAGCCTGAAGAACCAAGCTACCATGGCAGGAGAACAACATGCGCGGGGGTGGGGGGGAGGTGGCAGTGGCAGCCAAAGCGTCTGTGTGCTGCATTCGGCCCATGGACTGCCAGCTGAACAGTAATGTGCTAACTTTCTACGCTTTACACTTCCTTGTAATTTGACAAAATACATCAAATCCCCAGAATCTAGTATCATAATTCTGGAAGAATCATAGACTATTTCTCTACAAAAATTTAATGTAGTTTCACCAACCTCTAGCAGAGCCAGGAAATCTTAAAGCAGACCTTGCCTGATGACACAATACTTTAATTCTTTAAATCTGACCAATTCACACAGCAGGAAAACTTAAAACAATGATTCTCAACTAGCATGCTGCCGTTCCTATGGGTGCCTTGAAATAATTTCAGGAATGCCATGGGGTGCCACACAATGTTAGCATTCTTAGGTGTGCAGACATGATTCACAAGATAAATCCAGATTTCAAATAGGAATCCATAGCATTTAACACATTCTGACCTTTTTTGATCCAAGTTCTTTATGACAGAAAAACCGCTCTATTACATTCCTAAGTCAAAAAACGAATGAAAACTAAAAGCCGACATTTTCTGAGGGATGCCTTGAGTTTAACAAGGGGTGCCTTGGATCTAAAAAGGTTGAGAAGCACTGATCTAGAAGCACTGCAGCAAGAACAACACTTGTAATGCTTAGACCTACTATCTGAGATTGTCACAAACACTTTTGAGGAAGGAAAGCTACCACCTACTCTACAGTGTGACATAGTCTAACTAAGTTATGAAATTACTGCTCAGTGCAGAAAACTGCTAGCAATATTGCTAAGTAGTATTCCATTTCTAAGCAAGCTGAGAAACTCATCAAGGGCTGTATGTAATTCCACTTGCAATCAGGCTTCTAGCAGTATAAAAAGATGGCATTGGTGGCACTATAGATAAACTCCTTTTGTTCACAGACAGAAGTCATACATCCATATTGATATTGCTGAAAGTCTTGTCAATATATAGTACCATCAACAATGATATTCTGCTATTTTGGTTTGAATGCATGGTAGTAATTCATGGGATCACACTGAAATGACTTCAATCACTTCTCTTAACTGTATCTAGAGAATCAGGAAAGAAAACTCCTACATTTTTTTAGAGTCTTTCTCCTCACCATTTTGTTCAGCATCCACAAAGAGCTGTTAAACAGCACAGACTAGGGATGGGCTATTATTTGGGCTGGAGGGCCACTTAAGGAGTTTTGATGAAGTGTTGCAGGATGAGAGGGCAGGGCCAGGGTTGGGATCACAGCGTGGTGACAGCACAGGGCTGAGGCCCAGGGCAGAGTTGCAATCTGCTCCATGCAGACCCTTGCCTGAGGAACTGGCACCTGTTGCAGGGATGTGTAGGCAGCATATCATGACTGCCCTAGGCCCCTGCCCTGTGCTGTCATTGCTCTATGATCTTAAGCCCTGTTCCTGGCCCTGCCTGCCTGTCCCATTTTTGGCTGTCATTCCCTGATCTCCCGCAGTCCTATCCCACCTGCCTGGCCGAGGACACCCTGCCCACGAGTCCCGAGCTGGTTTCCATGGAGATTCTGCCTGGCTGCTCCATCGAGTGCCCCCAGTGGTGGGTGCAGCAATGGTGGTGGTGACACTAATACTGGTAGCTGGGAGGAGCCTCCACCACTGTTGGGGCTTCTGGGAAGTAGAGTCTGGCCACTATGCTCCCCCAGCCCCACTGTCCCAACTCAGCACCCAGGAGCAATGGGACTACCTGCACACACCATGGCCCAGAGTGCCCCACAACGCCTGGGCTGGGCATGGCCGAGGGACCTGCTACAGGCCAGATAAAATCCTCTGGTGGGCCGGATCCAGCCTGTAGGCCATATTATGCCTACCCCTGGCATAGACTGAACAGAGCAGCAATATATAATCTTTACTCAGCTCCACATCACCTTCCCAGACAGCATCATCATCTACTCATCTGAGGTCTTGTCCAAGATCAGAACCTGACTGAACAGGAGTCCTAGTAAAACTGAAGTCTTTCTGATTGAGAGTAAACATTTTAAAAAATGTGGTATATGTCCCTAGAGCATTAAGGCAGGTGATTACTTAGACTCCACTGTTTCTTGAAACCAAGAGAGACACAACAATGAAAACATCCTTTTACCCAACCGTATGTGACAAAAAGAATGTATTCTCATGTTGCGTTTGGACTGTATGTATATCTACATGCGTAACGTTTACTAATCAGCTCCACACTAAAGTGTTATTGTCTAGATGTGTGCCAGTATTAGAGTGCAGTAAATTAAATAACTCCACCATAAGACAGCACTATCAGTTACTTACTCTGTTGAGCAGTGCAGCGCTGGCAACCCAGCAGGTCAGTGGTGGCATCACAGAGCAGCCATAGGGCAACAATAGTGTGGGCCCCAGGTGGCTGCAGTAGGAAGGGCCCAGCAGCAGCTAGGAGAAGGGGCCACTTTTCCCCTGCAGTGAGCAAGAGCTGCCCCTGCCCTGCTAGGTTCCTAGGGCTGGCAGGATGCACCATGGGCAGGTGGTGTGGATCAGGTGTGGGACAGGCTGGGGATGGGGCTGTGTGCACGGGTTCTAGCTGAGCTGCTCCTGCTGGGATGAGTCCAGAGCAGGTCGGGGTGGGGTAGGGGCTACGCACTGTTGGCAGTGGCAGGGAGGTGTTGCAGGGTGCACAGGCTCCAGGCTGCTGCGGGTGAGAGCTGAACACCTTAGGGGGGGGTGTGTGCAGGGGGGCTGCCATGCACACATCACCATACCTATAAACCCTCCCCAAACCTGACAACCACACCCTCCCCCCACACAATTACACACACCACAAACACCTCACCCCCCACACTGCCCCACAAACCCCACATGCACTCCACCCCCACACACACCAACGTAAGTCTGGGAGAAACACTGCTCACTGCTACGCACATACATCCCACCACACACATGCACCCGCACTGGCCAATGCACACCCCATCCCCCCAACATACTCCCAGGCCCCCACAAACCCCATACCCACCCACACACACATTCCCATTAACACCCTGCACAACCCCGCATACCCACCCACACTCCACATACACACATCCACAGCCTCCCACTA
Source organism: Crocodylus porosus (assembly GCF_001723895.1). Taxonomy (NCBI): domain Eukaryota; kingdom Metazoa; phylum Chordata; order Crocodylia; family Crocodylidae; genus Crocodylus; species Crocodylus porosus. The sequence continues at coordinate 25,640,281 of NW_017728886.1, forward strand.
ATCCCAGATCCACCCATCCATAGCCCCTCCCATGCCTCTCTACACCCCAACAATATACATGAGTAAGACTTAATTTTGAGCTATTATGCAATCACCTCTGTATACACCATGTAAAACACACACAAATCAGAACAAAAATATTTTTTCAATAAAATTAAAATGTTATTTTCCATGTTTGTTTTTTAGCGTATACACACACACACACGCACACACACACACACACACACACACACACACACTATATATTATAGATATATATATTATTTCCACAGTTCCAAGATGGCAAACCCCCTTCCCAAAAGGCATTTTTCCAGAGGCAAAGGGAGAGACTTCTGGTGGCAAAGTTCAGGTGTTAGGGGGCATGACTTCAAGTTCCAAGATAGTGACCAGGGGGTGAGACACCTGTCAAAGGGTGGGGCTACCCTTGCAGCCCCAACAACAGCTCATCAAAACTCATTAAACAGCCCTCCATCTGAAATAACTGCCCACCCCTGTGCCAGCCCAAGGGTGCTCTGCTCTATCCCAGCTCAAACTGCTACTGTCCTGGGTGCATGTGCAGATGCTGTGCCTGGGAGCAGCTGACTGGTGCAAACAGCTCTGGAGTTTATCATGTTGCATTAATTGCACATATAGATGCACCCAGTTAAGATATTACTGACTTTAAAAACAAAGGTATGGCTGGGTTCAGAAAATGCTGGTCTGAGCTCATGGCCACAGTACTCCACCTGTTCACTAGGCTCCCCTGCCCACTACCAAGTCCCAGACCAAATTCAAAGTTTTAGTCCTCAACGTCAAATCCTCCATGGTACTGGCTAATACTACCTTTTCATGACCATGGCATATATTCCATAGGGCCAAAGGAATTTACAACTTCTACTGTCAGCAACTGAAAACCTGTGGATTAATATAGGGTACAAAAAAGCTAGATCTTCTCCAAAACAGTTGAACAGCTAATCATGAGGGCAACAACATGAGAAGAGGGATACGACAAATGACAAGAAGGTACAAGGATTCATAATATATCCGCTAAGTGGGATATATATGCCCACAGCCACTGGTTCAGAACATAACCTGCAAGAAAATACCTTGTCCAACTCAAGGGTAAATAGTTTTCCTAACCAACATAAAAATCTTTTCCTAACCAAACAAAAAAATCCAACAATCTCGAAGAGTAAGTCTAAGAGTTACAAGTGGTGTTTTTGCTGCAGTGCTTCTACTTCAGTGCTTCTCAACCTTTCTAGATCCAGGACACCCCTTGTTAGACTCAAGGCATCCCTCAGAAAATGTCAGCTTTTAAATTCTCATTTTTTTTTTTTTTTTACTTAGGAAAGTAATAGAGCAGTTTTTCTGTTGTAAAGAACCCAGATCAAAAAGTCAGGATGTTTTAAATGCTATGGATTCCTATTTGAAATCTGGATTTATCTTGTGAATCATGTCTACACACCTAACAGTGTTCATTGTGTGGCACCCCATGGCACCCTTGACATTTTCTCAAGCCACCCATGACAGCTGCAGCACACTGGTTGAGAATCAGCAATGATAGGTTGTAATGAGAGGTTTTCAAAGAGCCCTTTTATCCAACATCATCTAGCTATATACTTTTTGATCTTCTGCCATTTTGCCTAACATCTTATCTACATTCAGTTCCGGATTGATCATTATTTCTATAATATGTGAGGTCTTCTTGATTCTTAATTGTAACAAATGACGACGTAGAAAAATACAAAATTTAATCTAATTTCTCGGCAATATTTTTCTGCTTATTCTTAAGCACAAAGATTCAGGTTTACCTATTGTTATTAACTTCCTTACTTGCAGTGATAAACACTAAAAGCTGGTGTTCTATATAGGAAACTAGAAGTAAATGCATTTTGCATTATATTTATGATTCTTGAATTAACATTATGTTACTATACTGTGTGGCTTGAATGACTATTAATTAATAGTCAAATGGTACAACATTTATAAAATACTCTTTTCTCCTTTTTATGATATGCAATTCCAGGATTTACTAAATCCTCACGTACACAATGTGTATAGGATTGACTTATAATGAATTAAAGTCTAAACGATTTCCTACAGACATTATAAGATCTGTTGTTTCAAAAAAGCTTCTAAAACAAAAGGACACAAAAATTCAGAGATAACAGATAATCGGGAGATCTTATCTATGATGCATGGAAGTTATTCTACCAGCTATGTCACAAGGCTTATTAATGATTATGGTGATGAAGAAGTGTGATCAGTTCAACCAAATACCTTTGCATTCTCACTATCTAAGTAGGGATAAAGTAAAACATTTTGAGATTAAAGTCCATTTCAATTGATCTATTCCAGCTGATACTGAAATTCATAGGAAGGTGAAAGAGTAGTGAAAAGGTAGAATCTGAAAAAGGATCAATTTACATGTAATGCAAGTATAAAGAACCAGTTTCTAAAAACTATATGTATTCATACAAATTGATCTCCATTACAGGCATTTTAAATTTCGCTCTGTTGGCCTTCTGTAAATGAAAATGAAACACAGCAGATAGGTAACAAAGACGTGTCTGATTTCCGATTAACCCTGACATGGACAGGAGAGAATATCTGTCAATCTCTTTCAGATAGAGATTTTTGACTTGTTAAAAGCCAGATGGTTTTGCAGGACCCAAATGTATCTGTTTTGCGGCGGCCGGGGGGGGGGGGGCGCAAATCATTTCTTCTTAGTACCTCAAAGCTGACTAAAAATTGAGCTCCCTCCTCCATGGTTGCAATACCCCTCTAAGGGGAAGGTCCCCACACAGTTGTGGTCAGCAGAAACCCTGGAAAAATTCCCCAGCTGAGGAAGCCAAACCTTATTCCATCACTGACAGAGATGAGGTAGAATCCCTGTGCATTTCCTTTCAGTGATTCTTCTCTTGAGCCTTCTTCATCTGATTCTACTGATGGAGGTGGCAATCAAAGCCAATGATAAGAAATAGTCCACATAAATGGCAAGAGCTCAGATCAAGTCATAAAGATAAAGTGTGTTAAGAGGAAAAGAATAGACAATTTTCAAATACCTTATAAGTTATTTTTGGTGCTTCACACACATGTAGTTTAGAAATCTCACAACATCTGCCTACATATTAGAATTACAAGACAAAAAACTGAAAAGAACTGATGCATAGTTATTTTTACATATTTAATTAATATACATTTTACTTCTGTTACTAAATGCATACATTTTATCAGTTAAATGAATTTATTTGTAATCCTGCCTATAGTAGAACTTATTCAATATTTAGAAACAACCTTTGCATTATGTACATTGGGCCAGTCTGATTGTAATTCAGCAACACTAATACACGTAAAATGGTTACATTAAATTGTTTCCCCACCGTACAATTGCCAATATGACATTATTTCAGGTATAGAACAATTACAAGATTTACAAAAACTTCCCTTTTCTATGGGGAAAAGGACATAAGAAAAACATTAAATTTAATTACAATATAGCTACAGGACACCCATAATAATTCTAATGGCACTTTTTGAAATTTGGAAAATTATTGGGAAACAAAATACTATTTTTTAATCTGAAAAATTAAGAAGAATCTGGCAGTGTAAAAGTGATGTTGTATCCATGATGGTCCTACGCGAGGCAAGGAGACTCCCCAAGTGACCGAGGAGCCAGCGAACAGGGGCAGCAAGCAGGGCAAGCAGTTTGCAGGCAGTTTGCTTGGAGCAAGAGGAGGAAAGGGGGGAGAAGCCAGGTACCAGATCCTGCCCAGGGAAGTCAAGTGGTCCAGAGCTGCCTGTACCTTTGGCTTGCTGAGTGTTGTTTGGTGTGCTGTGTGTTTTCAGGGTGTGTGCTCTGAGAAGCTGAGTGTTGTAGCTGAGTGATTGCTGCCTAGGCCTGACAGAAGCCCTAACAAGGGGATGGAGCCAGTCCAGGCCCAGCAGGGTATAAAAGGAGACTCCCTGAGTGACCCGGGAGCCAGCAAACAAGGGCAGCAAACAGGGCAATCAGGGAAACCTTTGAGGCCAAGGAACAGTAAACAGGTCAGCTTCTAGGCAAGTTCACCAGGGAAGGTGTGCTTGTAAGAAGGGCAGTAAGAAAAAAGAGGCAGATTCCCAAGGGAAATGGATGGAGAATATCACAATGCCAGAGCTACTGCCACTGCCAATGCTTGCATCTGTGAGGTTTCTGTCCAGGCAGGACCACTAACCATCAAGGCTCCCACCCAGGTCCAGGATTGTCGCTGTGAAGATGGCAGCTTGCAGGTTCCTTCTAGTGACAGCCAGATCATGGGGTGCCTGCAGTGTAAGTGGTGCCTCCTTATGCTGTCTCTCAGGGAACAAGCAAGAGAACTACAGGAGGAGGTGGTGAGGCTCTGAAGCATCCTCCACCATGAGGGGTTCATCGATTTGATGCTGGAGAAAACCTCCAGGACCGTGGAGGAAGAACTGCCAGAGACAGTGCTACAGAAGGGAGAGGACATGGACTTCCAGGAAGGTGGAAGCAGGAAGCTTATGATGTCTGGCAGCAAGCAGAAATCTTCATCTCCACCTGCAGCAGTTCATCTGAAGAACAGACACGGAGCCCTAGCAACAGAGAGGGAGGAGCACGTTCCATTGGTGGAAAAGGACAGGCCAGGCCTCATCAAGTTGGGAAGGATGGAGACAACCACCACCAAGGAGAAGCAATGGGTAGTGAGGTTGGAGACTCCCTTCTGCAGGGGACAGACAGATCCATCTGCTAACCTGACCTGTTGCCTGGGGAATTCTGCTGCCTGCCCAGAGCCCGGATTCAAGATGTCATGGACGCATTACCAAGATTCATCTAACCCTCTGACTACTACCCCATGCTGCTCATCCATATGGACACCAACGATACTGCCAGAGGAGATCCTGAGCAGATCAAAAGTGACTACAGGGCTCTGGATGCAAGGGTGAAGGGGACAAGGGCTCCAATGGTGTTCTCTTTGATCCTTCTGGTCAAGGGAAAGGGCCCAGACAGGAGCAGATGCATTCTGCATATCAATGCCTGGCTGCACATTGGATGATGTTCCAAGAAGAAGAAGCTGGGAAGAGATGGGATCCAATTGATGAAGACAGGGAAGAGCATCTTTGCAGACAGTCTTGCTAACCTACTGAGGAAGGCTTTAAATTAGGTTCACCAGGGAATGAGGACCAAAGCCCTGAGGTGAGTGGGGAAGTGAGTGACCTGGAGGAAGAGCAAGCAGGAGGGGGCAGCAGGGGAGAGGTTCACATTCTTCCTGAGAAATCAGGGCAATCGACTAGTTACCTTTAGGTGCCTGTACATGAATGCACAGAACCTGGGAAACAAGCAGGAAAAACTGGAAGCCCTTGCACAGGAATTATGATGTGATTGGAATAACAGAGACTTTTGGCCTGGTGGGATAGCTCACATGACTGAAGCACTGTCATGGATGTGTATAAAATGTTCAGGAAGGACAGGCAGGGGAGAAGAGAAAGAGGAGTTGCACTTTATGTAGAAGACCCATATGATTGTTCAGAGCTCCAGTATGAAACTGGAGAGAGGCCTGCCACATGTGTCTGGGTTAGGGCCAGAGGAGAAAGCAACAAGGGTGATGTCATGGTGGGGTCTCCTATAGACCACCAGACCAGGAGGAAGTGGTGAATGAGGCTTTCTCCAAACAGCTAGCAGAAGTTTCCTGATCACAGGCCCTGGTTCTCATGGGGAACTTCAATCACCCTGACATCTGCTGGGAGGACAACACAGCAGTTCACAAGCAATCCAGGAAGTTTTTGGAGAGTGTTGGGGACAGCTTCCTGGTGCAAGTGCTGGAGCAGCCAACTAAGGGTTGCGCTCTTCTTGACCTGCTGCTCACAGACAGTGAAGAATTGGTGGGGAATGTACTAGTAGATGGCAACTTAGGCAGTGTCCATTAGATGATTCAGTTCAGGATTCTGAGGAAAGGAAAGATGGAGAGCAGCACAGTAAGGATCCTAGACTTCAGAAAAGCAGACTTTCACTCACTCAGGGAATTCATGGGCTGGATCCCCTGGGAAGCCAGTTGGAGGGGGAGAAGAGTCCAGGAGAGCTTTAAAGAAGCCTTACTGAGCATGCAGGATGTACAGGAAGACTAACAAGTATGGCAGAAGACCAGCTTGGCTTAGCAGAGCACTCTTTAGTAAACTAAAATCACAAAAAGGAAGCTTATAAGAAATAGAAACTTGGACAAACAACTAGGGAGGAGTATAAGAGTATTGCTTGGGCATGCATGGATGAAGTCAAGAAAGCCAAAGCACAACTGGAGGTGAGCAGCCATCAGTAGTGAAAGAACAGTTTAGGGACTATTTAGAAAAGCTGGACAAATACAAGTCTGTGACATCGGATGAAATACATCAGAGGGTGCTGAGGGAGCTGGCTGATGTGATTGCAGATCCACTGGCCATCATCTTTCAAAACTCATGGGTATCAGGAGAGGTCCTAGATGATTAGAAAAGGGCAAACATAGTCTCCATATTTAAGAAAGGGAAAAATGATGATCCAGGGAACTACAGAGAATCTCTCTCCTTGAAGGTTTTTAATACCTGGCAAGAGAAAGCCTTGGCTGGGATACTGTAGGTGGAGCTGGTCCAGCTTTGAGCAGAGGGTTGGACTAGATGACCTCCTGAGGTCCTTTCCAACCTTAATTTTTTATGATTCTATGATTTATTAGGGTGATATCTTTTATTGGATCATGTGTATGGGTAGGATAGTGTTAGACGAACTTCTCACTGCAAGACATTTTCATCAGGTCATCTGACAAAGAATGTCTTCCATTTGAAATTTTTTCAAACTATCCCAACTATACTGCTGGTCGAAGGAAAGACATTACTCAAATACTTTTTTATGCAAGAGGCAAGGATTTCTTTAACATTTTTCCCATCTACCCCATTTTGGTGGCTTATTTTTGTGGTTACAAGCCACCATAAGTAGGTCTAGGTTTTGTTTCTCAATATGTATAGGATGGCAACTTCAAGAGGAATCAGTAACAACAGTCATGGGCAACTTAGTCATCACGCCAGATGATAAAGCTAACATATTTAACGATTTCTTTGCCTCTGTCTTCCTAAGTAGGGACCAGTTCAGCCACCTCCCTGCTGGGCCCCCCT